>NC_135784.1:1380000-1980000 GCF_051106095.1 Pogona vitticeps
ATCATCGCAAAGCGATTTTTTACTATTTAAAACATTGTTATGCGATTGCTTTTGCGATCGCAAAAAACACATCGCTATGCGGATTCGTCGTTAAACGTATCGCTCATTATGCGGGGCACCACTGTATTTTCTCACCCCACTAAGAAGACTGGCTGCTGCATTTTGCACCATTTGAAGTTTTCGCAGAATTTTGCCCAAGCAAGGATAATGTTGCTGATCTATTTACGTACTAAGCCACTTCCTATAGAAAGATGGGGGTCATTGTCTAGCAGAACTGGAATGCCCCGTTCTTAATTTACTGAGAAATACAGTAAATAAAGTCTTGAACATGCTCACGTAGGAAAGCCTGAGGAACAAACTGCATGTAGGTCAGCCAAACACCTGAAGCTGATTCACTGGGAAAGTTTGAGGCTGCTGTAGCCAGGGGCAGGCGCCTGCGACTGTAGTGGCTGAAGTTTGTATAAAAAGCAGCTGAGGCAGAGCAGTTCATTGCTGCACCTTTGCTTAAGGGCGGTCAGGCTGACAGTGGGTTCATGAGTCACCAGCCATTATATGTGATGTATATGCCATTATGGTGAAGTTAAGCTATTTAAGTTAAATGTTTAACTACAAAGTATTTTTCTTGTTAAATTTGCCTGTCATATGTTTTTGTATCCTGAGAGAAAGACAGAGTTTCTGTCAAGTCTCTCTCATTCTCTCCAGAGGGCAACATCTATGCCTCCATCTCTTTTTCTAGAAGCTCCCACTGTTCTTGGACTCCTTTTCTTGTTAGGATCTCCTGCCATGGGACCTTCCTTATCCTTGTTCTGAGATTATTACAGTTGGCTTTTTAAAATATCCAGCAGACCTCTGTGGCTACATTCTGCTTTCATTTTCTTTGAAATTAAGAATTCTAGAAGTACAGTGGTGCCTCGCATAGCGAGGTTAATCTGTTCCGGATTAACCTTCGCTATGGCGAAGCATCGCTGAACAGATCAAGAAAACCCATAGGAACGCAAATGGGCCGAAAACTTACAGTACTGTTCAGCGATGCTTCCTATGGCCGGCAGCCATTTTCGCGCCCTCGTTAAGCGAGGGGAGGGCGCGAAAACGCTGCGCGCGGCCATTTCGGGGCTTCCAGCGGCCATTTTGAAGTCGCCGAACAGCTGATCCGCGGGTCGCAAAGCGAAGGTCGGTAAGCGAAACGCTTACCGATCTTCGCTATGCGATTTTCGCCCTATCTAGCCATCGGTATGCGATCGCATTTGCGATTGCTAGAACAGCCTCGTTATGCGGATTCGTCGTTCTACGGTGCACTCGGTAAGCGAGGCACCACTGTACAGGGTCACTCTCACCTAGAATTCCCCTTGCCACCACTCCCCCCACCATGTCATCTCTGTTAGGTCAGTATCGGGTCAAGAATAACAACTCCTCTAGTTTCTTTCTTCACTTTTTGTAGGAGAAAATGATCAGCCACACAAGCCATGAATTTCTTGGAAGGCCCATACCTGGCAGAATTTTCCTCCCAGCATATATCTGGATAATTGAATTCATCACTGCTACATCGTGTCTCTTTGAAATCCCTGCAGTTTGTTTTTCAAAACTTTTGTTAGCTTCCTCTTTTGGATTGGGTGGTCGGGCGTAGACTCCAACTACCAATTTCCTTTTGTATTTTTGCTCCAACTCGATTGATCCAAATTCTCTTGATGGGACAGCCAATCTCCTCCTCCTGTATTTCTGTGCAGGAATGTGTATTTTTTTTTACATATCCTGCCACTCCACCTCCCTTTTTATTCTCTCTGTTCTTTTTGATCATTTTATATTGCTCAGTCGCTGGATTCCAGTCATGGGAGTCATCCAGCCAAATCTGCTTTATTCCTATCAAGTTATGCTTACCCCCATCAATTAAATTTTCAAGTTCTTCTTGTTTGTTTCCCATACTCCTGGCATTCATATACTCTGTGCTTGCATTTATTATGATTGTCATTGCCAGCACCAAGATCCCCTAAAGCAGTGTTCCCCAGTGTTTTCACTAGTGCGGACCGGGGGAGTCTCTTAGGGAGGTGGGGCAGCCCTTCGCGCTTGCCTTCTTTGATGCACATGCACAGTGGTTGGAGAGTGCACGTGCCATAGGCGCGCACACGTTCCCTCATTGCTTCACGCGTGCGCAGGAGTGCCTGCACACCCCTGCGGCCACCCCTCCTGCGCGCTGATGCATGCTTGAAGGGGTGAGGGAGTGTGTGCCGCCGCTGGCGGAGGCCGGTGAGTCTTTTATTTTATTTCCCTCCCCACAGCTCCTTTGCACCCACAGGGGCTTGCGGGAAAGGGTGAGGGAGGACTCATGCCAGCGCTGGCACGTGCACGCGCAAAGCAGCTGTGGGGAGGGGAGTGCGTGCGGGGGGCGGGGAAAGTCTGGGCGGCCTGGTTGGGCTCAAGCCAGGGACCAGCAATGGGCCGTGGACCAGTCATTGACGACCTCCGCCTTAAAGGATTCTTGATGGTCGAACAGAGAGGGTCTAATTAGCTGAGCAGAGTCCAGGTAACCCAGCCAGGACGTGACACAAACCCCTTTCCACAAGTCTGTTCTACGAAGTAATTTGAGAGAAAAAACAAAGATAAAATTATGAGCTTTGGCGTCTGCCAGGACGAACAAAGCTCAGGCAAAAAGGACTCTAGTAGCACTCTGTGGCCCTTCTATTACTCTAGAAGCAGGCTCAGCAGATTTGCTGTTCAAGAGACCCAATTTAGGATTTTAAGAATAATTGTTTTATTAGAAAAATAAATAAATGTAGAGAGATTCAGTTTGTTGCATAAGCAAAGCATCAGTTACATTTCCGTAAGATATTGCAGTTAGAATCTTAACAAATTCCATCTAGCAAAAATGAAAAAAAAAATCTAAAAAGCTGTTTGGAAGGCAGGCAAGGGTTAGCCCCCTCCTCTATTCTTTCTCTCTCCTACATCTTAGTGCAAAAAGCACTAAAAACTGGCATCTGAATCCTCCATTCTAATTCTCCATTCTAAGTTGAAGAATGAATGAATGAATGAATGAATGAATGAATGAATGAATGAATGAATGAATGAATGAATGAATGAATGAATGAATGAATGAATGAATGAATAATTCTGCCCACATCCTCCATTTTCTTCCTTATTGGCACGGCCCTACTTCTTCATTGTTTCGAGATGTTAACCAATAGGCGGAAAGGACAGTCTCTTCTCATCACGCCTCTGTTTCCCATGAGAAGTACAGGTGTTGTTTTCCCGTCTCCTCTTTTCGGGTCTTGATCCAAACAAGGATGTTGTGTCTTGACTCCTTATCATCTCAGGACAAGGCTGCTTACATGGAACTTTCCATTCACCTCGTGGAGAAAACATTCTCATCGCACAAAATCATGCTAACACAGAACCAATATGGATTCTTTCTACATCTTTCTATAACTACATATCCCATTCATAATTCACATTTTAACCTTAACAATCTATACCTTGATAATGGTTATTATGATTATCGTTGTGTTTATTATTGTGATTATTAATGTTCATGTTATTATTGTTGTCCTTTTGATGAGTTTGGTCCATTCCTCTTATTATGTGTAAGGCTTCATCTACCCTTAACTCTGTGCTTGCTTCTCCCTCCTTCCCATTCAGTTCAAAGCCCTCCTGATGAAGTTCTTCATGCTGTGGGCAAGCACATGCTCCCCAGTCCTTGTGAGTTGCAATACGTCTCTTGCTAGCAGTCCTGCTTCCAGGAAGCTTAGCCCATGGTCCCAAAAACCAAATCTCTTTCGTCGACACCACCTTCGTATCCAATCTTCCTTTCTCTTTTGATTTTTGTAGGAGGCAAGAAAAAGCTCTCTGGGCCCCAAAATCCTTGAGTTTCCTTTCCAGAGCTTCAAAGTCAGACGTGATTTCTTGGTAGCTCCTCTTGGCTGTGTCGTTTGTTTTCACGTGGACAAGAAGAAAGGAATATATATCTGTAGGTGTTATGAGTGACGCCAATCCTTTCATCCACACCCCTTATCCGTCCTCCAGGGAGACAGCATACCTGGTGAGTCCATGGATCCTCCTGGCATATTTCGGTGTCAATTCCATGTAGCAGGGAGTCCCCTACTACAACTACTCTCCTCTTCTTTTATTTATAGGGTGTAGGTTCATTGACTGTATTCTGCTGCGCTTCAGCCCTAGGAAACTCTCTCTCCTCTGGGGGGTGACTCTCACTGCGAAAAGTGAGGTTCGCAGCTTGAGATTCATCTGGCGCCAACGCTGATGACATTTTGGCAACAAGTCAAAACATTCCTGCTCCAAAAGGCTTTTAATTGAAATAATATCAACTGTGGGTCCTGATAGCAATTTTTAGAGTATATATTTTAATTGTATTTTAATTGTTGAATTTTAATTGTTGTAAGCCACCTAGAAACCATTGGGTAGTGTGGGCGGCATATGAGTTAAATAAATAAAGCAAAAATGCAATGCAATGTGGGGGGTGGGAAAGAGGTGGTTCAGCTCTCACCCCCAAACACGAGACCCCTCCCAAACTGTTGCACAGTCATAAACCAGAAATGCAATGCAACAGCATATGCTCCAAAGGGAAATGGGATCGGAAATCCCAAAGATCTGGAATGTGGTTTTTTTTGGGGGGGGGGAGGAGGACATCCAGACACTCCAAATAATACACTTTTCGCTGCCCGTCTTCACTCAGAAGCTCCCACCAGTGGATGTTCTGCCATGTCTTAAGAGGGCCGGTCTCCTCTTGGGTAAGCATGGAGTAGGGAGGCTGTGGCATGAACGTGACTTCCTGCTCTGGGAGGACCCCTTTGCACCTTCACCCACTGGATGTTGAGCAAGTGGTGTTGCTGGTGTCGGGGGGGGGACCAATTACACTACTCTGCTTTTGTTACACCATTCTGTGGAGTGAGAGGGTGCCAGCTTTCATCATATTGAAGGAGACTAGGAGTCAATGAGAATGAGAGAAAATGAAGTCAGGTTTTCAAAGTGAAAAGAGTTGAAGACATGGGGATGTGGAAAATGCTGAGAAGCTGTTTTTCCTAATTTACTGCCAGGCTGGTACAGAGTGAATCCTGATAAGAATGCAAAGTCGAAGAGGCCTCAGTGCGGAGACCCAACAAATTCCTGTCTAATTGGAATGGAGATAACCCAGCCTCCATCTCCACCAGCATTGGAGGCGGAGGGAACCGTTACACCTCTTTGAGGCAATTGGTTTACAGCCATGAAGAAGGAGGTCTGAGGAATGTAGAAAAATGAACGATGGGTTGTGTTTGAGGGACACTCTTTTCCTAAGAGAAGATCCTGATGGTTTGCGTTATGTAGCTGAATGGAAAAAGAAGGTAGCATGGTAAGAAAAGGAGGTGGGGCTAACTCTCCCTAGCTTCTTTTTTTGATATTTATTGTTTTAATGGGAAGTAGATGTATTTAACTATGGTAATCCTTTGAACATGTCTTTATGCTGTGCTTAAGCAAACAGTTTCTGTGAAATTATATGTTCTTAATTTAATTGTCAGCCATTTGCTGATGACTTCATTCCCATTGTTAGCCTTTGGCCTTTGTGTGTGTGTGTGTGAGTGAGTGAGAGAGATTGTGCATTGGTCAGTCACTCTGGAGGGAAGGAAACCTGTACAGCCCATGGACAAGGGAGGAGAGTGCCTTGGCTCTCGCACACTCTCCACAACACGGGCTTCCTTCACAACTGAACCAGATGTACACTTTGCACCATCACCCACAGTTAAGAGCCTTTTGGGCAGAATTGCCAAAGTGGGGGTCGTGTCAGGGCCTGGGGGCTGAATATTCTCATAATGCCATCTGGATCCCGTCCTTTTGAAGAATGCTCTCACATAAACCGAATCTGGATGCTCTTTAGAACCCCAGGCACCAAAAACTCCTCTGGGGCTCATCGTGAGAAGGCAGGGAAAGACCCTCGTGCTGGGAAAGGAGGAAAGGCAGCAGGAGAAGAGGAGGACCCAATACGAGACAGACGGACTCCCTATTTTGTAATTTGAGTTTCGTTTTGGTCCCCTCTCCCCCGGGAGATCAGGAATGGCCCCTCCTCTGTCACTCTTCCGAAAAAAGGCTAAAGACCTCCGTCTCTTCAGGCAGGCTTTTGGCAATTACAAGTGAATCCGTGAACCCCATTTTACCAGATAATTTTAATCTTTTCCATGTTTTCATGTTTTAACCTATTTAAAATTATATTTGAAATAGGTGTTTCAAATTATATACTGTTTAATTTAACTTATTGTGCCCTTATATGGTCCCCCTTCCCCAAGAAGGCAAAGGGCGGGGGGGGGCTCTAAAGAGCTACGAAGGGGGTAGAGAGGCCCCCACCTTGCTTGACCGGAAGCGGACGCCCCCCCAACTCCTCCCACGGATCTTGGAAAGGAAGATGGTGCGGGGGGGGAGTCCCCCCTGGTCTTCTCTCCCCCCACACTTCTTCTCAAGTCAAAACCTGGGGTTTCCCCCCCACACTCCTCAAAGGGCCCCTCTTCTGTCTCTTCTCCTGCTGCCCTTCTGGTCCCCCTTTCCCCAAGAAGACAAAGGGGGAGGGGCTGTTAATTATTCTTATTAATTATTACCTCTCCCCCCAATAGGTTCGCTGCAGCTTCACTCTCCCTCTTACCCCCCCTCCTCGCCTCTGTTCAGGCAACCATGGGGAAGGGGGGGGCTAAAGGGGAGGGACCATAGAGCTAGGAAAGGGAAGTAGAGGGGGCCCTCTCCTTAGCGCCTCTCCAACGAGGACCGGAAGCGGAAGCCGGGCGCCTGCCGTCCTCTCTCTCCGCCCCACCTCTATGGTCCTTTCCCATTTCCCACCAGAGGACTTTGAAGGGGTGTGTGTGTGCGTGCGTGTGTGTGTGTTTGTTTGTTTGTGTGTATGTATGTATATATATATATAGGGTATTTCCAAAAATGAACGTTAGCAGACAGCCTCCCCCCCCCAAAAAAAACCTCCCTAGGAACTACGCGGGGGGGGAGGGAAGGAAAGGAGGAGCCTCGTTTCAACCCCCCCCAAACTTTTCCTCCTCCTCTTCCTCGGGGGGGGGCATCCACGGGGGCGGGGGACAAGGAAGGTGGCCAGGATCCTCCCCCATGTCATGTAGGGAGTCATCCTCGGAGTATGCATGTGTGTTTGTGTGGGTTGGAGGGAGGGTTGTTTGTAAGACAGATTTGTGGTTTTGGGGGGCAACAAAGCAAAGCCCCCTCCCCCGCGGTTGCTCCACCAGGAGGGAAAGAAGGACCCCCTTTTCCTCCTCCTCCAACCCTGTGGGTTGTGTGGTTGGAGGGGGTTTCCAAAAATGAACATTAGGGACTCTCCCACCTCCCCAGGGACTGGGGGGGCAAGGGTCTCTTTTCCAGGCCTTCCAGTGGAAAAAGCGAAGCAAAGCCAACACTGCCCCCCCCCCCGCGGTTGCTCCGCCTGGAGGGAAGGAAGAAGGACCTTCAACCCCCCTTTCTTCCTCCTCTTTCTCGGGGGGGGGTTGTTTCGGGGGGGTGGGAGAAGGGGGAAGAGACCCTAATCCTGCCCTCCTCTGAAACCTCCCCCCCTCAAGCTGAGTGTCCCCTCCTCCCCCACTGGTCCAAAGGTTGGGACAGTGACTTGGAGGGGGAGGGGACCAGAAATGGGGATTTTGGGGAAAAGTAGGGAGGTTTCTTTCGGGGGAGAGGGGCAGCAGACAAGGAAGAACCTCTCCAGAACCCCTCCGTGCCATGTGCTTGTGCAGGGAAGCATCCTCTGGTGATGGTGGTTTTCCTGCATTGAGACAACCCCCCTTCCCCCCTTTTTTTGCTTTCCTTCCTTCCTTTGGTGGGGGGGGTTTCCAAAGGGAAGGAGAGATGGTGACTTGGTCTCTTCCCCCCCCCTTTATTCTCTCCCTGCTTCCCTGCCCCCTCCCTTTTTTCTGCCTTATCCAGACCAACTCTATGGGTGATCCCCACCCTCCCACCAAGAGATTTGCCCCCACGCTTGGCCATGAGGCCTTTTTGATTCCCTTTGGGAGGGGGGACATGAGGGGCATCCTTTTTTAAAAGTTAAGCTTTGTTCCTTTTTTTGCCATTTGTTTTGCTTACAATGCATTGTTTTTCCTATTTTGGGGGTGAATGTTGGTCTGGGGGGTTTTAGGGCCATTCTTTCTTGGAAGCCTCTTAGAATAGTAGCGCTAAGACAAGCCTTCAATAAATCCATGAAATCAGCACATTCATTCCTTTATATCCATGACGTACCTGTTCAATCCAGGTAAGGGCTCTCGGAGCCGGCTGGTTCCCTTGTCCCGGCTGTGGGTGTTTGGGGGACGGATGGCAGGAAAGTCTCCCTGCACATCGGGAAAGGGGTGGAGGATTAAATGTGGGTCCGTCTTTTCTCCTTCCTGCTTCCAGTGTCCTTTGAAGAGGTGACCCCGTATTGCCCCCAACTCAGAGGGTGGGATCTTCTGGATTGAGGCTCAAGATCTCTGCGGGAGGACCGCCTGCTGGAAATGATTGGTTTCTCCAGGTAAGTTGCCTCTTGAGCCGAGATTGTGAAGGATGATGGTTAGTTGCCCTGCCAAGATGCCTCGGTGAACACAAACGCCCTGAGCATATGTGTCGGGAGCCCAAAGCTCCTGTGCCAAAGTCAAAAACGTGACCCTACATTTAAGAAAGCATTTTGTTTTGCTGCTGCACACGACTGGAGAGTCGGGATCCAGTGCATGTTTTGAATTTATCTTTATTATGTAAAAATCAATTGTCTCATACATATCCAATGCAATAGCCATTCTCATTACTTACTGCCTCCTCCCACCCCACTCTGTCCCATTGCAGACGTGGGATATAAGAGTTTTGAAACATGCCGTTAAAATGTTCAGATTTCAACCTGGCTCACGATGCCCCCAAATGCAAGAGCCTCAGAGGCCTCAACGTGTCTGAAATAACATCTCCAGGTCTTCTTCTTTGTTTCCCATAATCCTGGTGTTTTTATATAGACACTGGAGATGATGTGATTTATTAGAAGCTTTAGCATTAAAGACCACTAAATATTGGCATCTTTTCTTGGTTAGGGGGCTGGAAGAAAGAGTTGGCATGTAGGACACTTTATGGTCCATTTTCTGAACTTTCAAAACAATCCACCCATTCCTGTAATACACGAGGCTCTGGTGTTATAGGATTCCTCACTATTCGGATCATGTCATCCACGTACAGGCTGAAAGCATGAACCCAGAGTAGACCTTTGGTCTAGATGGGCGGGATAGAAATCCAACAAATAAATCAATAAATAAAATAACACATGCCTCCTGGATATCAACAGTTGTCCTGATTTGTGCCACCAAGAACTCTACCACTGGAGTGAATAGAAGGGGCTGCAGAGTCCCATGAGTCATAGAGGTTTGGTGGTCAACCTGCACTGTGGCAAAGCTTTTCCAGTGGCTGAGGAGCAGTGATTTTGGAGCTGGATGAGCTCACTTGCTGAGGATCCTTTTGTGGTCGTAAGAGAGCTCTAGTTCTGGAAAGGGAACACAGACCTCTGGGGGTTGGCCCCCATCCGAGATACCCGGAAGGATCCCCTGCAGGTGAAGAGGGGGCTGATCTGCAGCAGGCTGTGATTATCATAGAATAGTGAAGTTGGAAAGAGTATATAGAGCCATCAAGTCCAACCCCCTGCTCAGTGCAGGAATACATACATACATACTGTACATTTTATTATTACGGCATCGAGCCATACAAAATTGAATACATAACTTCATAGACAGGCATGTACTACACAGCCATACAAGAGATAAAAATAAAGGATAAAAAAAGGGTAAAAAGCTAAAAGGATAAAAGGTAAACCGTTGAGGAGAGTGGCATATATAGTCATACAAAAGGTAAAATGTCTAAAAACAGCTAAGAATGTCTAAAGCAGCAAATATAGCGATGTATGGCCAAGGTCTAAGGGTTGAGCTATCTAGTCTGTCTGCTGTAGCATGCCGCCCAAAATTTCGCTACCAGTTCTGTGATAGTCCAATCTTGGTCGGTTAGCAATTGATTACAGTGGTCTGAATCCAATTGGCTTGGCATATCTTTTAAAAGTGGTGTAATATATTTTTCTCGGATCTTATTATGTCTGTCACACCTAAGCATCATGTGCTCGATAGATTCTATCTCTCCGGAGCCACAGGGACAGAATCTCTGTTCCTTCGGGGTTTTCTTAAATCTGCCTTCCAGCACTGCAGAGGGGAAAGCCTCGCATCTAGCCAGAGTAAAGGCTTTCCTAAATTTATACGTTTCCAGCTGTGATAGGTAGGCCATAGGGAGCGGACGATATTTATGCGTGTCTATTGCTCTAAAATTAGGGCATCTACTGAGATCTTCCTGTCTCTCCATATCCATTAATCTTTGTTTAAGGGCTGATTTTGCTTTATCCCATTGTATACTTAATATTGTTTGCAGAGAGAATCGCATTACTTGCAGTTTATTTAAGACCGCTTTTAACCAACTTGATTGGAAGTTGTCTTCTAGGAGTAGGTGTGTTAATCCCTGTGATTGAAAGTTTATTTTAAGACAGTACTGAAGGGAGGCTAGTTCAATTTTGGCTAACATTTTTAGTGAGCCGGTCTCTAATCTGATTTGTGCATTCGTTACGCATCTAGGGACTTCAAGTATTGCTCTAAGGAATTTCGATTGGACCCGCTCTATCGGGTCAAAACAGCTGGGTGAAGGCCCCATGAAGGTGCCATAGAGCATCTGGCTAACCACCTTTGCTTGAAAAAGTTTTTGGGCTGCTGGAATATAACGGCCCCCTTTTGAATGGTAGAATCTTAGAATGGTGTTTGCTGTTTTTTCCCCTTGGATGGCTGCATATTGGATATGGACATTCCTAACCCTGGTGGATTGCAGGGCCATGCCTAGGTATTTAAAGCAAGAGACCTGTTCAAGAGGTTGCCCATTTATAATCCAAGATCTTATCTTTTGTCTTCTGCCAAAGGCCATGATTTTTGTCTTTTTATAATTTATTTCTAATTCCTTCTTTCTGCAGAAGTCTGCAAATTTCTTAAGGGCTCTCTTTAGGCCAGTTGGTGTCCTTGCTAAAAGCACGGCATCATCCGCATAGAGAAGGATAGAAATATGTCTTTGGTGTAGTTTTGGAGAATGAAGACTGGGAGAATTCAGATGTTCTACTATATCATTTATATATAGATTAAACAATGAGGGGGCCAGTAAGCAGCCCTGTCTGACTCCTCTATAGGTATTAATCGGTTCTGTTAGATTCCCTTTCCTATTGAGCCTGACCTTAAGATTGGTATTATTGTGTAGCACACGCAACAATAGAAGTAATCGGTTATCTATTGAGGTGGCTTCTAAACTGTCCCATAGTTGCTGTCTCGAAATTGAATCGAAAGCCATTTTCAAGTCGACGAATGCCGCGTATAATGAGGTTAGACCTTCTGTCGCATATTTCTCTATAAGATGTTGAATAATAAGACATTGGTCCATAGTGGATCTACCCTCTCTAAACCCGGCTTGCTCTGCAGCAATTCTATTTTCTTCAATCAACCAGGTCTCGAATTTGTCCTGCAGATGCCTAGCATATAGCTTACTGCATATATTTAAGAGACTAATAGGGCGATAGTTTGCCGGTTCATCTCTTAGTCCTTTTTTAAATAAGGGTACTACTATTGCTGAATTCCATTCTACAGGAAAGAGGCCTGTAGAGTCGATGTATGTGAATAATGCTGCTAAAAAAGGTGCCCACCAGTCAATATTTTCTTTAAATAGTTCTGGAGGCAAGCCATCTGACCCTGGTGCTTTGCCTATTTTCATTCTGGCAATATGGGATGTAATTTCCTCCTGGGAAACTGGAGGCCAGACCGGTAGATCTTTGAATTCACTAGCTGGGACTGGTGTTGGTGGAAGGTCTTTATAAAGATTATTGAAATATGCAACCCATTTACCCTGGGAAATTGGGGGATCAATTTGAAAGGGGAAATTTTGTCTCTTGTCCCTAACCAGTCGCCAGAACTTAGACGAGTTTTTCTGTTTTGCAGCTAAGATTATTTCCGCCCATAGGGAATGAGTGTATTCTTTTTTCTTTTGATAAATTAGCTGTTTGTATGCTGCTTTTTGACCCCCAAGCTTCTGTTGGATTTCCTGTCTTTGTTTGTTATTTGATTTTTTAAACAGGTGATAGATGTCTGTAAGGGCTTTTCTGGCTCCTTGACAGTCTTTATCAAACCAAGGTTTAGACTTCCTAGCAGATGTGAATGGGTGGTCTTTAGGTTCGGTTAAATTTATTTTTAATTCCTGTATTAGACTATTATAGCTCTTAATGGGGTCCATCTGTATATTGTGAACCCGCTCTTCAAATTTATAAATACTGTGATCTTTGCCGTCTATTATTTCTCTAAACCTGGATTGAGTTTGTGTGGACCATCTCACTCTATGACTTAATACTTGTAAGCCTTCATAAGAAGGCTGAATAGTCATAGTTTGGGTTATAAATGGGAATTTAGCATGAAGCAGTAGGGGGAAATGGTCGCTCTCTAAGTAGGGTAATACCTGGAAGCTGGTTATGAGTGGGATTAGAGAGGCACAAACTAGCATATAATCAATAGTACTAGATCCTTGGCCTGACACATAGGTGAACTCAGCCGGATGATCCTCTGGAAAGGTTCCATTCAGGAGGTACAGATCCAATTTGGTGGCTACTTTGGCCAGATACAATCCTGCAAGGTTTGAGGATGAGTCTTTAAAAAGCCTTGGTAGGGGGAAAAATTTATAAGGGTTATCTGGGTCAATAAAAGATTCCTTGTACTTAAGTTCAAGGCTGGCATCATCAGGGCCAAGACGTGCGTTAAAATCTCCTAGAAGTATCACCTTTGCTTTTGGGTGATCTACCAATAGGTTTGCCACATATATTTCTAAAGAATTCCAGGCTTCAGTTATTTGTTGTTTTAATGTAAGTGGGGGAATGTATACATTTATTAATATTAAACTGTCTTCCCCACTTTTCAGGACTACTGCCATAGCCCTTGAGTCCATGGCAGGTTTCTCTATGCATTTAAAATTTACAGTCTCTGAAATTAAAAGTGCCAACCCACCTTTCAATCTTCCTGGGCCCTCTCCCCTTTTGGTTTTCACCCAATAATTATTATAACCTTGCAGGATGATTTCTTGGTCGGTCCAAGTCTCTTGGACTGCTATAATGTCAAATTTCTGGCGATGGAAGGGATTATCATGTGAATTTGTTAGACAGCGAAACCACCCTGCAACATTCCATGAGAGTATTTTGTACGAAGAGGTTAATATCTGTCATTCAGTTTTGTCTATATTATCCAAGATCTTATCGGTGTCATTGAATACACAACCATTTCGATTAAATGAGGCTCCGTTTTTTGATGCCAGAGGTGGTGAAGGAGATATCATACTGGCTGTTTGTCCAAATACCTCTTGATTTGTAACTCCTGGGACAGATGTTGATGGGATAATCGGTGGAGTCCTGACCTCCTTTACATTTGGCAGCTCGAACCCCGGTGAGGATCCACTTGCTAACATGGGGGATTCTCCCCCACTGCTAGCTAGAAGCTGGTCCAACATAATTGGGGAGATCATCTCTATGTCATTTGGTCCCATAATGTCCTGTGTGTTACCCTCTGGTGGATTAACAGGCCTTATTGTGTTCTGAAGCTGAAGGCGCAATTCTTTGCCGGGTAGGTGGGGCTCATCAGCCATGGAAGGCAGCTCATCTAGGAGAAGGAAAACTCCAATTTCAAACCTCCACTGCCTTGTGGCTATATCCACTCATGGAAAAGGCTTCAGGAGTTAACCTCGAGGCAAAATCCGGAGCTGGAGTCCCGAAGGCAGCATGTGTCGTTCTGCCAACTCCTGCGACATTGCTGCTTGGGTAACAGCCTATCCTCCATATTACCTTACCCGGGCTTCATGCTCTGGAGAGGACACTCCTCGATTCAGAGCATGTTACCATAGTCTCTCGAGACTGAAGGATGCCTATGGATGGATGGTCAGCATCTCTGATTGTGCTTCCTTTGATGAATCTGGAAAAGCTGTCGATGTCCTTAGCTCCACCAGATCTATCATATGTCTGTCCCCATTAAGTACAGTACTCATTGGATCCGTCCCTGTGATTAGTTCGGTTTCCGTGACAGACTCTGTCCTTGGTTTCAGAGTTGGCGATGCTATTCTTGCTGGCTCTATACCAGAAGACTTGTATGTGACGTTTGGGAGGAGGGGATAGATCTTGGTGTTATGAAACACTCTAGCTGGGAATATTCCAAATTTCCTTAATAAAAATCTCTTCCTCAGTATCAAGGATGGAGTTTTTTTGGTTTGGAACAGTAGCACTACTTTTTGTGTTTGATTAGATTTGTTTAAAGTTTCAACTGAAATTAGGTCCTTTAATAAGAGAGGAGTCTTCAGAAGAAAGTTTAAATGTCTTGCTACTTGGTTCCTAGTAGACCAGATTATTTCTTTTCCTTTGTTAGGGCAGACCATTAGGCAGATTTTCCTGGGTTGCAGAGAGAGAGCAAATGTCTTAACATCCTCCCCTCTTTTCCTTGGACTTCCGTCTGGTTGCTGCCCAGACTGTTGGGAGTTGGGGTAGGTTTTTATTAGAGATGTCTTACTTTTTCTCTGCTCCACATCTGGTGTTTTTCCAAGTAGGTCTGCGTTGTTATTTGCAGGAACCAGATTTTCCATTCTGTCAAGGCTCTTCATTAAGGAGGAGATTTTTTCCAAAAATGCAGATAAATCTTTTACAGCTTTCAATATATAGTCTATAGTTCTCTCCATGATTCTCCTTGTCAGCTTTAATGTATCAGTTGGTTCAAGCCCTCTTTTAGGTTCTTCCACCGTTGTCTTTAGGCCTTCTCGTGAGTTTACCTCATTGTTGGGCTGTCCCGTCTCTATATCAATTAAGATTGCTACTTGTGCGTCCTTCTCTCCCTTTTGCTTACTTTTGTCCTTATCACTTTCCATTAGGGGAGAGAGGGAATTTGATATATGAGTGGGAGTTAAAAGTTCAGACTCTGCAGCAAAAAAATCCATTATTTTGGTCTGTTTTGGAGCAGGGAGAGAGAGTAAATCTTCTTTATCTGCATCGCGGAGGCGTTTCCCGACACCCATCTCCCTTGAGAAAGAAGTATTTTAGTAACAACGCACCGCCCAATTTAATTGAAATTTATTCCCTTTCATAGGTTTCAACATTAGCACTTCATCTCTGGGATTCAAAGTTCTTTCTCTGGCTTTCTTGTCATACCAGACCTTTTGTTTCTTTTGCTGTCCCTGTAAATTTTTAGCAGTCACTAATTGCGTCTGAAGGGTTTCCCCTCCCCTCCTGGGATCCTCTAAGATCTCATTGTATAATAGGTCCTTCTCTATAAGGTTTTCGGGTTTTTCAGGGGTTAATGGTTCTTCAAGAACTTTTTCAAAGCAATGTTGCAGCGTGGAATCTGCTTTTCCTGTGGAAAGGTATTGTCTTGGGGATCCTTAACTTGTATTAACTCAGCTAGGTCATTAGTATCTCTCATTATCTCTATAGGAACTTCCTCTTTTTCCTCAGCCATTCCTTCATTTTCCTTCTGGGAACGAGTCTGTACTAAAACTCTCCTCACATGTTCAGCGAGGTCAATCCCTATCAAAACCGGCGCTGGCATTTGTGCGGGTACTCCTGATCTCCTTTTCCCTTCCCAACCTTGATATCTGATGGGTATTTCAGCCACTGGTAGAGTAACAGCTGCTGCTCCAATCCCCTTAACTGTCAAGCTTTCCCCTTTCAAAATGCATTCCTGAGGGACGATGTCAGGATGGCATAAGGTTACTTGAGGGCATGAATCCTTCAGAGCCATAAATTTAATGTTATTTATAAAAATATTATCACCAGAAGTTTTAAAGAGTTCTTGGATCGTTTCAGTTAAATAACTGCAGTATTTCAGCCTCTGGAATTTGATCTGGTTCTCTGTTCTCAATAGAAATCATCCACTGGTAAGATACTGTGTTTAGACCTCTGGCTCCGAGCCAGGCCTTTAGCAAGAGACAAACTTTCTCCCTGCCTCTAGGCACCAGAATAAACAGAAATATCAGCTTTAACCCTTTCAGTTTTTGCTGATTTGAGTCACCTCAGCTTCTTTTGACCTTGCCCTCCATTTAGACCCCTCAGAACTCTATCCTTCGAGCTCAGGACAAACTAGCCAACTGTCCTTTCTCTGCTTGAGGTCAACTCCCTCCAGAAATGGTTTCCTCAGAGCCTGCCCCTATTTTAGCCCCCCGATCTGAGCTTAGAAGCCTTCCCACTAAGCTTTTCCCCCCTGAAAAAGCTCTAGGAAGTTTACCCACGCCTTTAGCTTCAAATCCCCTGGCTAAAATATATATTTATGCTCTGGGCACCTTTCTGTCTCTAGGCTTTACTGGATCAAATTGGATCCCGACCGCTTGCCACCACTTGTGATGCGCGACTCCGTCTTTGAGACCTTTATTTTTTCTGGTTCCTCACAAAGACGCTAGCTGCTTCATCCTTCTCACACTGCCACCAGATGTTTTCTTTTAAACATCAGTCAATTCAAGGACACACCAGTTAACAAACGCATTAAGTTTATTTATCAGGGTGGGCTTAATGATTGGTTGAAAATAACAGAGTCAATCACAGGAAGCAAATCACTTAGTATGAATTTAACTCCTTTTATTACTTCAGTATATTTCCCTGAGTTCATTTTCCTTAAGGGTTCTGGCTGGGAAGGAAGAAAAAGGTAGGCATTTTGTGGAGAAGTCTGTTATTTCCTGTCTCTTTGTTCTGGCTCATCACATGGCCTAGTGGGAGGGCCTGGTAGTTTGAATCCTGATTTTACTGGAGCCTGAGTTCATTTTCCTTAAGGGTTTTGGCTGGGAAGGAAGAGAAAGGTAGGCATTTTGTGGAGAAGTCTGTTATTTCCTGTCTCTTTGTTCTGGCTCATCACATGGCCTAGTGGGAAGGCCTAGTAGTTTGAATCCTGATTTTACTGGACCGCGCGCCTAACGGCGCGTGAAATACTCTAGCTCTATCTCCAACCCCAATATGCTGAATATGGATGTCCTGAAGGAGGGCAGAATTTCAGCTTTAAAAAGAGAATGAGGAGGAGAGTGTGTCACATGAAATTCCCTAATCCTATCTCTTACTTAATTTGGTAAAAGAGAGCAGGCCGGGTAGGTGGGACTCGTCAGCCCTGGAAGGCAGCCCATCTAGGAGAAGGAAAACTCTGACTTTAAACCTCCACTGCCTTGTGGCTATATCCACTTATGGAAAGGGCTTCAGGAGATAACCTCGAGGCAAAATCCGGAGCCGGAGTCCCGGAGGCACTTTGTGTCACTCTGCCAACTCCTGCGACGTTGCTGGAACCAGTTGTATTGGCTCTTGCCTTTCCACTGGACCATTTCAGCGATGTGGAGAGGGGGGATTTGCTGCTTGGGTAACAGCCTATCCTCCATACTATTTTACCCAGGCTTCGTGCTCTGGAGAGGACACTCCAGCTTCGCATACAGCGTCGAAACAACACGGGAAGTAGCAGTTACCGGTTATAAGTCTCTGCTCAATTGGCGTAGAGCAGGACGCCAGGGGCTACTTCTGATGGTGGGAGAGGTCATTGCACCTCACTAGGTAGATACCGCCCGCCTTAAGCTGGGCAGCCTCCAGCCAGTAAGGTGCTATCTCGCCACGGTCTGTTAACCTCACGGGGTGCGTGGGGTTTAGGGTGAAACCCGACAAGCAGATCGACAACCGTGCACCATGCAACAATCATAAGAAAACTTCTGCCCTAAAGCTGGGCACCTGGAATGTACGGACAATGACCCCTGGCTTTCCTGACTACGGCTTTCCTAACGACCTGCAAGAAATAGACGATGTGCGCAAGACAGCTGTCATTGACATGGAACTGAGTAGATTGCAGATGGACATTGTTGCCCTGCAAGAGACAAGACTGCCAGACTCGGGATCTGTCAAAGAAAAAAACTTCTCATTCTTCTGGCAGGGAAAACCATCGAATGAGACCAGGGAATATGATGTTGGCTTTGTTCCACCCACTGTGGGGAGTGAAGGAATCCTGTCTCCGCAGCTCCACTCATCAGCAGGACCAGTAACCCTCATTAGTGCATATGCACCAACACTGTCATCCACTACAGAAGTGAAAGACAAATTCTACGACGATCTGGCAGCTACTATCAAAAAAGTCCCTGAAAGAGAGGCACTGTTCATTCTTGGAGACTTTAATGCCAGAGTTGGTGCTGATCACAATTCTTGGCCCACTTGTCTAGGCCGTTTTGGCATTGGAAAGATGAACGAAAATGGCCAACGCTTACTGGAGTTTTGCTGTTACTATGGTCTCTGTGTCAGCAACACATTCTTTAATACGAAGCTGCAACACAGAGTTTCCTGGAGACATCCAAGATCCAAGCATTGGCATCAGCTCGATTTGATCCTCACTAGACGTTCTAACCTTCCTAGTTTCACGATCACACGCAGCTACCAGAGTGCTGATTGCGATACTGATCACTCCCTGGTGTGTAGTAGAGTAAAACTGCGAACAAAGAAATTGTATCACATGAAAAAGGAAGGAAGACCACGTATTGACATCAACAAGACTCGCGATCAAAGAAAAGTGAAGGAATTTGCCCAAGCACTCGAGGAAACCCTTCCAGGTCCAGCTAATGTAAATGCACCTGAACGATGGGAACACTTCAAGAACACTGTCTACAACACCGCCTTGTCCACCTTCGGCAAGAAGACCAGAAAGATGGCTGACTGGTTCGAAGCCCATTCGGAGGAGTTAATGCCAGCCATTGAGGATAAGAGAAGAGCTCTAGCAGCATACAAAGCCTGTCCTAGCGAGTACAACCTGCAGGCTCTTCGAGCCGCTCGTAGCCAAGTCCAACAGGCTGCCAGGAGATGCTCCAATGACTATTGGCTTCAGCTTTGCTCTCAGATACAGATAGCAGCGGACACAGGCAACACCAAAGGAATGTATGATGGTATCAAGCAGGCCTTAGGTCCATTACAGAAGAAATCTGCTCCCTTGAAGTCTACTACAGGTGTGATCATCCAGGACCGAGCACAGCAGATGGAACGCTGGGTGCAGCACTACTCCGAGCTATATTCCAGAAAGAATGTAGTAACCGAAGAAGCATTAAATAACATTGAGTGCCTGCCTGTCTTGGAAGAGCTGGACAGCGAACCAACCCTAGCAGAAATAAATGCGGCCTTGGATTCCCTCACCTCTGGCAAGGCACCTGGAAGGGACAACATCTCACGTTGTGAGAATGGCTGATGGTCGGATTCCAAAGGATCTCCTATATGGAGAATTAGTGCAGGGAAATCGCCCCAGAGGGAGACCACAGCTGCGATACAAGGATATCTGCAAGCGGGATCTGAAGGCCTTGGGAATGGACCTCAACTGATGGGGAACTTTGACATCTTAACGTTCAGCCTGGAGGCAGGCGGTGCATCACGGCCTCCCCCAATTTGAAGAGACCCTTGTCCAGCAGGCTGAGGCAAAGAGGAAGTCACAAAGGAAGCAAAACCAGGGAGCTGGACAGGGGACAGATTGGATTTGTCTCCAGTGTGGAAGGGATTGTCACTCTCGAATTGGCCTCCTCAGCCACACTAGATGCTGTTCCAAGTCCTCCATACAGAGCACGCTACCATAGTCTTTCGAGACTGAAGGATGCCTACTACAATATTTCCCAATTTCTGATTTCAATCTACCTCAATCAGTCCCCTCTGATCTCAATCTCTATGTTTGTCCTCTCACTCTACTCTCACTGTCTCACACAGTGGTTCCAGTATTTCAGTATTTTGAAATAGAATTTCATGTCCAGTTTGTTTTATGGCATGTTCAGCTACTGCAGATTTTTCTGGTTGTTTTAGTCTGCAGTGTCTCTCATGTTCTTTGATTCTGGTGTGGATGCTTCGTTTTGTGGTTCCTTGCAGTTGTGGCCAGGTATACATTGGAACCACAAAACGAAGCATCCACACCAGAATCAAAGAACATGAGAGACACTGCAGACTAAAACAACCAGAAAAATCTGCAGTAGCTGAACATGCCATAAAACAAACTGGACATTGTGAGGCCCCCAAAGTGGAGGCCTTAGTGGGAGTGCCGTCGCTCAAGAAGAGAACCCTACACACAGAGACATCCCCACCTACGTCCCAAACGCGTCGGGAAGAGAAAGGCGTGGAGACCCCAGATATCCTAACAAGAGGTCACCGAGTCCCTTACCTTGAATAAGGGGGTAGATACGCGAGATCTGGAGGCGACTTTGAAAGGGTTAACCCTTACCCCGGAACCCGGGGAATCTTTGGCGGGAAAAAAGAGGGAGGAGATTGAGGCAGCGGCGGGAGATATAAGAGGGAAGCCGGGGGAGATACCGGGAGGATGGGAGTGGATTTGGATGGAGGATCCATGGACCCACAAGTGGGAACAGGTCCGAGTCCCCCATGAGGAGGCGGAGAAATGCCGCCAACTTGGTCTGAAGCCTCGCCCATCGTATTGGGGTGAGACCGAGACCAAGGAGTGGAGGAGGAAACTCCGGGAAGAAAGAGAGGCGGTAGCCCGAGAGCTTGAACGGAAGAAGCAATGGCATATAGCCGAATTGAGGAAACTGGGGGGTTACCCGGCCCCTGGAGTGTCGAAGGAGGAGATGGGTCGTCCTGGGGTGAGTGGAGCGGGGATGAAGAGACTCTACCGTTGATATCCCTAGATGAAGAACTGGACCCTGGGCAGGGGACTGTGCCGTTGTTTAACAGGACCTTGGAACCCAGAGACAACAAACCCTTTTATAAATACTTTATGTTCCCTGTTAAAACCTAGCAATATGTTACAAGAATCCTTGAACCCCTTTTTAGGGGTGAATCCTGTTGGACTTGATGTTGCAATAAATACTGAACCTTTTGATTTACCCCAACCGACTCGTCCTTTATTGGAAGAACAGACAGCCCCGAAAATTGAACCCTCACATATTGGCGCCCAACGCGGGGGGCTGTCAGAACACCAAAAAGATAAAGACGGTTGGATATGACAAATAACCGAGGGGCAGGAATCCCTGATGCAACAGTTGGCAGACCAGCAGAAGCTAATCATAGAACAATTAGGCCAAACACAACTAGGACTGTCCCCCCAACCGGTATCGACGGAAGGGAGAAACCCCATTGCGACGCGTCCACCAATCAAAATACAAAAGATGGGCCTCCAGGACGACCCGGCGGCATTTTTGAATACATTTGAAAGAGTAGCGGTATCGGCGCAATGGCTGAAAGAGCAATGGGCACTAATTATAACCCCATACCTGACGGGGTTGCCTCAGGAGATAGTGGACACACTGGACCCAGAGGAAGCGGAAGACTATGAGAAGGTGAAAACCGCGATACTGAACACGTTGAACTTGAATGAAGAAGCTTATCGCAAGCGCTTTAGAGAATTGCAATTGAAGCTGGGCACCCACCCCCGAACCATAGCCCAAAAGATGAGGGTGAACGCCACGAGATGGGTACAGCCGAAAGGGAAAACAGCGGAACAGGTGCTGGAGTTAATGATATTAGAGCAGTTGATATCGACATTGAGTACGGGACCCAGGAACTGGGTGGTGAAACATAAACCCACCTCAGTAGAGGGCGCTGTTACCCTCCTGGAGGACTATCTAGGAGCTGAGGACCCATGGTTGAGTCGCCCCTCAGGAGGGGGAGAGAAACCCCGTGGCAGAGAGAGAGTGGCAGAGATGGCGAGTGCAGGAGCTACACGAGGAAGCCAGGCCGTGGTCCCCAAGAAGCAAGGCCCCGACCGGATCGAGTTCGTTAACCCGACCGGGTCGAGGATTCCCCGCCCGACGATTACGACGGACCCAGCAAAGAGCAAGCTGGCTCCGACCTGGAACCAAGGCAAAGAGAAAATGGCAGCCTGCTTCGGGTGTGGCCAGTTCAGCCACATAAAGAAATTCTGCCCAGCGGAAGAATGCGCATGGACAACTATATATACAAACATGGCCAAGGTGGGTGACCAACATCATCCTGGGTGGGTCATAATGGCCGAGGTCAATGGATGGAGAAAACGGGCCCTGATAGACACGGGATGCACCCGGTCACTGGTGAGGGAGTTAGAGGGCCCTCGACTAGGAGAGACTGTAGTGGTAAAATGCATCCACGGGGATGCAAAGGAATATGAAACCGCTCGGGCGGATGTGACCATCGGAACCCAGAAAGAGGTGCTGGAGGTGGGAGTGGTCCCAGGCTTGTCCCGAGAAATGTTACTGGGCAGAGACTGGCCAGGCCTAGAGGACCTAGCCCGCAAAGTAGAAGATGGATACCTTAGCGAAAAGGACAGGGGAGAGGGGGAGTGTGAAGTGTTGCAGCTATCCCGAGATCAATTAAGGGGACTGCAACAAGATGACCCTTCCTTGGGACCCTGGTTACAAAGGGCCACTATGGGGGTGAAATCCCTATCAGTGGAGAAGGGTTCGAATTGCGCCATGGTTTGCTATACCATGAAAGAACACAGCAAAGAAGCCGCCTTGGTGGTCCCCGAACATCTAAGGGGCTGGGTGATGCATTGGGCTCATGACCTACCGGTAGCTGGACATCTGGCTACGCAGAAAACCCTGGCAAGAATTCGACAAAGATTCTCCTGGCCTAACATGGTGAAACAAGTAGAGGAATACTGCAAATCGTGCCCAGAGTGCCAGCTGACACAACCCAAGGCTGGTCCAGGGGCAGGGTTGGTGCCTATGCCCCTAGTCGACAGACCATTCGACAGAATTGCCATGGACATAGTGGGCCCCTTGACCAAGTCCGAAGGCGGCCACCAGTACATACCGGTAATCATTGACTATGCAACCCGGTACCCCGAGGCTATCCCCCTGAGGTCTACTACAGCTAACAGCGTTCCGTGTCTCAATCACACAGGCCATGTGACCACAGAAAGATTGTCTTCGGACAAAACGCTGGCTCTATGGCTTGAAGAGTGGGATGAGCGCCGCCCCCTAGGGTCGGACACGACTGGACAAAAATTGTCAAGGGGAACCTTTACCTTTACCTTTACCTTTAAATTAATTTTACTAAAATGTGGGGGTTTTGTGCTGTTCTCTATGCAATGTATAGGCATCCTGATCAGAAAGCCATTGAGAAACATCCCCTACCTTCAATGTTTTGATCTGCTTTTTGGCCTCCCTAAAAAGAGGGTTGGCTTCAGACCGCCAAAACTCCCCACTGATGAGGGTGTATAATAGCTGCCTATTGAGCTACTCTAGACCTCTGACTGTGTTCAGAAAAAAAACTGCAGTAATGTTCTCCTCACAGAAAGTACAATTTCTGTTAGTAAGCTTTTTAAAGACCACCACAACAACACCCCAATATCCCCCATAACTATGCCTTTTAGAATTTTGCTCTTACCGGGCTGCTTTGGTCCTCTGCATCACTCTCAAAGCCCTCATCTGAAACCTCTTCCACGGTCAGATCCTCAGGGCCATAGGCACCCCACACATCCATCCACATCCTCTGCTGATTTCAGGGCATCTCCGGTTGACTTCTGTAAATCTCTTTTTGACCCTTGTCCACAATCACACTCAAGATCAGCATCTTCATCATCACCCCACTTAAGGGTGCAGGCCAGCTTTCTTGTGCTTTTCTGCTTTGGCTTTGGGTCTTCAGGCAGCCTTCCCCTGAGCCTCGTAGGGGGTCCTAAGGGGCACAGGGGCTTGGAAAAACCCACAGCTCTATAATAGTAACCTTGGGATCGGAAACGCCTTTTGGGTTTCCCTGTATCCTTTTGGCTTGTCTTCGGGGTCAGGTTTTCTTTGTCCTCCATCTCCTCCCAAGACACACCGATCTCTGCAAAGAGCTACAGGCATACTCAGAAGGGCCCCGAAATCACCGCTGTGGCATTTCAGCAAACACTGTGGACTTTCAACCCTAGGCAGCCTAAGGGCATGCCCAGGCATGCCCTACAGCAGCCCCTTTTCTAACTAACCCCCCCACCCCTCCAATAGCTTCCCATTCGCCTATAGGGGCCATCTGATGTTTTTGATAGTTACACATTGTCTTTAAGTTGCAAGCTTTTTACAAAAGCCCGAAAAACCCACAACAACCATTAGATCCCGGCCGTGAAAGCCTTCGTGTGACACCCGTTCCCCGGGTCGTGAGGTGATGTTAGGAGTGCCGTCTCGCCCTAGAGCCTCCGTGGGCACCCAGACTGCACCCAAGCCATTTCCACCCCGGATGCTGCACCAGGCAGTGGATACCATTGATTTAGAAAGGGGTATGAAGGGGTTAAGCATAGCGACCCAGACTCCTCTAGTCTGGGCGGGGAGGGGGGCGAAAGATCGAGAAGAGGGAGCTGTGGGGGAAGTCAGTCAGAGACAGGCGGGGAAAGAAGGCGAATGGGAATGGGTCTCGATCCAAGACCCCTGGTCGGGCAAGTGGGAACAGGTGTGTATGACTAAACAAGAAGCAGAGGAGCGAAGGAGGAATGAGGCTCGGGTCCGTCCCTCTTACTGGGGAGAAAGAGAAACCCGTGAGTGGAGGAGAAAGTTAGTTGAGGAGAAGAAGCGGGTAGAGAGGGAGAGGGAAGAAAAGACCCGATGGCATCTGGAGGAGCTGAGGAGGCTGGGGTATCGTCCGGACCCTGGGAGCACCTCGGGGCAACAGCAACCTCACCCTGGGGATATGCAGGGTTCGAGGAGATGACCCCATTACTGACGATGGAAAGAGATGACTTCGATCCCGAAGAACCCTCCCAGGTTCAGGCCGGTCCATGGGCATCGAAGTCCAGTAACCCTTTTGACGAAGATTGGGTGCCCCTGTATGAACCGTTACTTCAACAGGAGAAGTTTATCCCCAACCTGATTGACGTTTCTATCCCGTTGCCACAGTTAAATAAAGAAGACAAGTTATTTTGTTCAAATGCGTCTGAGGCTTTATTTGGGAAGGGGGAGGCGAAGAATAACGGACCCTCACACTTCGCGAATACAATGTGGGAAATGTTTTATTTTGGATAATCTTAAAGCAGTTCAACTAAAATGTGGGTTTTTCAACTTATTGCAGGTTTTCCTTGTCAGCCAGAGTCTCCAAACCGTCCCGGTCTCTGCAAAGAGCAGCAAGCGGGTAGAACTCTCCAAAAACACTGCTGGGGCCTTTCCGAGATAGGCGGCTTAAGGGCATGCCTGCCCTACGGCCCACGCCGTTTTCCACACAAACCCTCCAGCCGCTTCCCATTGGCTACAGGGCCGCGGAGGGGTGACATGCCCTTCGAGGCCAATCCTCAGGCTGCTCTCGGGTCACAGGGGACCCACACACCTATCAAAGACTCCTATAGGTCCACGGTGACCTCCATAACCCCTTACGTCACCCTCAACACTGCCCCCTTCCACCAGAAGGGGCCAGGGTTGACTCCTGACCCAGAAGTCTATCCTTGACCTGGAAGTCCCGCCTTACCGGGCAGTTGTAGCTGTCATAATTGAGTTTGATGAATGCTTGTCCCCTCTACTACTGCAGACACTACAATCAAGTGTATTTTGATTGTACCAAGCCTATTCCCTCTCACCTCAAATCTTCTTATCTTTTAGTATTTTTCTCCTCCAAGCATAGCCTAAAATTGGGATAATGTCATGTAGATAAGGATCCAGGAAATTCTCACGCTATAACTTTTCATTTCTGTAGCAGTGTCTGCCTGCTTTAGAAAAAGGTTTATTTAGCAGATTTAGTTATGTATGGTATTTTATTGTGTTTTATTATTCGTGTAAGCCGCCCCGGGTAGACTTTGTATAGAGGGGCGGGGTATAAGTTCTATAAAAGTAAAGTAAAAAGCAAAGCAATTCTGAAGGCTTTTCTACTCCTTGCTTTTTATTCAGAAAAGGGGGAGGGAAAGCAATGTTAGGACTTTCATAACAAAAAAAATAAAGCGACAAGGAACTTGACCCTCTTCTTTTGCTGGCCTTGATGTAGCTGTGGTGTTCCTCCTTTCTTATGGCAGTTGTAGACAGAGTCAAACCCTTGTCTTGATCCACAGTGAGATTTCCTTCTCTTCTGCACTCCTCATGGAATTTTCTTTTTTTTTCTCCATCAGGTCAGAAACAGGAGAATCAGAATTATATTGATCTACTTCTTCTGCCACTGAAAAGAGAGGAGACTCTCACCTGAATTTACATGAAAGAATCCATGTGAAAAAAGCAATATAAATACACAGAATTTGGATGGAGCTTCAGTCTTACCACTAGTTTCAGTAGATGACAAAGAACTCACACAGTAGGAAGACTATAAAAACATGGATTGTAGAAAGAGCTTCCAAGTCAGCAGTCAACTTAGTTCCCATCAACAAACTCACACTGGGGAGAAACCATATAAATGCATGGAATGTGGAAAGAGCTTCATTAAGAGCAGTCACCTGAGTTCTCATCAAAGAACTCACACTGGGGAGAAACCATATAAATGCATGGAATGTGGAAAGAGCTTCAGTCACAGCAGTGGTCTCGGTTCACATCAAAGAGCTCACACAGGGGAGAAACCATATAAATGCATGGAATGTGGAAAGAGCTTCAGTCACAGCAGTACCCTGAGTTCCCATCAACGAACTCACACTGGGGAGAAACCATATAAATGCATGGAATGTGGAAAGAGCTTCAGTCACAGCAGTACCCTGAGTTCCCATCAACGAACCCACACTGGGGAGAAACCATATAAATGCATGGAATGTGGAAAGAGCTTCAATGACAGCAGTAACCTGAGTTCCCATCAAAGAAGTCACACAGGGGAGAAACCCTATAAATGCATGGAATGTGGAAAGAGCTTCAGTGACAGCAGTAACCTGAGTTCCCATCAAAGAACTCACACAGGGGAGAAACCATATAAATGCATGGAATGTGGAAAGAGCTTCAGTCACAGCAGTCACCTGAGTTCCCATCAACGAACTCACACTGGGGAGAAACCATTTAAATGTATGGGGTGTGAAAAAAGCTTCAATGACAGTGGATCATATACTCGACATCAAAGAAGTCACACAGGGGAGAAACCCTATAAATGCATGGAATGTGGAAAGAGTTTCAGTCACAGCAGTAACCTGAATTCCCATCAACGAACTCACACAGGGGAAAAACCGTATAAATGCATGGAATGTGGAAAGAGCTTCAGTCACAGCAGTCACCTGAGTTCCCATAAAATAACTCACACAGGGGAGAAACCGTATAAATGCATGGAATGTGGAAAGAGCTTCAGTAACAAGGGATCATATACTAAACATCATAGAACTCACACAGGGGAAAAACCCTATAAATGTATGGAATGTGGAGAGAGCTACAGTCAGAACAGTTCCCTGAGATCTCATCAAATAACTCACACAGGGGAGAAACCATATAAATGCATAGAATGTGGAAAGAGCTACAATCAGAACAGTTCCCTGAGATCTCATCAAATAACTCACACAGGGGAGATACCGTATAAATGCATGGAATGTGGAAAGAGCTTCGGTGACAGGGGATCATATACTAGACATCATAGAACTCACACAGGGCGAAAACCCTATAAATGTATGGAATGTGGAAAGAGCTTCACTCAGAGCTGTCACCTAAGTTCGCATCTAAAAACTCACACAGGAGAGAAACCATATAAGTGTGCGGAATGTGGAAAGAGCTTCAGTCTGAGCAGTAACCTGAGGAGACATAAAAGAACTCACACTGGGGAGAAACCTTATAAATGTATGGAATGTGAAAAAAGCTTCAGTGACAGTGGATCATATACTCGACATCAAAGAACTCACATAGGAGAGAAACCCTAAAAGTGTGCAGAATGTGGAAAGAGCTCCAGTGATAGGAGATCATATATTAGACATTAAAGAAATAACACAGGAGAAATCGTATAAATGCATGGAACATGCAAACAGATTCTCTAGAAGCAGTCACGTTAGTGTACATCAAGGAACTAACACAAGAGAGAAACTATATTAATGAATGGAATTTGGAAAGAGCTTCAGTCACAGCAATAGCCTTGGTTTACATGAAAGAACTCATATGGGGGAGAATCCATATGTGTGTAAGGAGTGAGGAAAGACCTTCAGTCAGAAACCATTCAGTCAGAAGCCCTTGATCCCTTTTTACAGACAGTAGCTCAAGCTGAAGTGGCCAGTGCATCATCTTGTCCGGCGAGGTTAACAACAGAATGGGCCACTGTAAAAAATTAATGGGTTTTTCCAAGAGGGCATGGTTCCCCCTGCCCTCAAGGAGACACTCATTAAGCCCATTCAAAAGAAACCTAATTTTGTGGTTGACAAAGTTGGGAATGATAGGCCCATTGCCAATGTTTTTGAGTAAAGTGATCAAGGGGGTGGTGGCCAATCAGCTCAAGGGTCTCCTGGAGAACACTGATGCCCTTCACCTGTTCCAGTCAGCATTGGTCGCCCTGCAGGAGGACCTCCTGAGGGAGACTGACGGGCAATATTTCCTTGTTAGTCCTCCTTGATATCTCAGCAGCCTTTGATACTGTTGACCGCGGTATCCTGCTGCAGTGGCTCTCCGAGTTGGGGATCAGTGGCCTCGCTTTGGCATGGCTCTGTTCCTTCATGGAGGACCGTCTCCAGAGAGTGCAGCTTGGCAAGATGAATTCTGCCCTGTGGATCCTCAATTGTTCCTCAAGGGTCGATCACCTTGCCAATGCTATTTAAAATCTATCTGAGGCCACTGGGTGAGTTCAACCGGAGTTGTGGGGCCCGGTGCCATCAGTATGTTGATGACACCCAGCTTTATCTCTCCTTTTTTCCAACTGATGTGGATGCTATTCTTTTTTAAAAAAATAATTTATTTTTAAACTATTAGGAATAGGGTAGGGTATACAAAAGGTAATACAAAAAGAAAACAAGGTAAAAGGAAGTGGAAGGGATGGGGACAAGATTTTAAGGATAGGAAAACACAGAATATACAAGCATCCAATCTATTCATATTAAGTATACAAGCATCCAATCTATTCATTTTTCAATAAAAAAATCAACTTTCTATGTTGTTTTTTAACTATTTGATTACCCTCTAGCTATCAACTTACATTTATGTTTTAGTTTAAACCTAAGTTACTCCAACACTATCAGGAAACCGAGACCATTTGTAAAATACATCCCCTCTTTCAATTTCCTTCTGTCTTGGACATACATTCAGCATGCCTGAAAAAGTATCCATTTCTGTCACTTCCCATATTTTCTCAGTACACTTCTTTTGTTTCCGTGGCTCTGTTTTCTTCCAGGTTTTGGAAGAGAAGGTTGAATCCAGGACAGTAATCCAATTTTAAACATCACATTTTCTGACTGTTGTAGCTAAATAGCTCACTGAGTAACTCTTTATCCCATCTATGTTACCTGGCATCGCACTTAATAAAAACAGCTCTGGAGTTAGTACAGTTTCATGTAACTGTTGTTTAACATCTGATGACTTCTCTTTCATCAAATCTTCCATCTGGCTGAGACGCTCGTTTACCTTCTGAAATCCTATAAACTGTACACCAATTAAAAGAACATAGTCTAATTAAAAGTGCCTGGGCTGGCCAGGGGACCGAGAGGTGGGCCTTGGAAGAGGAGGACCTGAAGGGCCCGAGAAGGCTCCCAGGAGGAAAGGACGATCCGTCGGGGCACCTGGACCGAAGCCACGTTGGGCTCTGGAGCCAATGAACGGACTGGGAGCCCAGCCAGTTGACGTCCCAGGAGCATGATGGGCTCCCTGGAACTGGTCCCAGTCAGCAGCCCAGCTGCTCCATTTTGGTCTAGCTCAACTTTCCCAACTGTCTCCAAGGACAGTCCCTTGGAAAAGCCCTGTCCTGTTGAACTTCAGCCTGTCACGGAAGCCTTTAGAAGGGCAGGGGGTGTACAAGACGACGCACAGATAAGAGGCGGTACGAGTGAGCCCCTGAACCTGACCAAGAACAACAGCGCACCCCACTTTCTCATTCTGCTGAGGGAGGAATTTTGAACAAAATCAGGGGCTTCTAAAGCCTTTCTGAGGCGAGCCGTTCCCGCCAAGGACCGCCTCCTCAACTGCGCAAGCGCCACAGGTCCCTCCCTCTCTCCCCCCCCCCGCTAATGGGCCCCTCACCCCCCCCTCCACGATGGGGAAGAGGCGCGCCTGCGCATGGGAGGGACGGAGAGCAAGGAGAGAATCCCCTGAAGAAAAGGAGGGGCGCGGGCGTATGCAGCATCCTGTGGAAGTCCCTCTGGGAGAAACTGACCAGGAGCCCTGTGGAGCCCGGAAGTCGATGGCCTTGGTTTCAATGTGATTTCAGGCCAATTTCCCCTGAAGGGGAGGCTACGCTGGGGGTGTCTCACCCCCTTCAGGCTTTTAAAGGGACCCCTTTGGTCCTCAGCCCCACTTTTTCTCCCCAGGGGGCCCACCCCCCTCCCTGACCTGGAGTCCTCGCCGGACATAAAGGGGGGAGGCTCTGCTCGCCATCTCTCCCCTCCCCACTCTCCCCCCTTTAATGGCGGGGGGTGGCGCTCCTCCTCCTCGCTTCTTTTTCTGAGGGGTCGCCTCAGCTGCCATCCTCCTCCTCCTCAAGGGCGGAATGACACAGATTCTCCTCCCCCCTCTCCCGCCCAGACTTCTGAGGTCTCAAGAGGACAATGGGCGCCCCCCTGCTATTATGATGCGTCTATGACGGGGTTGCCTGGCAACCCGGCGATGCGCAGGGGAGGAGGTGCTGTTTCCGCCCAGAAGACAATGGCGAGCCAATGAGAGCTCGCTCCTCCTCCTCCTCCTTACACGTCACCTGGGCAAAACCGGCCGTTTCCACCACCCTTCCTTCCCGGTCGAGTGACGGACGGGCCGTCCTCCAGCATCCCCTCCCCCCGGAATGGCTCCTCTTCCCGCACAAAGGCGGCCCCTCCTTTTCCTCTCCGTTCCCCCCCCGTGCGCCCCCACCCCCATCCCCTCCTTGAAGAGACTTCCCTCTTTCCCCAGACCCATCTGGGACCACCCTTTGGGGGCACGCCATGCAACTGGGAGAGACTGGAGCAGGTCATGGTGGTTGCCCAGAGTCGATTGGGAGGCGACCTTGCACCCCAGATTTCTGTTTTGCCCCTCCTCCTCCTCCTTTCTACTGAGAGACCCCCCCCCACTGTTCCACTCTTGATCCCCTTTTTGGCATTTTTTGGGGAAGCCCTTTCTTCCTCTGTCCTGATCCAGCTGGTTCCCCCCTTTTATCATCCCTTTCCTGCAGGAGGGGGCCACAGTGGCTGAGAAGGAGCACTGGGTTCTTCCATCTGTCCAGAGGGGGCTGAGAGGCTGTGCTCCGACCCCCTCCAACCAGGGACGTGTAGCGCAATCAGGTTTCCCCTCTCCGGTGGAGGGAGTCTGAGGGATGGAGTCCCTTAGGACAGAGGCAGCCTGTTCTCCAGAGCTGCCTTGGCCTTCTGCTCTTCGCAAGACCCGTGTCATGAGTCGTACATCTCAGCCCTTCCTGCAGGTGTCTCGGTGTGACCCAGACTCTAGCTAGAATCCCTGCCCCACCTCCGCTGTCCAGCGGAGGTGTTTAACCTGCAGGGTTTTGTCCTCACCCTCAGACAGGAGCTGCACATAGGCCGTCATCGTTTAGTCTTTCAGTTGTGTCCGACTCTTCGTGACCTAATGGACCAGAGCACGCCAGGCCCTCCTGTCTTCCACTGCCTCCCGGGAAGGTAAAGGTAAAGGTTCCCCTTGTCATTTTTAGTCCAGTCATGTCCGACTCTAGGGGGTGGCGCTCATCCCGTTTTTCAAGCCATAGAGCCAGCGTTTGTCCGAAGACAATCTTACATGGTCACATGGCCAGTGTGACTTAGACACGGAGCACTTTTTACCTTCCCACCGAGGTGGTCCCTATTTATCTACTCACATTTACATGCTTTCGAACCGCTAGGTTGGAGGGAGCTGGGACAAGCGATGGGTGCTCACTCCGTTGGGTGGATTCGATCTTACGACTGCTGGTCTTCTGACCCTGCAGTACCCTGCAGTACACAAAGGCTTCTGCGGTTTAGCCCACAGCGCCTCCCGGAGTTGTGTCAAATTCATGTTGGTTGCTTCGATGACACTGTCCAACCATTTCATCCTCTGTTGTCCCCTTCTCTTGCCTTCACACTTTCCCAACATCAGGGTCTTTTCCAGGGAGTCTTCTCTTCTCCTGTGATGGCCAAAGTATTGGAGCCTCAGCTTCGGATCTGTCCTCCCAGTGAGCACTCAGGGTTGATTTCCTTTAGAATTAATAGGTTTGTTCTCCTTGCAGTCCAGGGGATTCTCAAGAGTCTCCTCCAGCACCACAGCACATAGGCCAGGGTGAAACAAAAGAAGGGCTGTCACTCCCTGCCAATAGAAATCTAGAGCATCAGGGATATAGAAGGATGTGTCCATTTTGTTTTGTTCTCTTGGCCTCATGGGCCTGTTTTCGGAAAAGGCACTGTAAATACGCAATAACCTCAGAAGTCTATTTTGCAGCTAGAACCACTAAACGGCGGCTACTGTCCTTTTTGTGCACCAGATTTGTCAAAAAATATAAATAAATGAAGGCAGGAGGGGAAGGAATCCTGTGCAGCCCACAGACAGGGAGGAGAGTGCCTTGACTATTGCACACTCTCCACAACTTCCTTCACTACTGAACCAGATGTACACATTGCCGCATCAGCCACAGTTCTGGGCCTCCGGGCAGAATTACCAAGGGGGGGGGACCAGGGCCCTGGGGGCCGAGTATTCTCATAATGGCATCTCGATCCCTTCCTTTTGTAGATAGCTCTGCTATGGCACAAGTCGAGTCTGGATGCTCTTTAGAACCCCAGGCAACAAAACTCCTTTGGGTCTTATCATGATAAGGCAGGGAAAGTCCCTCAGGCTGGGAAAGGAGGAAGAGCAGCAGGAGAAGAGGAGGACCCAATACAAGATGGATGGACTCCCTTAAAGAAGCCCCAGCCTCGCTGTTGATGCATGCGCTCAGCAGGACCGTTGAGGACCAGGCGATTTGGAGAGTGTTCCTTCACAGGGTCATCATTTGACGTTACTAATTACTGTATTACCTCTCCCCCCCCCATAGCTTCCCTGCACTTTCACTCTCCCTCTTCTCCCCACCTCCTCGCCTCTATTCAGGCAACTATTGGGGGGGGCTAAAGGGGAGGGACCATAGAGCTAGGACGTTATGGAGGGGCCTCTCCAACGAGGACCGGAAGCGGAAGCTCGGCGCCTGCTGTGCTCTCTCTCTCTCTCTCTCTCTCTCTCTCTTCCCCACCTCTATGGTCTTCCTCGCCCGTTTCCCGCCAGCCCCAAACTCCCCAGGAACTCTGCAGGGGGGAGGGGTTAGGGTTATCCGGTGGAAAAATGCGCATCAAACTCCCCCTCCCGTTGTTCCCCATGGAAGGAAAGAAGGACCCCCTTTTCCTCCTCCTCCTCCCCCCCTTCTTCTTGGGGGTCCCGATCCCCTCCATGCCATGTGCTTGGGCAGGGAATCATCCTCAGGTAGGTGGTAGTGATGGTTCTTTTTTCCCCTCCTGCATAGAGACCCCCCCCTTCTTTTTTTTTTCCTTTTTTCCTTCTTTCCTCCATTCAATAAAACCTCCGGAAGTGGCTAAAGGGGAGGGACCATAGAGCTGGGAAGGAGGTAGAGGGGCCTCAGCTTCCTTGTCACCTCTCCCAGGGGGACCGGAAGCGCCTGCCGTCCTCTCTCTCCCCCCCAGCTCTATGGTCCTCCCCTCCCTTTCCCTGCCAGAGGACTTGGCGCGCCAGGTGGGCAGGAGGGAGAGCGTGTTGGTTGTTTTGTGGGTTGGAGGGGGTTTGTTTGTAAGAGAGATTTGTGGTTTGGGGGGCAGCAAAGCAAACGCCTTCCCACCCCCCCCCGCTGCGGTTGTTCCGCCTGGAGGGAAGTAAGAAGGACCTGTGGGTTGGAGGGGGTTTCCAAAAATGAACATTAGGGGCCCCTCCCCAGGGACTGCGCGGGCGGGGGCAAGGGTCGCTTTTCCGGTGGAAAAAGTGCAGCAAAGCCAACACTCCCCCCCCCATTGTTACTCCGCCTGGAGGGAAGGAAGAAGGACCTTCAACCCCTTCCTTTCTTCCTCCTCTTTCTTGGGGGGGGGGTTGTTTCAGGGGTGGGAGAAGGGGAAAAAGACCCTAACCCTGCCCTCCAAAGCTCAATGTGGTCTCCAATGTTATTTTCAAACTTTTTTATAATGCAGTTGGAAGTTGTGGGGCCTTTTCCATCCAGTAAGACTGTGTTTTCTTCTTCCCTCTTCCAGTGGTCTTTCTGGAGGTGGCCCCGTGTTGACCCCAAAAAGAGCTTGGGATCTTCTGGATTGAGGCTCGAGATCTCTGCGCAAGGACCTCCTACTGGGAACGATGTCTCTCCAGGTAACTTCATTTAATAAAAAACCATTTGCCTAGTACACATCCAAGGCAATAGGCCTTGGATATACTTACTCCCTCCTCCCAACCCCACTGTCTGTCCCATTGCAGACGTGGGATATAAGAGCTTCGAAACATGCTCTTAAAATGTTCACATTTCAACCTGGCTCAGGATGTCCCCAAATGCAAGAGCCTCAGAGGCTGATATTAGCTTTGCTACTCCTCAATAACTATGAAAGTTTCTCCCTCCTCAATAAATAAATTAAGGGGGTGGGGTGGGTAGACTTTATTCCTTTGGCTGCCTGGCATTTCTTTGTTAATTTTTTCTCTAGTGTGATATTCTGGCCATCTAACACATAGCCTAGAAATAGTGTATAAAGTAGATTTGCCTGAGCCCTTCCATAAAGTGATTTGTAAGGCTAACGCTGGAGATTTGATTAGGGATGGCCTAGCAATCATTCAGGTTTCATTAAATATCCCAAAATGCCTCAACCCATCTGGACTAAGATTTCCAGTTCTTCTTCTTTGTTTCCCATACTCCTGGTGTTTGCATAGACACAGTGGAGATGGTGTAATTTATTGGAAGCTTTAGCATTAAAGACCACTAAATAGCGACAACTTTTCTTAGGGGGCTGGAAGAAAGAGTTGGGACATAGGCCACTTATTATGGTCCATTGTCTGAATTATCAAAAAAATCCACCCATTCCTGTAATACACGAGGCTCTGGTGTTATAGGATTCCTCAGCATTCGGATCATGTCATCCACATACAGGCTGAAAGCGTGAATCCAGAGTAGACCTTTGGTGTAGATGGGAAGGATAGAAATCCAACAAATAAATCAATAAATAAAATAACACATGCCTCCTGGATATCAACAGTTGTCCTGATTTGTGCCACCAAGAACTCTACCACTGGAGTGAATAGAAGGGGCTGCAGAATCCCATGAGTCATAGAGGTTTGGTGGTCAACCTGCACTGTGGTAAAGGTTTTCCAGTGGCTGAGGAGCAGTGATATTTGAGCTGGAGGAGCTCACCTGCTGAGGATCCTTTCGTGGTCGTAAGAGAGCTCTAGTTCTGGAAAGGGAACACAAACCTCTGGGGGTTGGCCTCCATCTGAGATACCCTAAAGGATCCCCTGCAGGTGAAGAGGGAGCTGATCTGCAGCAGGCTGTGATTATCATAGAATAGTGAAGTTGGAAAGAGTATATAGAGCCATCAAGTCCAACCCCCTGCTCAGTGCAGGAATACAATCAAAGCATATCTGCCACACTCACCAACTCCTGAGGTCCTTGGTTCCACTGGCATACTGCTCTAACCGTGAGGAAGTTTTTCCTGATATCCAGTCTAAATATGTCTTCCTGTGAGTTATTTAGTATTTATTTATTTAACTTGTATGCCAAGTTTTTATTGAATGCCTCCAGTGTTGGAGTATGCACGGAAGTAACTGATTCCATTGTCACACTACTCTAACAGTTAGAAAGTTTTTCCTGAAATCCAGCCTAAATCTGTCTTCCTGTAATTTATTTATCAGTATTTATTTGGTTATTTAACTTGTATGCCCAGTTTTTATTGAATGCCTCCAGTGCATTTTCCAGTGGAGAAAGAGCAGCAAACCAAATGCCCCTCACCACAGTTGCTCCTCATGGAGGGAAAGAAGGACCCTCGTGTCTCTCCCCCCTTTTCCTCTTCCTCTTCCTTCAGAGTCACAGTCAGCTCTGGGTCTTATTTTTGCTGAATGAATAGAGCTTCTCCACAGCTTCAGTGCTTGACTTTCTTGAGGTTGATGCGTTGTGTGTGTGTCTGGGAAAACCTAATGTAGACAGAATAACCACGAGGGATATAAAAAAAACAACTAGAGAGAACATGTGATAATTGCCTCTTTTTAAATTTCTTCATATATGACATTGCTAGAGCCACCTGTCATAGAGGAAAGAGGCATTGATGTAATACAAGTTATGATATAGCAAGTGGCCCTATGACCCCCACCCCCTTTTGGTTGGTAATACAGTGGTGCCTCGCATAATGATCGCTCCCTTTAGTGATGAAATCGCTTTGTGATGGACTTTTTGCCATCGCAAGAGCGATCGTTTTGCGATGGCCCCTATGGGGAAAATTCACTTTGCGATGATTGTGGGGGAGCACTCCCCTACGATCATCGCAAAGGCCCTGCCGGTCAGCTGTTCAAAAAAAACGGGCTTTGCGCTGCTCGTGGGGAAGCACTTCCCTGGGAGCAGCCCAAACGCCCGCCCCTCAGCTGTTCTGAAAGGCAGGCGCTGGGGCTGCTTCCCAGGCTCGCTTTTTGTAACAGCTGACCGGCGGGCTTTTGGGCTGCTTGCGGCTAAGCACTTCTCCGGGAGCAGCCCAAACGCCCGCCCCTCAGCTGTTCTGAAAGGCAGGCGCTGGGGCTGCTCCGGAGAAGCGCTTCTCCGGGAGAAGCCCAAACGCCCGCCCCTCAGCTGTTCTGAAAGGCAGGCGTTGGGGCTACTCCGGAGAAGCGCTTCTCCGGGAGAAGCCCAAACGCCCGCCTTTTGGAACAGCTGACAGGCGGGTGTTTCAGCTGCTCCCGGAGAAGTGCTTCCTGGAGAAAAGCCAGCGTGCACTCGGGAGGAGGGTGGTGGAGCCTTCCCCCACCCTCCTGGCCAAGCACCGGCCGGTCAGCTGGCCAAAAATGCTGGTGTGCGCTCGGGAGGAGGGCAGGGGAGCCTTCCCCTGCCCTCCTGCCCGAGCGCCAGCCCCATTTTTGGCCAGCTGATCGGGGGTTCCAAAATTGCCACCACAACCATTTTCGTGCGATTTCCTTGCTTACCGAGGGCACGAAAATGGCAACGCTATGGAGGATCTTCGCATAACGGTGAGTTTTCGCCCCATAGGAATGCATTAAACAAAGTTCAATGCGTTTCTATGGGGATTTTCCACCCGCATTGCGATGTTTCCAAATAGTGATGATTAATCCAGAACGGATTAACGTCGCTATGCGGGGCACCAATGAGCCTTTCTTTTCATAAATTTAGAACAGTGCTCACTTTAACAAAGAACTTCAAAATATTGTACAATTTATTCCATTATTGTATATCTATCTGAGAAGAGAGAGATAGATAGAGAGAGAGAGAGGGAGGGAGGGAGGGAGGGATATTTTTATCTGGCTTGGGTGTAGTGAAGAAGTGACTAGTCCCTGTGCCCTCTAACCAGAGACCTCAGAGTGGCATTCTGGGAACTGTAGTCAAAAATGTTTTCACTAGCTTTACTTTTTGCTTTCAAGCATCTGATTAGCCCCAGCTATGGACATGATGCCGTTGATAGGCTGGGGCAGGGTCCTAGTGTCTTTAAAGAGGTCGCAGGGTGCGCTGTCTCTTTCCTTTTTCTAATGGCTGGCTGGCAGAGGAAACGAGCTGAGCTCTGGGAGGGGTGGGGGTTGCACCTCGTGGAGTTAGCAACAACAGGCTAACTCCATTTCCACACTGATGGCAACATACTACATTCTTTAACTGCACACTAGGTTTCTGGATTGGTGGTGGCTGCCATTTGTTGGTATAGGTAGTCCTTAGCCATGTAGGATCAGCTTCTTAGAATCAGTAAATAGTCTTAAATTAATTTTACTAAAATGTGGGGTTTTTGTACTGTTCTCTATGTAATGTATAGGCGTCCTGATCAGAAAGCCATTGAGAAACATCCCCTACCTTCAATGTTTTGATCTGCTTTTTGGCCTCCCTAAAAAGAGGGTTGGGTGCAGACCGCCAAAACTCCCCACTGATGAGGGTATATAATAGCTGCCTATTGAGCTACTCTAGACCTCTGACTGTGTTCAGAAAAAAAAACTGCAGTAATGTTCTCCTCACAGAAAGTGCAATCTCTGTTGAGCCTTTTCAGCACCTCTGACTTATTTATGCTCTCAAGTCCTGTTCCCCTCAATAGCCGCCTAGAGTGGTCCTGACCCGACCAGATAGGTGGGATATAAATTAAAAATAATAATAATAAAACAATAATATAATAAATATGCGCACCCAAAAACATAAACCCTTACCCCTTCTACCCAGCCTCCATTGATGAATAATGGTGGAATATCCAGCCCTTCTTCCTAAAGTGCATTACAAGATCCTTAGTTTTTGAATTAATTAGAAGTAAGTTATTCCTACACCATTTAATCAATCGTTCCAACAGCCTTTTGTTTTGCTTTACATGTGCCATTGTTGGAGTTTCACTTAGTGGACTAACTATGCTGGACAGGCAGGACATGACCAGAAATCTCAACACTTTTGACTTTCTTAACACTTCTTTTGGCAGTTCGATTTTGGACCTACTTGGTCCTGAGCTGACCTGGTTCTGATGTGAGTTCAAACGCCTGAAATCTCGATTTTCACAGGGAAACAGAAATGACTTATTTTCTTTTCACCTTACTGCCAAACTGTGCTGAATCCTTGCAATAAATAATTGTTTTATTTAACCTATTATAAATATATACAAATATGCACAAGGTATGGTACAATAAAGACTTTATTAAAACCAGTATACTATAAGGGTATTGTAAAACATAAATCTAAACCTCGGGGGTTGTAGAAACACGTGAAATACAGGACAGGTTTACAGACTGTATATTCCTGCAGGGCGATTTCTCATTATCATCATCATCATGTCGAGCATTCTGTGGGTGAGCATGAGACAACATTTTAGTACGTTTTTTAAAGACCACCACAACAACACTCCATCGTCCCCCATAACTATGCCTTTCAGAATTTTGCTGTTACCGGGCTGCCTTGGCCCTCTGCATCACTCTCAAAGCCCTCATCTGGAACCTCTTCCACGGTCAGATCCTCAGGGCCGTAAGCATCCCACACAGCCATCCACATCCTCTGCTGATTTCAGGGAATCTCCGGTTGACTTCTGTAAATCTCTTTTTGACCCTTGTCCACCATCGCACTCAGCATCTTCATCATCACCCCACATAAGGTGCAGGCCCACTTTCTTGTGCTTTTCTGCTTTGGCTTTGTGGTAAATACGTATAGGTCTTCTGCAGTGCTGTATTTTCTTCTTAGATTTTCTGAGTCTTCAGGCAGCCTTCCCCTGAGCCTTGTAGGGGGTCCAAAGGGGCACAGGGACTTGGAAAAACCCATAGCCCCATAGTAGTAACCTTGGGGTCACAAACGCCTTTTGGTTTTCCCTGTATCCTTTTGGCTTGTTCTGGGGATCAGGTTTTCTTTGTCCTCCATCTCCTCCAAGATGCCCCAATCTCTGCAAAGAGCTACAGTCATATGCAGAAGGGCTCCGAAATCACCAATGTGGTGTTTCAGCAAACACTGTGGACTTTCAACCCCAGGCAGCCTAAGGGCATGCCCAGGAATGCCCTACAGCCACCCCTTTTCTAACCAAACCCCCACCCCACCCCTCCAATTGCTTCCCATTGGTCTACAGAGGCCGCCTGATTTTTTGATAGTTATGCATTGTCTTTAAGTTGCAAGCTTTTTTCAAAACTCTATAGGACTTATGAGAGCTGTCTATTTTGTGGCTTATTATTAATAAGGTCTGATCAACCTCTTATCGGAAGCCTATGGCTTAAAACTCTATGGGGTGGTTCCTGGAAAATTAAAAAGGGTTTTAACAAACACATACACACAGAGATTCTAGGAAGGCCATGAGTATAAAAATGTGGGAAATGTTTTATTTTGGACAATCTTAAAGCAGTTTTACTAAAATGTGGGTTTTTCAACTTATTGCAGATTTTCCTTGTCAGTCAGAGTCTCCAAACTGTCCCGATCTCTGCAAAGAGCGGCAAGCGCGTAGAACTCTCCAAAAACACTGCTGGGGCCTTTCCAAGACAGGCGGCTTAAGGGCATGCCTGCCCTACGGCCCACCCCCTTTTTTACACAAACCCTCCAGATGCTTCCCATTGGCCTACAGGGCTGCAGAGGGGTGATATGTCCTTCGGGACCAATCCTCAGGCTGCTCTTGGGTCACGGGGCACCCACGCACCTATCAAAGCCTCCTATAGGTCCACGGTGACCTCCACAACCCCTTACATCACCCTCAACCCTTCCCCTTCCACTGGAAGGGGCCAAGGTCGACTCTTGACCAGAAAGTCTATCCTTGACCCAGAAGTCCCTCCTTACAGGGCAGTTGTAGCTGTCAAAATTGAGTGATGAATGCTAGTCCCTTCTACTGCTACAGGCACTAAAATCAAGTGTCTTTTGATTGTAGCAAGCCTATTCCCTCTCACCTCAAATGTACTCCCTTTTTGGTGCCCATTCATAGGTACTACTGCTATTTCTTCTGGCAACAAAAGAGCCTCCCATACCTGCCTTATTAATTCTTCAGGGACCAACTCCTTTCCTCTGCTCTTAATCAGGCCTCTTTCCCTCCGAATTTTGAATCTGTATATATTGTTCCGTCTCTTGACTTCAATAAATGTAACGCCCAGTTAAGAGCACACGATTCACAATTGTTCCTCGAAAAATCAGCTTCTTGCTTTTTTCCACTAGCTGTAGCTGCTACTGCCTGGACACACTCTGGCCGCCCTCTGCACACTGGGTCTAAGAGCTTCGAGAGAGAGGCTAAAGGTGGTTTCTATCCTCCCCACTTTTGGGTTAGCACTCCCAAAACTGTCCCTTCCTGTACATTCACAAAAAGTTAGAATGGCTAATACAGTGTCTAGTGGTGGCAACACCAAGACTGATCCTGTCACAAGATCTTTCTTGACCAATTCCACTAAGCATTTTTCTTCAGTAATTTATTATTATTATTATTATTATTATTATTATTATTATTATTATTATTATTATTATTATTATTATTATTATTATTATTATTATTATTATTATTATTATTATTATTATTATTATTATTATTATCATTATTATTGTTGTTGTTGTTGTTGTTATTGTTATTGTTATTGTTATTGTTATTGTTATTGTTATTGTTATTGTTATTGTTATTGTTATTTTATAGTAGTAGTAGTAGTAGCAGCAGTGGTGGGATTCAAATAAATTAACAACAGGTTCTATGTCCTAATGATAAATAAATAAATAAATAAATAAATATGTAAATAAATATGTAAATAAATATGTAAATAAGTAAGCAAATGCCCAGGACAGTGGGATCTGATGAGGATTTCTTCCACAGTGGTCTCCCTACTGCCTATTGCCCATCCTGGCTAATTAGAAGATCAGCCAGGGGGGTTCGCACCTGGGTCCAGGAGGCCGTGAACGCCTCTTTGAGAGAGGGAGTGGTCCCTACCACCTTGAAAGAGGCGGTAATTCGACCACTCCTTAAAAAGCCAAAACTGGACCCAAGGCTGGTGGCTAACTACCGACCAGTAGCGAACCTCCCTTATTTGGGCAAAGTGTTGGAGCGGGTTGTGGCTGGGCAACTCCAGGCACTGCTGGATGAAACGGATTTTCTGGATCCATTTCAATCGGGTTTCAGGCTGGGTTTTGGTACAGAGACTGCCTTGGTCGCCCTGTATGATGACCTTTGCCGGGAGAGAGACAGGGGGAGTGTGACCCTGTTGATACTCCTGGACCTCTCAGCGGCTTTCGACACCATCGACCATGGTGTCCTTCTGGATAGGCTGGCTGGATTGAGAGTTGGGGGCACTGTTTTACGGTGGTTCCGCTCCTTCCTGGCTGACCGTGTCCAGAGGGTGGTGCTGGGGGACAGTTGCTCTGCCCCATGGCATTCATGTCATGGGGTTCCTCAGGGCTCAATACTGTCCCCCATGCTGTTTAACATCTACATGAAACCGCTGGGAGAGGTCATCAGGAGGTTTGGGCTGAGGAGTCAGCAATATGCTGATGACACTCAGCTCTACCTCTCGTTTTCCACCAATCCAGGTGAGGCGGTTTCTCTGCTGAACTCGTGTCTGGACCTGATAATGGACTGGATGAGGGTCAATAAATTGAAACTCAATCCAGACAAGATGGAAGTGCTGTTAGTGGGTGCTTCGCCAGACAGGCTGGAGGGCCATCTCCCTGCCCTGAATGGGGTTAGACTCCCCCTAAGGGGCAGGGTCCGCAGCTTGGGGGTGCTCCTGGACCCCAGTCTAACACTGGAAGCCCAGGTGGACTCGGTGGCCAGGGGCGCCTTCCTCCAGCTGCGGAAACTATACCAGCTACTGCCCTACCTGGACGAGCGGAGTCTCATGACAGTTACACATGCACTGGTAACATCCCGTATAGATTACTGCAATGCGCTTTATGTGGGGCTGCCTTTGAAGATGGTCCGGCGACTGCAACTGGTTCAGAATCGAGCGGCGCGGCTGGTGAGTGGTGTGGCCGCCAGGGAACATATCAAGCCGATTCTGTACAAGTTACATTGTCTACCAGTTGCTGCCCGGGCCCAATTCAAAGTGCTTGTTTTGACATATAAAGCCCTAAACGGCTTGGGCCCTGGATACCTGAAGGACCGCCTCCTTCCATATGAGCCTACCCGGCAGTTAAGATCTAGCCAGGGGGCCCTTTTGAAAGAGCCATCCCTCAAGGAGGTAAGAGGGATGGCTTGCAGACAAAGGGCCTTTTCGGCAGCTGCCCCCAGACTATGGAATGCCCTCCTGACTGAGATTCGTCTGGCGCCGACACTGATGACATTTCGGCGCCAGGTCAAAACCTTCCTGTTCCAGAAGGCTTTTAACTGAAATAATATTAACTGTGGGTCTGATGGCAATTTTATATATATATTAATTGTATTTTAATTGTACATATCTTTATTGTATTTTAAATGCTGTAAGCCGCCCAGAGACCTTTGGGTAGTGTGGGCAGCATATAAATTAAATAAATAAATAAAATAAATAAATAAATATTATCACAACTACTTCTCACATAATTAAGACATCTGGATAAGTGCATCTGTTTGGGCATACTGCTGCTGTTACCCTCACCATGGGCATGTGCCAAAAACACACACACACAAACAAACACACACCTCACAGTGGGTGCTTATGACCAAGTTTGACAGAGAACTGACACATCTCTCCTTCCCTTTACCTCCTATTTTGCCCTATAGCTCACCAGTAAAAATTGCTTCCCTCCCCTTTCCTGCTCCTGAAATGACTGATAGCCCTGTTTGTTGTTACCTGGAGGCCGCCTTTGCGCACCTGTTGTGGAGTTATTCTCTCTCCCCCCCCCCTGCTTCCTTCTGGCTTGGAAGGTATGGTCCCTTTTCAGTCTGTCGCCACTCCACCTCAACCCCACCGCCTCAATCGGTCCTTCAGTTACTGACTCCTCTGAGGTCTCCTCCTCCTCCATTTTACCCCTCAACCCTGCACCCACCGCTTCTCCTCGCCAGTCGCTTTGGGGGTGTTGGTGTTGCTGGCGGCACTGGTGGTGATGATGGCTTCCCTCAGAGCCCTGGCGGCTGCTTCCTCTTCTCATTTTCCACTTTTCCTTCATGCCACAGTTTCACCAAAAACATAAGACTCCCCCCCTCCACTGTCTTCCCCAAATTTCCACCTTCCATTTTCATCTCCTCTGTCCTCCTCTGCTGCCCCTTTTCTCCTTCAGCCCCACACAAGTCCTCAGGGAAGAGTCCTAAAATACAAGCCTTAGTTTTCAGGGAGAGTGCTGTGTAACCCCATGCAGTGCAGGTTTAATCTCTATTCCCTGCTCTGGGGAAACAAGGAAGGTAGATGTGTGGGAAGAAGGGAAGGAAGAAGAAGGAGAACCTCACTTGCCTTGAAAGGGCCATTAGGGTCATCTTGAACAGCACGTAACACACATGTAAAGCGAAGATGAACTTGAGAATAACTCTCAAATTCTCTGACCCCTTCCGAAAAAAAAGTTCTTACCACAGAGCAACAGTAATAGTAATAATGAAGCTTTTTCTGTAGCACAAGCAAGAGAGGGCTGCCACCCTGGGATGTGAACTGGTCTCTGAACAATGCCACAATCATTTAATCCCTCCCCATTCCAGGTTCTGTGGAAAAGTCCTACTTCGGGCACATCATGAGAAGGCAGGCATAGATTGAAAAAGACCATAATACTTGGTAATGTGGAAGGCAGCAGGGAAAGAGGAAGGCTAAATGCAAGATGGACCTACTCCCTAAGGAAACCACAAGCTTGAGTTTGCAATAGATGGGCAGGGCTGTTGAGGCCAAGCCGTGTTGGAGATTGCTCATTCCTAGGGGCACCCTAAGTAGGGGAGAATTTGACGACACATAACAATAACAGCAACAACAGGTTTTTTATGCATCTAACTGCCAGTTCCAGAAAGCTGAAAGGTTATTCCCTTAATTGTTTGTTGTGGGTTTTTTTTCGGGCTCTTTGGCCGTGTTCTGAAAATTGTTCTTCCTGAAAAACCCACAACAACCATCAGATCCCAGCCGTGAAAGCCTTTGCAAATAGATGCCCTTAGCCACTTTTAAATTTTTTATCATCATAATAAAATATAATACCTGATAGAGCCTGGTTCCCCATTAGTTTTTCCATAGATCCTAAATACTAGATTTCTGCATGCCAATGGAAAAAGTGGCATGTTCCCTCCCTGAAAATCTAAATAACTAAAACGCTGGAGCCTCGGGTTGTTTGTTTGTTTGTTTTTATTTTTAACCCATCTTTCTCCCTGCAGAGTGTCTCCAGTGGCTCACAAACCCTGACACAATGATAAATAATTTTTTTTACATCTCACTATAAGGCAGCATAAAGATGCAATAATACATAAATGCTAAAAGGTTCTAAAGGGAATCCTGTTGAAATAATTTTGAAAATATATTTTACATGATAAAAATTTAAAAAAGCAATCTTATTTCATTTCCCTCCCTCCATTTCTCCACCGCAGTTTACATGCTAAAAAAGCCTACCATAAAAGTCTTTGCCTGCCAGAGTTAAGACTGCATGGCAAACAGCTAAGGCAGGGAAATAGTTAATAAAAAGCCAGCTTTATGCTCAAACATAGTTTGCCTTTCATGTATTATACTTACTTACTTGAACAATCTCAAAAATGAAAGCTTGAAACTTAAACCTATCTCAACACAGTCCTCTTGAAGATGCTGGTCACAAATCCTTGATTAGTATGCTTTAGTCCCTCCTCCTCCTCCTCCTCCTCCTCCTCCTCGCAGTCCCTCCAGCCCCCAGCCTGAATGTCTGGATAGTTTCGATTCCCCTTTGATATGTTGATCTGCTTTCTTCAACCCTGGCCTGATGGTAAATCTTACTAGTGTTAAAAAACTGATAGCTGTCTTCCTGTTTTTGAGTAAGCAATCTGCCTGCCATTTGTCTCCTCAAATTGTCAGAGCAACAGCCTTAGTTATCTTCAACTTGAAAAAAAACACATAGCCCCCTTCCCTCCCCCGCTCGTGGCTGGTCACCTGGCTCCTCCGCCTTCATTCATCTCAGACCAGCAACCGGATCTCCGAACTAAAATAAAAAATAACAACCACCTCTATGGAACCGGTGCGAACTGGGTCAATCCCACCTCTGATTAGTAGTATTAGTATTAGTATTAGTATTAGTATTAGTATTAGTATTAGTATTAGTATTAGTATGTCATCACTTATTCTACTGTATTAACCATAAGCTTCACCTTCTGCTCCTGTTTCTCATCCTCCCTTTTCACATATATTCTCTGTGCTTCCCTTAGTAAGTCTGTTCCTGGGGTGGGACAAGGGGTGAATTAGCTTCAAATGCCCCAAATTTTGGCCAAAACACCTCAGGTAGTCCGATGCTTTCCTTAGTTTAGTTCCTCTTATCTTTACTTTTAGTATTTTTCTCTTCCAAACATAGCCTAAAATTGGGATAATGTAGTGTAGATATAAGGATCCAGGAAATTCTCACACTAAAACTTTTCACTTCTGTAGCAGTGTCTGCCTGCTTTAGAACAGGGGTCAGGGAACTTTTTTACCTTTTACCCCTCAAAAAATTTATATAAGCCAACATTACCCCCTTGATTTGAAAGGAAGGAAATGATACAGTATTTGATGAAGCCACCCTTTTTTACCACCTTAATTCAAACCTTGCCTGTTCTTTTCATAGTTTTGAGTCAGTCTCTCTCTCTCACACACACACACACATGTCCTCCCTCCCTCCCTCCACCCTTTTTTCCTGCCTTAATTCAATTTCTATGTAGAAATTGTTTTATATATATATTTCCCTTTGTTTGTTGGTTGTAAGCCGCCTAGAGTGGTCCTAACCGACTAGATAGGTGGGATATAAATAAAATAAATAAATAAAAATAAAGTCTTGCCCGTTCCTCACACACACACACACGTCCACCCTCCCTCCACACTTTTTCCTGCCTTAATTCAAGTCTTGCCTGTTCCTTTTCTCATAGTTTTGAGTCAGTCTCTCTTACACACACATACACATGTCCACCCTCCCTCCCTCCCTCCACCCTTTTCTCCTGCCTTAATTCAAGCCTTGCCTGTTCCTTTTTTCATAGTTTTGAGTCAGTCTCTCTCTCTCACACACACACACACACACACAGACACACGCCCGCCCACCAACCCACCATCCATCCATTTTCTCCATTCATTTTCTCCATACATTTAAATAAGCTTGATGAAGCCCTCGGTCTCTCGCACCTTCCTTCCCCTTGTTAACTTGATCCTTTACCGCCTCCTGCTTGCTTGCATTCATTTCCAGAGGAAGCAGTCATTCAAAGCCCTGGATTGATTGATTGCTCAGGGCTATGCCACAGCTGTAGCCAATTATGCAGACTTATCTCCGATCTCTGAATGAATGGAGGATTTACAAGTGCCTGCTGCAACCAGGAAGAAACAGGGAGAGGTGGCTTACAATTTGAGGTTTGGCTGCAGGGTTGGGGTTGGGAGGGAGGGGGTAGGGCTCTGCTCATTACCTCTAGGATTTTGACTTTTACCCTATTTGGGGTAATTTACCCATGTTCTCCTACCACTGCTTTAGAAAGAGCAAAGCAATTCTAAAGGTTTTGTACTTTCATAACCAAAGAAATGAAGCCACAAGCAACTTGAACCTCTCCTTCTGCTGGCTTTGATGTAGCTGTGGTGTTCCTCCTTTCTCATGACAGTGTAGACAGAGCCAAACCCTTGTCTTGATCCCCAATGAGATTTCCTTCTGTTCTGCACTCCTCATGGCATTTTCTCTTTTTTTCTCCCTCAGGGTAAGAAACAAGAGAACCAGAATTAAATGGATCTACTTCTTCTGCCACTGAAAAGAGAGGAGAAACTCACCTGAATTTACATGAAAGAACTCATAAAAAGCAATATAAATATACAGAATGTGGATGGAGCCTCAGCCTTACCACTAGTGTCAGTAGACATTAATGAACTCACACAGTAGGAAGACTATAAAAACATGGATTGTAGAAAGAGCTTCCAAGTCAGCAGTCACCTGAGTTCCCATCAAGGAACTCACACAGGGGAGAAACCATATAAATGCATGGAATGTGGAAAGAGCTTCAGTCACAGAAGTACCCTGAGTTCTCATAAAAGAACTCACACTGGGGAGAAACCATATAAATGTATGGAATGTGGAAAGAGCTTCATTAAGAGCAGTCACCTGAATTCCCATCTACAAACTCACACTGGGGAGAAACCATTTAAATGTGTGGAATGTGAAAAAAGCTTCAGTGACAATGGATCATATACTCAACATCAAAGAACTCACACAGGGGAGAAACCATATAAATGTATGGAATGTGGAAAGAGCTTCAGTCAGAGCTGTCACCTTAGTTCCCATCAAAGAACTCACACAGGAGAGAAACCATATAAGTGTGCGGAATGTGGAAAGAGCTTCAGTCGGAGCAGTCACCTTAGTTCCCATCAAAGAACTCACACTGGGGAGAAACCTTATAAATGTATGGAATGTGGAAAGAGCTTCACTCGGGGCTGTAACCTTAGTTCCCATCAAAGAACTCACACTGGGGAGGAACCATTTAAATGTATGGAATGCGAAAAAAGCTTCAGTGACAGTGGATCATATACTAAACATCAAATAACTCACACAGGGGAGAAACCATATAAATGCATGGAATGTGGGAAGAGCTTCAGTTACAGCAGTTCCCTGAGATCTCATCAAAGAACACACACAGGGGAGAAACCATATAAATGCATGGAATGTGGAAAGAGTTTCAGTCACAGCAGTAACCTGAATTCCCATCAACGAACTCACACAGGGGAAAAACCGTATAAATGCATGGAATGCGGAAAGAGCTTCAGTGACAGGGGATCATATACTAAACATCATAGAATTCACACAGGGGAAAAGCTCTATAAATGTATGGAATGTGGAAAGACCTTCACTCAGAGATGTAACCTTAGTTCGCATCTAAGAACTCATACAGGAGAGAAACCATATAAGTGTGCGGAATGTGGAAAGAGCTTCAGTCAGAGCTTTACCCTGCATTCCCATCAAAGAACTCACACTGGGGAGAAACCTTATAAATGTATGGAATGTGGAAAGAGCTTCACACGGAGCTGTACCCTGAGTTCCCATCATAGAACACACACAGTTGATAAACCCTAAAAGTGTGCAGAATGTGGAAAGAGCTTCAGTGATTGGAGATCATATACTGGACATTAAAGAACTCACATGGGAGAAACCGTAAACAGTTGGCCCTTGAGTAACGAACTTAATCCGTTCTGGAAGTCCGTTCGTAACTCGAAAAGTTCGCATTGAAAACCATTTAATCCGTTCCAACTGTTTCTAATACAAAGCTGCTTAATCCATTCCTACCACTAGGGGCAGATTTTTTCTTTTTTTCTTTTTCTTTGGTTCATAACTCGAATCTGCGTTCGCAAGTAGGGTCTATAGAACCCTATGAGATCTGGTTCGTAACCCGAAACTTTTGCAACTAGGGCCGTTCGTAAGTCGAGGGCCCACTGTAAATGCATGGAATATGCAAAAAGATTCTCTATTTATTTATTTATTTATTTAATTTATATGCCGCCCACTCTACCCAAAGGTCTCTGGGCGGCTTACAACAATTAAAATTCAATGCAATAAAATAAAATGATTAAAATACAGTTAAAATACAATTAAAATACAATTAAAAATACAATTAAAATTGCCATCATTAAGACCCACAGTTAATGTTATTTCAATTAAAAGCCTTCTGGAACAGGAAGGTTTTGACCTGGCGCCGAAATATCATCAGTGTCGGCGCCAGGCGAATTTCAGTTGGGAGGGCGTTCCATAGTCTGGGGGCAGCTGCCGAGAAGGCCCTTTGTCTACAAGCCATCCCTCTTACCTCCTTGAGGGATGGCTCTTTCAAAAGGGCCCCCTGGCTAGATCTTAACAGCCTGGTAGGCTCATATGGAAGGAGGCGGTCCTTCAAGTATCCAGGGCCCAAGCCGTTTAGGGCTTTATATGTCAAAACAAGCACTTTGAATTGGGCCCGGACAGCAACTGGTAACCAGTGTAAATTATACAGAATCGGCTTGATGTGCTCTCTGGCGGCCCCACCACTCACCAGCCGCGCAGCTCGATTCTGGACCAGTTGCAGTCGCCGGACCGTCTTCAAAGGCAGCCCCACGTAGAGCGCATTGCAATAATCAATACGAGATGTTACCAGTGCATGTGTAACTGTCATGAGACTCCGCTCGTCCAGGTAGGGCCGTAGCTGGTATAGTTTCCGCAGCTGGAGGAAGGCGCCCCTGGCCACCGAGTCCACCTGGGCTTCCAGTGTTAGACTGGGGTCCAGGAGCACCCCCAAGCTGCGGACCCTGTCCCTTAGGGGGAGTGTAACCCCATTCAGGACAGGGAAGTGGCCCTCCAACCTGTCCGGCGAAGCACCCACTAACAGCACTTCCGTCTTGTCTGGATTGAGTTTCAATTTATTAACCCTCATCCAGTCCATTATCAGGTCCAGACACGAGTTCAGCAGAGAAACCGCCTCACCTGGATTGGTGGAAAACGAGAGGTAGAGCTGAGTGTCATCAGCATATTGCTGACTCCTCAGCCCAAACCTCCTGATGACCTCTCCCAGCGGTTTCATGTAGATGTTAAACAGCATGGGGGACAGTATCGAGCCCTGAGGAACCCCATGACATAAATGCCATGGGGCAGAGCAACTGTCCCCCAGCACCACCCTCTGGATACGGTCAGCTAGGAAGGAGCGGAACCACCGTAAAACAGTGCCCCCAACTCCTAACCCAGCCAGTCTATCCAGAAGGACACCATGGTCAATGGTGTCGAAAGCTGCTGAGAGGTCCAGGAGTATCAACAGGGTCACACTCCCCCTGTCTCTCTCCCGGCAAAGGTCATCATACAGGGCGACCAAGGCTGTCTCTGTACCAAAACCCGGCCTGAAACCCGATTGAAATGGATCCAGAAAATCCGTTTCATCCAGCAGCGCCTGGAGTTGCCCGGCCACAACCCGCTCCAACACCTTGCCCAAATAAGGGAGGTTCGCCACTGGTCGGTAGTTGACCACCAGCCTTGGGTCCAGGTTAGGCTTTTTAAGGAGTGGTCGAATTACCGCCTCTTTCAAGGCGGTAGGGACCACTCCCTCTCTCAGAGAGGCGTTCACGGCCTCCTGGACCCAAGTGCGAACCCCCCTGGCAGATCTTCCAATTAGCCAAGATGGGGAAGGGTCGAGCGGCGTGGTGGTAGAACGGACAGATCCAAGCACCCTGTCCACATCCTCGGGTCTCAACAATTGAAACTCATCCATTAAAGTTTGACCTAAGCACGGCACACTGGACACATCTTCCGATTTTGCAGTAACAGTGGAGTCCAGCCCACTGCGAATCTGAGCGATTTTTTCCTCAAAATGAATAGCAAACTCATCACAGCGAGCTGATGAGCAGTCCGGGACCTCCACCGGGTTTCCCGGTTGAAGAAGATCCCGGACCACCCGAAACAGCTCTGCTGGACGACATTCTGAGGAAGCAATACAGCTGGAGAAATATTGCCGTTTCGCCAGCCGTATTGCCATGAAATAGGCCCGATAATGGGCTCTAAGTCGTGTTCGATCGGATTCCCAGCGGGACTTCCTCCACCTGCGCTCTAGCCGTCTCCCCTCTTGCTTCATCGCCCGCAGTTCAGAAGTATACCAGGGAGCTGTCTGGGCTCGGCGAGCAGGGAGAGGGCGCTTAGGCGCAATCGTGTCAACCGCCCAGGTCATCTCCCTATTCCATAGGGTGACCTGAGCTTCGACAGGAGCGCCAACCATATCAGACGGATACTCCCCCAGAGCATTCAGGAAACCATCCGGATCCATTAGTCTCCGGGGGCGGATCATCTTAATCGATCCCCCACCCTTGCAGAGGGAAGAAGAAGCTAATAGACTGAATTTGACCAGGAAGTGGTCTGACCATGACAATGGGGTCACAACCAGCCCCTCCACATCCAAACCACCACCTTCCAGTCCCGTTGTGAAAACCAGGTCCAAGGTGTGGACCTTCTCATGTGTCGGGCCGATGACACATTGAGACAGCCCCATGGTTGTCATGGCGGCCATGAAGTCCTGAGCCGCCCCAGTCAAGGCAGCCTCAGCATGGATGTTGAGGTCCCCCAGCACCAGCAGCCTGGGAGTCCTCAACACCAGATCCGAGACTGCCTCCGTCAGCTCAGGTAGGGAGACTGTTGGTACGCAGCAGGGTGGGCGGTACACCAACAGAATCCCTAATCTGTCTCGTGAGCCCAACACACAATACAGGCCCTCAAGACCTCCTCTCAAAGGGATAGGAAGCCTGGTCAAGGAGATAGAACTCCTATAGACTATAGCAACTCCCCCTCCCCGACCCTCTGAGCGACACTGGTGCTGGACTGAGTACCCAGGAGGACACAGCTGGGAGAGGGGGACACCACCTTCCTCTCCCACCCAGGTCTCAGTAATGCACGCCAGGTCAGCCCCCTCATCCAGAATTACATCATGGATGAGGGCAGTTTTGTTTTGTACTGACCTGGCGTTCATCAACAGCACCGTGTGGCTCGAGGGTTTGCTGATATGGTCGCCTGATACCGTTTGGTTGGAGGTAGGACTAGAAGAGGGGATAGATGTAAGATATCTAACCTCTCCTCTCCTACGCGGGCATGTTCTACCCCCACCACCATTCCTTCCCCTACCCAGCACCACCTCAATGGCTGCCCCCTCCAATGCCCTCCCCCCTTCCTGTTCCATCAGGTCCACTGTGGGTCTCTATGCAGTCACTGTAGTGTACATCAAAGAACTCACACAAGGAAGAAAATACATTAATGCATGTAATTTGGAAAGAACTTCAGTCACAGCAATAGCCTTGGTTTACATGAAAGAACTCATATGAGGGAGAAACCATATATACCCAGAGACCTTTGGGTAGTGTGGGCGGCATATAAATTAATTAAATAAATTAAATTAAATAAATAAATATGTGTAAGGAGTGAGGAAAGAGCTTCAGTCAGAAACCATTCAGTCAGAAGCCCTTGATCTCTTTTTACAGACAGTAGCTCGAGCTGAGGTGGCCAGTGCATTGTCTTGTCTGGCGAGGTTCACTTGCTTTCTTCCTGTGACATTCAATGAGGTGGACAGAGTGCTTGTGCGCTCTCTTGCAAAGCAGCCAAGCTGATAACAACAGAATGGGCCACTACAAAAAAATTAATGGGGTTTTCCAGGAGAGCATGGTTTCCCCTGCCCTCAAGGAGACACTCATTAGGCCCATTCAAATGAAACCTAATTTCGTGGTGGAGAAAGTTGGGAATGATAGGCCCATTGCCAATGTTTTTGAGTAAAGTGATCAAGGGGGCAGTGGCCAATCAGCTCCAGGCCCTCCTGGAGAACACTGATGCCCTTGACCTGTTCCAGTCAGCATTGGTTGCCCTGCAGGAGGACCTCCTGAGGGAGGCTGACGGCCAATATTTCCTTGTTAGTCATCCTCATTATCTCAGCAGCCTTGATACCATTGACCACGGTATCCTGATGGGGCGGCTCTTAGAGATGGGGATCAGTGGCCTTGATTTGGTGTGGCTCCGTTCCTTCATGGAGGACCGTCTCCAGAGAGTGCAGCTTGACGAGATGACTTCCACCCTGTTGATCCTCAATTGTGGGGTTCCTCAGGGGTCGATCAACTTGCCAATGCTATTTAAAATCTATCCGAGGCCGCTAGGTGAGGTTATCTGGAGTTGTGGGGGCCCGGTGCCATCAGTATGTTGATGACACCCAGCTTTACCTCTCCTTTTTTCCAACTGATGTGGATGCTATTCTGGCCCTTGAACGCTGCTTGGAGAATGGACTGAGATTGAATCCAGACAAGATGGAAATCTTGCGAATGGATGGCCATGGCATCAGTAGGTTGGGAAACTCCCTCTCCTTCGTGGGAATGATTCTTCCCATGAAAAGTGAGGTTCGCAGCTTGGGCATCTGCCTGGACCCGGATCTCACCATGGAAACCCAGGTGGCATCTGTGCTCCAGGCAGCCCATTGCCATCTTTGGAGGATTACTCATCTATGCCCCAATCTAGATATGGGGGCACTCACGTCGCTGATTCATACACTCGTAATGTCAAGAATAATCTGTCGCATTCACAAAATGAGAATGCTGATAGTTTATGTGATCACAAGTAATTAGGATAGCAAATAGTCTTGGAGAGAGAAGTTAAAGAAGTCAGCCACGTACACAAGGATGTCTGCCAGCAGAGTCCTCCTCACGCACCTCTGGATCCAACTCTGCATACAGCTTTGGGGCAATGCCCCCAGAAGGACTCTCTTTTATTAAACTTTTAAGCTCACAGATAGTTGACAGTATACAGATTATTATGACAATGGTTACATAATGCCATTAGGATTGGACCAGATAAAGGCTTTGAAATTAGCTCCCTGTCGTTATGAGAAAGAGGAAGAATGGGTATTAGCCATGCCTCCTCTCAGAAGCAGCTGTGACATCATCCAGGAGAGCGTCTTCTGCACTGAAGAATCAGCCAACAGGTTAGGAACTTTGGGGAGAAGCCTTCCCCCCACAATCGTTGTCTTAGTCGTTTAGTCGTGTCCAACTCTTCGTGACCCCATGGACCAGAGCATGCCAGGCCCTCTATCTTCCACTGCCTCCTGGAGTTGTGTCAAATTCATGTTGGTTGCTTCGCAGACACTGTCCAACCATCTCATTCTCGGCCGTCCCCTTCTCCTCTTGCCGTCACACTTTCCTAACATTAAGGTTTTTTCCAAGGAGTCGTCTCTTCTCATGAGATGGCCAGAGTACTGGAGCCTCAGCTTCAGGATCTGTCCTTCCAGTGAGCACTCAGGGTTGATTTCCTTTAGAATTGATAGGTTTGTTCTCCTTGCAGTCCAGGGGATTCTCAAAAGCCTCCTCCAGCACCACAACTCAAAGGCATCAATTCTTCGGCGGTCTGCTTTCTTTATGGTCCAGCTCTCACTTCCATACCATAGCTTTGACTATTCGGACTTTTGTTGGCAAGGTGATGTCTCCGCTTTTTAAGATGCTGTCAAGATTTGTCATCACTTTCCTCCCAAGAAGCAGGCGTCTTTTAATTTCGTGGCTGCTGTCTCCATCTGCAGTGATCATGGAGCCCAGGAAAATAAAATCTGTCACTGTCTCCATATCTTCCCCTTCAATTTCCCAGGAGGTGATGGGACCAGTGGCCATGATCTTAGTTTTTTTGATGTTGAGTTTCAGACCGTTTTTTGCACTCTCCTCTTTCACTCTCATTACAAGTTTATTTAATTCCTCCTCACTTTCTGCCATCAGAGTGGTATCATCTGCATATCTGAGGTTGTTGATATTTCTTCCGGCAATCTTGATTCCGGCTTGGGATTCATCCAGTCCGGCCTTTCGCATGATGTATTCTGCATATAAGTTAAATAAGCTGGGGAACAATATACAGCCTTGTCGTACTCCTTTCCCAATTTTGAACCAATCAGTTGTACCATGTCCAGTTCTAACTGTTGCTTCCTGTCCCACATATAGGTTTCTCAGGAGGTAGATAAGGTAGTCAGGCACTCCCATTTCTTTAAGAACTTGCCATAGTGTGCTGCGGTCCACACAGTCAAAGGCTTTTGCATAGTCAATGAAGCAGAAGTAGATATCTTTCTGGAACTCTCTGGCTTTCTCCATAATCCAGCGCAAGTTAGCAAATTGGTTTCTAGTTCCTCTGCCTGTTCGGAATCCAGCTTGTACTTCTGGGAGTTCTCGGTCCACATACTGCTGAAGCCTACCTTGCAAGATTTTGAGCATAACTTTGCTAGCATGTGAAATGAGTGCAATTGTACGGTAGTTGGAGCATTCTTTGGCACTGCCTTTCTTTGGGATTGGGATGCAGACTGATCTTTTCCAATCCTCTGGCCACTTTTGGGTTTTCCAAACTTGCTGGCATATTAAATGTAGCACGTTAACAGCATCATCTTTTAAAATTTTAAATAGTTCAACTGGAATGCCATCACCTCCACTGGCCTTGTTGCTAGCCGTGCTTTCTAAGGCCCACTTGACTTCACTCTCCAGGATGTCTGGCTCAAGGTCAGCAACCACACTATCTGGGTTGTCTGGGTGCTGCATGTGTTGCTCTCAAACTAACAGCATATGGGCCAAGGTTTGACAAAATATCAGCATGCATACAACATCAAAAATCCCATTGTGCAAAACAATGCCAAGCTGAGTATCCCTTATCAAAAAATACATGCATATAATTATTTTTAAAGTTTGTATAAATTACTTGGCTTGTATTATTTTAATATTTGTTTAAATTTACTAGAGTTAATGGTTATTTTTCATTGTATGAGTTGTTTCTTCTAAACTAAAACATCTGTATTCAGATTTAATTGCAGTGTAGGCACTTTGAAAGAAATACTTTGGTTTTGTGCCGCCAAAGCCAGGATTTTCCTCTGAGTCCAGGATTGGGAAAGGAAAGGCCCTCCCAGACGGACCGCCCTCTGCCTCCAGCCTGCCAGCTTTGGAGCTCTTCAGAATTCTTTCTCTGTGCAGGAGAGGAGATGATGGGGTGGAGGCATGGAATCCATGGGATCAGGAATTGGGGAGGGGGGAGAGAAGAGGAGTAGTAATGAAATGCCTTGTCCCCCCTAATCCTCCTATTAGATGAAGGATTCCCCTCACCTGAAATTTCATCCCCTTTCCTGGGAATCCTGACTCCCCCCCCGCTGCAAAGCCCCACCGTGGTCCTCCCTCTGGGTCTTGATGCAGGTCGTCAGGGGGTTCGCTGAAAGTACTCCCATAGCAAGGAAAGGGGGGGAAGAGATGAGAAGGGAAAAGAGGTGATGGCCCCTTTTTGGAGGAGGAGGAACCTCTCCTGAGGCCAAGGGTCTCCCCTTCCTCTCCATTTCCCATTTCTCCCAAGATGCTCATCTGGCAGTTGGGCTTCTCCACCAGCCAGGCTCACCCCCACCCCACCCTCTCACGGAGGTCAGGAACTCTTAGCAGGTCCCTAACCCTGCGGGTGACCTGACCGGGGGGGGGGTGTCGTGAGTAGGGTGGCCAGAGACACAGAAAGACAAAAAAGAGGACGTATTGAATGTTTCATTAGAATCATTCCAGATTAAACCCACAACCAATACAATTCTATTACAATAGCTGCCAATAAAAGTCTTAGTGAACCGACCAAGAAACAGTCATGTTAAAAAATAAAAATAAATTCACCGGAGGCTGTTTTTCAAAATACCAAAAACCGTTATTTAAACAGCCAATTGTACCCGAACCCACTCCGACCCGGCTGCGGGCTCCCCCGGCCGCTTGCACTCTGCACAGGCTCATAGGCAACCTTGGTAATCTGGACGCCCAAACAAGGCTCCGGAGCAGCGTGGGTCTTAAGTTAAAGGCTGGGGAGTGTGGGAGTTGGAGTCCCTGAAAGGGACTTTGAACGCTCACCTTCCCATTGATGCCCTTGGGTGCTGCTTGCTCCTGCCTGGCTCAGCAGGTGGCGCTCCACTCGCGCTGTCTTTCTGGGCTCCACGAGGGCTGGGCTGGCATGGCGGATCGCTGAGCAGCAGCCACTGCTGTTGTGGAGTGAGAGAGGGCACCAGCTATCGGTCAAAATCCTGTTGTGTGGCTCCAGCAGGAGAGACGCCATCATCAGGGGCAATCTGCCACCGATTCAAGCCTTCCTTGGGCCATTTTGGGGTGCAGACAAGAAGTACAACCAAGTGATGTGTTCCCTGAAATCAGAAAAGGAAGCCTTTAATTGTCAGCCATTTGCTGATGACTTCATTCCCTTTGTGCACACAGAACCCGGCTTATTCCATTTAGCCTTTGGTATTTGTGTCTCTCTGTGTGTGATTGTGCATCGGTCAGTCGCCCTGGAGGGGAGGAAGCCTGTGCAGCCCACGGACAGGGAGGTGCCTTGGCTCTCGCACACACTCCACAACATGGACTTCCTTCACAACTGAACCAGATGTACACACCACACCATCAGCCACAGTTCTGGGCCTTCGGGCAGAATTACCAAGGTGGGGGTCGGGGCCAGGGCCCTGGAGGCCAAATATTCTCATAATGGCATCTCAATCCCATCCTTTTTGTAGATGGCTCTGCTGTGGCACAAACCGAGCTTGGATGCTCTTTCAAACCCCAGGAAACAAAACTCCTTTGGGGCTTATCGTGAGAAGGCAGGGAAAGTCCCTCAGGCTGGGAAAGGAGGAAAGGCAGCAGGAGAAGAGGAGGACCCAATACAAGATGGACGGACTCCCTTAAAGAAGCCCCAGCCTCGCTGTTGATGCATGAGCTCAGCAGGACCGTTGAGGACCAGGCGATTTGGAGAGTGCTCCTTCACAGGGTCATCAGAGCCTAAGGAGAGCCCTGTGGTGGATCAGGCCCAGGGCCCCTCTTGGTCCTGCTTCCTAGGTATCTCTCCCCTTTGGCCCCACCAGATGCCCCCCTGGGGAGCTCATGAGACACACCCCCCAGATCCCAGTCTCCCGATGGGAACCCTCTTCCTCCCCGACATCCATCCTTTTTGGGTCGACACGAGGCTTTGACAACTTGGTGGCCCCGAACAACGAGCAAGTCTTTCAATGGCTTCCAAGGGCCTTCAGCTCATGCCCTGGTTCTCATTTGATGACTCGTTTAGTCTCTTTTCCCCCTTTATTTTGTGGTTTGAGTTTTGTTTTAGCCCCCCTCTGCCCCGGGGAGATCAGGAACGGCCCCTTCCCTGTCACCCTTCCGGAAAAAGGCTAAAGACACCCGTCTCTTCAGGCGGGCTTTTGACAATAACAATCCCTGAATCCCTGGACCCCATTTTAGCAGAGAGTTTAAATCTTTTCCATGTTTTCACCTTTTAATTGTATTTTAAGACATATATTGTTTAATTTGTTTTTTAATATTTTAACTTATTCTTCCCTGATGGTTCCCCTTTCCCCAAGAAGACGAAAGGGTGGGGGCTCTTAATTATTCTTAATAATTATTACCCATCTCCCTTCATCCTCCTCCCTTCAGGAAACCGTTATGCGCGGGGGGGGGGAAGAGGAGGGACCATAGAGTTATGAAGGAGGTAGAGGAGCGCCTCTCCCAGGGGGAGCGGAAGCGGAAGCAGGGAGCCTGCCGTCCTCTCTGTCTCCACCCAACTCTATGGTCTTCCTCACCCGTTTCCCGCCAGAGGACTTGGAAGGAGGTGCGCCAGGTCGGTTGGTAGGTGTGTGCCTGTATCTGTAATTGTAATTTTTTTTGGGGGGGGGAGGGGGAATTCCAAAAATGAACATTAGCGTGTAGGGGGGGAGGGCTTCCGGTGGAAAAAAAATCTCAGCAAACGACCCCCTCCCCCCCGCGGTTGCTCCGCCTGGAGGGAAATAAAAATGGACTCTCGTTTCAAACCCCCCCATTTCTTCCTTGCTTCGGGAGGATGGGAGAAGAGACCCTAACCCTGCCCCTCCCCCATGCTCTCCTCCCCCCCCTTCTGCCCCTCCCCCTTCCTTGCCTTTCCCAGGCAAAGGTCGCCCCCCCAAGGGAGGAATCTTCCTCCCACTCCCCGAAGCTCAGCGCCCCCTCCTCCCCCTTTAGAGGAGACCCCCCCAGAGGCGCCGGCGACCCTCTCCCCCCCCCCACATGGAGAGACCCCCCCAAGGGTTCCTTGGTGGGGGTCAGCTGGGTGGGAGGGGGCTGATGCAGGAAACCCCCCCCCTTTGAGCGGTGCCCATCTCCCAAGAAAATGGGTTGGGAGACTTTGACAGCCCCTTTCCTTTGAAAGAAGGACTGAAGGGGACTCTTGGAGATGATGATGATGCCCCCCCAAAGGGGGTTCAAAATTAAACACAGGAAGGGACTGAAGGGGGGGGAATCCCTGATGGGCAGGAAATGGGGAAAGGGTGTTTTTTGGAGGGTTTTTTTTTTTTTTGAAGAAGTGAGAAGAGAGCCAGAGGGAGGTCCCACAGCAAGGAAAGGGGGGGGGAAGAGGGGGGAGCAAAAAAAAGGGAGGGGAAAGGATAGATGAGAAGGGAAAAGAGGGGATGGCCTCTTTTTTGGGGGGGGGGAACCTCTCCTGAGGCCATTCACCATTTCTCATGAGATGCTCATCTGCCTGAAGTTTCTTCTACTGTTGCAAAGTCTTCTCCCCCCCCCTTTCCACCCATTAGCTCTCTTTCTGTCCCTCCTTCCCCCTCTACTCCAGGCATCATCCTCCCTTTTTTTCATCTCTCTTTGGCCCCTTTGTGAGCTGCTTTCCCATTTCCACCTTGTCTCCTCTCTGGAGGGGGGCAGGAGGCAACGGGCCAGCCAGGCTGCCCCACAGGAGAGAACAAGGAGAAAGGCACACCCTGTTGAGTCAAACCTTGTTAATCTCATTATTGCCATTAACCTCCTTCCCCCCCCCAGAAGCCTCCAGCCACAGCCTTTTTCTTTTCTCCAAGGGAGGATGGATGTGGTTCCCCTGGCTGGTAGGGAATTTGAACCCAGGTCTCCTGAAACCTCCTGCAACCTGGCCTCTCTGCATATGGGCAGAGTCTTTTCCTCTTGGCAGAGATCCTGTTAACCCCCCACCCCACCCTCTCACGGAGCTCAGGAACTCTTAGCGGGACCCTAACCCTCTGATTGACCTGACCGGGGGAGGATTCTTGACTAGGGTGGCCAGATACATGGGTACCAAAAGGAGGACATAGAAAGCCAAAAAAGAAGACATAAGAGTACATATCAAATGTTTCATTTGAATAGTTCCAGATTAAACCTGCAATCAATACAATTTTATTACAATTGCTGCCAATAAATTTCTCTTAGTGAACTGACTAATAAACAGTCATGTTAAAAAATAAAAATAAATTCATTTGAGGCTTTTTTTCAAAATACCAGAAAACATTATTTAAACAGCCAATTGTACCTGAGCCCACCCTGGCCCAACTGTGGGATCCCCGGCCGCTCACACTCTGCACAGGCTCAGAGCCAACCTTGCTCATCTGGGCACCCAAACAAGGCTCTGGCGCAGGCAGGGGAAAGTGGGGCCTGGCCAAGGCTGAACGTGGCAACCTCCCCTCGCCCGAGGGCCATACGTGTGGAATTTGGAGTCCCCAAAAGGGACTTTGAACGCACACAGTCCAGGTGCTCGCCTTCCCATAGATGCGCTCGGGTGCTGCTTGCTTCTGCCTGGCTCAGCAGGTGGCACTCTGCTCGCGCTGCCTTTCTGGGCTCCACAAGGGCTGGGAGAGACGCCATCATCGGGGGCAATTAAAGCCTTCCTTGGGCCATTTTGGGGTGCAGGCAAACAGTACAACCAAGCGACGTGTACCCTGAAATCACAAAAGGAAAGCTGAGGCATGGCCTGAGGGGTGGGGGCTAGATTTAAATGAGCATGAGCAGGGGTTCTGGGCCCTTTCTTGAAGGGGAAGCTGAGGCAAGAGGTAAGCTCTGTTTGGGGAGCACATTTTATCTGGAGAGGTATTTTTTCTAGCTGACCTTTGCTCTCACAAACCGCACGGTCTGAGGGGCAGGGTTAGATTTAAATGAGTATGAGTAGGGGATCTGGGTCCTCTCTGACTTTATTTTTGACTCTAATCTGGTACAGTGGGGTCTCTACTTACGAACGGCCCGAGTCGCGTACTTTTCGACTTACGAACCGCTCTGAGAGGAAAATATGTCCTCGACCTACGAACTTTATTTCGAGTTACACATCCCTGCCAAGCTTTGCCTCTCTGCTCTGGCCGACGCTTCTCCGTGCTCGGGCAGGCCCTCCCCGCACAGCCACACCCCACCCCTGCCATCTGCTCTCTCCACCTCACCTGTTCCTGCGGCGGCATGGGGCAGAGGCCCTCCCCAGGGGGCTCCTCTCCCTTCACTCCAACAAGCTTTGCCTCTCTGCTGGGCTTTTCCCCCAGGCTGGCTCCCCTCCTTAAGCTCCCACATGCTTTGCCTCTCTGCTCCCGGCAAGGAATCTGGCCGCCCACGGTTGCAGGGAGCCCCTTTCGCTCCATGGCCACCAATGCCTTGCCTGACTTTCCTCCCCTCCCCTGCCGTCTCTTCTCTCTCCCCTCACCTGCACCCGGCAAGGAATCTGGCCGCCGCCGCCATAGCAAAGTCACCCTGGCAGCCAGTTCCAAATTGAGGCAAGAGACCAGCTCAAAGGTAGGAGAGACTGGCATGGGGGAGTGGGAAGGAAAGACCAAGACTGGGAGGACTTTTCTAGGCAGAGAGAGATGTGGTGTTTGTTCTGGAAGGCAGGCATTTTTGTGCTGGAGGAATGGTTGCTGGATTCTGTGCCTTGCTCTGTGTGTGTGTGTGTGGGGGGGGGTTAAGGCTTGGCTTGTTTGGAAAAGTGCTTTGCAAACTGTTCTGTTGTCTGAAAGTTGCTTGGTTTAAAAGGTGTTCCCTCCCTCCTTTGCTTGCCCCTTTTTTCCCAAAACGGGCTTGGCTTTACTTGGCTGAAACGTGTTTTGCAAACAGTTCTCTTGTCTGAAAAGTGCTTGCTTTAAAAGGTGTTCCCTCCCTCCTTTGCTTGCCCCTTTTTTCCCAAAATGGGCTTGGCTGAAACGTGTTTTGCAAACTGTTCTCTTGTCTGAAAGGTGCTTGCTTTAAAAGGTGCTCCCTCCCTCCTTTGCTGCCCCTTTTTTTCGCAAAACGGGCTTGGCTTGGCTTGGCTGAAATGTGTTTTGCAAACTGTTCTGCAAACTGCCTCCCCCCCTCTTGACGTAAAGAAAAAAAAAGAAAAAAATATCCCCCTCTAGTGGTAGAAGGCAGAATAGCAGCTTCCCATTAGTTTCTATGGACGGAAAAGAGCAGATACGGATTAAATGGTTTTCAATGTATTCCTATGGGAAATGCAGATTCAACATAAGAACTTTTCGACTTGAGAACCGTCTTCCAATATGGATTAAGTTCTTAAGTAGAGACCCCACTGTAAATAGTAAAGCCAAATAGCATTGGATACACCTGGCGGGATGGAAAGTCTTAGGATGCGGGCCATACCTCATCACTACTAGGGAGCAGGCTGGGTAGGTGGGGCTCATCAGCCTGGGTAGGTGGGGCTCATCTAGGAGAAGGAAAACTCATGAGAAAACTTCTGCCCTAAAACTGGGCACCTGGCTTTTCTATTGACTTGCATGAAATAGACTACGTGTGCAAGATAGCTGCCATCAACACTGAACTGAGTAGACTGCAGATGGGTATTGTTGCCCTGCAAGAGAACGAGATTGCCAGACTCGGGATCTGTCAAAGAAAAAACTTCTCATTCTTCTGGCAGGGAAACCATCGAATGAGACCAGGGAATATGGTGTTGGCTTTGCAGTCGGAAATACTCTTCTGAGATCCATTGTTCCACCTACTGTGGGGAGTGAAAGAATCCTGTCTCTGCAACTCCACACATCAGCGGGACCAGTCACCCTCATTAGTGCATATGCACCAACACTGTCGTCCACAACAGTAGTCAAAGACAAATTCTATGATGATCTGGCAGGTACTATCAAAGTCCCTGAGAGAGAGCCACTGTTCATTCTCGGAGACTTTAACGCTAGAGTTGGTGCTGATCACAATTTTTCGCCCACTTGTCTGGGGCGTTTTAGCATTGGAAAGATGAATTAAAATGGCCAATGCTTGCTGGAGTTTTGCTGTTATTATGGTCTTTGTGTCAGCAACACGTTCTTCAATACGAACCTTCAACACAGAATTTCTTAGAGACATCCAAGATCCAACCATTGGCATCAGCTCGATTTGATCCTCACTAGATGTTCTAGCCTTCCTAGTATTACGATCACACGCAGCTACCAGAGTATTGATTGTGATACTGATCACTCCCTGGTGTGCAGTAGAGTAAAATTGCAAACAAAGAGATTGTATCAGATGAAAAAGGAAGGAAGACCACGCATTGACATCAGCAAGACTCGCGATCAAAGAAAAGTGGGGGAATTTGCCCAAGCACTTGAGGAAACCCTGCCAGGCCCGGCTGATGCAAATGCACGTGAACGATTGGAACATTTCAAGAACGCTGTTTATACCACCGCCTTGTCTACATTTGGCAAGAAAACCAAAAAGACAGCTGACTGGTTCAAAGCCCATTTGGAGGTGTTGATGCCAGCCATGGAGGATAAGAGGAGAGCTCTGGCAGCATATAAAGCCTGTCCTAGTGCGTACAACTTGCAAACTCTTCGAGCTGCTTGTAGCCAGGTCCAACAGGCTGCCAGGAAATGTTCCAATGATTATTGGCTTCAGCTCTGCTTTCAGATACAGTTAGCAGGTAACATCAAGGGAATGTATGATTTTATCAAGCAGGCTTTAGGTCCAATACAGAAGAAATCTGCTCCCTTGAAGTCTGCTACAGGCGTGATCATCCAAGACCGTGCACAGCAGATGGAACGCTGGGTGCAGCACTACTCTGAGCTATATTCTAGAGAGAATGTAGTAACCGAAGAGGCATTAAATAACATTGAGTGCCTGCCTGTCTTGGAAGAGCTGGACAGCGAACCAACCTTAGCAGAAATAAAAGCGGCCTTGGATTACCTCGCCTCTGGCAAGGCACCTGGAAAGGATAACATCCCTGTTCAAGTGCTGAAGCGCTGTAAAGAGACCATCTCCACCGAACTGTATGAAGTCTTTCGTCTTTGCTGGAGCGAAGGTGGAGTACCACAGGACATGAAGGATGCAAACATCATCACATTGTACAAGAACAAAGGAGACAGATGCAACTGCAATAACTACAGTGACATCTCTCTTGCTGAAGAGACTCCAGGTGCTTGCAGACAGAATCTATCCAGAACCACAGTGTTGATTTCAAGCTAATAGATCCACCACTGAGATACTTTCCCTCAGACAATTGCAGGAGAAATGCAGGGAACAACAACAGCCATTCTTTGTGGCCTTTTAAAAATACTTTCCAAGATTGGATGTCCACCTCGACTCCTTAGCATCATCAGGTCCTTTCATGAGGAAATAAAGGGCACTGTATTTGAAGGCTCAACATCAGATCCCTTTGACACCCTGTTTGTGTTCTTTTTTGCTATCATGCTGAAGCATGCCTTTGGAACTCCAACAGAATGTATCTATCTCCGGACTAGATCAGACAAAAAGCTCTTTAATCTCTCTAGATTAAGAGCAAAGAGCAAAGTCCAACTGAAATGCATGCCAGACTTCCTCTTCACAGATGATGCAGCCATTGTTGCCCACTCTGCAGAAGGCCTCCAACAACTCATGAATTGTTTTAGCAAGACTTTGGACTAACAATCAGCCTGATGAAAACACAAGTCATGAGCCAGGGCGTGGACTCGCCACCCTCTATTACTATCTCCATGCAAGAATTGGAGGCTGTTCATGAATTTGTGTACCTTGGCTCAACGATCTCTGACACTCTCTCCCTAGATATCGAGCTGGATAAATGCATTGGCAAAGCAGCTACCATGTTCTCTGGACTCCCAAAGAGAGTATGGCTCAATAAGAAGTTGATGGCGTACACCAAGATCCAGGTCTATAGAGCCTGTGTCCTGATAACACTCCTATACCGCAGCAAGCCCTGGACCCTTTGTGCACGGCAAGAGAGGAAGCTGAACACGTTCCATATGCATTTCCAAGATACACCAGGTGGCGCTATTGGTAGATAAACTTCCCTGAGATGAATACACCAAACCACTTGTAGTGCTGATAGAAGTATTACTTGTATTATTTACAGGATTTTTACATACATACACAGCTTTAGTCTTGGTCTCACAGTCCTTGGTCATGCACAGCAGTTCAGCAGTTTCAATACATAAATCACAGTCAAAATCCTTTTGTAAATAGTCCAGAGTTCGTTTACCAGCTGAGCAGTCCTGAAGCCACAAGTTCTCCCAATATGCATGGAGATACTGTAGGCTTCTTCCAGGATCTTCTCCAATACAGCAACTCCAACAGCACTCCGACACAGCATACACCACCAACAACCAACCCCACAACCAACAGAGTGTGTAAGCTAGTTCTGCTAGCTTTATCCTAGGGTTCACCAATCGTGTCGTTCTTCTCTCAGCTGTCTCAATCAGCTCAGCTGTACCACCTCTAGCTACACATATCTTGTAGCTCCGATCCTGTTAATACTCATAGAATTGCATTCAGCAATTCACACAGGTTTGACCTAAACTTGTCAGTCTCCTCCTCTGAAAGCGGCACTTTGCTGGGGTGTGGGTGGGTGCAGGGAAATTGTCAGTGCAGGGAAACCTGTCAGTGCAGGGAAATTGTCCCAGAGGGAGACCACAGCTTTGATACAAGGATATCTGCAAGCAGGATCTGAAGACCTTAGGGATAGACCTCAACAAATAGGAAAGCTTGACACCTGATCATTCAGCCTGGAGACAGGCGGTGCATCACGGCCTCTTCTCAAATTGGCCTCCTCAGCCACACTAGATGCTGTTCCAGGTCCTCCATACAGAGCACGATACCATACTCTCTCAGGACTGAAGGATGCCTAATCTTTATATTGCTGGCCATAAGTTCCATTAATTCTTTCTTGGCCTCCTGTCTCATCTGCTTACATGTCTTTTGCCAGAGTTTTTTTTGTTTTGTTTTCCTCACTTGGAAAGCATTTCCCTCCCTTTCCCTTTAAAACCTCTGTAACTCTGCTCTTTAACCTTCTTGAACTTAATTGAGCCCGTTTTTTAATTAGGATACACGTCTGCTGGGCCTTGACTACCATTATATTAAACAGACTCCATGCTGTCTGGAGAGATTTTTTTTACCTTCCTCTTCAACTTCTTTTTAACTAGTTTCCTCATCTGTGGATAGTTCACCCTTCAGAAACCAAAGGGTTTTTGATCTGGAGGACAATAGCACACCCAAACCACAGTGATTCTATGATGGACTAAGACCCACCATCCATCTCCATTCTGCTGGATTCGACCCCTTCTTTGACCTAGATGGTCACCACACCTCCCACACGCCCCCTGCCTATCCCTCTTGGATAGCCTGGGGCTGTGGAATCGATGATGGCCGCTGTATCCATGTTCTATCTATCTATTCCAGTTCTCCCCTCTTTGCTTAGATGCTTTGGGCCTAAGCATCTAAGCGAGCCTCTGGGTATGGGAGTCCTCCAAGAAGGGCGGCTTGTTTCTTTTTTCCTATAGAGAGCTCCTTGCAATAAGGACACACTCTTGATGGCAGGAGGCAAGAACCGATAACGTGACCCCATCTTCAACAATGTGCAGCATTTAGAATTCATCATATTTTATTTCTTTGGGGTCAGATACCTCCATTTCAATGTATAAAGTTTAGTTTTTATTACCTTGGTTTAGGTCTCTCACTCTGGAGCCAAAGGTTGGGCGTTCACTTCCCTTCTAGCTCTGCAATTCTAAGATTCTATTAACTCAGTACCTATTTCCCTGGTCATCTCTGCTTCCTACCCTGTTTTCAGAAATGCCTCATGATTCTCTATCCATAATAGCATCTTAAAAATTCTACATCCCATCCCTTTCATGGACCTCTCCTTTCTCTTCTCCCACTGAAGGAGCACTAACATTGAGCACTAACTACTCTTTACCTGTTCTCGAGTCCAATAATCGAGCTGCATCGCATTCATCCACATTAACTGTTCCTTTTGTAACACTGTCCTCCCCGCCATATTCATTTTTGCTAACCAGTCCTTTAATATTTGTTTTCTCTTTAATAAACTTTGAGGAAACCCTTTCTAATTTTCTGGAAAATTCATGACAGTCATTGGGAAGGATAAAAAAAGACAATTAAAAATTGATCTTTGGTCCAGTTTTCGTTTTAGATGAGACAATTCAACCAAAGTGTGATGGCTGATGTTCCTATAATCATGTAAATTATTTTTAATTTCAACTTTTCAAAATTTTGCTTATTAAAATCTTTTAATTTTAGTAACATTTATTCCTCTTTATCCTATTCTATATAGTAATAGTATTTTTCATCCTTATTATACTAAAACAACATCATCGCAAATTTATTCCACTTTATTTTGTCCTTTCCCCAATGATTATAACTGCTGCTAATCATGATGATCTCTCCTTAAGAGGCATCTAGAACAGTGTTTCCCAACCTTTTTTTAGTTGTGACCCGCTTTTATAGTTACTACACAATCTACAATTTTCATTAAAAGGCATTTTAATGGGATAACGACATCACATCAAAATAGACTTCTCAGAATAGAATTCTAAGCTAATAATTAAGGGAGGGCTGCAAATCTGCCTCTACCAAATGAAAATTGAGAAGGAAGTAAAGTTAAAATACTTTGCGTTTGAGGTACTTTTTTGGGTGTGGAAATGTTCCTTCCTTTATGACCCCTCCCCCAAAGGGTTCCTCAGAAGTGCCCCTCCCACCTCAAGGCCAAAGGAACACCCTCAGGTCCAGCCACACACCCACTCTGGTTCTCCTCCCTCACCTTTTTGCCTGTCTTTCCTTCCTCCTCCATTACTCAGACTGAGCCCAAATGCATTTCTCCTTATCTCTGCAGATTTATGATCTCTTCTTTTTCTAATCTACCAGATGATGAACAGGAGAAGAAGAATCACCCAGCAACTCCTGGGCCATCCTCAGCAGAAATACATAAACAAGGGGGAAAAAAATCAGAGAATTGAAAATCCAACTGGGCAGGACTGGATGTCACATGAAAGAAATCACACAAAGGAGAAACCAAATAAATGCATGTCATCTCAATAGACATCAAATAACCCATACAGAGGAGAAACTGTATCCATGTATGGAATGTGAAAAGAGCTTCAGTCAGAGTGGTACTCTGAATAGACATAAAAGAACTCATGCTGGGGAGAAACCACATAAATGCATGGAATGTGGGAAGAGCTTCAGTCACAGCAATGCCCTGAGTTCACATCAAAGGTATCATACTGGGGAGAAACCAGATAAATGCATGGAATGTGGAAAGAGCTTCAGTCGTAGCAGTCACCTGAGTTCACATCAAAGAACTCACACAGGGGAGAAACCATATAAATGCATTGAATGTGGAAAGAACTTCAGTCATGAAACTCACCTGAGTTCACATCAAAGAACTCACACAGGGGAGAAACCACATAAATGCATGGAATGTGGAAAGAGTTTCAGTCAGAGTGGTACTCTGAATAGACATCAAAGAACTCACACTGGGGAGAAACCACATAAATGCATGGAATGTGGAAAGAGCTTCAGTCAGAGCAGTTACCTGAGGAGTCATCAAAGCACTCACACTAGGGAGAAACCATATACATGCATGGAATGTGGAAAGAGTTTCAGCCAGAGTGGTACTCTGAATAGACATCAAAGAACTCACACTGGGGAGAAACCACATAAATGCATGGAATGTGGAAAGAGCTTCAGTCAGAGCAGTTACCTGAGGAGTCATCAAAGCACTCACACTAGGGAGAAACCATATACATGCATGGAATGTGGAAAGAGTTTCAGTAACAGCAGTAACCTGAGTAGACATCAAAGACCTCACACTGGGGAGAAATCACATAAATGCATGGAATGTGGGAAGAGCTTCAATCAGAACAGTGCCCTGAATAGACATCAAAGAACACACACTGGGGAGAAATCATATACATGCATGGAATGTGGGAAGGATTTCAGTCAACGCAGTCACCTGAGTTCACATGAAAGATCTCATACTGGGGAGAAACCATATAAATGCATGGAATGTGGAAAGAGCTTCAGTCATAGCAGTAACCTGAGTTCACATCAAAGATCTCACACTGGGGAGAAACCATATAAATGTATGGAATGTGGAAAGAGCTTCAGTCGCAGCAGTCACCTGAGTTCACATCAAAGAACTCACACTGGGGAGAAACTATACAAATGCATGGAATGTGGAAAGAGCTTCAGGGATAGCTGTCACCTGAGTTCACATCAAAGCACTCATACTGGAGAGAAACCATATAAATGCATGGAATGTGGAAAGAACTTCAGTCACGAAACTCACCTGAGTTCACATCAAAGTACTCATACCAGAGAGAAACCACATAAATGCATGGAATGTGGGAAGAGCTTCATTCACAGCAGTGCCCTGAGTTTACATCAAAGGTCTCACAGTGGTGAGAGACCATATATGTGCATGGAATGTGGAAAGAGCTTCAGTCGTAGCAGTCACCTGAGTTCACATCAAAGAACTCACACTGGGGAGAAACCACATAAATGCATGGAATGTGGAAAGAGCTTCAGTCGTAGCAGTCACCTGAGGTCACATCAAAGAACTCACACAGGGGAGAAACCATATACATGCATTGAATGTGGAAAGAACTTCAGTCATGAAACTCACCTAAGTTCACATCAAAGAACTCACACTGGGGAGAAACCACATAAATGCATGGAATGTGGAAAGAGTTTCAGTCAGAGCAGTGCCCTGAGGTCACATCAAAGAACTCATACAGGGGAGAAACCATATAAATGCATGGAATGTGGAAAGAGTTTCTGTCAGAGCAGTGCCCTGAGTTCACATCAAAGAATTCACACTGGGGAGAAACCATATAAATGCATGGAATGTGGAAGGAGCTTCAGTCATACCAGTAGCCTTAAGTCCCATCTAAAAATTCACACTCGGGAGAAATCATAGAAGAATGTAAACAGAGCCTCATTAGTAGCAATTATTTTGTACATATCAATACATTGTGGAAAGCCTGAATTAGACCAGTAGTCTTAGTTATCATTGTCACGATGACCTCTACCTGAAGAGATAAGGATCGTGGGTCAGGGTGTCACTGTGGGTGCAAAACTACCATCTTTAGTGCCTTAGGTAAGTGCTTTAAGCCTCAGACGTGGGTAGTATAAGCTCCATGGACAAGTCCAACCTCAAAAGAAACCTTTGCTTATTTTCAAAGCAATAAACAATTGACTGAGTGCTTCTTTGGCCGGACAACAGCCTGAGCAAGTAGGACCTGTCAATATTACAGTAAAATGAGTGACCTTCTCAAATCCTCACTAGATTTAGGTGTAATCCTGCTGTTCAAGAGACCAGTCCTCTATTGAAGAAATATATTTGTTTTTATTAAGAAAATAAATCATTTCATTAGAATACAGTTGTAGCCTTAAAGGCGTAAGCAGTAGGCATATCCATTTGTTACATTGATTTTAAAATGTCTACAGTCGTGCCTCGCAGAACGAGCGCACCGTAGAGCGATGAATTTGCTCTACGGTGATGCTTTTTTGATCGCTAATGCGATCGCAGAGCGACGGCCCCAGTGGGCGAAAATCGCAGAGCGAAGGTCGGTAAGCGGTTCGCTTACCGACCTTCGCTTTGTGACCTGCCGATCACCTGTTCCGCAGCAACAAAATGGCCGCCGGAACAGCCAAAATGGCCGCGCGCAGTGTTTTCGCACCCTCGTTAAGTGAGGGGAGGGTGCAAAAATGGCTGCCTGCCATTGAAAAACTTCGCTGAACGGTGAGTAAATCAGCCGATTGGAACACATTAAACTAAGTTTAATGCATTCCAATGGCTTTTTTCTTACCACTCAGCGATGTTTCACGCAGCGAGGGTTAATCCGGGACGGATTAACCCTCGCTGTGCGAGGCACCACTGTACTATTTCTAAGTAAAATAACGACTAGAAGCTAAGGGAAACTGGGTGATTTCTCCCCTCTCTTCTCTTTCAAAGGCCAAACCTCTCACATTCCACAACATCCACCATCAATCTCATATACAGGAACAACCAATTTTCTACATGTCTCTGGACCACCTTCTTTATGACACTTCCAAGCTGTTAACCAATTAGTTCACCGCCCACATTTCACATGAGAAGATCCAAGTCCCATTGGTTTATCTTTATGCTCTGTTTCATCTTCCCTGGGCCCCTTTGGCCTTCCTTCCTTATCTTCATGCCAGGCAAAGCAACTCTGCACAACAATCTCATGAGAACATTTCATTGCTTTTAAATTCATCTTACACAGAACCTAACAGACTCCATCTTTGTATGACGACAAGTTCCAGTTTCCTCCTATTTCCTCACACTCATCAAAGAACAAAGATGGGGCAGAAACTATAGAAATTCACGGAATGCGGATTGAGCTTAAATTGGAGAGATAACCTGAGTTGTGTGTATTATTTAAAAAGAATTATCTTTTTGGGATGCAGATTTTTTATCCTAAAAATAACACTGCTTTAAAAAGTTGCTTCAGAGGTGCATTAAAAGTGAAAGCTTTTAGAAAAATCACAGCTGGGGATATAATTTACATTGCAACCCCTTGTTTTGGTACAAAAGCTGCTGATAAGAATGCATAAGTAGCTCATTCAGTTTTGTGCTACTTTCCACTGGAAAGAATAGACAGGTAAATGCTGATGTAATATGAAACTGAAAGAAAAGAGAAAAAATGAGTGAATGTTGAAGTCCGTTTGTGATGTATTTAATTCATAACAGTAATTAACAAAGGGATGTGGAAACTTGCGTTAAACCAAGGAGAATAATAATATAGTGTACAATGGAAGCTTTTACAGAATTTGTAAAAAATGAAAAAAGATGGATGTTTTAAGGCTAACTGATGAAACATGAGCAAGTAGTGTCATGAATTTGATTATGAAAATAGAATAGAGATGTATATCATAGGATTTATTTCAGAGCAGCAACGAAAAAGCTAGAAATCCACTTGTGTCCAGACGCTAATTAGGGAGAAAAAATGTACAAGGTCAGTTCTTCTCTAGCTAAAGGAAAAAAAAGTCAAGAAGAGCAAAATGACCTTTATCTTATTTCAACTCCGACGGACAAGGACATAACTTGTTAATTTAAGAAAGATGGGAGAAGAGAGAAGGGGGAGGAGGAGATGGATGGAGACACAACCCGAACGACTGCCGGAACGCAGCATGAATTTCAGCAGAGAAAAAGCTACTAAAGGACTCTCATTTTTCTAATTAACCATAAGATAAAATCCTATTTAGAAATGTAGTTAGATTGGTTGTTATTTTCATTTTTATAGAGGAAATGTTTGTTGGTAACGGCTGGGATAATTTGGAAATGATTATTTGTGTAAAGATTGGCTTATCTAAATGTGTTTCAAATTAATCTCTATCTTTTTAATAAAATATAAAAAGGCTGTTTGTCTGTACGTTGGCTTCTTGAATAGAGTGTCAAGCTACTCTAGTTAATTGGCTACTTTAAAATTGATTTATTTAATCAGGCCATGCACATGCTACCAATTTAGGGTCCTACATATAAGATAAAGAGGAGTAAATCTAGAATGACTGGAAGTTTTTTATTTAAAAATCGTAGCAGACTTGGGAGAAAGGGTGGAAAAGTTGCCTAGGGTAAAATTAAAGGACCTGGTTTTACCTGAGTAGGAACTGTTCATCCTGGACCCCTCTCTGTTACGTGTAAAAGCAATTTCTTAGGAAGCTCGCTTTTACGACAAGTAGCAAAGAGGCAAAACATGTCATTTGTTTTAGAAGGCTTTGCCCTCATAATTAATAATAGTAATGAGTTTTGAAAAGGAACTAATGAATATATATTCTGTATTTTTTATTAACAACTAGACTTTTCTGTGCTTTTGAGAGCATCTTGGTTTGTAACAGCAGGTATTGTTCAAAGAGAGCTGAAATTTTGTTCAGACTTTGTGAGTTTTTCAACCTCTGATCTCTTCAGGCCCTGGACTGCACTGGGTCAGAGTTGACCCAATCCTTTGATTTTCATCATCTGAGCTTCTCAGAGGCTGGGAAACCCAAACCTTGGGAAGACGTTGTTTTGCTGACAGATGAACAAACACTGTTATTAGAAAGGAATGGAGAACCACACAGGGTTTGTTTTCATGGAGTACAACAATAGATGATGGAACTGATGCAGGGTGAAATTCCTCAGAAAAGAGGAAAGATCACTGTGTGGCAGTGACAGCCAGCAATGGATTTTACATATGGCTGGGTGAGAAAAAATTTCTCTGTGTTGACCCGCTTAGAGTCAAATAATGCTGTTGACTTTGTATACATTTATTTTTAAAGTTTAAATACTTTTGCATGTCTTTCATTGAAAATAATAAGGTTTTTTGCTTTTTATCATTGTACAGTGGGGTCTTGACTTAAGAACGGCTTGAGTTAAGAACATTTTGACTTAAGAACCACTCTCATAGGAAAATATTGACTTGACTTACTTAGATTTGAGTTAAGAACTAAAAAAACCACGTGGGAGGCAGGGAAAGTGCAAAATTTGAACTTTCAGTTAACTGTTGGCCAGTGAAAAGGGTGCCTGTCTGCTTCCTCACTCCTCCCAGCGTTTAGAGAGTGGATTGGGAGACAGTCTTCGGACTGCCTGGTACTGTACTGCCTGGACTGTATTTTCCCTGCCTTCCCTGAACCTTTCTTGACCTAAAAAAAAAAAAAAAAAGAAACAAAATATCCCCTTCTAGTGGTCGAAGGCGGAATAGCAGCTTCCCATTAGTTTCTATGGACGGAAAAGAGCAGATACGGATCAAATGGTTTTCAATGCATTCCTATGGGAAATGCAGATTTGACCTGAGAACTTTTTGACTTGAGAACCGCCTTCCAATACGGATTAAGTTCTCAAGTCAAGACCCCACTGTATTCTTAGAAACTTCAAAGTGTTCAGAAGATGTATTATCTGTCTTTCTAGATTATGAGTTCTGGTGTTTTAATGTGCTTGTATTTTTGACTCAAACATGTCTTAAAATTTGCCTATAAAATAAATAAATAACATCTTTTTACAAGGGTATTTTAAGTAAGCCTACAGTTTTTGCATAACTGGAGGAATTTTTGATTTGAAGATCTGTACCTACAATTTTTTTCCTCACACATGTAAGACTTCCTCTCTTTTTTTATTTAGTATATTTAAGTATGGAACCTAGAAATTATGGCAATAAAATAACGTGTGCAGAATTAACAAGTTTTGGAATTGCCTGGAATCATTACAACAATGAAAAGACTTCTTATGAGATACCCAGATGAGCTTCAAACACCTTGTCACTGACTGTCTTTGTGAGGGAGAAGGTCAAGATGAGCTCTTCCCGACTGGAGTGCCGTCCTTTCCTGAGGAGAGGATGGAGAAGCTCATAAAGCCCCAGAGAAAGAACATATGACCCATCAGAGAAGTGACAGCTCCATGGGGCGAATGGGATGAGAGATATCATGGGATGAAAAGCGTCACAGATGAGAATGGGATGAGAAGCATCACAGAGAAAACCAGGAAGATAGAGATAGTTCTTGGTGAAGAATCAAAGGTTCAGAGCAGTGAAGGGATGGAAGAGTCTGGAAATAAAGAGCCAGGAGTGCCTAAGGTGAATGTTTGAGTGAAGGGAGCAGAAGACCCATCAGAGGGAAGGAAGGATACACCAGGTAAGGGAACGTTAGGAGTGGTGGTGAAGGAGAAAAAAAGGAAGGAATAAGACAGGAAGAAATTTTAGATACAATGTGGATCTTGATTGGACTAAGATGTGGAAAGAAAGCTATAAACCAGTAAATCTTAGAGAAAATATCCTCAAAATGTTCTACAGATGGCATTACACACCTATAAGACTAGCAAAAATGTCAGAGGGTAACAGCAATATATGTTGGAAGTTTTTTAAAAATGCAAGAACTTATCATATGTGGTGGACATGCAAAAAGGTCAAAAATTATTGGACATAGGTATGGGAATTAGCAAAAGAAATTACTCAGCAGAAATTAGATATAAAACCTGAAATGGCATTACTGAATGTCATATCAGGAATTAATGATAATAAATTGAAGCATTGTCTTATATATATACTGACAGCAGCCAGACTACTCTGGGCCCAAAAATGGAAAACTGAAGATGTTCCAATGATAGAAGAGCTGTTAAAGAAGCTATGAGATATAGCAGAACTGGACACTATCAGAAGCACTGCGGGAACAAACAAGAGACTATGTAAAACAAAACTGGGAACCAATATATTCTACTCAGTATATACTGGAAATGAAATTGGGGGAGCAGAGGGGATAACGAGGCTGGAGTCTCTGACTCCAAAGGGGGGGAGGGGTTAGTTTAATTTGAGGGGTTAGTTTGTTTTCTTTCTCTTTTCTCTTTTCCCCATGTTTTTTATTCATCTTTTCTGTGTGAAAATAAAAATAATATTAAAAAATACTGGAAAAACATTAACCTGGCTAGAACAATTCCATCTCTTGGCCTGGCTCTATGTAATATCAGTTTAAAGCTGTAATTAAAACCATTAACTATAAGCTATAAACCCTTATGGTCACACCAGAAAGAGTCTCGTCAGTTCAGCTCAGTAACTCAGCAAGTTCATCAAAGATCACAGAGTGCTTTCTGGATAACAGTGACAGAAGCCATGAGTTCTTCTCTCCTTGCCAAAAATGGGAAAGCAAACCTGGGGGGGGGAGGAGCTCCTGGTTTAGACCTCAAAGCAAAAGTTGGGGCCAAAGGGCAGGGATTTTCCCCCCATCATCATAATCTGTCCCCTGCTCTCAGCCCCTCCTCCCCGCTCTTCATTCATAGAGAACATAGAGCTACGAGGGAAACAGAGGGGGCTCTTCCCTTGGCGCATTTCAAATGGGAACCAAAAGTGGAAAAATTGCACTTGCCTCTTCTTTTCACACCTCTAGGGTCCTGGGGGATCATCTTGCTAAGAGGACCTCCTCATGAGTTTCTGGCAGAACCTTTGGTGCATCACATTAATTGGGGCGGCAGGTTTCAATACATTTCGGGGGGGAGGCTTCTCTGCGCAAAATGTTATGCATCCAAAGAAGCACACAACTTGAAAGAACACAGCAAGCGTTTATTTCATGTTTGCAAGCATGGAGAGAGCACGACCGTGCGATGTGTGGTCTCTAAAGTTTTTCAAGTAAACACATCTTATATACCTGACGCAATTGTCCCTCTCTGTCCCTCTGGCCAATGGGCCAAAGGTGGAAGGCTTACGTTCTATCTGTCACATTGCAACTTCGTACTACACCCCACCCTTATCTATCACTCAACTGTGCATACGCATCTTGAAAAACCAAGAACCTGTTACAATTAAAGGACTACATTGTATACAACAACACACACCTATCCCTATTAGTATAAGCAGAATTCCAAAAGCAAATGAGTGAGAACAAAGAGAGGGAAAAAAATCTCATCACATGGCCTAGTGGGAGGGCCTAGTGGTTTGAATTGTGATTTTCCTGGAGCCTGCGCTCATTCTCCCTAGGAGGTTGTGGCTGGGAATGAAGGCCAGGTAAGCTTCCATGGGTATTTTGTGGAGGAGTCTGTTTTTTCTCTCTCTGACTTTGCTGACATGGTGGCCGCGGCCGGATGAATTTCACGTGCCGTGTTAATTGATTTATGATGAGAAATTGCCCTTGCGTAAGGCTTAGGCCGAAGCAGGGAGAAATTCTTTCAGTTGTTGATTGTTTTATGGCTGGAGAAATTCCTATGCGTGATTACAGCTTAGGCTGATGCATGCAGAGAGAGTTTCTTTCAGTGCTTAAGTGTAGCAGGAACATCGTGTGGTGTTCTAAACTGCAAGCTCTGACCATTAAGGTGGCAGAGTGGCAAAGTTACCTAATTTTAAGCTGGAGTCTATTGAGAAGTTAACCAGGAGACACTGGAAAAATAAAGTTTACTATTTCCAATCCTATACCAGTAGACAGGGACAGATTCCTGAGGGAATATCTAGTCTTTGTCAAGCAGACAGCTTTACAGCTGTCTCCCCTAATCTGATTGCTTCGGTAATGGCTTCAGGGTGAGAAATGGCGGCTAGCAGGCGTTCTTTACCGGAGTGGCTCTTGGCTAAAACTTTAGACAGAGAGATTTTGGAAGCTATGGAATACAGTGCTTTATTGCAAAGTGGAGCCAGACCGAGGATGACATGGCAGGACACTAGGGCAGAACGTGTTCCAACTCAGCAGGACCTGCTAATGGAGGAGATTTATGGCAATGACCGGTGGACAGCAGGAGCAGCAGCGGCAGATGCCAGCGGCAGCCCAGCAGATCCAAGGGACGTGAGTTTAAAGATGCAGCAACAGTTTACTATAGTGGCAGATTTCATGGAGAGACAGAAACAATGGGTTCAGGCCCAAATGTTTGATGCGATTCAGGAGGGACACTACTGGGAGATGAAATTGCAGCAGTTGAATAGGCAGATTAAAGAGGAGGAGCATGCTAGAGACTCTTTAGGGAGCATGGATAGAGAAAACCTGTCTTTTCACTAGGAAGATGATGAAATAATTTCTTTTAAGAGGGGTGAAACTACTGCTAAAGTTAAGCCTGTTCCAGAAGTGCCTAGGAGGCAGAGCCAGTATGATTTTAAGAAGCCTGTTTTTCAGGAACAGAGACAGTTCTTAGCTGGGGAGCACAGAAGCATAGCTCCTGGCCAGACTAGGCCAACCCTGACTGTTTTCAGTGTGGGGGTCCGCATTTGAAAAAAGATTGTCCAAAACTGTCTGTGCCAGCCACCCAAACCAGAAAGCCAGTTGGCAAGACTCCAATACCTGCACCATGTAAATTTAAGCAAACCACCCCAAAAGTGGCCTACCTTAGTGCTACGTCACAGGAAAATCAGCAGTTACCAGCAGAACAGCAGGTAGCTAACCAGTCGAACATTCTGCCTACCCAGAGACAGGAAGGAGTTAAAAAGATAAGGCCCAAAGACGTTCAGAAACCAGGAGAGGCCACTGATTTTATTTCACACATTCGAAATCCAAACTTTTCTGAGGTAAAAGTTGGAAGGAAAGCTTGGGAGGATATGAAAAGAGATCCCATAGGGCAGTTTAAGAACCAACAGACGGTTGGGGACCAATGGTTGTTGTGGGTTTTTCGGGCTCTTTGGCTGTGTTCTGAAGGTTGTTCTTCCTAACAAATTGTGCTCTGGTCCTCTGAAGATGCCGGCCACAGAGACTGGCGAAACGTTAGGAAGAACAACCTTCAGAACACGGCCAAAGAGCCCGAAAAACCCACAACAACCATTAGATCCCGGCCGTGAAAGCCTTCACGAATACAGGTTGGGGACCATTTTGTAGGCAAGCCCTTAGATCATAACCAAATCAGAAACAAGGATTGGGAAGGAAAGGGAGAAAAAGCCCCTAGTTATGATCAAAAGAACTTTCAAACTTGCTTTAGTTATGAAGAGAAGGGACATTTCTTAGCCCAAAGTAATAAGAACAGAGAAGTTGGGTCACAAAAGGGAAATTTGCCTAGGCCTAAAGCTGTATACTGCTTACAGCAGAACCAAGTTACCACCGGGAAGGAGGAACTGGGCATCATGGCAACCCACGCTAATCTTCCTGCACAAACTGAGAACCAAATCAACTTCCAGAGGCTGAAATACTGCATTGTTATTTAATTGAAACGAACCAAGAACTCTTTAACCCTTCTGGTGATAATATTTTTATAAATAACATTATATTTATGGCTCTGAAGGGTTATGCCATCCTGACATCGTCTCTCAGGAATGCGTTTTGAAAGGGGAAAGCATGACAGTTAAGGGGATTGGAGAAGCAGCTGTTATTCTGCCAGTGGCTGAAATGCCCATCAGATATCAAGGTTGGGAAGGGAAATGCAGATCAGGAGTACCTGCACAAATGCCAGCGCTGGTTTTAATAGGAATTGACATTGCTGAGCATGTGATGTGTACGAGGCCAGCTCGAGAATGTGAGGGTGCTGTTAAAATAAATAACTCAAAAACACAGAAAACTTCGCTCTTTGTTGCTCTTTTCAGCATGCTGGAAAAGAACTGTCTCTCTCTCTCTCTCTGCCTCTCAGCAGCATTTCTTTGTTCGCTGCTGCTTCCCTTATCAGCTCTCCTCCAGCCACACTGTCAGAGCGATTTATTGCCTCCATAAAACGCCTACTTGTGGCAAAACTCTACATACACACTGCAGTATACCTTACCCAATAACATTTCTACAAGGCTTCTTATACACGCCCATTAATCTACATCACACCAGACGATAGAAGAGGAAATGAGAAAATACTGTATGCTTCTTCCTGTTGCTTTACCACAGGACATAAAGGATGCAAACATCGTCACATTGTATAAGAACAGGGGTGACTGCAATAACTACCGTGGCATCTCTCTTCTTAGCGATGTAGGTAAGCTGCTTGTCCGTATTGTGCTGAAGAGGCTCCAGGTGCTTGCAGACAGAGTCTATCCAGAATCACAGTGTGGATTTCGAGCTAATAGATCCACCACTGACATGGTATTCTCCCCCAGACAGTTGCGGGAGAAATGCAGGGAACAAAGACAGCCATTCTTTGTGGCCTTCATAGACCTTACAAAAGCATTTGACTTGGTTAGCAGGGATGGCCTTTTTAAAATGCTTCCTAAGATTGGATGTCTTCCTCGATTCCTTAATATCATCAGGTCTTTTCATGAGAGAATGAAGGGCACTGTAGTTTTTGATGGCTCAACATCAGATCCCTTTGACATCTGAAGCGGAGTGAAACAGGGTTGTGTCATCGCGACAACCCTTTTTGGGATCATTTTTTGCTGTCATGCTGAAGCATGCCTTTGGAACTGCAACGGAAGGTGTCTATCTCCGGACTAGATCAGATGGAAAGCTCTTTAATCTCTCTAGATTGAGAGCAAAGACCAAAGTTCAGCTGAAATGCATGCGGGACTTCCTCTTCGCAGATGATGCAGCCATTGTTGCCCACTCTGCCGAAGACCTCCAACAACTCATGAATCGTTTTAGCAAGGCCTGCAAAGAGTTTGGATTAACTATCAGCCTGAAGAAAACACAAGTCATGGGCCAGGACGTGGACCCACCTCCCCCTATTACTATCTCCATGCAAGAATAGGAGGTTGTCCATGAATTTGTGTACCTTGGCTCAACGATCTCTGACACTCTCTCCCTAGATGTCGAGCTGGATAGACACATTGGCAAAGCAGCTACCATATTCTCAAGACTCACAAAAAGAGTATGGCTCAATAAGAAGTTGACAGCATACACCAAGATCCAGGTCCATAGAGCCTGTGTCCTGAGCAGACTCCTGCACTGCAGTGAGTCCTGGACCCTTCATGCGAGGCAGGAGAGAAAGCTGAACATGTTCCATATGCGTTGCCTCCAACGCATTTTTGGTATCACCTGGCAGGATAAAGTTCCAAATAGAGTAGTCCTAGAACGAGCTGGAATTTGTAGCATGTATACACTACTGAAATAGCGACGTCTACGGTGGCTTGGGCACGTCGTGAGAATGGCTGATATTCGGATTCCAAAGGATCTCCTGTATGGAGAATTAGTGCAGGGAAATCGCCCCAGAGGGAGACCACAGCTGCGATACAAGGATATCTGCAAGCGGGATCTGAAGGCCTTGGAAATGGACCTCAACAGATGGGAAACCCTAACATCTGAGCATTCAGCCTGGAGGCATGCAGTGCATCACGGCCTCTCCCAATCTGAAGAGACCCTCGCCCATTGCTGAGGCAAAGAGGCAGTTACGAAAGCAGCAAAATCAGGGAGCTAGACGGGGTACAGATTGTATTTGTCCTAAATGTGGAAGGGATTGACATGCTTGAATTGGCCTTCTCAGCCACACTAGACGCTGTTCCAAGCTGTTTCAAGTCCTCCATGCAGAGCACGATACCATAGTCTCTCGAGACTGAAGGATGCCTATGATGTCTTCCTGTTGCCTTACAGGACAGGCCCATATGGCACATAGATATGTGGAAAGTACATAGACTGTGGAAAATTTAGACATAGCTACATAATAAGCTCTCTGTTCTGTCCCATCAGCAGAATCATTTCCCTACAGTGAAGAGAGTTTTTGTGCAGATAAGTTCCCAGAAGGAAATTGAAGGAATATCTGAGGAAAAAGATGAAGTTCCTCTAGAGATAAAGAGAGGTACTAATGACCCATTTGAGCCAATACATATTAGGAATCTCCAAGACAATACATTTACACAGGAACGAAAAGCAGATTCCATGCTGCAACATTGCTTTGAAAAAGTTACTGAAGAACCATTAACCCCTGAAAAAACCGAAAGGTACCTTATAGAGAAGATCTCTATAAGGTACCTTATAGAGATCTTAGAGAATCCCAGGAGGGGAGAGAAAACATTCAGAAGCAATTAGTGACTGCCATAAATTCACAGGGACAGCAAAAGAAACAAAAAGTCTGGTATGACAAGAAAGCCAGAGAAAGAACTTTGAATCCCAGAGATGAGGTGCTAATGTTGAGACCTATCAAAGGGAATCAATTAAAATTAAATGGGGCAGGACCATTCAGGGTAACTTCCAAAATGAATGAAATTAATTATGTTATCAAGGAGGATGGATACTGGAGATGCACCCCCACAAGCGGTTACTTCTTCTAGATTCGCCAGGAGCTGAATGAAATGCTGAAGGAGAACATCATAGTTCCTACATCCAGTCTGTGGGCAGCTCCTATAGTGCTTGTAGACAAGCTGGATGGCAGCATCCGTTTTTGCATGGACTATAGGAAGTGAATCATGTAACCAAGCCGAATGCATATCTGATGCCCAGACGTAGTGAAATAGCTGCTCCTGTATCTGACCTATCACACAAGAAGAATGCAGAAAGTATCCAGTGGACCAGCAGCTGCGAGGAGACATTCGTGAGGCTGAAGGCAGCGTTGATGACCAACTCAGTCTTAAGAGTTCCGGAGTTCCAGGGCGTGTTCACCAGCTTTACTGATGCATCCAACATAGGGTTAGGAGCTGTGCTGAGCCAGGACAACAGAGAACATCATCCCGTGGCGTACCTAAGCAAAAAGCTACATGCGGGCGAAAGACAGCTTTCTACTAGTGAAAGAAAGTGTCTCACAATTCTTTATTCACTTCATAAACTTGGGCCATATATATGGGGTAGACGTTTCATTCTGTGTACTGACCATTCCCCATTATTATGGTTGAGAACTATAAAAGCAAAAAACAGCAAATTGATGAGTGTGAGGGTCTGTTATTCTTCACCTCCCCCGAACCAAATAAAAAAGGAGACGTTTTTAAACCAAACAACTTGTCTTCATTTATTAACTGGGGTAAGGGAATAGAAATGTCTATCAGCTTGGGAACGAACTTCTCCTGTGGGAGCAACGGCTTGTACGGGGCACCCAATCTTCATCAAACGGGTTACTTGACCTCGACGCCCATGGGCCAGCCTGAACCCGAGAGGGTTCTTCGGGTTCGATGTCATCTGGGTTCGTTGTCAATAGTGGGGTTGTCTCTTCATGCCCTGTATATCCCCAGGGTACATGGTTCTCTGCCCCGGTGAAATCCCAGGGTCCTGGTAATAACCCAGTTTCCTCAGCTCCTCCAGATGCCATATTCTCTTTTCCTCTCTCTCTTTCTCTACTCTCTTCTTCTCCTCAACTAACTTGCGCCGCCACTCTCTAGTCTCCCTTTCTCCCCAGTATGAGGGTTGCACTGTCATTTCCCTCCTTCTCCTCTCCTCTGCCTCTCGCTTACTGAGACGCACCTGTTCCCACTTGCCAGTCCAAGGGTCCTGGATGGACACCCATTCCCATCCGCCCTCCTCAACATCTCTCCTGCGACTGACTTCTCCCATAGCTCCCTCCTCTGGATCTTTCCATCCCCTTCCTGCCCAAACCAGTGGAGTCTGGGTAGATATAGTTAACCCCTTCAGTCCCCGTTCTAAATCCAAGGTGTCCACAGCCTGGTGTAGCATCCGGGGTGGGAAAGGCATGGGAGTGGTCTGGGTGCCTACGGAGGCTCTAGGGTGAGACGGCACTCCCAACATCACCTCACGACCGAGGGTGCGGGTGTCACAATGAGATGGGCCTTGATCCTTCAGGACTTTGAATTCAAGGTGCGTGTAATTAAAGAGACTCATAATAGTGCGGCAGATGCCCTTTCAAGAAGACCCGACGACTGAAGAAGTGAAAAAGGACTATGAAATTAAATGAATACCATAAAATGTATTAAAACGTAAATGGTTCAAGAATAAAGATGCATTAAAAAGTGTATTGAAATGAAAAGTAGATTAAAATGAAAAGGTGTTGAAATGTAAATATATGAATGTTGAATAAGTTTCTATGCAATTGGAGAGGCTAAAGTTATTTAAATGTTTAAAAGAAAATTTGTTTTTAAATAATTTATAGGCATAATGTAATAGGATTAAATTGTAATTGGTTAAGTAATGTTTAAATATAACATGTCTTTAAACTCTGCTTTGTTCCTAGGGCTAACCACTGTATATTCACCCCAAGAAACAACTTTTTAAGGAGGGAGGTGTTACATACAGCACTGATGTTACCTGTCTGTCATGGGTTTGGAGGGAAAGTTCCATCCTATGGGGAGTGGAAGGCGGGACATCAGGAGGAGGGGCTGTACTGTATATATATGTGGAGCGTGTGTGGGGAAGGAGAAGCTGGAGAAGAGCTGAGAGAAGAAGCTGGTGGGGGAGTCTGTGTGTCAGACAGGGTACTACTGTGTGTCAGTCAGTACCAACCTGATAGGTTCAGGTGTCTGTATGGTTAGCCAGAACTGATGGGTTCAGGGTCTGTGCTTCAAGTTAAGTGTTCTGTGTGAACCAAACTGTGTGCATGTATGAATGAGACTAAGCCACGTTACTATATCTTATTCACCTGATCGTTTTATTTTCCCTGTGTGTTGTTTTAAATAAACCTTATTCTTTTATTTGTTGAAAATCCATCCCTGGTCTGTGTGACTTCTTATAGGGAATGGTTGGTGGCAGCTTAGTTAACGTGTGGCATATCCCAGTAGGTCTGGGTTTGTCACATTGATTGGTGTCCAGCGTGTGGGATACGACTGGTCCAGTTGTCCAGCGGTCCAGCAAAGCCTTGGCAAGTGTGCCCAGAGCAAGGGGGGTCTAGTCAGGGACAATCTGAGAGCGCGTAGGTAATCTTCTAGGTGTGCCTCACGGGGAGGTGCACTAGTAGAAGAACGTGTAACCTCAGATTGGGGGCTAGATTAGGGAGCTCTGAGGCAGCCTGTTTTGGCGGGAAAAAGCTGAGGCAAAACTGTAAAGTAGAAGTGATTTAGCCTGCCTGCTGAGAGGCCTAGCAGAGGGGGGTAGACTCTAGCTCGCAACTGTTGCAAGTTAGTGCTGAAGAACAGCAGTAATCTGTAGAAAGCTGGTTCTGAGGCAAAAGAAAAAAAAGTGGTCGCTTTATTTTGAGGCTTGACATTTGAAAGCAGCCTGTTCTGGGGGGGGATTATGCCCTTGACTCGAAGCCAAATGGCAGAAATGGGTGAAGTGAAAGACCCCCAGGTAGACCAAGGTTCTGAGGATGAATTTGGCTCAGTGCAAGGTGACAGCACGGGAGAACAGAACCCAGAACTCAGAAAATTGCTCATAGCCCAACAGCATGAACTGAGGATGAGGCAATTTGAAGTGGAGGAAAGATTAGAGAGAGAAAAAATGCAGGAAAGGGAAAGGCAAAGACAATTTGAAATAGAGAGAATGGAGAAAGAAGAAAGATTAGAGAGAGAGAAAATTGCTCTGGAAAAAGAAAGAATGGCGTTTGAGTTAAGAAAATTGGAACTGATGAATCAGAACAATAATAACAATAGGGATTCTGAGGGAGGCCAATTGTCTAAAGCTGACCTGAAGAAATTCCCTGTGTACCACAAGGGAGATTGTCCTGAGGTGTTCTTTTCCTTAGTGGAAAGAGCGTTTGTGGACTTCTCAGTGAGGGAAACTGAGAAGATGACCATCATGCGATCTTTAATCAGTGGCAGCCTTGCTGAAGTTTATTCAGAGATGCCAGAGGAACTGATGAAAGATTTTGCAGAGTTTAAAAAACTGGTGTTTGCCAGACATGGGATAAATGCGGAACAGCTGAGGCAAAGATTCAGGTCAATCACCAAGAAACCAGAGCAGACTTTTACACAAGTGGGGGCCCAATTGGTGAGGCTGCTAGAGAAATGGCTATCTCAGGAGGGGACAGAGACCTTTCAGCAGCTCAAAGACTTGATAGCGCTGGAACAGTTCTATTCAGTCCTGCATGGGGAACTGAAATTCCAGGTGAGGGAAAGGAAACCGAAATCTGTGGCAGAGGCAGCCGAGATCGCAGATTTTATTTCCCAAATAAGAAAGCCCTTGGGTGAGGGGAAATCTGTAGGTAAACCCAAAGAAACCTACAGCAAGTACTCTCAGGGACCAGGGAAAAGCCAGCAAGGGGGAGGGGCCCATGGTGAAGGGAAGCCCTCAGACATGAAACCAAGACCTCAGATTTTGGAGGGAAAACCAAAACAAGATGAGAAAGACTCAAAATATAGCAGAAAATGTTATTTCTGTCAGGGAAAGGGCCATCTAATCTCAGAGTGTGAGAAATTAAAGCAGCTAAAAGGAATTGTGCCTCAGGATTCGAGTGGAACCAAGCCAAAAGCTGTGTTCTGTGTCCAGAAAGAGCAAAGCTCCTTGTCACTGAGGGAGCCTGTTGCCATGGCTACTCAATCTGGAACAAGTACATCTGCTGATCAGGCTGAGGAAAATGGTCCTCTTCTGGAGGTCAAGCGCTGCTTGCTCGTGAGAACAGATTCTCAGTTGTTTGAGACAGCAGGGGTGGACGTAGGAATACTTGACCATCAGTATCGGGAGCTGAGGGACACTTGTTCCCAGGTGACCCTGTGCCATCCAGATATTATTCCTAGGGAACATATAATCCCAAATGAGAGCATAAAGGTGGCAGGGATTGAGGGGCAGGTGATCTCACTGCCAGTAGCGGAGGTACCTGTGAACTTTCAAGGCTGGAGGGGAGTTTGGCGGCTAGCGATTTCATCGACTCTGCCAGCAGCCGTGCTCGTGGGAAATGACCTGGCTGAACATGTGAAACGGGTGCTAGTGATTACACGTTCACAAGCCACCACGGGGACAGTTCAGGGGGGTACTGATGAGCCAGAGACGGAAGCAGAGGGGAGTTCAGAAGCTGTGGTGGAAACCTTAACCACAGACAGCCGATTTGGCCAAGAGCAAAAGGCAGACGCCACTCTCCAAAAGTGTTTTGAACAGGTGACTGACGCCCAGCTAACACCTGAAACCCCAGTGAGATTTCTAGAGAAAAAGGGGATTTTGTATAGAGAGACCCTGAGGAATATCTCAAAAGGGGGAGATGGGATCCGAAGTCAGCTAGTGGTACCTGAAAAGTATCGCCCCATGATCTTACAAAGGGGGCACTCTGACATGTTTGCTGCGCACTTAGGGGTGAACAAAACACAGCAGAGAATCACACAGAATTTTTACTGGCCTGACATAGGGAAGCAGATCAGGGAGTTCTGTAAACAATGTGATGTGTGTCAAAGGCAGGGGAATAGCCGTGACAGGACCAAAGCAAAGTTGTGCCCTTTGCCTGTGATTGACACTCCGTTCAAATGCATAGGGGTGGATATTGTGGGACCTTTGCCCAAGGCCACAAAGAGGGGGAACAGGTTCATTCTCACCATTGTGGACCATGCCACGAGGTACCCTGAAGCCATTCCCTTGACTAACATTGAAACTAACACAGTGGCAGATGCCTTGGTGGGGTATATGTCCAGGATGGGATTTGCCTCAGAAATAATCACAGATTTGGGCGCATCGTTCACATCGAAGCTCATGAAACGCTTATGGCAAATCTGTGGAATTAAGCACAAGGAAACCACTGCCTATCACCCTGAAAGTAATGGGTTAACTGAGAAGTTCAATGGGACTCTAATGCGCATGATTAGAGCTTACTTGGCAGAGAATCCAAACAATTGGGACCAGAAGCTGCAATCCCTTTTGTTTGCTTATCGATCAGTGCCACAAGCCAGTACCGGGTTCAGTCCATTTGAACTTTTATTTGGGAGAAGGGTGAAAGGGCCCCTTGATTTGATCAAACAAAATTGGGAGCAGATCACCCAGGATGACCCACAAGACGTTGTGACATACATAGACACCTTGATGAATGACCTAAAGAGAAATCTAGAGCTGGCAGCAGAAAACCTGCAAGCTCAGAAGGTCAGACAGAAAACATGGTATGACCACAAAGCTAGAGAGAGGCACTTTGACCCAGGGGAGGAAGTGCTTTGGCTTAGGCCCTGCAGAGAGAACAAACTGCAGCTCAAATGGGCAGGACCATATAGGGTCATTTCCAAGATGTCAGACCTGAACTACCTAATAGAGCAGGAGGAGAACCAAGCAAGGAGGGTGGTTCATGTGAATGCCCTAAAACCCTACTACAGAGGGGAACAGAGGGTTTTATTTGCGATAAAAGCAGCTGAGAGTGAGGAAGCTGAATTACCCTTCTGGGAGGGTAGAGGGGAAGTAAAATACAACCCAGAGGAGGTAAAGATCAGTCCTGCACTCACCCAAGACCAGCAGCAAGAACTAAAAGTGCTGCTCATTAAATATCAACAGGTGTTTTCCAACAAGCCGGGGATAGTGAAGGGAGTGATGCATCGGATCCACACAGGGGATGCACCCCCGCAGGCAGTATCCCCATACCGAGTAACGGGACCCTATAGGGACAAGGTGCGGAAGGAGCTGGACGAGATGCTTAGGGAGAACATAATCGTCCCCTCTTCTAGTCCTTGGTCCTCTCCGATAGTCCTTGTGGACAAGCCTGATGGGAGCATTAGGTTTTGTGTTGATTACAGGAAATTAAACCGCGTAACCACTCCTGATGCCTACCCAATGCCCAGGCTAGACAACCTGATTGAAACCATAGGGGGTTGTCGGTTCACCTCATCATTGGACCTGGTAAAGGGATATTGGCAATTAAGAATTGATCCCAGGGATCAAGAAAAGACCGCCTTTTGCAGCCCTTTTGGTCTCTATGAGTTTCGAGTCCTGAGCTTTGGTCTCAGAAATGCACCAGCCACATTCCAAAGGCTGATGGACCAGACCTTGGCAGGGCTCAGTGACTTTACTGTGGCCTACATTGACGACATAGGGATCTTCAGTAATACCTGGGAAGATCACCTGAAACACCTGGAGTTAGTGCTGCAGAGGTTAAGTGCAGCAGGGCTAACAGTAAAGGCCAGCAAGTGTCAGCTGGGTAGCCCAGAAATAAAATACTTGGGTCACATGGTAGGGGGAGGAGTGATAAAACCCCTGGAGGCCAAAATAGAAGCAGTTCGTGATTGGCCTAGACCCAACACCAAGAGAAAAGTCAAATCATTTCTTGGGTTGGTGGGCTACTACAGAAAGTTCATCCCGAGGTTTAGCGAGATTGCGGCTCCGCTGACCGATCTGACGAGGAAGAAGGCTGATGACCGCATCCCGTGGACCAGCGACTGTGAGGAGGCGTTCCAGAGGTTGAAGCAGGCGCTCATCAACTATCCAGTGTTGCGTGCTCCAGACTTCGACCGGGAGTTCATCATCTACACCGATGCGTCTAACAGCGGGGTAGGAGCAGTTCTTTGCCAGGAGGATGAAAATGGTGACCAGCATCCAGTGTCCTACCTGAGTAGGAAACTCCAGAAAGGTGAGAGACATTTGGCAACCGTGGAGAAGGAGTGTCTGGCCATAGTCTACGCGATCCAGAAGGCCAAGCCTTACATCTGGGGAAGACATTTTGTTCTGTGCACTGACCATTCACCACTGCAATGGTTAAAGACAATGAAATCCCACAATAGCAAACTTATGAGGTGGGCTTTAAATCTGCAAGACTATGACTTTGAAGTGAAGGTGGTCAGAGGGTCAGTGAACTGTGTTGCTGACGCCTTGTCAAGAAGACCTGAAGAATGAAGACGGCGAAAGAAACATGGACTATGTATATATTTTGGTGACCAAAGGTTAAATGTACCTGGTTTTTTTGAATTTGGTTTGTATGAATAAAGGTAACTTGATGTAATGTATATGGTAAATGTTTAAATGCCTAATTGATATGGTTAACTTAGAATGTAAGTAAAAGTAAGTATGGTATTGTATGAATAACTGGTTTTGTGTGTTTTATCCAGGTTGTTTTTTGGAGAAAAGCACTTTTAGCTTTTCCCCTACAAAACAACTTATAAAGAGGGGAGGTGTTACATACAGCACTGATGTTACCTGTCTGTCATGGGTTTGGAGGGAAAGTTCCATCCTATGGGGAGTGGAAGGCGGGACATCAGGAGGAGGGGCTGTACTGTATATATATGTGGAGCGTGTGTGGGGAAGGAGAAGCTGGAGAAGAGCTGAGAGAAGAAGCTGGTGGGGGAGTCTGTGTGTCAGACAGGGTACTACTGTGTGTCAGTCAGTACCAACCTGATAGGTTCAGGTGTCTGTATGGTTAGCCAGAACTGATGGGTTCAGGGTCTGTGCTTCAAGTTAAGTGTTCTGTGTGAACCAAACTGTGTGCATGTATGAATGAGACTAAGCCACGTTACTATATCTTATTCACCTGATCGTTTTATTTTCCCTGTGTGTTGTTTTAAATAAACCTTATTCTTTTATTTGTTGAAAATCCATCCCTGGTCTGTGTGACTTCTTATAGGGAATGGTTGGTGGCAGCTTAGTTAACATGTGGCATATCCCAGTAGGTCTGGGTTTGTCACAGGAGGTATGTACCAGGTATCCCAGTCAGCACATGTCCGTCACCAGGGAACCTTGGCAGGAGAGCCAATGAGAAGGACAGAAGGTGGGAGCAAGAGAGAAGGGGGGTACGAAAGGAAGAGTCTGGAGGACAGAGGGTTTAGAGTTCTGTCTGAAGAGTTTTGTTGGAGTGTGAGATAGATAGGGTAACTGTGAGAGTGGAGGAGTGTGATACAGTGAGAGAGTGAGAGTACAGTGAGAGGTCAAACATAAAGATTGAGATCAGAGGTTCAAAGGGGACTGACTGAGGTAGATTGAAATCAGAGATTGGGAAATACAGTGGTGCCCTGCATAGCAATGATAATCCATTCCAGAAAAATCATCACTATACGGATTCGTCGCTATGTGGAACAAAAAAGCCCATAGGAATGCATTAAAGCATGCTTAATGCGTTCCTATGGGCAAAAAACTCACCGTTATGCGAAAATCCTCCATACGGCCGCCATTTTCGCTGCCCGGTAAGCGAGGAATGGGCGCGAAAACACATTTTTTTTTAACCCGGCAGCCATTTTGGAACCACCAATCAGCTGTTCTTAAAACATCGCCATGCAAAAATCGTTAAGCAAAACAGCTTACCGATCGTCGCAAAGAGATGTTTTACCATTTAAAACATCACAATGCGATCACAAAAATGATCACAAAAAACATTGCTATGCAGATTTGTCATTAAACAATGCGCTCGTTAAGAGAGGCACCACTGTATAGTGAAGCAATAAAAGGATAAACATACTTATCTAAGTGATTTGCTTCCTGTGACTGACTCTGTTATTTTCAACCAAACATTAACCCCACCCTGATAAATAAACTTAATGCTTTTGTTAAATGGTGTGTCCTTGAATTGATTGATGTTTAAAAGAATACATCTGGTGGCAGTGTGAGGAAGATAGATGCAGCTTGCGTCTTTCTGAGGAACCAGAAAATAATAAAGGTCGCAGAGACGGAGTTGTGTCACAGTGATCAGTCCTCAGAAAGGGTCATGGGGTTGTTCCAAAGCCCCCCATCTCTTCCTGGGTTAATGAACTAAACCTGGGCTAGCACAAGCACACAGGGCAGACCCTGGCTTCAGCAAGCCTACTTCCTCTTTCTTAAGCCAGCTTTCTCCCATTTTAGTTCTACAGTGGTACCTCGCTTAACGAGTGCACCGTTTAACGATGAATCCTCATAGCGGCATCACATTTGATAGGCTAAACATCACATCACGACAATCAGTAAGCGTTTTTAACAGCTGTTCGGCGGTTCCAAAATAGCCGCATGCAGCGGTTTTACGCCCTGCCCTCGCTTACCGAGGGCGCGAAAATGGCGGTGCTATGGAGGAACTTCGCTGAACAGTGAGTTTGGGCCCCATTGGAACGCATTAAATGAAGTTTAATGCGTTCCAATGGATTTTTACTTTCGGTTTAGCGATGTTTCCTCATAGCGACGGTTAATCCGGAACGGATTAACCATCGCTATGCGGGGCACCACTGTATTTGGACTTCTTGATCCTGTTCATTTCCCTCTTGTCTGGGCACAACCAGTGCAAAAGTCCAAGCCTTTCCCCAAACTGCCGTCTCTTATTAATAACAAAAGTGTCTCTATCTGTAACTCACATCTTCTTTTGCAGCTCTGTAGTACGCACACTATCCCAACTTCCCTTGCGATTTCTCCATCTTCTTCTCAGGTCTGAGAGGCTGGTGTTTCTAGAACCCATACACACTCTGTCACACTCTGTCACTCATAACATTTCTACTCTGGTCAACTCCACCTGATATTCCTACTGAAGACACTGGTAGCCCCTGGCCCAGACCAGCCCCCTCCTCTTCCTTCCCTTCTGCCTCTCAGCAGCAAAAACCCAGCTTGATGGGGGTGTTTTGAGACTCACCGTCGAAGGGAATTTTTTAAATAGCAGGACGGTGTTTTGCATTTCTGTTCTTTTAAATCTGTTGCTCAGGGAAAGCCTGGCGGAAGAGCCAAATCATCAGTGCTCATTTCAGCCCATTCAGCAAGGGTGCCCGGTGGATCTCCATGGGCAGGTTGTTCCACAGGCTCTATAGGGTGACTGCTGAGAAGGCCTGGTTTCTTTTTCTTCCCTTCCAGGCCTCCTTTGGGGTCAAGGCCCTCAACTGTCCTGCCTGTGAAGAACGGGTATTATGGACAGATCTCGCTGGGAGCAGGCATTCTGATAGATCCCGACATCCTAAATTGTTTAGGGCTTTAAATGTTTAACATCATAACCTTGAAGTTGATGTGGAAATGAACTGGTAGGCAATGAAGGGTGGCCTGAATGGGGGAGTGTTATGATAGCGGTGACATCATCTGCCCGTCACTGCTGTGGCTTCATGTCATCCGCCAATAGCGTGATGGGAGGTGGGACATAAGGGGGTGGAGCTAAGGTATATAAGGGGGAGTGAATGAGGTGTGTGCTTTAGATAGGGACAGATAGGGTCTGGTTAGGGACTGGGTAGGATTGATAGGAGTTAGGGCTTGTACCGGTTCTGTAATACTGTGCTATATATAGATATAGAAGGTCTGTGAGAGAGTGTGTGCGTGGGTGATACTTTATATTGATTGCCTTATTATTTCAGTTAATACAGTGATTTACCATTTCTTCTGTTATTATCAATAAACTCAAGTTTTTATTTTAAAAATCATATATTTGCCTGAAGTCTCAGTGGAAGGAATGGTTGGTGGCAGCGAGAATAAAGTGTGTGTGTGAGAGTGACGTGGCAGCTCCTTTGTGACGTGTGAGGAGGCTGTCACAGTGAGCTATGTTGGTATTACTTCACCCCAGTGTCAACGGGTTCTGCTTTCTCTTCTGGCAACTCCTCCATTTTGGCGGGAAAATAAAGCAGAGACGTTTTAACCATATTCAAATCGTTGTCTTTATTGATACTACCAATTTCTATAACATTATTCATGGGATCAAAACACGTCAACTCCAGCAACAGGCCATAACTTGGGGAACTTTTCCATAATCCAAGGGACTCACAGAGGTGGTCAGCCAAATCGCTCACGATTGGTGGGTCTCCGTAATGGTGCTCTCTGCCCAGCGCATAATGTGCCGCAGCATTAAATTGGCTATTGGGTTGAATCATGTCTTTTCCTCCTTTGGAAGCCTTCGGGAACATGAACACTGTCCACTCGTGTGTTGCATACTTGGTGTCTCCCTCAATGCCCGGTTCAGGGTCAGATAGTAGCCCTTGTGTTTTGACATGTTCTATCTCTCTTAGTCTTTTCCCTCCTTCTTATCCCACACCAGGACTGTCAATCCAATGCTCCCCTTTGCCTACTTATATCCTCCTCTGACACTTCTGCTCCTCCCCTTTTCCCTTCACTCTTCCTCCAAGCAAATCTTCACTTCCCCTTTTCTTTCCTTCACCACTATTCCCTCCTTCTCCTTTGCATCCTCCACCTTCTCATTAGTTATTCCACCTCCCTCTATCACTGCCTCTATAACCACAGACAGCTCACTCTCTTGTACTTCTCCTTCACACCAAATTTTGGACCAGTTGAAGTCTCCGAATCAACCTCAAGGGTATAAGGGATGTCAGGACCTTGCATCCCCTAAGGGTGTGCTTGATCCCCGAACAGAGGGTGTTTGAACATCTGAGTACCCCAAAACAGCTGGGTAGAGTCCAGATGACCTCAGTCTGGGCATACAACAGACCCCTTCTCACAAGTCTGTCCTAAAAAGTTTCCTGCATGCACTTCTTTAAGTTTAGCAAGAACCAACACATGAGCTTTGTAGTCCCTTAAGGTCTACTAAAGCTCAGGAAGGTTGGACTCTGTAGCATTCTGTGGCCTCACAATCACTCTGGAAGCAGGCTCAGCAGACTTGCTGTTCAAAAGACAATTCTTAAGGATTTTTAAGAATATTCTTTAATTGAAAAATAAAGACTTTATATTCAGTTTGTTGCATAAGCCAAGCATGAATTACATTTCCATAGAATATTGCAGATAAAATCATAACAAAGTTCACTAAGGGTGTAGCCCCCCCCTCTTCCTCTCTCTGCTGTTCTACATTCCAACTCCCTTCATCCTGACATAAGGGGGGGGAAACACAAAATGGCTCCTAAGCCTCACAATAGACTAAGGAACAGTCCACGTGGCACAATCTTCCATTTTACTATCTTCTTAGCACCACCGTTCTTCGTCTCTTGAGGTGTTGACCAATAGGCATTTAAGACAGTCCATTCTCATCCTGCCTTTTATTCCCATGAGAATCCAGGTGTTGTTTTCTTCTCCTGATCTCAGTGCGAATCTCGACAACATGTTTTGTCTCCATTCCTTATCATCTACTGACAGTGCTGTGTACAAGGACCTTTCCCATCCTCTTCTGGAGAAAACATTACAATCATGCAAACTAATTTTAAAACAGAACCAATATGGATTCATTTTACATTTCTTCTCCACTACAAAACCCATCTTAATTACAGATTTTAACCTTCATATTTATAACCATGATATGCCACCCTTTAGGATTCCAAAAATTACATCTAATCTAGCAAAGCATTGAACACAAAAGATTGGGTTAAGCACTTCTACTAATCTGAAAAATAGAAAAACAGTCATATTAGCGATAATCAACAGAATACACTCTGTGTATGCTCAGATACACATCAATACTGAAACAATACAACAAAATGTTTCAATCATTTGCCACATCTGGATCGCTACAATGCATTCTGGAAGGACTATCTGCCACCACATTTAGTTTTCCAGGAATATGTTGAACATCAAAATCAAAATCTTGTAAAGCCAAGCTCCATCTCAACAATTTCTGATTATGAGATTTCATCTTCTGCAACCAAAACAACGCTCTATAGCAGTGGTCCCCAACCTTGGGCCTCCAGATGTTCTTGGACTTCAGCTCCCAGAAATCCTAGCCAGCAGAAGTGGTGGTGGAGGCTTCTGGGTGTTGTAGTCCAAGAACATCTGGAGGCCCAAGGTTGGGGACCACTGCTCTATAGTGTGTCTGCAGAATGAATCTGTGACCCCAAAGATATGGGCGTAGATGCTGAAGTGACCAAATTATTGAAGTGTCTCTTCTGGAACAGAATAATTTCTTTCATGTTCTAGAAGTTTCTTGGAGAAAAATGAAATTGGACTACAAATGCCATCATCCCCTTCCTGCAACAATGCTGTTCCTAGTCAAAAATCAGAAGAATCCGTTTGCAAAATAAAAGGTTTGTCAAAATCAGGTGACTTCAAAATACATTTTGGCCTTCAAAGCTTCAAAAGCACCTTGGCATTCTGGTGTCCATTTTACCTTGACAGGCTGAGCTTATAGAGCTAAGATCGGCTGCCATGTCTCTGCAAATATTTGCATAACTTTCCCATGAATTAAAATCTTGCACTCGTCGAACTGCTGCCATGACCATTCCACCTGTTCCTGGGTCAGCAAAGTTCTAGAATCCATAACTGAGTAGGAAAGCTGGTTCTCAGGTTCGAGGGGTGGGTGTTTCTGGAACCCACACACACTCTGTCACACTCTGTCACTCATAACCTTTCGACTCTGGTCAAGCCTGGTGTTCATTGTAGGCATCCTTTCATTCACCCATTACCAGTTCCAACACTGGCCTTTCTAATCTAAGTCACTACAAATTGTAATTGTGCAGTTTTTGTGTGTGTGGTTGATTTCTGGTTGCTTTTTTCAACAGCGTTGTTAATTTCTGTGGTTAATTTCCTAACTATTGACAGAGTTTATCTTTTTACTCAGAAGACGAAACTCAGCATTCCAGGATAAAATAGAAGTCCCATCTGCCTATTCTAAATACATTTCTTGATTAATAGACTAATTTAAAAAATGATATTTTTGACATTCCATACATTTAGATAGTTTCTCATCAGAGAGAGTAATTTGATGCAAATGGAGGTAACGGCTATCATAGCATCTCTCCACATTCTCTGTTTCTCCCCAGTGTGACTTCTCTGACGTGAATTAACTCTATGGTTTTAACTGAAGCACTTCCCACATCACATGCATTCATGTGTTTTCTCCCCATTTTGAGTTTACTGATGTGAACTCAGATTACTGCTCTGACTGAAGATCTTTCCACATTCCAAGCATTTATATAGTTTCTAACGTGTATGAGTTATTTGTTGTAAACTAAGGTTCTTGTTTAGACTGAAACTCTTCTCACATTCCATGCATTTATATGGCTTCTCCGGTGTGTGTTCATTCATGTGAAAGCAGGTTAGTGAAGCTCTTTCCACGTTCCATGCATTCTCATAGCTTCTCCCCAGTGTGAGTTCTCCAATGTTTACGCAAGTGACTGCTCTGATTAAAACTCTTTCCACATTGCATACATTCATATGGTTTCTCCCCAGTGTGAGTTCTTTGATGTGAACGCAAGTGACTGCTCTGATTAAAACTCTTTCCACATTGCATACATTCATATGGTTTCTCCCCAGTGTGAGTTCTTTGATGTGAACGCAGGTTACTGTTAAAACTGAAGCTCTTCCCACATTCCATGCATTTATATGGTTTTTCCTGTGTATGAGTTCTCTGATGTAAACTGACGCTATTCTTAAAACTGAAGCTCTTCCCACATTCCATGCATTTATATGGCTTCTCTCCCGTGTGAGTTCTCTGATGTTTACTCAGGGCACCGCTACAGCTAAAGCTCTTCCCACATTCCATGCATTTATATAGTTTCTCACCCTTGTGAGTTCTCTGATGGAAAGAGAGGCTATTGCCATGACTGAAGGACTTCCCACATTCCATGCATTTATATGGTTTTTCCCGTGTATGAGTTCTCTGATGTGAACTAAGGCTATTCTTAAGACTGAAACTCTTCCCACATTCCATACATTTATATGGTTTCTCCCCACTGTGAGTTCTCTGATGTTTACTCAGGGCACTGCTACAGCTGAAGCTCTTCCCACATTCCATGCATTCATATGGTTTCTCCCCAGTGTGAGTTCTTTGATGTGAACGCAGGCTACTCCTCTGACTGAAGCTCTTTCCACATTCCATGCATTTATATAGTTTCTCACCCTTATGAGTTCTCTGATGGAAAGAGAGGCTATTGCCATGACTGAAAGACTTCCCACATTCCATGCATTTATATGGTTTCTCTCCAGTGTGAATTCTTTGATGTGAGCTCAGGCCATTGTTCTGCCTGAAACTCTTTCCACATTCCATGCATTTATATGGTTTCTCCCCAGTGTGAGTTCTCCGATGTATACTCAGGGCACTGCTGTGACTGAAGCTCTTTCCACATTCCATGCATTTATATGGTTTCTCCCCACTGTGAGTTCTCTGATGTTTACTCAGGGCACTGCTACAACTGAAGCTCTTTCCACATTCCATGCATTTATATGATTTCTCCCCAGTGTGAGTTCGTTGATGTGAATGCAGACTATTGCTCCGGCTGAAGTTCTTTCCACATTCAATGCATTCATATGGTTTCTCCCCAGTGTGAGTTCGTTGATGTGAGCTCAGCCCACTCTTCTGTCTGAAGCTCTTTCCACATTCCATGCATTCATATGGTTTCTCCTCACTGTGAGTTCTTTGATGACTGTTCAGGTGACTGCTCTGACTGAAGCTCTTTCCACATTCCTTGCATTCATATGGTTTCTCTCCCTTGTGAGTTCTTTGATGGTAACAGAGGCTACTGCCATGACTGAAAGATTTCCCACATTCCATGCATTTATAGGGCTTCTCTCCAGAGTGAGTTCTTTGATGTGAGCTCAGGCCATTTTTCTGCCTGAAACTCTTTCCACATTCCATGCATTTATATGGTTTCTTCCCAGTGTGAGTTCTCCGATGTATACTCAGGGCACTGCTGTGACTGAAGCTCTTTCCACATTCCATGCATTTATATGGTTTCTCCCCACTGTGAAGTCTTTGATGTTGCCATTTGTATTGTTTCTCACCTCTCAGGGGTTTTTCACATGAAGTACAATCACTGTTCATCATGATGCACTTTCCTTTTTCTATGCTTTCACTTCATTACTCCTCTCGGTGGATTTTGTCAAGTCTACTGTCATCTGAAAATCCTTTGAATGTTTTCTCTGGCCAGGGAACCTTTTCTCCTTCCTTTTCCCTGTTGATTTTTTCAGGTGATCAGATGTGCATCCATCTCAATATTAGGAGAAGCTGGAGTTTTCTTTATCTCTTTTTTCCTGGCTTCTCTTCTTCTCTTTTCCTCTTTTAAGGGTGTAGAATTATTATTATTTTTGGTGCTTTACATTTGTTTGTTTTTCTTAACTGAAAAAAAGGCGGGGTCCACAGAATTCCAGGTGTCCTGCTCATCACCTGATGGAGAAAGAAAAGGGGATGAAAGAGGAGTGCCAACATAAATGAAAAACCTTACTTGTCTCAATGAGTTCCAAACTCCACGGCCAGAAGAACTGAAGAAATTGCAGAACAACTGTTTAATATTTTATTGTCATCATGGCAGGTTGGTGAAGAGCCAGCCAGGTAGAGTTGAGCTGACACTGTCCCTATCTTTAAAAAGGGGGAACCAGGCAACCAGGCAACTGCAGATCAGTCAGCCTGACTTTCATCTGAGGGAAAATTTTTGCAGAGATTACAAAGCATACACTCTGCAAGCACTTTGAAACCAATGCAGTAAGAACCGAAAGCCAACATAGAAAGAAGGAAAGAACTGGGCATGTTTGGTTTTGAGAAAAGAAGCCTGAGGGGAGGGACATGATTTTTTTTCTTTCATTTTTCATGGCGGACAGTTGACAGTTTGCATTGGTCCAATCTCTTTGTGCATCGTTATTTGTTTTCTTTTGTTAAGTCCTGCCAACATCCCAGATTAACATCTCATTTTCTTCTAACAACATAATGAGACTTTACACTGAACAGCATACCGAAAACTTTTGCACCGGGATATCTTGATACACTGCTTGTCACGGAGACGGATGGTGAGAGATTCTGGTTTGGATGTATTTGAAACATTTTGCAGACATGAAAGAATGAATCGTCATAGATCACAAGCTGAATAGAAGCCAGAAGTGTGATGTGGCTACAAAAAAGGCAAACACTATTTTTGGTGGGAATCCAACAAGGTCCTGCTTCCCTTCTATTCAACATTGGTTAAGCCTCATCCAATGTACTGTGTCCTGTTCTGGACACTGCACTTCAAGAAGGATGCTAACAAATTGCAGCAAGTTCAGAGGAGGACAAGAGTGTTTCACCAATGGAGACATTCAAGACAACCTAAGAGCCTAAGAAAAGCCCTGCTGGATCAGACCAAGGGTCCGACTAGTCCAGCTTTCTGTATCTTCCAGTGGCCCCACCAAATGTCTCTGGGAACCCACAAGATGAGATCCCTGTCTCCTGATACCATTCCCCTGTCTCCTGATGCCATTCCCCTGTCTCTGGCATTTCGAGGTATGTTCCTTTTAAACCTGGAAATTATACATCCCCATGATGGCTTGTCACCTGCGATGGGCTTTTCCAGCTTTTCAAGGCATCTAGGCCAGATGTCATCACATCCTGTGGCAAGGAGTTCCACAGACTAACAACATGCTGGGTCAAGAAATATTTTCTTTCCTCTGTTCTCACTCAAGCAGCACTCAATTGGAGGGGATGTCCCCTGGTTCTGGTACTGCAATAAAGGAAAAAGAGCCTCTGCATAATTTTATGTATCTCAATCGCTCAGGTGCCTTTCCTCTAGACTCAAGAGCCCCAAACGCTGTCGCCTTTCCTCCCTAGGAGATGAGTTATCATTCTGGTCCCTCTCTTCTGCACCTTTTCCAGTTCCACTCTCTCTTTTTTGAGGTGTGCAACAAGAACAGTATGCAATACTCCAGGTATGGCCTTACCATTGTTTTGTACAATGGCTCCAGAATGCTGGTTGTTTTACTTTCAATCCTCTTTTTAATGATCCCTCGCAGAGAATTGGCCTTCTTCACTGCCGGCGCAAGCTGGGTTGACCCTTTCATCAAGCTATCTACCAGCACGCCAAAATCTCTTTCCTGATCTCTCAGGGACAGCTCAGAACCCACCAGCTAATAAGTAAAGTTTGTATTTTTTTTTTACCTCATTTGCATTACTTTACATTTTCTTAGACTGAAACACATTTGCCATTTTTCTGCCCACTCTCCCAATTTGGAGAGATCCTTCTGGAGCTCTTCACAATATCCCTTCTCGTTCTCACCAGATAGGAAAATTTTGTGTAATCTGCAAATTTGGCCACCTCGTTGTTTATCCCTGTCTCCAGGTCATTGATGAATAGGTTGAAAAGCACCGGTCCCAGGACAGATCCCTGAAGGGACACCACTCTTCACCTCCCTCCATGGTGAAAATTTGCCCATTGATACGTCCTCTCTGCTTCCTGGTTCCCAACCAATCCTCAATAAGAGTTGCCCTCTTATCCCCGGACTGTGGAGTTTTCTCAGCAGCCTTTGGTGAGGGAACGTGTCAAATACTTTCTGAAAATCCAGAGGCTTTCCACTATCTTTCCTGGAACAAAAGTTAGGCTAACCAGTCTGAAATTTCCCGGGTTCCCGCTCCTTTGCCTTTTAAAGAAATTTGACAACTACCATAATTTTTTCACATGCGACCACATCTGAGGTGAGAGGAAGGTTTCCTATCCAGGCAGCCCAGACAATTCCTGATGGTTCGGCTGTCTGCACGCAGGGTCCCACCTCTCAGCTGAGCTACTTGCACAGATGCATGTATTACCCATACATTTCCTGATGGCTGTTTTTTTTTGTTTGTGCCCATATCTAACTAGCTTCCCTTCTATCTGTCACTGGACAGGCCTCGCCTTGACCCTTAAGGATGGCTAGAAAGCTGAGACTGGAAAGCCCACCAGAGGCCAGTCTGTGTGGATGGGTTTTGATTATGCCTCTTTTTCTTCCTTAGATGTCATTTTATTTATTTATATATATTATTGTATTTTTACCCTGCCCATCTAAATAAATAAAAATAAATAAATAAAATAAATAGACCAAATGTCTACTCTGGTTGCCAAACCTGGTCATATACCAATCTGACCTCCTATTCGGACATAAGGTTTACAGAAAACCCACCTACACAAAAACCCTTACCACTGCCCAACACAAAAAAGAGGCATAACCAAAACACTGGTACACTTTGCGAATCGGAACTGTCAAGCTCAATTTCTCAGCACTGAACTCCACCATCCGAAGGCAAATGTCTATTCTATTCCAAGAATCAAATCACAAGAGCCATCAAACCAAGAAAACAACACTGAAATGAAGAGGAAGAACAGCCACCCACAAGTAAAGTATTTCTGCCATACATTAAAGGGGTCACGGACCACATGGGGAAACTTTTGAAAAAACACAACCTACAAACAGTATTCAGGCCCACCACAAAAATACAACAAATTTTATGGTCAGCAATGGACAAAAGGGATCCCCTCACCACTGCAGGAGTATACCGGATACCTTGCAGTTGTGGCCAGGTATATATTGCGACCACAAGACACAGTATCTACACCAGAATCAAAGAAAATGGAAGACACTGCAGACTAAATCACCAGAAAAAATGGCAGTAGCTGAACATGTCCTGAAACAAGCTGGACATGAAATTCTATTGCAAAACAGAGAGGTACTGGTGTCCGAGCATAACATTTACAGGCCTGAGCAGAGCAAATGTCCTAATGAGGAGCCATGATGTTCAGGTGTGCCAAAATGCTGAGTCACAGCGACTCAGGAGGACTGGCTCAAAGGTGATGCGACATCTGTGCTGATTGGATACACCCAGATGCATAAGTCTATTTATTTATTTATTTATTTATTTATTTATTTATTTATTTATTTATTTATTTATTTATTTATTTATTTATTTATGTATTTATGTATTTATTTATTTATGTATTTATTCATTCATTCATTCATTCATTCATTTATTTATTTATATCCCGCCTATCTGGTCGGGCGAAGACCACTCTAGGCGGTATATATGTGGACTGTGTAGAGAAGATGCATTTCCTGCTCTTCTGATGAATTCATGGTGTCATGCTGTTGCTCTGTATATCTGTAAATATCCTGTAAGTACACTTCTGGTGATGGAAGAAGCTGATTGTGTCTTAAGTGAGTAATTTTGCAACCAAGACCTTGAAGTTACTCTGCTAAATTTCCACACGTTCACACACTAATAAGGGGTTCTGGGCCCAGCGACGTGCCCTGCGAAGACCGCCTTGTGCAAGGAATGTTGGTGAGGACCAGTGGGGGCCACCATAGCGGATGGAAGAAGAAGTGGAGGTCCTGGATGGTGGGAGTTCTGCCGTTGAGATCCCAGGAGGGGAAAGAAAATGGAGGACTGAGAGCAGAGCCAGCAGCATGCAGGCGTTTGGGGGAGCTAGCATGGGAGGCTTTCCCCTGACAAGATTAAATGAGGGAAATTACCAGACGTGGTCCATCAAAGCTGAGACGCTATTAAGGGAGGGAGGATCTGTGGCAGATCATTGCCAATCCCCTGGCAAGGCTCAATGAAGAGCAAGAACGGCTTAATGAGACAGCTTTAAGCATTAATACTTTGCTTCGAAGACAGCCAGTTGGTGCATGTGCATGGCTTGACTTTGGCAAAAGCATGTTGGGACACTTTAAGAAAAATCTATGTTAGGGACACGGCAGGAAACAAGGTGTCTCTAACAAGAAAGCTGTACAGATGCAGAGATGTACAGCCTGGTGAGAGTGTGTCTTAACATCTGCAGAAAATGAAAAATCAGATTAATCGTCGCTATGCAAAAACATTCCTGTGTGTTTAGTCGTTTAGTCGTGTCCGACTCTTCGTGACCCCATGGACCAGAGCACGCCAGGCCCTCCTGTCTTCTACTGCCTCCCGGAGTTGTGTCAGGTTCATGTTGGTTGCTTCGCAGACACAGTCCAGCCATCTCATCCTCGGTCGTCCCCTTCTCCTCTTGCCATCACACCTTCCTAACATCAAGGTTTTTTCCAAGGACTCTTTTCTTCTCATGAGATGGCCAAAGTACTGGAGCCTCAGCTTCAGAATCTGTCCTTCAAGTGAGCATTCAGGGTTGATTTCCTTTAGAACTGATACGTTTGTTCTCCTTGCAGTCCAGGGGATTCTCAAGAGTCTCCTCCAGCACCACAATTCAAAGGCATCAATTCTTCGGCGGTCTGCTTTCTTTATGGTCCAGCTCTCACTTCCATACATCACGACAGGAAAAACCATAGCTTTGACTATTCGGACTTTTGTTGGCAAGGTGATGTCTCTGCTTTTCAAGATGCTGTCCAGATTTGTCATCGCTTTCCTCCCAAGAAGAAGGCGCCTTTTAATTTCAGGGCTGCTGTCTCCATCTGCAGTGATCATGGAGCCCAGGAAGATAAAATTTGACACTGCCTCCATATCTTCCCCTTCTATTTCCCAGGAGGTGATGGGACCAGTGGCCATGATCTTAGTTTTTTTGATGTTGAGTTTCAGACCGTTTTTTGCACTCTCCTCTTTCACTCTCATTACAAGGTTCTTTAATTCCTCCTCACTTTCTGCCATCAGAGTGGTATCATCTGCATATCGGAGGTTGTTGATATTTCTTCCGGCAATCTTAATTCCGGCTTGGGTTTCTTCCAGTCCAGCCTTCCGCATGATGTATTCTGCATATAAGTTAAACAAGCTGGGGGACAATATACAGCCTTGCCGTACTCCTTTCCCAATTTTGAACCACTCAGTTGTTCCATGACCAGTTCTAACTGTTGCTTCCTGTCCCACATATAGGTTTCTCAGGAGACAGATAAAGTGGTCAGGCACTCCCATTTCTTTAAGAACTTGCCATAGTTTGCTGTGGTCCACACAGTCAAAGGCTTTCGCATAGTCAATGAAGCAGAAGTAGATATCTTTCTGGAACTCTCTGGCTTTCTCCATAATGCAGCGCAAGTTAGCAATTTGGTCTCGAGTTCCTCTGCCTCTTCGGAATCCAGCTTGTACTTCTGGGAGTTCTCGGTCCACATACTGCTGAAGCCTACCTTGTAGGATTTTGAGCATAACCTTGCTAGCGTGCGAAATGAGTGCAATTGTACGGTAGTTGGAGCATTCTTTGGCACTGCCTTTCTTTGGGACTGGGATGTAGACTGATCTTTTCCAATCCTCTGGCCACTGTTGAGTTTTCCAAACTTGCTGGCATATTGAATGTAGCACCTTAACAGCATCATCTTTCAAGATTTTAAATAGTTCAACTGGAATGCCATCACCTCCACTGGCCTTGTTGTTAGCCAGGCTTTCTAAGGCCCACTTGACTTCACTCTCCAGGATGTCTGGCTCAAGGTCAGCAACTACATTGTCTGGGTTGTCCGGGATATCCAAATCTTTCTGATATAATTCCTCTGTGTATTCTTGCCACCTCTTCTTGACGTCTTCTGCTTCTGTTAGGTCCCTTCCATTTTTGTCTTTTATCATGTTCATCTTTGCGCAAAATGTTCCTCTAATATGTCCAATTTTCCTGAACAGATCTCTGGTCTTTCCTTTTCTGTTATCTTCCTCTATTTCTTTGCATTGTTCATTTAAGAAGGCCCTCTTGTCTCTCCTTGCTATTCTTTGGAAGTCTGCATTCAAGTTTCTGTAACTTTCCCTATCTCCCTTGCATTTTGCTTCCCTTCTCCTCTCTGCTATTTCTAAGGCCTCGTTGGACAGCCACTTTGCTTTCTTGCATTTCCTTTTCTTTGGGATGGTTTTCGTTGCTGCCTCCTGGACAATGTTACGAGCCTCTATCCAAAGTTCTTCAGGCACTCTGTCCACCAAATCTAGTTCCTTAAATCTGTTCTTTACTTCCACTGTGTATTCATAAGGGATTTGGTTTAGATTATACCTGAGTGGCCCAGTGGTTTTTCCTAATCTCTTCAGTCTAAGCTTGAATTTTGCTATGAGAAGCTGATGATCAGAACCGCAGTCAGCTCCAGGTCTTGTTTTTGCTGAGTGTATAGAGCTTCTCCATCTTTGGCTGCAGAGAATATAATCAATCTGATTTCGATATTGCCCATCTGGTGATTTCCATGTATAGAGTCGCCTCTTGTGTTGTTGGAAAAGAGTGTTTGTGATGACCAGCTTATTCTCTTGACAAAACTCTATTAGCCTTTGTCCTGCTTCATTCTGAACTCCAAGGCCAAACTTCCCTGTTGTTCCTTTTATCTCTTGACTCCCTACTTTAGCATTCCAGTCCCCTAGAATGAGAAGAACATCTTTCTTTGGTGTCAGTTCTAGAAGGTGTTGTAAATCTTCATAGAATTGTTCAATTTCAGTCTCCTCAGCAATGCTGGTTGGTGCATAAACTTGGATTATTGTGATGTTGAATGGTCTGCCTTGGATTCGTATTGACATCATTCTATCATTTTTGAGATTGTATCCCATTACAGCTTTTCCCACTCTTTTGTTGACTATGAGGGCTACTCCATTCCTTCTACGGGATTCTTGCCCACAATAGTAGATATGATAATCATCTGAGCTGAATTCGCCCATTCCTGTCCATTTTAGTTCACTGATGCCCAGGATGTCGATGTTTATTCTTGCCATCTCCTGTTTGACCACATCCAGCTTCCCAACGTTCATAGATCTTACATTCCAGGTTCCTATGCAGTATTTTTCTTTGCAGCATTGGATTTTCCTTTCACTTCCAGGCACGTCCACAGCTGAGCGTCCTTTCGGCTTTGGCCCAACCACTTCATTAGCTCTGGAGCTACTTGTACTTGTCCTCCGCTCTTCCTCAGTAGCATGTTGGACGCCTTCCGACCTGAGGGGCCCATCTTCCAGCGTCATATCTTTTAGCCTTTTGTTTCTGATCATGGGGCGTTCTTGGCAAGGATACTGGAGTGGCTTGCCATTTCCTACTCCAGGTGGATTGCGTTTAGTCGGAACTCTCCACTATGTCCTGTCCGTCTTGGGTGTCCCTGCACGGCATAGCCCATAGCTTCTCTGAGTTACTCAAGCCCCTTCGCCACGACAAGGCAGCAATCCATGAAGGAGATGCAAAAACATTCCTAAACAAATCAAAAAACCCATAGGAACGCATTAAACTTGGTTTAATGCATTCCTATGGGGCCCTAAACTCACCGTTCAGCAAAGTTCCTTCATAGCGCCGCCATTTTCGCACGGCAAGCGAGGGCAGGGTGCGAAAATGGTTGCGGTGGCCATTTTGGGCGTCCGGCAGGCAATTTGGAACCGCCTATCAGCTGTTTAAAAAAAGCTTCGCAATGTGGAGATCGGTAAGCGAAACGCTTACCAATCATGACAATGTGATGTTTGCCCATTAAAACATTGCAATGTGATTGCATTAGCAATCTGAAAAAACAGATCGCTATGCGGATTCATCGTTAAACGGTGCGCTCATTAAGCGAGGCACCACTGTATCTACACCAGAATAGGAAATGGAAGACGCTGCAGACTAAAACACTGGAAAAATTGGCAGTAGATGAACATGTCCTGAAACAAGCTGGACATGAAAGGGAAGCCACTGAAATCCACAAAGATCTGCACTCTTGCTGGAGTTTTGCTGTTATAATGGTCTTTGTGTCAGCAACACATTCTTTAACACCAAGCTTCAACACAGAGTTTCCTGGAGACATCAAGATCCAAGTGCTGGCATCAGCTCAGTTTGATCATCACTAGACATTCTAGCTTTCCTAGTATTACGATCACACACAGCTACCAGAGTGCTGATTGCGATAACGATCACTCCCTGGTGTGTAGTAGAGTAAAACTGCAAACAAAGAGATTGTATCACACGAAAAATGAAGGAAGACCACGTATTGGCATCAGCAAGACTCGTGATCAAAGAAAAGTGGAGAAGTTGCCCAAGCATTTGAGGAAACCTTTCCAAGTCCGGCTGATGCAAATGCAAATACTCCAAGTTCTACCTGTGTCACTTGCGCAAGTCAGGAGGTGAGGTTGAGGAGCCTGAGGCCGAGGGAGGCCCGGAAGGAAAAAAACAAGAAACCGGGCCTTCTCGGCAGTGGCTCCTCGCCTCTAGAACAATCTGCCTCCAGAGATTCACGCGGCCCCCTCGCTGGGTATCTTTAAAAAACAATTAGATACCCAGCGAGGGGACCGCACGAATCTCCGTGGATGTTTCGGCAGGCCTTCCCTCCAGCTAATTCCTGATGTTTTCCTTTTCTTTCTCTATTGTGAATTACTTTGTATGATCTCCAACTTGTTAAAGTTGTTTATTGTATAATAATCGTATTATATTTATTGATGTATCCATGTATTTTATAATGTAAGCCGCCTAAAGTGGTCGTAATTGACAAGATAGGCAGGATATAAATAAAATAAATAAAAATAAATGACGGGAAGATTTCAAGAACGCTGTGTATAACACCACCCATTCAAAGCCCATTGAGGATAAGAGGAGAGTCCTAGCAGCATAGAAAGTCTGTCCTAGCGAGTACAACTTCCAAGCTCTTCAAGCTGCTTGTAGCCAAGTCCAACAGGCTGCCAGGAGATGTTCCAGCGATTATTGGCTTCAGCTCTGCTGCAGACACAGGTGACAATATCAAACAGGCTTTAGGTCCAATATAGAGGAAATCTGCTCCCTTGAAGTCTGCTACAGGTGTGGTCATCCAGGACCGAGCACAGCAGATGGAACGCTGGGGGTAGCACTACTCTGAGCTATATTCCAGAGAGAATGTAGTAACCGAAGAGGCATTAAATAACATTGAGTGCCTATCCACCTCGTCTCCTTGACATCATCAGGTCCTTCCATGAATGAATGAAAGGCACTGTAGTTTTTGATGGCTCAACATCAGATCCCTTTGACATCCAAAGCGGAGTGAAATAGGGCTGCGTCCTTGCAGCAACCCTTTTTGGGATCTTTTTTGCTGTCATGCTGAAGCATGCCTTTGGAACTGCAACAGAAGGTGTCTATCTCCGGACTAGATCCGATGGAAAGCTCTTTAATCTCTCTAGTTTGAGAGCGAGGACCAAAGTCCAACTGAAATGCATGAGGGACTTCCTCTTCGCATATGATGTTGCCCACTCTGCTGAAGACCTTCAACAACTCATGAATCATTTTAGCGTTTTAGCAAGGCCTGCCAAGACTTTGGACTAACAATCAGCCTGAAGAACACAACTCATGGGCCAGGGCGTGGACTCAAGGTTGTTCATGAATTTGTGTACCTTGGCTCAATGATCTCTGACACCCACTCTCTAGATGTTGAGCTGGATAAACTCAGTGGCAAAGCAGCCACCATGTTCTCAAGACTCACAAAAAGAGTATGGCTCAATAAGAAGCTGACGGCATACACCAAGATCCACGTCTATGGAGCCTATGTCCTAAGCACACTCCTGTACTGCAGTGAGTCCTGGACCCCTTGTGAACAGCAGGAGAGGAAGCTGAACACCTTCCATATGCGTTGCCTCCGACGGATTTTTGGTATCACCTGGCAGGACAAAGTTCCAAATGGAGTAGTCCTAGAACAAGCTGGAATTATTAGTATGTATACAGTACATTACTGAAACAGCGATGTCTACATTGGCTTGGGCACGTCGTGAGAATGGATTCCAAAAGATCTCCTGTATGGGGAATTAGTGCAGGGATGAAGGCCTTAGGAATAGACCTCAACAGATGGGAACCCTGACATCTGAGCGTTCAGCCTGGAGGGAGGCATTGCATCACAGCCTCTCCCAATTTGAAGAGACCCTTGTCCAGCAGGCAGAGGCAAAGAGGAAGTCGCAAAGTCAGGGAGCTGGACAGGGGACAGATTGGATTTGTCTTCAAGTTTGGAAGAGATTGTCACTCTCGAATTGGCCTTCTCAACCACATTAGGCGCTGTTTCCTCTATATAGAGCACGATACCATAGTCTTTCGAGACTGAAGAATGCCTAACGAATCCCCATAATCACTCAATCTCCTGAAAATGACAAAATCTGACCCTACAGAAGAAGAAAATAGAAATTTGGTTCTTCCTGTGAGATCTGCTATTATATTAGTAATTATTATTACTACTACAGTGTTTGACGCTGAACAAGGAAACAGAAATAGTTTCGAAAGCAAACAACTTGCAAACTAGACTCTGCAGTTTGTTGTGCATACCTTCAGTGATAGGACAAGTATAAGCAAACAAATAAGGTAAAGGTAAAGGTTCCCCTTGACAATTTGTCCAGTTGTGTCCGACTCTAGGGGGCGGTGCTCATCTCCATTTCGAACTCATAGAGCTAGTGTTTGTCCAAAGACAATCTTCCGTGGTCACGTGGCCAGCAGGACTAGACTAAACCTGTCCTTGGACAAAAGGGATGGGAGTTTTGTTGTACCAGAAGTAAGAAGAAAAGAACCCTCAGGTGCTAAGCAAAGAGACTTCTCTAGATCACTGGGGCACCTGCCCAAAGTTAATGCAAGTGATTTAAGAAAACTGACATAATACAAGCGACCCTAGAACTCTGAGGTGATTTAAAATTGATTTCAACATGGTTTTAACTTGAAAACAGAAGAAGGCTGTAGACCAGAGGAAGCTGTCTGATTATTTTACTGCTATGAAACAGAAATGTATATTGTCTTCCTGCTTATTTTCGTTCATCTTTTCAATGCCAAAACGGCCTAGACAAGTGGGCCAAGAATTGTGATCAGCACCAACTCTAGCGTTAAAGTCTCCAAGAATCATTCTCATTCCACCTTATCCACCTCCTGAGAAACCTATATGTGGGACAGGAAGCAACAGTTAGAACTGGCTACAGAACAACTGAATGGTTCAAAATTGGGAAAGGAGTACAACAAGGCTGCACATTGTCTCCCTGCTTATTTAATTTGTATGCAGAATACATCATGCGAAAGGCCAGACTAGAGGAATCCCAAACTGGAATTAAGATTGCCAGAAGAAATATCAATAACCTCAGATATGCAGATGATACCACTCTGATGGCAGAAAGCAAGGAGGAATTAAGGAACCTTGTAATGAGGGTGAAAGAGGAGAGCTAAAAAATGGTCTGAAGCTCAACATAAAAAAAACTAAGATCATGGCCACTGGTCCCATCACCTCCTGGCAAATAGAAGGGAAAGATATGGAGGTAGTGACCCCCTTTCTTTGGGTCCATGATCACTGCAGATGGTGACAGCAGCCCCGAAATTAAAAGACACCTTCTTCTTAGGAGGAAAGCAATGACAAACCTCGACAGCATCTTAAAAAGCAGAGACATCACCTTGCCAACAAAAGTCTGAATAGTCAAAGCTATGGTTATTCTGTCGTGGTCTGGTCAAACCTGCATTTGTTCCCTGAGCTTCTGGAAGCCATTCTTGGAAGGCAGCTGTGGTTCACTACAGCTGCAGCTCATCAGAGATAATGTAAATAGGCGTCTTGGTCCTGTATATAAGGAAAAACGCCAGCACAGTTGGTGTGGGTTAGAATGGGTGTGTAGGACTGCACGTCTGCTGCTATTTTCTTTATTTTGTTTAAAGTAAAGTCCCTCTGAAGAAGACTTGCTTTGCTTGTTGTGCTTCTTTTGCTGGAACCTCTGCTGAAAAGGCATAACCCTTACATCCAAAACACAACAGGTTATGGGTACAGCCTACACTTCTGAACGCTGCAAACAACAAGAGAAAAGCTGTTGAGAGCAGTAAGTGGCTTTGGTGAGAAAACAGCGACAGAATGTCGGACACAGACGATGGACCAGAGGTGTCTGGAGGAGCGAGAGCACCAGCCCAGGTGCCAGCTATAATTCAACAGACTACTCCCTATCCAGTCTGTCACCTCACCGAGACAAATTATGCAGCATGGTCCCACAAGATGCGTCTGCTACTGAAGAGGGAGTCGTTATGGTCAGTAGTAGAAGCAACACCCACCCCCTTAACGGGAGAAAATCTTCAAAAAGATGAGAGAGCACAAGCCCATATCGGCTTAAGCATGGACGATGAATTGCTTGTGCACATACGAGGCCTGACCACAGCAAAACAATGTTGGGACACGCTCAAAGAAATCTACACACGCCAGTCTGTGGCCTCGAAAATAAGCCTGTCCAGACGCCTCTACAACACGAAATTAGAGTCTGGAGGTGATTTACGAGCACATCTACGTCTCATGAAGCGAACACTCAAAGATTTAGAGGACGTAGGAGTGAACATTCCTGAGCTGCAGAAAGTGCTAATTGTGCTGGGCTCATTAGATAGCAGCTGGGATGTTTTTTGCTCTGACCCTGGAGGCGATATCAGAGAACACATTAACCCTTCAGTATCTCATTAGCCGATTGCTGGAGGAGCAGGAGAAACGACAAGAGCAAAAACAGGAAGGGAAGAGGGGAAAAGCCCATCCCTCTACAGCGAGGACAACGGAGAAGGAAGAGACACCGCACGTATATGCAACACGGAGATGCTATTGCTGCGGCTCGACCTCTCACATTCAGCGCTACTGCCCGTCTAAAGAGTCAAAACGCTGTGGGAAGACTGCAGGACGAGGCAAAGTTGCAGTGGTGAGAACACAGGATCCAGAGGAAGGACAATGACTAATTGATAGTGGTGCCAGCTGTCACATTTGCTGTGACCCGACACGGTACACCAGTTTGAATCCCTCCGAGAGGACTCACGTGAGCTTGGCTGATGGAGCCTCTGCAAAAGTTAAAGGGACTGGTAAAGTGTATGTACCTGGTTTGCAAGCTGTAGTATCTAATGCTTTGTGTGTACCCTCCCTCAAACAAAGTTCATTAAGTGTGTCATGTCTGTTGCAGGACGGGTTCACTGTGCAATTTAAAGGGAAAACATGTAATATTACAAAAGGTGGCAAGTGTATAAAGGTGCCAATGAGAGACAATCTCTTTGTCCTCGAAGCCACTCCAAAGGCTGAGATGGCTAGAGCATTGTGCACAAATAAAGAAACCCATAAAGCATGTGCACATCTGTGGCATAATCGCTTAGCTCATTTAAATTATAAATATATTCAGAAAACAGCTGAATTGGCCCGTGGTATCCGCTTGCAAGAGTGCCATAATTATGTGGACTGTCACACTTGCAAACAAGTAAAATCACGTAAAGCCCCAGTGAGCAAGAAAAGTGACAGACAGTCACTAAGACCTTTTGAATTAGTCCATGCAGATATAGTAGGTCCATTCAAAGCAACAGTAGGAGGGGCCAGATATTTTCTGTTGATAATTGATGACTACTCACGTTTTGTATTCTGTTACCTACTGAAAGAAAAGAAGGAGGCTTTTCAGAAATTTAGAGGTTGGGTTCATATGGTAGAGCGCCAATTCAACCACAAGGTGGCACAATTACAAACCGATAGGGGAGGAGAATTTATGGGAAGTGCTATGCAATCCTGGCTTGAAAAGACAGGAATCCAACATCGGACCACAAATCCGTATTCACCTGCCGAGAATTCTGTTGCTGAAAGAAAGGCAGGAGTACTACAGGTCATGAAAGATGCTTTGCTAACCCAGTCAGGGCTTGGTCAAGCATTTTGGGGGGAAGCTTTGCAATGTGCTACACATTTGACTAATCGCATATATAGTAGATCTATAGATAACATTCCCTATAACTTGTTATATGGGAAAACACCTGACCTATCCTACTTAAGATGTTTTGGTGCTAGTGCTTTTGTACACATACCAAAATCCCAAAGAAAGAAAGGTGCCCCCAAAACTCAAAGACTTTTGTGTGTCGGATACTCTCCTTTTACTAAAGGTTATAGATTCCTAACCAAAGATAAGCGTGGTATAGTGATATCTAGATCTGCAAATTTCTGTGAACAGGAGCTATTGCCTCAAATAGAAGAAACTTATTTCCCTACCTCAGACATGCCCTTCACATTACAGGAGAGAGAGAGTGAGTTGCCAAGGCAATCTCTCCCAGCAAAAGCAGATAGCGGGGATGAGGAATACAAACCCTTAACCCCTTCTGTGACTCCAGAAGCTATAAAAGAGGAGGCAACACCGCCTATTGAGCACAGCCCCATAGCACAGAAAAGAGAACTCCCACCAAGAACGACGAGGGGTGTACCACCCCAACGGTTCGTTATAGGGGAAGCTGTGGCATATAATGTACAGCTTGAACCCCAAAAATATGAGGACATTCTCGAGTTACCAGTCAGTGAAAGGAAAAAGTGGTTTGAAGCAATGCATCAAGAGATGCATGCCATGAAGGCACTTGGTGTCTTCATCCCCTGCAGCCTACCACCAGGAAAGCAAGCAATAGGCTGCAGATGGGTATACAGAATCAAGCCCCAGGAGGGGGCAGATCCCATATACCGGGCCCGCTTAGTAGCCAAGGGATTTTCCCAGAAGAAACATATTGATTATGAGGAAATATTTTCGCCCACGGTAGCTGCTCAGAATATTCGTTATGTTCTAGCACTGGCAGCCCAACGACAGTGGCACGTGCATCACTACGATGTACAAGCAGCATATGTGAATGCCACACTGGAGGAAAATTTATATATGGAACAAGCACCTGGTTTTGAGCTACCAGGAGTAGGCACAGAGCATAAAGTATACCACCTGAATCGCTCGATATATGGGCTGCGACAATCAGCTAGAAGATGGGCTCTACATCTAAAAGCAAAATTGGAAAGTTTGGGCTTTAAAGCAACAAAAGCAGATGCATGTCTATTTATTAAAGGAACAGGTACTAACCAAACAATAGTGATCTGTTATGTTGATGATCTCCTAATAATAAGTGCTGATGTACAGCAAATAGAACACACGGCACTATGCCTAGAGAAAGCTTTTACTTTAAAAGCACTAGGTCCAGTAAAACAATATCTGGGTGTAGAGATAGAAATAATACCAAATAAAGGATTTGCTCTACATCAAACCCAGAAAATTAAACAACTCCTAGAAACATGGAGAATGTCAGAATGTAAGCCGGCTAGAACTCCTATGACAGTAGGAAGCCAAGTTACAGAGGAAAACACTGAACAATTTCCTCACGTAGAACAATACAAGTCATTATTAGGCAGCCTGCAGCATATAGCCATATGGACAAGGCCTGATATTTGCAATGCAATTAACATACTAAGCAGGTATTCCAATAACCCAAGTCACAAAAACTGGACAGATCTAAAAAGAGTTTTAAGGTATCTAAAAGGTACAACAGATCTGAAACTGAATATTACACCAGTGGGTGCACTAACGATTAAGTGTTATGTAGATAGTGACTGGGCAAATGATACAGAGGACAGAAAATCCACGTCTGGTAATGCCATAATGTTTGGAAACACTTTAGTTGATTGGTCTGTAAAGAAACAAACATATATAGCCTTATCTACATGTGAATCTGAATTTGCATCACTTTCACAACTATGTACAAGTCTAGTATGGATCAAACAATTGTTAACAGATCTAGACATAGACCAAAAGGAAACAATAATTGTCTATGAGGACAATATGGCATGTATCAAATTAGCTAGCTCCGAAAAGGTGAAAACCAGGAGCAAACATGTGGACATTAGGTACCACAACGTTAGGAAAGCGGTACAAGAAGGAATTATTACCTTGAACTACTGTCCAACAGAAGACAATCTGGCAGACATACTGACAAAGCCTCTGTCAGAACTAAAATTCAACAAAGGTATACAGATGATGGGTATGAAGTGCATATAATGTAATATGTATAATGTATATGCCTAACAGTATGTAAAATGTACACTGCATAAGTGAAATGTATCTGTACAGTATAACATAACCAAATGAAGGTCTGTATACATGCAAAATTGTACTGTAAACAATGTATGTATCAACCAGTGCAAATGTGTTATAACAGACAAAAAGAAAAAACCAGAAACTCAGAAACAAATGGGAGGAGTGTTGTGGTCTGGTCAAACCTGCATTTGTTCCCTGAGCTTCTGGAAGCCATTCTTGGAAGGCAGCTGTGGTTCACTACAGCTGCAGCTCATCAGAGATAATGTAAATAGGCGTCTTGGTCCTGTATATAAGGAAAAACGCCAGCACAGTTGGTGTGGGTTAGAATGGGTGTGTAGGACTGCACGTCTGCTGCTATTTTCTTTATTTTGTTTAAAGTAAAGTCCCTCTGAAGAAGACTTGCTTTGCTTGTTGTGCTTCTTTTGCTGGAACCTCTGCTGAAAAGGCATAACCCTTACATCCAAAACACAACATATTCCTGTAGTGATGTACAGAAGTGAGAGCTGGACCATAAAGAAAGCTGACTGCCGAAGAATTGATGAGACTCTTGAGAGTCCTCTGGACTGCAAGAAGAACAAACCTATCCATTCTAAAGGAAATCAACCCTGAGTGCTCACTGGAAGGACAGATCCAGAAGCTGAGGCTCCAATACTTTGGCCATCTCATGAGAAGAGAGGACTCTCTGGAAAAGACCCTGATGTTAGGAAAGTGCGACGGCAAGAGGAGAAGGGGACGACCGAGGATGAGATGGATGGACAGGGTCATCAAAGCAACCAACATGAATTTGGCCCAGCTCCGGGAGGCAGTGGAAGACAGGAGGGCCTGGCGTGCTCTGGTCCATAGGGTCACGACTAAACGACTAAAGAACAACATGAAACAGAAAGAGGAAGGAGGGACAGGGAAAGAAAATTGTAAAAATTCCACCCCATTTCCCCCTTAAGATAACACCTAGATCAGAGTTTAAAGTACAAATGGGTGCCCTACCAACCCTAAGGGGTTAAAAAAGGGTTATATGTGACCAATATACGCCAAATGTGAAAGATCCAAAAGTTCTGAGTCATATGACTTCTTACTTTCTGGAGCTCACCTTTTCAAAGGATAAAAACAGTCTTGGTAACTATTGGGATTTGGAGCAGATAATCTCGTAACGTATATTTGCAAAGAAGACTAGTATAAAATTTATTTCAAGAATTATCAAAAATAAGATTAACACTACAAAAAGCGATATCAGTAAAACTCAGACAACAAGGTTTCTCACAACTAACATACTACAGGATAAAACATAGATAGAGGATACCTGCATCAACATTAAATAAAGCCCAAATGGAAATATATGAGGAGGTCCAAAATAAAAAATAAAAAGGGGGCAACATCCAGGAAGAAAACATCAGTGAGAAAGCAAAAAAAGGAGAGATTCAAATTTAACAGACTCTTTAGCTCCTTGAAATTGAAAAGAAAGGAAGGGAAAGTATGGCTGGAAAGAAATTCAAAGGGCAGGACCAAGATGCAAAATCAACTTAATATAGAAGAAGAGAGGTCAGCCCAGCAAATATCCATACTGAATATCTGTTTTATAATTATAGGAATGCATGGGGTGTGGTTACTTTCCACGAGAGTCTATTGGTTAGCAAATTGTACAGAAGAAAGTGGAAATTGCAAGAACGAGTCCATTCCTAAATGGGAAAGTCTTCCAATTCAGGTTCAAGGGAAGCAAGATTCCTCCTTAGGGAAGGAATCTCTCTCTTCCTTAGGGAAGGAATTTCTTCCTTAGGGAAGGAATCTGTATAATTAAATTGTAAACCGCCCGGAGAGTGCTTGTAGCGCTATGGGGCGGTATACAAGTCCAATAAATAAATAAATAAAAACAAAATCATTGCAAAACTAGAGGCCTTAAAACTGTGATTGTTAGAGATAAACAGTTAGATCAAGGCGGCCAATTGGGTAAAAATGGTCCTCGCTCAGTGGAAATGGAATCGTGTAAAAATGAGCTAACACCAGACAGTGGGGAGCACAAAATAGACCTCAAGGTAATGGCAGATAAAGAAATAGATTTAGATGTGGCTGCATTACCCCATGAATCAAGAAGTCATGAAAACGTATTAGACCCCATATTTTTAGCGGCAAATCCCACACATAAAAAAATTAAATCATGGACTGAAATGAGATCCTTAAGAGGATTATGAACTGGCACCAGTGATAAAAGTTTAGAAATTACGAACCCAAACAGGAAATACAGGTTTCCCCATTATATCGGATGTAAGTATGAAACACTCACAAGAAGAGCTGATTGAAGTTTTGTGGGAGGCGGAGGCTGGAGATCTAGAAAAGCAGAGGGGGCCCGAAAGGATTACAAATTGACCGAACAACCACATGGTTTATCAATGGTATATTCCGTACAGACCCAAGATTCCAGATCAGAGCAAAACATAGCGGTGCCGGGTTTTCAAACTTGGGTAAAACCAGCACAGAAAATGAACGCGAAAGGTAGCGCCATCGCAGATTGAGCAGATCTACTGAAGCAAGATCTAGGTTGGGAAGGTAGTACGGTTGAGACAGTCATATCTGACAATAATGTGCTGATAGTTAAGATCAAGAGTCAAGACTTGATGTTATATAAATATATAAATGTGTATATAAAATACATAAATGTGTATATTCCGCTCATATTACCCCAATTCTATACACCCCATATCTGGCTGCACCTGGAACTTTTGTTAGAATATCTTAGTATAAGGTTTCCAAATGCAACGCCTATATTATTGGGCGATTTTAATGCAAGAATTGAGAATGATTTGTCAAAGGTTGCAGAAAAATGTGGGATTTTAGATGATGACTCTCTCCCTTCTGCTTTTGCCTTCTCGGGACCCTCGTTCTGGAAGGAGGCAGAGCAGAAATCTCTCTCCAGCGACGCAAAGAATAGAAAAAGATTTCCCCCCCCCCAAGCAAAGGAGCAAAACCCTCCTCCCCCTCCCGCAGTTGATCTCCACCCTGGGATCTCCAGGGGAGAGGGATCTGGTCTGCCCCCTCCTCTCTCCTGGATTCGAACCCCCCCCCCGTACAAGAGCCACTGAAGGATCACCTCCTGAAGGGTCCCAAAAGGTCAGTGGAGGAATGTGTGAATGTGTTGCCTGCCTCAGGCCCCCCTCCCAGCTGACCCCCCTCCCAAATTTTCAGCCTCGCCCCCCCTTTCTGCCCCCCCCTTTCTGCCCCCCTCCTGCCAATCTCCCTCCCCCCCACCTTCCTCTTCCTCCCATCCAGGGCGTGGGAGCCTTAAAACCCCTTTCCCCACTTTTGCAGGTGGGGGGTGGGTGGGGGACTTTAGGGGGAGGAAGGGAGGGGGAGGGGGAAGAGAGCCCCCCCCAGGGGCCTTCCTCTCCTGGGCCTTGCGGGGAGGGGACATGGGGTGGGGGGAGGAAATCTCCTTGCTTCCCGGGGGGGCGAGATTCCCTTTGGGGGGGAGTTTGCCTTCCCCTTTTTTTACTCCCCCCCCCGCAATATTTTCCAAACCCCCCCCCCCCGCCCCGCATGGGCTCACCTCCTTGCAGGTCCCGAGGCCGGGGAAACTCCCGAGGAGACCACTTCGGCATGCGCCCTTCCCGGGGACCATAGAGACGGGAGGAGACAGACGGGGGGGCCTCCCTCCGCTTCCGCTTCCGGTTTGGAGAAAGGCGGGGAAGAAAGGGAGAGGAACTCCTCTTTCCTCTTTCGTAGCTCTAGGTTCCCTCCCCCTCCCAACCCCCCCAAAGGGTTTCTCATAAATGGAGGGAGAGAGGGAGGGGCGAGGGGAGGGGGGGCGAACAGGCATGAAGAAAAGGGCGGTCTGGAAGGCAGGAATTCCACACACACACCCATCATCATCATCATCATCATCATCATCATCATCATCATCATCATCATCATCATCATCGTCTTCTGTCGCCTGCTCTCAGGCCCCCCCCTCCCCAGGCTCTTCATTCATGAAAGCGGGACCAGCGCGCCTGCCTCTTCTTCGCCCCCCCCCACTTCTCGAGTCCTGGGAATCTCCAGGCATTTCGGACGGGGAGGGGAGGAAAGGCTTCTCTCTGTGCAAAAGGTTTTGCAAGGCAGGCTCCCCCCCGGGGGGGGGATCTTCAGGGGGGAGACGGGATCCTGGGTGGGGGAGGGGAGAGAGACCCTCCCCCCATGTCTCCTCCGATCAAAGCACCAGGGGGTGCGTGGGATCGCCCCTCCTCATAGGCGACCGACCTCCCCCCCCCGCCCAACAAACACACATTTTTGCCCTGAATCCTGCAGCCACTGGTGGGTGTAAAAAAAAGGGAAGGAAACAAAAGTAACTCAAGCTCCCCCCCCTTGTGGGGAAATCCCAGCCCCTCCCTCTTTCCCAAATCTTGGAAAAGGCTGCAAGTCTTCCCCCCCCCCCCCCCAGGGAAAGGGGCCAATAAGGTGCAGGGAGGAAGAGGAGGAAGGAGGGCTGCCGAGGGGGAGGAAGGGCAGCGAGAGGGTTGGGGGGAGAAGGAGGGGGTCGGCTGGGTGGGAGGGGGCTGATGCAGGACCCCCCCCCCCTTTGAGCTGTGTCCACCTCCAGGAAAATGAGTTTGGGGGGTCTTTGACAGGCTCTTTCCTTTGAAACAGGGACTGAAGGGAAATATTGAAGATGATGAAGATGAAGATGTAGATCAGGAAGAAATGAGGAGGAAAAGGGGGCTAGGCAGGGAGGGAGGGAAAGAAGATGCCTCCCCAAGGAGGTTGAAAGTAAAGCACAGGAAGGGACGGAACCTGGGAGGGGGGCGGGGGGAATCTGTGATGGATAGGAAATGGGGAAAGGTTTTTTTTTGGGGGGGGGGTTGTTGAGGAAATGAGAAGAGAGCCAGATGTGAATGGAGGTGAGGGTCCAGGGTTTGGCCCTTGGGGAGGGGAGGCAGGGCCAAGAGAGGGAGGGAGGGAGGGGATCTGACATCTGGGGGAGGTGCCCCCTCCTCCAAAGACCAGTGAAAGGGATCTGGGGAGACTTTCTCCCTCTGGGACCAACCCACCCACCCGTACCCCAGACTAGTTTGGAAGATCTCCAGGTCCCCTTGGGATCCCCCTTTCACATCCCTCTTGATCTGATCTCCATGGGGCTCCCTGGAGGGGCTCCAAGGGCAGATCCTTGCATGGGGGGGAGGCTGTGTGACCTACTGGGAAGAGCTGTGCCTTTTGGGGCAGGAAGTCGGAGAGAGGATTTGAGGCAATGCCCTCGACACCTGCCAAGAGACCCCCAGCCGGTTCCTCTCGGGCTTCCAGGGACCAGGCTCCCCCCCTCCTGCCCCCTCCACCCCTCCATTAACTCCTCAAGGCAGAGGAGAAAGGAAGGCCTGGCCGCTCGAAGGCAAAAGCACGGATTTCCCCGCGCCCCCACCCCCCCTCCAGGATTGGAAAGGAAAAGCCTCCCAGACCGACCGCCCTCCGCCTCCGACCTGCCAGCTTTGGGGTTCTCCAGAATTCTTCCTCTGTGCAGGAGAGGAGATGATGGGGTGGAGGCATGAAATCCATGGGTTCAGGAATTAGGGGAGGGGGGAGAGAACAGGACAAATAACAAAATGCCTTGCCCCCCACTCACCCCACTCCTCCCATTAGCTCTTTCTGTCCCTCCTTCCCCCTCTACTCCAGGCATCATCCTCCCTTTTTTTGCATCTCTCTTTAGGCCCCCTTGTAAGCTGCTTTCCCATTTCCACCTTGTCTCCTCTCTGGAGGGGGGGCAGGAGGCCAGGCCACCCCACAGGAGAGACGGAGGAGAAAGGCACTCCCTGGGAGTCAAACCTCCTTTATCTCATTATTGCCATTAACTTCCTTCCTCCAGCCTGAGCCTTTTTCTTCAAGGGTGGGAGGATGGGCTGCTGTTCTGCAGGCTGGTGGGGAATTTGAACCCAGGTCTCCTGAATCCTCCCGCCACCCAGCCTCTCTGCACATGGGCAGAGTCTTTTCCTCATGCCCGAGATCCTGCTCGCCATCGACCCAACCCTCTCACAGGGGTCAGGAACTCTTTAACAGGGCCCTAGCCCTGCCCTTGACCTGACCGGGGGTGTGTGTGTGTGTGTGTTGTGTTCTTGGGAATCTCTTCTGCCCCCCCTTTCAATTTTGGGGCTCTAGAAGGAGGAGGGGAATAGATACTTTTCCCTGCGTCTGCGTGGAGACCCAAGAAGGGAGGTAGGAAGAGGCATAACGTTTTCCCCCTGCCCAAAAAATCCCCCCCCCACATCTTCTTCTTCTACATCCAGCTGCCTTACCTCCCCCCCCATCCTAACTTTTTTGGCTTCTCCCTGCTTTCTCTTTCTCCCCACTTTGGATTCTCCCCTAAACTGGGAAAGAGGGGTGAGTGGGACAGAATAATTAGGAAAAGCATGCTTCCCCTCCGATTGGAGGAAAAAGAGCCGATCCAGACCGTGTTTTCCCTCCCCTTGGAAAGCGAAGCGGGGGGGGGCAAAACGTAAGACATAGCAAGTGGAAGGAAGAAGAGATTATGAAGGAACAGAGACCCCCTCCCCACCTGTAAGGTGCACGGCTTTCTGGAGGACCCCCTGGCTTTCCTGGCATCTAGAGAGGGAAGGAAGAATTGGGACCCCCCCCCCAGACCTCTGAGGATGGAAAGAAGGAGCTGAGGACAAGGTCCCCGAGAGGCAGATCTTCTGAGCCTTGTGCGAATGGAAGAATCTGCAACAATTACCCTCTTTTGAACAGAAAAACCCTCCCTGAGGATAGCTCGATCGATCTATGGAAGCCATGCATTGACTCTTTGTCAACGCATCAGGTCCTTTATTGTAACTAACGAGATCCGAATGGTTCTTTTTGGCCCTCTGGGACTCTGTCGGAGGCCATACGATGAACGAGACTTCAAGCCAGACCCACCGTTCACCTTTCCTCTGAAGGGCTTCCACCCTGCAGCGTTCCTGGCCTTTGTCGAGGTGCTCCAAGCAGCCTTCCCCCATGTCGAGAGAGGAGGGGAGATCCGTCTCTTCTCCCCAAGCAACTTCCTTCATGAATCCGCCAGCGTCGTCCTGCCCGTTGTAGCTATACTTCGGATACTCTTTTCGCTGCCCGTCTTCACTCAGCAGCTCCCACCTGTAAATGTTCTGCTGAGTCTTAAGAGGGCTGGTCTCCTCTTGGGTAAGCACGGATCAGGGATGCCATGGGATGAACGTGGCCTCCCACTTTGGGAGGACCTCTTTGCACCTTCACCAACTGGGGATGAGCAGTTGGTGGGAGAGACCATTTACACAAATCTGCTTTTTTTTTTTTTTTTTTTTTTTTGCTGTGGAGCGAGAGAGAGGGCACCAGCTATCGGTTCAAAACCTGTCGCGTGGCTCCAGCAGGAGAGACAGCATCATTGGTGGCAATCTGCCGTGGATTCAAGCCTTCCTTGGGCCATTTTAGGGTGCAGACAAGCAGTACGACCAAGCGACTTGTGCCCTGAAATTACAAAAGGAAGCCTTTCATTATCATGAGAAGGCAGGAAAGACCCTCAGGCTGGGAAAGGAGGAAAGGCAGCAGGAGGAGGACCCAGTACGAGACGGACGAACTCCCTCAAAGAAGCCCCAGCCTGGTGTTGACGCATGAGCTCAGCAGGACCATTGAGGACTGGGCGATTTGGAGAACGCTCCTTCACAGGGTCATCAGAACTGAAGGAGAGCCCCATGGTGGATCAGGCCCAGGGCCCCTCTTGGTCCCGCTTCCTAGGTATCTCTCCCCTTTGGTCCCACCAGATGACCCCCTGGGGAGCCCACGAGACCCCCCCCAGATCCCAGTCTCCTGATGGAACCCTCTTCCTCCCCAACATCCGTCCTTTTTGGGTCGACCCGAGGCCTTGACACCTTGGTGGCCCCGAACAGGGAGCGAGTCTTTCAATGGCTTCCAAGGGTCTTCAGCTCATGCCCAGGTTCTCATTTGATGACTCATTTAGTCTCTTTTCCTCCCTTTATTTTGTGATTTAAGTTTTGTTTTGGCTCCCTCTCCCTGGGGAGATCAGGAACGGCCCCTTCCCTGTCACCCTTCCCCCCCCCCAAAAAAAGGCTAAAGGCCTCCATCTCCTCAGGCAGGCTTTTGATAATTATAACCCCATTTTCACAGACTTTTTAAAATCTTTTCCATGTTTCCATATTTTCGCCTTTTAATTGTATTTTAAATCGTATATTGTTTAGTTTGTCTTTTAGTATTTTAACTTATTGTGCCCTGATGGCTTCCTTTTCCCCAAGAAGACGAAAGGGCGGGGGCTCTTAATTATGCTTAATAATTATTACCCCTCCCCCCTCAGGAAACCGTTAAGTGAAGGGGTGGAAAGGAGCATAGAGGTAGGAAGGAGGTAGAAGAGCTCCTGTCCTAGGGCGACCGGAAGCGGAAGCAGGGCGCCTGCTGTCCTCTCTGTCTCCCCCCTCAACTCTATGGTCTTCCTCACCCCTTTCCCGCCAGAAGGAGGTGCGCGAGGTCCGTCGGTAGGTGTGTGTCTGTAAGAGGCAGTCGTGGATTTCGGGGGTGGGATTTCCGAAACATTAGCGGGGGGAGGGCTCCTTTTTTCCGGTGGGGGAAAAAATTGCAACAAAGCCAAAGACAACCCCCCGCGCGGTTGCTCCGACTGGAGGGAAATAAAGGATTTTTGTTTCAACCCCCCTTTTCCTGCCCCTCCCCACCGGAATTCAACGTGGACTCCTCCCCCCCTTTGTGCCCCTTCCCCCTCCTTGCCTTTCCCAGGCAAAGGGACCCCCAAGGGAGGAACCTTCCTCCCCCCCCCCGAAGCTCAGCGCCCCTTCCTCCCCCTTTAGGAGAGACCCCAGAGACGATGGCGCCTCTGACCCTCTTCCCCCCCCTCGAGAGACCCCCCCTTCGAGGTGGGGCCGGGAAGAGCCTCCTCCGGGTTCTGGGGGGGTTCAGGGGTTCCCCTGCTGTTTTCCCCCTGCTGGTCTCTCTCCCCCCCAAAAAACCTTGCTCTCAGGTCAAAGAGTGGGGTCCCCCCCCAAAGTGCCCCCTTTTCTGTCTTCCCGCCTGCTGCCCTTCTGGTCCCCCCAAGAAGACAAAGGGGAGGGGCTCCTAATTAGTCCTATTAATCATTACCCCACCCCACCCCGTTGCTTCCATTCAGGCAACCGGGGGGGGGGGAGGGGGAAGGACCATAGAGGAGCTAGCAAGGAGGTAGAGGGGAACCTCCCTCCTTGAGCGGACGCCGGGTGCCTATTGTCCTCTCTCTCTCTCTCTCTCTCTCCCTCCCCAAACTCTATGGTCTTCCTCTCCCTCCAGAGGACCCAGAAGGAGGAAGCAGGAGGTCCTTAGAAGAGGTAAAGGTAAAAGGTAAAGGTTCCCCTTGACAATTTTTGTCCAGTCGTGTTCGGCTCTAGGGGGCAGTGCTCATCTCCGTTTCCAAGCCATAGAGCCAGCGTTTGTCTGAAGGCAATCTTCCATGGTCACATGGCCAGTGCGACTTAGACACGGAACGCTGTTACCTTCCCACCGAGGTGGTCCCTATTTATCTACTTGCATTTGCATGCTTTCCAACCGCTAGGTTGGCGTGTTTATTTGTGTGGGGTGGAGGTGACCAACTCCCCAGGGACCGTGCGCGGTGGGGGGAAGAGGGAGGGTCCCTTTTCCAGGCCATCCGGTGGGAAAAGGGCAGCAAAGCCAACGGTCCCCCCCTCGCGTTGCTCCAGCTAAAAGGAAAGAAGGACCACCCCCCCTTTTTCTTCCTCCTCCCCCTCTTTCCTCCTCACGATCTCACACCGGGGGTGGGGGGGTGGAACAAGGAAGCTCCGTCTTCCCTGCCCCCTCCCTCTTTTCTTCCAGACCAACTCTCCAGGTGACACACACACACACACACACACCAAGGGTTTGCCCCCCCACCCTTGGCCATGGGGCCTTTTGGATTCCTTTTTGGGGGGGGGGAGAAGAGAGCCATCCCTTTTTCAAATTTAGGTTTTCTTACTTTTCCACCATTCATTTTGCTTCCAATGCCCTGTTTGGCCTCTTTGTGGGGTGAATGTTTGTGTGGGGGGGGCGCGCTTAAGGACCACTCTTTCTCAGAAATCCCTTCGGATAATAGTATGAAAACAAGCCCTCTATAAATCAATCTCTGAAATCAACAAAGTCATTCCTTCATACCCATGAGGTACCTGTTCAGTCCAGGCAAGGGCTCTCAGAGCCGGTCGGTTCCCCCATCCCAGCCGGGAGTGTTTGGGGGAACGGAGGGCAGGAAAATCTTTCTGCACGTCAGGAAAAGGGGTGGAGGATAAACCCGGTTGGCCTTTTCTCCTTCCCGTTTCTAGTGTCCTTTGAGGAGGTGACCCCGTATTGACCCCAGCAAGAGCATGGGATCTTCTGGATCAAGGCTCGAGATCTCTGTGCGAGGACCTCCTGCTGGGATTGATTTCTAGGATCAAGGTCTCTCCAGGTAAGGATTCCATTGCCTCTTGGGCCTAGATTGTGAAGGATGATGGTTGGTTGCCTCACCGAGATGCCTCGGTCAACAGAAGCGAAGCTCCTGTGTCACAGTCAAAACATGAGCATACATTTAAGGAAGCATTTTGTTCTGCTGCTGCACACGACTAGAGAGTTGGGATCTGGTGCAGGTTTTAGCACATAAACTTTACAATAGCCATTCTCATTATTTACACACACCCTCCCACCCCATTTTCTGTCCCATTGCAAATGTGGGATATGAGACCTTCGAGACATGCCCTAAAAATGTTCACATTTGAATCTGGCTCACAAAGCCCCCAAGTGCAAGAGTCTCAGAAGATGGTATTAGCTTTGCTACTAATAAATATTTATTTATTCTGTTCTTTCCTAGTGTTTAACCCAATTGATGAAAGTTTTCCTTTATGTAAATCTGTTTTTATTTATTGTTGTACCCCTTGTTGTAAGCCGCCTAGAGTGGTCTTAATCGACTAGATAGGCGGGATATAAAATAAATAAATAAATAAATATTTATTTATTTATTCATTGCATTTATATCCCGCCCATCTAGTCAATTAACCACTATGATAAAAATCTATGAAAGGTTCTCCCTGCTCACTAAATAGATGAACAAAGTGGAATGGAAGGGATTTTATTACTTTGGGTACCCGAAGTTTCTTCATTAATTTTTCCTATAGTTCCGTCTGCCCTCTTTCACTGTGTCAGTTGTAGCCGAGACCCCCTTAAGGATTCCTCCAAAATTTATCAGTGGCTATTCTGGCCATCTCCAGATCTCCCCTTCTTTCTCTCTCTCTCTCTCTCTCTCTCTCTCTCTCTCTCTCTCTCTCTCTCTCTCTCTCTCTCTTTCTCTCTCTCTTTCTCTCTCTCTCTCTCTCTCACACACACACACACACATATGGAGATGTATAGAATGACATCTCCAAGAATTGAGCTATGGATCCCCAGAGGATTGGAAAAGGTGTGAAAGGGAGGTGGAGAGGCGTGGAGGAGAAGAGCTGGCCGGGGAGAAGGGAGATCGGGCCCGTCACCCGCACCCCCCCTTTGACCCTATTCTGACTGACTGGCTGGCTGGCTGGCTGCCCCCATCTCTGTGAGTCCATTACAAATATTTAAATTCAAGTTTTGAACATTTCCGTTCTACTTGACAAAACTACATGTCTTCCTTCTGGAAGAGGTTTTGTAAATAGGCCAGCAATATTGTCTTTACAAGGGCAAAATTCAACTTTTAGTTTTCCCTCTTTTACAACCTGCCTTACATCACAGTATTTTGTACATATGTGTTGGCTTCTGCCTTTTAAACTTGTATTCTTGGATAAACGGATACATGCTGTGTTATCCGTAAAAATAGGCACTGGCTCAGTTACATTAACATTTAAATCTTGAAGTAACTGCCTGATCCACACTCGTTCTTTAGTTAACTCATGCATTCCTGCTTCTGTGTCACTAGTGGAAATTCCTGCTTCTTTCCTGGACATCCAGATCACACAAGCCTCCCCCAGATAGACTGCTAAACTAGAAATTGCCTTTCTATCTGCAGGATCAGCTACCTAGTCAGCATCTCCATATACTTTTAATTCAAGACTGCTTCCAACCTTTAGGTTTAGCTTGTGATCCACAGTGCCCTTTAAAGACCTTATTACTCCATTCTGGTCGCAAAATGTTGCTTTGGCTTGCAAGAGCCTCCCATACCTGCCTTGTTAATTCTTCAGGCACCAACTGCTTTCCTCTGCTCTTAATCAGGCCTCTTTCTCTCCAAATTTTTCCAAAGGTATGTACCACTCCATAAGCATATTTTGAATCTGTGTATATTGTTCCGTCTCTTGACTTCGATAAATGTAAGGCCCGGTTGTAAAAGAGCAATGATTCAAAAACCAGCTTCTTTTTTCCACTAGAATAGCTGTAGCTGCTACTGACTGGACACACTCTGGCCACCCTTTGCACACAGGGTCTAAGAGCTTCGAGAGAGAGGCTACAGGTGGTTTCTGTTCTCCCCACTTTTGGGTTTGCACTCCCAACCTCTGCATTCATGAAAAGGTAGAATGGCTTATATCTAGTCGTGGAAACGACAAGACTGGTCCTGTCACAAGATCTTTCTTGACCACTTCCACTAAGGATTTTTCTTCTCTAGTCCAATCTGACACACCTGGTTTGTTGTTGTTGTTGTTGTTGTTGTTGTTGTTGTTAATTTGTTCTACTGTATTAACCATAAGCTTCAACTTCTGCTCCTGGTTCTCATCCTCCCTTTTCACATATACTCTCTTTGCTTCCATAGATTCATCACTCCAATTTTCTATCTTTTCCCACTTCTTCCTAGTATTTTGTGATTTAGGGGTGGCCAATTTTATTCCCCTTATTATTAAACGTCTTAGATCATGCATGTTAGTTCTCTGGCCAGCATTCTGATGATACCATTGCGGGTTTTGATTAGGATATTTCTGGTCTGCTGGTGCCTGGTTTGCCCCGGGTGGATGTTCCTCCTCCCATTCGGCCCTACGAATCATCTGTTCTCTCTTCCCTAGTAAATAATTGGGGAATAGACATACTCTCCCACCCCCAGGTATATACATTTGGCTCTAGGAAATGATCTATCTGCCCTGCTAGTTCTGTTGGTTCGTCTATCAATGACTTCATCCCCTTCTTAAAACTCCTTATTTCTGTACTACTGGGGGGGGGGAATTTACAAATCCTACCTGATTAGGCCCCATCACTACTTTCTGAAGTGGACATGATTCAATAACTGTAATATAAGTAACCTCCTTTTTCTTGTAATTACTTATTTGTATTTATCAATAAAAGCGGGTTCCTAGGGTGGGACAAGGGATGAATAACCTTCAAATGCCCCAGATTTTGGCCGAAACACTGCAGGTAGTCTGATGCTTTCCTTAGTTTAGTTCATACTAAGCAACAACAATTTATGATCTTCTTATCTTTACTTTTCGTATTTTTCTCTTCCAAGCATAGCCTAAAATTGGGATAATGTCATGTAGATATAAGGATCCAGGAAATTCTCACGCTAAAACGTTTCATTTCTGTAGCCGTGTCTGCCTGCTTTAGAAAAAGCAAAGCAATTCTGAAGTCTTTTCTTCCCCTTGTATTTTATTCAGAAAAAAAGGGGGAGAGCCATGTTAGGAGTTTCACAACCAAAGAAATGAAGCCAGAAGGAACTTGACCCTCTCCTTCTGCTGGCCTTGATGTAGCTGTGGTGTTCCTCCTTTCTCATGAGTCATACACAGAGCCAAACCCTTAACTTGATCCCCAGTGAGATTTCCTTCTGTTCTGCCCTCTTCTCTTTTCTCCATCAGGTAAGAAACAGGAGACTCAGAATTATATGGATCTACTTCTTCTGTGACTGAAAAGAGGGGAGAAATCACATGAATTTACATGAAAGAACTCACATGAAAAAAGCAATATAAATGCTTCAGCCTTACCAGTAGCATTAGTAGAAAGAACTAACTTTCAGTCAAAGAACTAACACAGTGGGAAGACTATAAACACATGGATTGTAGAAAGAACTTCTGAGCAGTGAAAGTAGTTTCCATCAAAGAACTCACAGTGGGGAGAAACCATATAAATGTATGGAATGTGGAAAGAGCTTCAGTGTCAGGGCATCATATACTAAACATCAACGAACTCACACAGGCGAGAAACCATATAAATGCATGGAATGTGGAAAGAGCTTCAGTAAGAGCTATCACCTTAGTTCACATCAACGAATTCACACTGGAGAGAAACCATATGAATGCATGGAATGTGGAAAGAGCTTCAGTCAGAGCCATCACCTTAGTTCTCATCAAAGTATTCACACAGGGGAGAAACCGTATAAATGCATGGAATGTGGAAAGAGCTTCAGTCAGAACTCTAACCTTAGGTCCCATAAACGAACTCACACAGGCGAGAAACCATATAAGTGCACGGAATGTGGAAAGAGCTTCAGTGATTGGGGATCACATACTAAACATAAAAGGACTCACACTGGGGAGAAACCATATAAATGCATGGAATGTGGAAAGAGTTTCATTGAGAGCGGTAAACTGAGGTTACATCAAAGAACTCACACTGGGGAGAAACCATATAAATGCATGCAATGTGGAAAGAGCTTCAGTCACAGCAGTGCCCTGAATTCCCATCAACGAACTCACACTGGGGAGAAACCATATAAATGTTTTGATTGTGGAAAGAGCTTCAGTCAGAATAGTAGCCTGAGTTCCCATCAACGATCTCACACAGGGGAGAAACCCTATAAATGTATGGAATGTGAAAAAAGCTTCAGTGTCTATGGATCATATACTAATCATCTAAGAACTCACACAGGGGAGAAACCGTATAAATGCATGGGATGTGGAAAGAGCTTCAGTGTCTATGGATCATATACTAATCATCTAAGAACTCACACAGGGGAGAAACCGTATAAATGCATGGAATGTGGAAAGAGCTTCAGTGACAGGGGATCATATACTAAACATCAAAGAACTCACACGGGAGAAACCGTATGAATATATGGAATGTGGAAGGAGTTTAAGTCACAGCAATAGCCTTGGTTTACATCAAAGAACTTATATGGGGGAGACACGATGAGAAAGAGCTTCAGTCAGAAGCCCTTCAGTTAGACGCTCTTGATCCCTTTTTACAGGCAGTAGCTGAAGCTATGTCCAGTGCATTGTCTTGTCCGCCAAGATTAACTTGCTTTCAACCTGTGATGTCCAGTGAGGTAGACAGAATTTTGACCCTTGCCAGGCTTAGATCTTCAAAGCAGCCAAGCCAGTAACAACAGAATGGGACACTGCAATCATTAATGGGTTTTTCCAGGAGGGCATAGTTTCCCCTGCCCTCAAGGAGACACTCATTAGGTCCATTCAAAAGAAACCTAATTTTGTGACAGATGAAATTGGGAATTATAGGCCCGTTGCCAATGTTTCCTTCTTGAGTAAAGTGATCGAGAGGATGGTGGCCGATCAGCTCCAGGCCCTCCTGGAGGAAGTTACATTTGCTGAAAGCACATGTATAACTAAGAAAGAGAACAGAATTTGTGCTACAGCAAAGCTTGAAAATAATTTGTATATGCTACATTTGAGAACACAACACAATGTAACACATGCTCTGGTCAAAAACACACCACCACATGACCAGTGTGCCCATTTGATGCACAGGAGACTGGGTCATGCTAAATTCAGGGTAGTGCAAAAAAATGGAAAGCATGGCAAAAGTTTTGAGAATGAAACCTTGTAAGAATTATTTGGATTGTAATGTATGTGGCTCAGGGATACAAACAAAAGAAAAATGTGCGTTATGATGAAGTTTTTTCACCAACAGATGTACTGAAGATGTATCGGATCTCTTCCTTGGATGTCATCCTGTTATGCTGCCGGTTGGAACTGCTGTATATACTGTAAATATACTTTGGTGTTGGTAGAAGGTGCCTGTGTGTGTGTGTGGGGGGGGTTATTTGTACTGCCTGGACTGGACAAGACTCTTCTAACTTTATGCCAGTTTTGCACCAACACATTGTGTAAATTTATGTCCCCAGATGTATGGTTTAAGTTTCTCTAAAGTCCAAAACATTGCTAGGCACTCCTTTTCAACAGTTTGATATTACAACCCTCAAATGAATTAAAATTAAAAGCTTATGTGGATAGTGGTAACAGTTGACAGATATTTCTCCCACAGTTGTAATTTCTTATATACGTTACTGGATGCAAAGCTCCTTCTCCATCTGCTTGGCAAAGCACCGCCCCTAGTCTGACATTTGATGCATTTGATGCATTGGTGAAGATGGTGGACTCCTGGCACTCGGGTCCATCTGATGCTCTCTGGCTCCTTCTTCGTTGTCAGGTCCAACAATGGGGCATTGAAATGTTTTTTGTGCTCAGCCCAAGTGTTGCGATCTACCCTTTGTTGCCCCTATGTATTTGGATCTCACAAAGGTACACACCCTTCATGCTGCCATTCTTTTATTATCAAACAAATAAAAAGGAAAATCACATATGAACTGCTTCAGGTGCTAATACGTTTTGGATTATTTCATCAATTTTATTCCAAACTGCTGTATGCTTTCAATCAATATCTCTCTTGTAGTGCTTATACTTTCTTTCTTTCCTGCTTGTTCAATATGGTTTAAACTTCTCCATTTGCTCTCCTAACCCTCTTAGCTCAATTCACTAACCCTCTCCTTTGTTCTCCTAAACCCTAACTCTCATTCCACATCTTCAACTGTCCCTAACTCTCTCTAACTCTCTAACTGTCTCTCCAACTCCCTAACTGTCTCTCTTGCCCTATCCTTGGCTCAGAGGAGGGAGCCCTTGAGCTCCTGTGACTGACAGGCAGGAATGATGTCACCTTTTGACATTTCGCTACCACCTGGGTCCTCTCCGATAGCATATAGGATCCAGAGATTTCTTCTATAATAAGGTTTGAGCATGTTGATATGCACCACCTTGCAACCCTCCTCTTCCTTTTGAATCACATAATTTACATTGTTCATTTTTGACACTGTTTTATAGGGACCCTCCCAAGCTAATTGTAACTTATGACCCTTGACTGGCCTAAGTAAAAGGACTTCATCTTCAGGCCCAAATGTTCTTTCTCGGGCTTTTCTGTCATACCAGGTCTTCTGCTTGGTCTGCGCAGCCCTTAGGTTCTCTCCTGCTGTCTCCATAGACCTTTGCAGGGTCACTCTCCCTATGGTCTTCCCAATTCATATGGAGCAAATCTAAAGGTCCTCACACACCCCGTCGTAGCAACAACTCCAAAGGACTGAATCCCAATCAGCTCATATAATTTATTAAGGCATCTGCCACAGTGTCAGCCTCTATGTTCTGTAATGGAATTGTCTCAGGAGGGCTCTCCTTCGGTTCTGATGACCCTGTGAAGGAGCGCTCTCCAAATTGCCCGGTCCTCAACGCTCCTGCTGAGCTCATGCATCAACTCCAGGCTGGGGCTTCTTTGAGGGAGTTCGTCCGTCTCGTATTGGGTCCTCCTCTTCTCCTGCTCCCTTTCCTCCTTTCCCAGCCTGAGGGTCTTTCCCTGCCTTCTCACAATGAGCCCCAAAGAAGTTTTGGTACCTCGGGTTCTAAAGAGCATCCAAGCTCAGTTTGTGCCACAGCAGAGCCATCTACAAAAGGACGGGATCGAAATGCCATTATGTGAATATTCGGTCCCCAGGACCCTGACATGACCCCCACCTTGGTAATTCTGCCTGGAGTCCCCCAACTGTGGCTGATGGTGCAATGTGTACATCTAAGTTCAGTTGTGAAGGATGTCCGTGTTGTGGAGAGTGTGCAAGAGCCAAGGCACTCTCCTCCCTTGTCCCTGGGGTGCACAGACACACAGAAAGGCGAAAGGCTAAACGGAATAAGGCAGGTTCTGTGTGCACAACAATGAAAGGCTTCCTTCTGTGATTTCAGGGCGCACATCGCTTGGTCGTACTGCTTGTCTACACCCCAAAATGGCCCCAGCAAGGGGGCAATCTGCCATAGATTGAAGCCTTCCCCCTCTCGCTCCACAGCAGTGTGTAAGAAAATCAGAGCTGTGTAAATGATCCCCCCCTACCAGCATGTTTAACATAAAAATATAAACTTAAATTACACTAGGAAGAGTTTAAAATGAGCAAAACCAAACAAAACAGACAGAAGGTCAATACAATAGAGAATAGTATGGGTATTCTATATGTTCACAATAAAGGACCTTATGCCAGAAGCCCGAGAGGAACTGGCCGGGGTCTCTTGCCAGGTGTCGAGGGCATCGCTTCCAATCCTCTCTCCAACTTTCTGCCTCAAAAGGCCCAGGTCTTCCCACTAGGCCACACAGCCTCCCCCCCCCCATGCAAGGATCTTCCCTCTGAACCCCTCCAGGGAACCCCATGGGGGTCAGATCAAGAGGGATCTGAAAGGGGGCACCCAAGGGGACCCAGAGATCGTCCGAACCAGGGGTGGGGTAGGGGAGGGGTAGGTTGGCACAGGAGGGAGAAAGTCTCCCCAAATCCTTTTCTCTGGCCTTTGGGGGAGGGGGACATCTCCCCCAGACATCAGATCCCCTCCCTCCCCCTCCCCAAGGGCCAAACTCTGGACCCCCACCTTGTCAGAGTATTGAGAATTTTATGGGCCTGAGCAGGTCCAGACGGTAATATTAATGAACTGCCATGATGATAACCTGTGCAACTGCTGAGTCATAGTGACTATGAAGAAGATGATGCAACACGCGTGTAAAGGAGATGATGCAACACATGAAGTGATTGGACAGAGGCATCAGTTCAAGAGTATATACGTGAACATTGTGAATGTAAATGTATATCCTTCTCTTTTCTCTATGCTACTGTCCTCTATGCACTTTGCCTCTATTTTTGCAGCCACGCCGAAGGTCTGCTGCTTTGGATATCTGTATATATTTTTGTTAATACACATGTCATTTTGTAGAAGAAGAGTATGTGTGTGTGTTTCTTCAATCAGAACTCTGCACATTAACAGCAAGAAGCTGACACACCTTCATCCACCTCCTTCTGGCTCTCTTCTCATTTCCTCAGACTCCCCCCCCAAAAAATACTTTTCCCCATTTCCTGCACATTTCAGGGATTTCCCCCCCCACCCCTAGGTTCAGTCCCTTCCTGTGTTTTATTTCAACCCCCTTGTGTGTGTGGGGGGGGGGGTGAGCGTCTTCTCTCCCTCCCTCTCCAGCCCCCTTTTGCTTCTAATCCGTTCCTCATCTATTTCTTCATCATCATCACCATCATCTTCTGCCTTCCCCTTCAGTCCTTGTTTCAAAGCCCCCCCCCAACTCATTTTCCTGGGAGATGGACACAGCTCAAAGGGGGGGGGGTTGGTTCTGCATCAGCCCCCTCCCACCCAGCTCACCCCCACCTCCTTGTCAGGATTTTGTTCTTTTGGTGAACAGGGAGTTAAATTTTAATATTGCACTGGAAGTGCAGAGTCAGGAATGTAAGGTAAAAGCCAATGTAATGACTTACACAGCCTCCAGGTGTGACAAGATGATGTCATGCTTGATTGTTAAGCAAGACCAGCTGTAAATGGTGAAATGTGATTGGTTGTCCTGGGAATAAATGTAACCGAGACACGACAGACCATTTGCCACTCAGCAGTAAGTCTGGGGGTCATTTCCTTCTATGTCAATATTGTTCTGAATGTTACTATGCCAAATTTATCTTGCCTTGTATATATGTGTAGCCATAACCAATATTTTATATTACAATCACTACATATTATATTATAATCCCTATTAACTCTCTCATGTTGTTCTTCCCCCCCCCCCCCCAAGTCTCTGACTTTGCTAAAGTTAAGTGGGAGGAATGGAAGCCTCGTGGCGCAGTGGTTAATCTGCTGCACTGCAGCTAAAACTGTGCTCACGACCTGGGGTTCAAATCCCAGGTAGTGGCTCAAGGTTGACTCAGCTTCCCATCCTTCCGAGGTTGGTAAAATGAGTACCCAGCTTGCTGGGGGAGGGGGGCAATGTGTAGCCTGCATAACTAACTTGTAAACTGCCCAGAGAGTGCTTGAAGTGCTATGGGGTGGTATATAGGCATTTTGCTTTAGGAGGCTCTGCATAACGAGCGTCCTTAAGTTTCAAGGCTTGAGCTCTTGCCAAGTGTCACATTCCACCGGACTCTAAGAAGTTTTCTTGAGGCCAGAGCCTCATTACTCCTCTAGAGTTTTGGCCCCCACGCCAAAACTTCTCCCCCCCCAACCCTCTGGCTCCCCTTCCTCCTGCTTGGCAGCCCTTTCTTTCTCATCTTCCTCCCGGCACCTTCTTGGCCCCTTTCCCGGGGGGGGGGGATTGCATCTTTCCCCAAGATTTGGGAAAGAGGGAGGGGCTGGGATTTCCCCACAAGGAGGGGGGACAAGCTTGAGAATTTGGCTGGAAAAGGGAAAAATAAGGGGCGGGGGGGAAGAGTCAATTTCCTTTTCTTTCCTTCCCTTTTTTTTACACCCACCAGTGCCTGCAGGATTCAGGGTAAAAACGTGTGTTTGTTTGTTGGGGGGGTGGTAGGTCGTCTATGAGGAGGAGACATGGGGGGAGGGTGTCAGAGTCTCCCTCCCCTCCCCCACCCAGGATCCCGTCTCCCACCTGATGATCCCCGGGGGGGGGAGCCTGCCTTGCAAAACCTTTTGCACAGAGAGAAGTCTTTCCTCGCCCCCCCCCAATATGCCTGGAGATCTCCACCCCACCCGATACAGGGGATGCACCGAAGGTTCTGCCAGAAACTCCCGAGGAGCCCTTTTTCGCAAAGGGGATTCCCCAGGACTTGAGAAGTGGAGGGGGGCAGAAGAAGAGGCAGGCGCGCTGATTCCCGTTTGAGAAGCCCCCCCCAGGAGGAGCCCCCTCTACCTCCTCCATAGCTCTACGTTCTCCTGAAATGTTTCCATGAATGAAGAGCCTGCGGGGAGGGGAGGGTCTGAGAGCAGGCGACGGAAGATGATGTTGATGATGATGGGGGCTGGGGAGTTCAAACAAAGGGAAGGAGAGAGGGGGGGGAGGGGGGCCCTTCTCCTTTCTCTCCGGATTGGCAAAAACGTCAAACGCTCCCCCCTTTGGGTCTGTGGCTGCGGAGCCGGAGGTTGCGAGTTCGATTCCCCCACTGTGCCTCCTCTAAAGGGGGGGGGGGCTGCATGATCCAGAGGGTCTCTTCCAGCCCTGCCGTTTTAAAACGATTATACAAGCCGCGCTCACAATCCCGGGCGTGTGGAGTGAGGGGAGTCAGACCCACAAACGCACCCTCAAATAATAAACCCGTGGCTGGATTATTACTCCGGATCTACAACCACGTCAATTGGGGGGTTTGAGAAGAGAATTTGAACCCAGGTCTCTGGAGTCTGTGGGAGGACAATCGGAGAGACTTGGTGGCATCACCATCATCACCCCCAATGAGAATGGATCCTTGTTCAGAGAGGACAAGGTCCCCCCCTCCTAGCCTGGGGGGGGTTTCCTGTGTTTCCTCCCCTTTCCACAGTCCCATTTAAAACCAAAGGGGGGGCGATGCCTCTGGGGCTCCCCCTCTCCCCAGCCCCGCCCTTCCCTCACCCCCCCATCATCTGGGCCCCCCCTGCCCAGCGCCTCCGCCCCATAAGCGGCCGGCTGCTCCCCTGACGATCCACGTGCCCCTCCCCAGAGGTGCCCCAGCTTAAGTCAGGGTGGGGGTGATGACGCCTCATCATCTCCTCCTCTCCTTTCCTCTCCATCATCTCCTCCTCCTCCGGAGTGTTTGAGAGCCGGATTCGCTGCCTTTAACCCTTTAGTCCCCGCCTGTCTCCGTGTGCGTGTATGTGTGTGTGTGAGAGAGAGAGATGGGGTGTTCTCTGTTGTACAAAAATTTGTTCCCCCCCCTTGCCCAACCATCCTCCTCCTTCCAGCCCCTCCTTTCCCAGTTTTCTCCGATGCTCTTCTGTTTCCTGCGGAAGGCAAGGGGAAATATTAGTATTAATAATGATATTTTTTTAAAAAAAATTCTCTTCTAGTTTTAGCAGCTTCACAAAACACAAAACCCTTTCTTTTTATCCTCCTTATAAGAAGAAGAAGGTCATGTGCTCCGGGGGGGGGACAAAAGGAGGGGGTTCTTGTGTTTAAAGGAGAAAAAGCCAAGGATCCAAAGGGGGTGGAGGGGAGATGGGCCGGGGGGGGGGGCAGGAAGGGCAGATCACGTGACCCTCCCTCGCTTCTACACCCCCCCCCGACTGGGAGGGGGGAACCTAGAGCTACGAAAGAGGAGAGAAGGAGCTCCTCCCTTGCCCCCCCCGCCTTTCTCCAAACCGGAAGCGGTGGGGAGGCCGCCCGTCTGTCCCCTCCCGTCTCTATGGTCTCTGGGGAGGGCGCTGTGCCGAGTTTCCCCGCCGGCCTCGGGACCTACAAGGAGGTGAGCCATTGGGGGGGGGGAGGGGGGGTGCATAATATTTTGGGGGGGGTTAAAAAAAGGAAGGCATACTCCCTCCAAGGGGGGAAGGGCCCTTCTTTCCTCCCGAGTCTCTCGTAGTTTGTGATATTACGCGGGGGGGGGGGTGTTACATACAGCACTGATGTTACCTGTCTGTCATGGGTTTGGAGGGAAAGTTCCATCCTATGGGGAGTGGAAGGCGGGACATCAGGAGGAGGGGCTGTACTGTATAAATATGTGATGCCTGTGTGGTGAAAGAGAGACACTGTGAGACACTGGGATGTGACGAAGCAGCAGCTGGGAAGAAGGAGCTGTTGTGGGAGTCTGTGTGTCAGACAGGGTACTACTGTGTGTCAGAGTACCAACCTGATAGGTTCAGGTGCCTGTTGGTTAGCCAGAACTGATAGGTTCAGGGTCTGTGCTTTAAGTTAAGGGTTCTGTGTGAACCAAACTGTGTGTATGTATGAGTGAGAATAAGCCACGTTACTTTATCTTATTCACCTGATTGTTTTATTTTTCCCTGTGTGTATTTAAATAAACCTTATTCTTTTTATTGTTTAAAAATCCATCCCTGGTCTGTGTGACTTCTTACAGGGAATGGTTGGTGGCAGCTTAGTAAACGTGTGGCAGATCCCAGTAGGTCTGGGTTTGTCACATTGATTGGTGTCCAGCGTGTGGGATACGACTGGTCCAGTTGTCCAGTGGTCCAGCAAAGCCTTGGCAAGTGTGCCCAGAGCAAGGGGGGTCTAGTCAGGGACAGTCTGAGGCGCGTAGGTAATCTTCTAGGTGTACCTCACGGGGAGGTGCGCTAGTAGAAGAACGTGCCAACTGGGGAGACTTAGATTAAGGTGCTCTGAGGCAGCCTAGTTTTGGCGGGAAAAAGCTGAGGCAAAACTGCATAGTAACAGTGAGCTAGCTTGCCAGCTGAGAGGCCCAGCAGAGAGGGGGGTAGGCTCTGACTCGATACTGTTGCAAGTTAGTGCTGAAGAACAGCAGCAATCTCTAGGGAGAGCTGGTTCTGAGGCAAGAAGGAAAAAAGTGGTCGTTTTATTTTGAGGCTTGACTTTTTAAAGCAGCCTGTTCTGAGGGGGGGATTATGCCCTTGACTCGAAGCCAAGTAGCAGACATGAGTGAAGTGAAAGACCCCCAGATTGACCAAGGTTCTGAGGATGAATTTGGCTCAGTGCAGGGTGACAGCACGGGAGAGCAGAACCCAGAACTTAGAAAAATGCTCATAGCCCAACAGCATGAACTGAGGATGAGGCAATTTGAAGTGGAGGAAAGGGAAAGGGAAAGGCAGAGGCAATTTGAAATAGAGAGATTGGAAAGAGAAGAAAGATTAGAGAGAGAGAGAATGGAGAGGGAGGAAAGATTGGAGAGAGAGAAAATGGCGTTTGAATTAAAAAAATTGGAACTGATGAACCAGAACAATAATAACAATAGGGATTCTGAGGGAGGCCAACTGTCTAAAGCTGACCTGAAGAAATTCCCTGTGTACCACAAGGGAGATTGTCCTGAGGTGTTCTTTTCCTTAGTGGAAAGAGCGTTTGTGGACTTCTCAGTGAGGGAAACTGAGAAGATGACCATCATGCGATCTTTAATCAGTGGTAGCCTGGCTGAGGTTTATGCCGAGATGCCTGAGGAACTGATGAAAGATTTTGCAGAGTTTAAAAAACTGGTGTTTGCAAGACATGGGATAAATGCAGAGCAGCTGAGACAAAGATTCAGGTCCCTCACCAAGAAACCAGAACAGACTTTTACCCAAGTGGGGGCCCAATTGGTGAGGCTGCTTGAGAAATGGCTATCTCAGGAGGGGACAGAGACCTATGAGCAGCTTAAAGACTTGATAGCACTGGAACAGTTCTATTCAGTCCTGCATGGGGAATTGAAATTCCAGGTGAGGGAAAGGAAACCGAAATCTGTGGCAGCAGCCGCAGAGATCGCAGATTTTATTTCCCAAATAAGAAAGCCCTTGGGTGAGGGGAAATCTGTAGGTAAACCCAAAGAAACCTACAGCAAGTACTCTCAGGGACCGGGGAAAAGCCAGCAAGGGGGAGGGGCCCATGGTGAAGGGAAGCCCTCAGACATGAAACCAAGACCTCAGATTTTGGAGGGAAAACCAAAACAAGATGAGAGAGAATCAAAATACACCAGAAAATGCTATTTCTGTCAGGGAAAGGGTCATCTAATCTCAGAGTGTGAGAAATTAAAGCAGCTAAAAGGAATGGTGCCTCAGAATGCTAGTGGGACCAAGCCAAAAGCTGTGTTCTGTGTCCAGAAAGAGCAAGGCTCAGTGTCACTGAGGGAGCCGGTTGCCATGACTACTCAGTCTGGAACAGCTACCTTTGCTGATCAGGCTGAGGAAAATGGTCCTCTTGTGGAGGTAAAACGCTGCTTGCTGGTGAAAACAGATTCTCAGTTGTTTGAGACAGCAGGGGTGGACGTAGGAATACTTGACCGACAGTATAGGGGGCTGCGGGACACTTGTTCCCAGGTAACCCTGTGCCATCCAGATATTATTCCTAGGGAGTTTATAATCCCAAATGAGAGCATGAAGGTGGCAGGGATTGAGGGGCAGGTAATCTCTCTGCCAGTAGCAGAGGTACCTGTCAACTTTCAAGGCTGGAGGGGAGATTGGCGGCTAGCGATTTCATCGACTCTGCCAGCAGCCGTGCTCGTGGGAAATGACCTGGCTGAACATGTGAAACGGGTGCTAGTGATTACACGCTCACAAGCCACCACGGGGACAGTTCAGGGGGGTAATGATGAGCCAGAGACGGAAGCAGAGGGGAGTTCAGAAGCTGTGGTGGAAACCTTAACCACAGACAGCAGATTTGGACAGGAGCAAAAGGCAGACGCCACTCTCCAAAAGTGTTTTGAACAGGTGACTGACGCCCAGCTAACACCTGAAACCCCAGTGAGATTTCTGGAGAAAAAGGGGATTTTATATAGAGAGACCCTGAGGAATATCTCAAAAGGGGGAGATGGGATCAGAAGTCAGCTGGTGGTACCTGAAAAGTATCGCCCCATGATCTTACAAAGGGGTCACTCTGACATGTCTGCTGCACACTTAGGGGTGAAAGGGCCCCTTGATTTGATCAAGCAAAATTGGGAGCAGATCACCCAGGATGACCCACAAGACGTTGTGACATACATAGTCACCTTGATGAATGACCTAAGGAGAAATCTAGAGCTGGCAGCAGAAAACCTGCAAGCTCAGAAGGTCAGACAGAAAACATGGTATGACCACAAAGCTAGAGAGAGGCACTTTGACCCAGGGGAGGAAGTGCTTTGGCTTAGGCCCTGCAGAGAGAATAAACTGCAGCTCAAATGGGCAGGACCATATAGGGTCATTTCCAAGATGTCAGACCTGAACTACCTAATCGAGCAGGAGGAGAACCAAGCAAGGAGGGTGGTTCATGTGAATGCCCTAAAACCCTACTACAGAGGGGAACAGAGGGTTTTATTCGCGATAAAAGCAGCTGAGAGTGAGGAAGCGGAATTACCCTTCTGGGAGGGTAGAGGGGAAGTAAAATACAACCCAGAGGAGGTAAAGATCAGTCCTGCACTCACCCAAGACCAGCAGCAAGAACTAAAAATGCTGCTTAGTAAATATCAACAGGTGTTTTCCAACAAGCCGGGGATAGTGAAGGGAGTGATGCATCGGATCCACACAGGGGATGCACCCCCGCAGGCAGTATCCCCATACCGAGTAACGGGACCCTATAGGGACAAGGTGCGGAAGGAGCTGGACGAGATGCTGAGGGAAAACATAATCGTCCCCTCTTCTAGTCCTTGGTCCTCTCCGATAGTCCTTGTGGACAAGCCTGATGGGAGCATTAGGTTTTGTGTCGATTACAGGAAGTTAAACCGTGTAACCACTCCTGATGCCTACCCAATGCCCAGGCTAGACAACCTGATTGAAACCATAGGGGGTTGTCGGTTCATCTCATCATTGGACCTGGTAAAGGGATATTGGCAATTAAGAATTGATCCCAGGGATCAAGAAAAGACTGCCTTTTGCAGCCCTTTTGGTCTCTATGAGTTTCGAGTCCTGAGCTTTGGTCTCAGAAATGCACCAGCCACATTCCAAAGGCTGATGGACCAGACCTTGGCAGGGCTCAGTGACTTTACAGTGGCCTACATTGACGACATAGGGATCTTCAGTAATACCTGGGAAGATCACCTGATACACCTGGAGTTAGTGCTGCAGAGGTTAAGTGCAGCAGGGCTAACAGTAAAGGCCAGCAAGTGTCAGCTGGGTAGCCCAGAAATAAAATACTTGGGTCACATGGTAGGGGGAGGAATGATAAAACCCCTGGAGGCCAAAATAGAAGCTGTTCGTGATTGGCCTAGACCCAACACCAAGAAAAAAGTCAAATCATTTCTTGGGTTGGTGGGCTACTACAGAAAGTTCATCCCGAGGTTTAGCGAGATTGCGGCTCCGCTGACCGATCTGACGAGGAAGAAGGCTGATGACCGCATCCCGTGGACCAGCGACTGTGAGGCGGCGTTCCAGAGGTTGAAGGAGGCGTTAATCAACTATCCTGTGCTGCGTGCTCCAGACTTCGACCGGGAGTTCATCATCTACACCGATGCGTCTAACAGCGGGGTAGGAGCAGTTCTGTGCCAGGAGGATGAGAATGGTGACCAGCATCCAGTGTCCTACCTGAGTAGGAAACTTCAAAAAGGTGAGAGACATTTGGCAACCGTGGAGAAGGAGTGTTTGGCCATAGTCTACGCGATCCAGAAGGCCAAGCCTTACATCTGGGGAAGACATTTTATTCTGTGTACTGACCATTCACCATTGCAATGGTTAAAGACAATGAAAACCCACAATAGCAAACTTATGAGGTGGGCTTTAAACCTACAGGACTATGACTTTGAAGTGAAGGTGGTCAGAGGGTCAGTGAACTGTGTTGCTGACGCCTTATCAAGAAGACCTGAAGATTGAAGACGGCGAAAGAACATGGACTATGTGTATATAATGGTGACAAAAAAGATAAATGTACCTGGTTTTGAATTTGGTTTGTATGAATAAAGGTAAATTGATGTACTGTATATGGTAAAATGTTTAAATGCCTAATTGCTATGGTTAACTTAGAATGTAAGTATGAGTAAGTATAATATGGTATGTATAACTGTTGTTGTGTGTTTTATCCAGGTTGTTTTTTTGGTGAAAAGCACGTTAGCTTTCCCCCTACAAAACAACTTATAAAGAGGGGAGGTGTTACATACAGCACTGATGTTACCTGTCTGTCATGGGTTTGGAGGGAAAGTTCCATCCTATGGGGAGTGGAAGGCGGGACATCAGGAGGAGGGGCTGTACTGTATAAATATGTGATGCCTGTGTGGTGAAAGAGAGACACTGTGAGACACTGGGATGTGACGAAGCAGCAGCTGGGAAGAAGGAGCTGTTGTGGGAGTCTGTGTGTCAGACAGGGTACTACTGTGTGTCAGAGTACCAACCTGATAGGTTCAGGTGCCTGTTGGTTAGCCAGAACTGATAGGTTCAGGGTCTGTGCTTTAAGTTAAGGGTTCTGTGTGAACCAAACTGTGTGTATGTATGAGTGAGAATAAGCCACGTTACTTTATCTTATTCACCTGATTGTTTTATTTTTCCCTGTGTGTATTTAAATAAACCTTATTCTTTTTATTGTTTAAAAATCCATCCCTGGTCTGTGTGACTTCTTACAGGGAATGGTTGGTGGCAGCTTAGTAAACGTGTGGCAGATCCCAGTAGGTCTGGGTTTGTCACATTGGGATCGCCCGCCCCCGTGAAGCAGACAGATTTCCTCCCCCCCACGCCCCCCCCACCGTGTGTGTCTTTGGTGCGTGCATGGAGGGGGGGGCCCTCAACCTCAGTTTTCCTTGGAGGAGAACTTCTCCCCCCTCCGACTTTCTCCTCGATGGCGGTCCAGAAAAGGAAGGAGAGGAAAGTCCCGGGGGGGGCTCTCTTCCCCCTCCCTTCCTCCCCCCAAAGTCCCCCACCCCTCCCCCCACCTGCAAAAGTGGGGAAAGGGGTTTTAAGGCTCCCACGCCCTGAATGGGAGGAAGAGGAAGGTGGGGGGGGAGGGAGGGAGATTGGCAGGAGGGGGGCAGAAAGGGGGGGCCGAGGCTGAAAATTTGGGAGGGGGGTCAGCTGGGAGGAGGGGCCTGAGGCAGGCAACACATTCACACAGACACAGACACACAAACTCCACTGACTGACCTTTTGGGACCCTTCAGGAGGTGATCCTTCAGTGGCTCTTGTACGGGGGGGGGGATCGAATCCAGGAGAGAGGAGGGGGCAGACCAGATCCCTCTCCCCTGGAGATCCCAGGGTGGAGATCAACTGCGGGAGGGGGAGGAGGGTTTCCTCCCTGCTTTGCTTGGGGGGGGGGAATCTTTTTCTATTCTTTGCGTCGCTGGAGAGAGATTTCTGCTCTGCCTCCTTCCAGAACGAGGGTCCCGAGAAGGCAAAAGCAGAAGGGAGAGAGTCATCATCCAAAATCCCACATTTTTCTGCAACCTTTGACAAATCATTCTCAATTCTTGCATTAAAATCGCCCAATAATATAGGCGTTGCATTTGGAAACCTTATACTACGTTCCAGGTGCAGCCAGATATCTAATGGGGTAAGATGAGCGGAATATACACATTTACCAACATTAACATCGGGTCTTGAGTCTTGATCTTATTGTCAGATATGATTGTCTTAATCGTACTACCTTCCCAACCTAGATCTTGCTTCAGTAGATCTGCTCAATCCGTGATGGCTCTACCTTTCTCGTTCATTTTCTGTGCTGGTTTTACCCAAGTTTGAAAACCCAGCACCACTAAATTTTCCATCTCAGGGAGCCATGTTTCTTGAAGTGCTAATACTGAGTATTTAGACAGAAAGGACTTGTTTCCTGTCGTCGTCCACCCAGAGATAATGCCTGCTAATGCATTTGATTGCTCTGATTTGGAATCTTGGGTCTGTATGGAACATACCATTGACAGACCATGTGGTTGTTCAGTCATATCTGTCTCCCGAGGTATACTCAGTCAATTTGTAATCCTTTCAGGCCCCCTCTGCTTTCCTAGATCTCCAGCCTCCGCCTCCCCCAAACCTTCAATCAGCTCTGCTTGTGAGTGTATTGATTCATGGGGCAACACAGCCACATCTAAACCTATCTGTTTACCTGATATTACCTTGAGGTCTGTTTTGTCCTTCCCACTCTCTGGTGTTAGCTCATTTTTACGCGATTCAATTTCCACTGAACGAGGACCATTTTTTACCCAATTGGCCCCCTTGAACTTATTGCTTATTTGTAACAATCACACTTTTAAGACCTCTAGTTTTGCAATGATTTTGTTTTGTGGCACTAATGGCAAAGCACAATAGGAGTCTAGAAGGGCTAAATCCTCCTTAATGAGCGATTCCTTCCCTAAGGAGGAATCTTGCTTCCCTTGAACCTGAATTGGAAGACTTAACCATTTAGGAATGGACTCGTTCTTGCAATTTCTAGTTTCTATATAATGATTGAAAATGGGATGAGTTTCTTCATCTCCCCCCTGTATAAGATCTTCTCTGCCCTTTTCTCTTTCTAGTTCTTGTTTCCCATACAGGTCCTTAACTATTCTCCTCTTTTGTTGTTTTGGGTTTTTCAGGCTCTTTGGCCATGTTCTGAAGGTTGTTCTTCCTAACGTTTCGCCAGTCTCTGTGGCCGGCATCTTCAGAGGACAGCACTCTGTGCTCTGGTGTAGTTGGCGTGGGAGTGCAGTATTTATGGCTGCAAGATCAGCTTTTGTCCTTTTCAGGAGATTGGGTGATTAGTGTGTCTTGTTGTGTGTATTGTTGTGCTAAGGAGAAGAGATTATCTGTCACTGTGGTTGATGGGTGTCATTAGCTCCTCTTTACCAGGGCCACGGGACTAGCTGTATTTTCAAACTGCCTAGAGATGATCCGTCCAATTTTAAAAATAATCCCACTTTCTTCTGTATAATTTGCTAACCAATAGACTCTCGTGGAAAGTAACCACTGCCCTTGCATTCCTATAATTATAAAAGAAATATTCAGTATGGATAATATTTGCTGGGGTTAACTCTCCAGGAACAAGTTCTTCCACAATTGCAGCAGATGATTCGTTTCGTTTAGTTGTTTAGTCGTGTCCGACTCTTCATGACCCCATGGACCAGAGCACGCCAGGCCCTCCTCTCTTCCACTGTCTCCTGGAGTTCTGTCAAATTCATGTTGGTAGCTTCGCAGACATTGTCATAGATCTTACATTCCAGGTTCCTATGCAGTATTTTTCTTTCCAGCATCGGACTTTCCTTTCACTTCCAGGCACGTCCACAGCTGAGCGTCCTTTCAGCTTTGGCCCAACCACTTCATTAGCTCTGGAGCTACTTGTACTTGTCCTCTGCTCTTCCTCAGTAGCATGTTGGATGCCTTCCGACCTGAGGGGCCCATCTTCCAGCGTCATATCTATTAGCCTTTTGTTTCTGATCATGGGGCGTTCTTGGCAAAAATACTGGAGTGGCATTGGCAGTTCCTACTCCAGGTGGATTTCGTTTAGTTGGAACTCTCCGCTATGTCCTGTCCGTCTTGGGTGTCCCTGCACGGCATAGCCCATAGCTTCTCTGCGCCACGACAAGGCAGCAATCCATGAAGGGGATTGCAGCAGATGATAGTGTGACAAACCCAGACCTACTGGGATCTGCCACACTTAACTAAGCTGCCACCAACCATTCCCTATAAGAAGTCACACAGACCAGGGATGGATTTTTAAACAAATAAAAGAACAAGGTTTATTTAAATCACACACAGGGAAAATAAAATGATCAGGTGAATAAGATTTAGTAACGTGGCTTAGTTTCACTCATACATACACACAGTTTGGTTCACACAGAACCCTTAACTTGAAGCACAGACCCTGAACCTATCAGTTCTGGCTACCCAACAGACACCTGAACCTATCAGGTTGGTACTCTGACACACAGTAGTACCCTGTCTGACACACAGACTCCCACACCAGCTTCTTCCCAGCTGCTGCTTCGTCACATCCCAGCGTCTCCCTTTCACCACACAGGCTTCACATTTATATACAGTACAGCCCCTCCTCCTGATGTCCCGCCTTCCACTCTCCATAGGATGGAACTTTCCCTCCAAACCCATGACAGACAGGTAACATCAGTGCTGTATGTAACACCTCCCCTCTTTATAAGTTGTTTTGTAGGGGGAAAGCTAAGGTGCTTTTTCCCAAAAAACAACCTGGATAAAACACACAACAACAGTTATACATACCATATCATACTTACTGATACTTACATTCTAAGTTAACCATAGCAATTAGGCATTTAAACATTTACCATATACATTACATCAATTTACCTTTATTCATACAAACCAAGTTCAAAAAACAGGTACATTTAACTTTTTGTCATCAATATATATACATAGTCCATGTTTCTTTCGCCGTCTTCAATCTTCAGGTCTTCTTGACAAGGCGTCAGCAACACAGTTCACTGACCCTCTGACCACCTTCACTTCAAAGTCATAGTCCTGTAGGTTTAAAGCCCACCTCATAAGTTTGCTATTGTGGGTTTTCATTGTCTTTAACCATTGCAATGGTGAATGGTCAGTGCACAGAACAAAATGTCTTCCCCAGATGTAAGGCTTGGCCTTCTGGATCGCGTAGACTATGGCCAAACACTCCTTCTCCACGGTTGCCAAATGTCTCTCACCTTTTTGAAGTTTCCTACTCAGGTAGGACACTGGATGCTGGTCACCATTCTCATCCTCCTGGCACAGAACTGCTCCTACCCCGCTGTTAGACGCATCGGTGTAGATGATGAACTCCCGGTCGAAGTCTGGAGCACGCAGCACTGGATACTGGACGAGCGCCTCCTTCAACCTCTGGAACGCCGCCTCACAGTCGCTGGTCCACGGGATGCGGTCATCAGCCTTCTTCCTCGTCAGATTGGTCAGCGGAGCCGCAATCTCGCTAAACCTCGGGATGAACTTTCTGTAGTAGCCCACCAACCCAAGAAATGATTTGACTTTTTTCTTGGTGTTGGGTCTAGGCCAATCACGAACGGCTTCTATTTTGGCCCCTAGGGGCTTTATCACTCCTCCCCCTACCATGTGACCCAAGTATTTTATTTCTGGGCTACCCAGCTGCAGTTTGTTCTCTTTGTAGAGCCTAGGCCAAAGCACTTCCTCCCCTGGGTTAAAGTGCCTCTCCCTGGCTTGCTGGTCATCCCAAGCTTTCTTTCTGACCTTTTGAGCTTGCAGGGTCTCTGCTGCTAGCTCTAGGTTTCTCTTTAGGTCATTCCTCAAGGTGTCTATGTATGTCACAACGTCTTGTGGGTCATCTTGGGTGATCTGCTCCCAATTTTGTTTGATCAAATCAAGGGGCCCTTTCATCCTTCTCCCAAATAAAAGTTCAAATGGACTGAACCCGGTACTGGCTTGTGGCACTGATCGATAAGCAAACAAAAGGGATTGCAGCTTCTGGTCCCAATTGTTTGGATTCTCTGCCAAGTAAGCCCTAATCATGCGCATTAGAGTCCCATTGAACTTCTCAGTTAACCCATTACTTTCAGGATGATAGGCAGTGGTTTCCTTGTGCTTAATTCCACAGATTTGCCATAAGCGTTTCATGAGCTTTGATGTGAATGATGCTCCCAAATCTGTGATTATTTCTGAGGCAAATCCCATCCTGGACATATACCCCACCAAGGCATCTGCCACTGTGTTAGTTTCAATGTTAGTCAAGGGTATGGCTTCAGGGTACCTCGTGGCATGGTCCACAATGGTGAGAATGAACCTGTTCCCCCTCTTTGTGGCCTTGGGCCAAGGTCCCACAATATCCACCCCTATGCATTTGAACGGAGTGTCAATCACAGGCAAAGGGCACAACTTTGCTTTGGTCCTGTCGTGGCTATTCCCCTGCCTTTGACACACATCACATTGTTTACAGAACTCCCTGACCTGCTTCCCTATGTCAGGCCAGTAAAAATTCTGTGTGATTCTCTGCTGTGTTTTGTTCACCCCTAAGTGCGCAGCAAACATGTCAGAGTGCCCCCTTTGTAAGATCATGGGGCGATACTTTTCAGGTACCACCAGCTGACTTCTGATCCCATCTCCCCCTTTTGAGATATTCCTCAGGGTCTCTCTATATAAAACCCCCTTTTTCTCCAGAAATCTCACTGGGGTTTCAGGTGTTAGCTGGGCGTCAGTCACCTGTTCAAAACACTTCTGGAGAGTGGCGTCTGCCTTTTGCTCTTGTCCAAATCTGCTGTCTGTGGTTAAGGTTTCCACCACAGCTTCTGAACTCCCCCCACCTGCTTCCGTCTCTGGCTCATCATTACCCCCCTGAACTGTCCCCGTGGTGGCTTGTGAACGTGTAATCACTAGCACCCGTTTCACATGTTCAGCCAGGTCATTTCCCACGAGCACGGCTGCTGGCAGAGTCGATGAAATCGCTAGCCGCCAAACTCCCCTCCAGCCTTGAAAGTTGACAGGTACCTCCGCGACTGGCAGAGAGATCACCTGCCCTCCAATCCCTGCCACCTTCATGCTCTTATTTGGGATTACATACTCCCTAGGAATAATATCTGGATGGCACAGGGTCACCTGGGAACAAGTGTCCCGCAGCCCCCTATACTGACGGTCAAGTATTCCTACGTCCACCCCTGCTGTCTCAAACAATTGAGAATCTGTTCTCACGAGCAAGCATCGCTTGACCTCCACAAGAGGACCATTTTCCTTAGCCTGATCAGCAGATGTAGCTGTTCCAGATTGAGTCGCCATGGCAGCAGGCTCCCTCAGTGACAATGAGCCTTGCTCTTTCTGGACACAGAACACAGCTTTTGGCTTGGTCCCACTCGAATCCTGAGGCACAATTCCTTTTAGCTGCTTTAATTTCTCACACTCTGAGATTAGATGGCCCTTTCCCTGACAGAAATAACATTTTCTGGTGTATTTTGAGTCTTTCTCATCCTGCTTTGGTTTTCCCTCCAAAATCTGAGGTCTTGGTTTCATGTCTGAGGGCTTCCCTTCACCATGGGCCCCTCCCCCTTGCTGGCTTTTCCCCGGTCCCTGAGAGTACTTGCTGTAGGTTTCTTTGGGTTTACCTACAGATTTCCCCTCACCCAAGGGCTTTCTTATTTGCGAAATAAAATCTGCGATCTCGGCGGCTTCTACCACAGATTTTGGTTTCCTTTCCCTCACCTGGAATTTCAATTCCCCATGCAGGACTGAATAGAACTGTTCCAGCGCTATCAAATCTTTAAGCTGTTGAAAGGTCTCTGTCCCCTCCTGAGATAGCCATTTCTCAAGCAGCCTCACGAATTGGGCCCCCACTTGGGTAAAAGTCTGCTCTGGCTTTTTGGTGATTGACCTAAATCTTTGTCTCAGCTGTTCCGCATTTATCCCATGTCTTGCAAACACCAGTTTTTTAAACTCTGCAAAATCTCTCATCAGTTCCTCAGGCATCTCGGCATAGACCTCAGCCAGGCTACCACTGATTAAAGATCGCATGATGGTCATCTTCTCAGTTTCCCTCACTGAGAAGTCCACAAACGCTCTTTCCACTAAGGAAAAGAACACCTCAGGACAATCTCCCTTGTGGTACACAGGGAATTTCTTCAGGTCAGCCTTAGACAATTGGCCTCCCTCAGAATCCCTATTGTTATTATTATTCTGATTCATCAGTTCCAATTTTCTTAGCTCAAACGCCATTTTCTCTCTCTCCATTCTTTCTTCTCTTTCCAATCTCTCTATTTCAAATTGCCTTCTTTCTCTCTCTAATCTTTCTTCCTTTTCCATTCTCTCTCTCTCTAATCTTTCCTCCATTTCCCTCACCCTCAGTTCATGCTGTTGGGCTATGAGCAATTTTCTGAGTTCTGGGTTCTGCTCTCCTGTGCTGTCACCCTGCACTGAGCCAAATTCATCCTCAGAACCTTGGTCAACCTGGGGGTCTTTCACTTCACCCATTTCTGCCATTTGGCTTCGAGTCAAGGGCATAATCCCCCCTCAGAACAGGCTGCTTTAAAAAAGTCAAGCCTCAAAATAAAACGACCACTTTTTTTCTCTTTTGCCTCAGAACCAGCTTTCTATAGATTGCTGCTGTTCTTCAGCACTTAACTTGCAACAGTAGCGAGTTAGAGTCTACCCCCCTCTGCTGGGCCTCTCAGCAGACAGGCTAAATCACTTTTACTACACAGTTTTGCCTCAGCTTTTTCCCCGCCAAAAACAGGCTGCCTCAGAGCACCCTAATCTAGTCTCCCCAGTTGGCACGTTCTTCCACTAGCGCACCTCCCCGTGAGGTACACCTAGAAGATTACCTACGCGCCTCAGATTGTCCCTGACTAGACCCCCCTTGCTCTGGGCACACTTGCCAAGGCTTTGCTGGACCGCTGGACAACTGGACCAGTCGTATCCCACCCGCTGGACACCAATCAATGTGACAAACCCAGACCTACTGGGATCTGCCACACTTAACTAAGCTGCCACCAACCATTCCCTATAAGAAGTCACACAGACCAGGGATGGATTTTTAAACAAATAAAAGAACAAGGTTTATTTAAATCACACACAGGGAAAATAAAATGATCAGGTGAATAAGATTTAGTAACGTGGCTTAGTTTCACTCATACATACACACAGTTTGGTTCACACAGAACCCTTAACTTGAAGCACAGACCCTGAACCTATCAGTTCTGGCTACCCAACAGACACCTGAACCTATCAGGTTGGTACTCTGACACACAGTAGTACCCTGTCTGACACACAGACTCCCACACCAGCTTCTTCTTCCCAGCTGCTGCTTCGTCACATCCCAGCGTCTCCCTTTCACCACACAGGCTTCACATTTATATACAGTACAGCCCCTCCTCCTGATGTCCCGCCTTCCACTCTCCATAGGATGGAACTTTCCCTCCAAACCCATGACAGACAGGTAACATCAGTGCTGTATGTAACAGATAGTAGCCCCTTAAATTCTGGATAATTTGAGAATATCAGTTTTAAGCTCCCAGATTTGTTTGTCAGTGTTCACTGTCCACCTGGATGTTTTGCCTTTCCTGTCTTTGTCATTGTCATGTTTCAGGACATGTCTTTTATCCTCCTTGTTAATTACTTCTTCTTCTTCTATTTTAAGTTGATTTTGCATCTTAGTGCTGCCCTTTGAATTTCTTTCCGGCCATACTTTCCCTTCCTTTCTTTTCAATTTCAAGGAGCTAAAGAGTCTGTTAAATTTGAATCTCTCTCTCTTTTTTTTGTTTTCTCACTGATGTTTTCTTCCTGGATGTTGCCCCTTTTTTATTTTTTATTTTGGACCTCCTCATATTTTTCCATTCGGGCTTTATTTAATGTTGATGCAGGTATCCTCTATCTATGTTTTATCCTGTAATATGTTAGTTGTGGGAAACATTGTTGTCTGAGTTTTATTGATATCACTTTTTGTAGCGTTAATCTTATGTTTGATAATCTGATAAAGAAGACACATGACTAAGAACTTTTGGATCTTTCACATTTGGTGTATATTGATTACATATAATACTTTTTAACCCCTTAGGGCTGATATGGCACCCATTTGTACTTTAAACTTTGATCTAGGTGTTATCTTAAGGGGGGAATGGGGTAGAATTTTTACAATTTTATTTCCCTGTCCCTCCTTTCTCATTCTGTTTCATAGGGGTAAAATAATCAGACAGCTTGCTCTGGCCTACAGCCTTCTTCTGTTTTCTAGTTAAAACCATGTTAAAATCAATTTTAAATCACCTCAGAGTTCTACGGTCCCTTGTATTATGTCAGTCTTCTTAAATCACTTGCTTTACCTTTGGACAGGTGCCTCAGTGATCTAGAGAGTTTTTTTCTTCTTACTGCTGGTACAACAAAACTCCCATTCCTATTTGTCCAAGGACAGGTTTAGACTAGTCGTGCTGGCCATGTGACCACGGAAGATTGTCTTTGGACAAACGCTAGCTCTATGAGTTCGAAATGGAGATGAGCACCGCCCCCTAGAGTCAGACACAACTGGACAAATTGTCAAGGGGAACCTTTACCTTTACCTTACTTGTTCTATCACTGAAGGTATGCACAACAAACCGCAGAGTCTAGCTTGCAAGTTGTTTGCTTTCAAATCTAATCTATTTCTGTTGCCTTGTTCAGCGTCAAACACAGCAAGAGTAATAATAATTACTAATACAATAGCAGATCCCAAAGGGAAAAAACAAATTTGTACTTTCTTCCTCTGTGGGGTCAGTTTTTGTCCTTTTCAGGAGATTGGGTGATTATGGTGATTAGGGTGTTTTTTAATCGGTGTATTGTTGTGATAAGGGGGAGAGATGATCTGCCATTGTGATTGATGGGTGTCATTAGCTAGTCTTTTGTGTGCAGTGATCGGCGGTCCTTGTGGCTTAGTAGAGTTCATTGACCTTTTTTGCAGGCTTTGTTGAGTTTTAGACTTTCTTCTTTTCTTTTGAAACTGGATTTGTGGATTTCAATGGCTTCCCTGTGTAGTCTAACATAATGATTGTTGGTGTTGTCCAGTTGTTAGTGTGTGAATGTGCGGAAACTTAACTTCAAGGTCCTGATGGCAAAATGACTCACTTAGACACAATCAGCTTCTTCCAGCACCAGACATATATTTACAGGATATTTACAAAAATACAGAGCAACAGCATGACAGCATGAATTCATCAGAAGAGCAGGAATACATCTTCTCTACACAGTCCACTTATATAGACTTATGCATCTGGCTGTATCCAATCAGCACAGATTTTGCATCATCTTTGAGCCAAATGACTCAGCATTTTGACACACCTGAACATCATGGCTGCTCATTAATACCTTTATTCTGCTCAGGCCTGTAAATTTTATACTCTGACACCCCTCCTAATTTACGCCTGAGCAGAACTCATACCCATTTCCTTGGTTATCTCTTTATGTCTTTGTGCACTTAAGGGTTTCGTCATAATGCCAGCAATGTTTTCCTCTGTCTCATGTTTACTTCTGTTTCTCATCTGTTCCGTCACTGCCATGTGGGTGCAAGTAGTGTTATCCTCAAACACTTTTATTGCATTACATGCTTCAAACCTTTGATAATATTATTTCTGAGCACAACTCTGACAAAGCAGCAAACTCAGCCTCAGCTGTTGAAGTAGCGATGGAACTTTGTTTTCTAGATTTCCACCCTACCAACACATTTGCAAATAATACTGTGAAATCAGACATTGATTTTCTATCAGTTTCATCGTTTGCCCAATCACTGTCTGCATAAGTCATCAATTGTAATTCTTTTGAAGATTTTATGACTAGACACCTGCCACTTGTTCCCTTCAAGTACCTGAATATTCTTTTTCACTCCTTGCCAGTGCTTTACCATTGGCTTAGACACATGTCTACTCAATATATTTACTCCTGCTGCAATGTCTGGCCTAGTCCAGTTTGCTAAGTACATTAGGCTGCCAATCACACTGATAAATTTCCTGATTTTCAAATTCTTTGCTTTCTGCTTCAGACTTTTGAAAATCCACAACCAAAGGGGTCTGTACGCTTTTGCTCTCTTGCATATTGTTCTATTTTCATATTTTGGCTTAATACAAAACCTTTGTTTTGTTTCTGTATTTACACCCCTAAATAATTTTGTATTGGGCCCAAGATTTTCAATTTAAATTCTTTCTTCAACTGCTTCTCAAACAAGTCTATTTGGCTCTGATCCTTCATCATAAAACATACGTCATCAACATACACCAATAGGATATTTAGCTCATTTCCATACCCATTTGTATACAGACATGGATCAGCCAGACTGTTTGTATAGTTCAGTTTTTCTAATGCTAAATGTAAACATTGGTTCCGGTTCCCTTGCTGATTGTCGTAACTCGTCAATGGCCTTGTTCAATCTATAAACCGTTCCTGGTCTTGAGCCTTCAAAGCCAGGTGCCTGTGCCATATACAGTTCCTCCTTCAAATCAGTATTCAAATATGCAGTTGTTATGTTAAAGTGATATATAATGTAACCTCTGGATGCTGCCAGAGTCAAAGCCACCCTCATCATTTCTGCTTTCACTGTGGGCGAGAACACTACATCATAGTGTACATGTTTCTTTTGTGTATAACCTTGAGCCACCAATCTCGCTTTGTATCTGAAATCCCCATTGTTCTGTAATTTTCTTTTGAAAACCCATTTGCTGCCAATTACCTTATGCTCTGGTGGCAGCCTAGTCTCTGTGAAAACATTGTCTTCATCCATTAATTTCATTTTTTCTCTCATGGCCTCCTGCCATTTCTTTTTCTCCTCAAAACTTTTGGTCTCCTGATAAACATAGCATACCTTGATTTCCTGTTGGCGCAAAATCACGGAAATCATAGTTTTAGCAGAGTAATTCGCAGTCCAGGCAGTCCAGAAATAACGTACGCACAGTCCAGCAGTATTTCTTTAGCAACGTGTATTTACAGCAGTATTTACAGCAGTCTGGCAGCATAACGTGTAGCAGTGATCTTCAAGCAGGAAGATACAACTGACTGTACAATTCACACATATATACATATACAGGACCAATCAGATTACAGGTTACATCATCCCTGAGTTGCATCAGCCATGGGTTGCATCAGCACTGCTGAGTCATCCTGGCTCAGTTTTAACGCATCTGTTCAATATGGATTCTCATTAATATACTCTATTCTGCCCAGGCCTGTAATTTTCTTTGACATTTCCCCTACACCGAACCTTGTAGGAGGAATACCTTTGTTAGCTCTCTCAGATCTCCTGGGGATTTGTGTCTCTTCCTTGATTTGTGTCTCTTCCTTAATTTCTACCTCACTTTCTGCCTCACTATACTGTCCATCGTCCTTTTTTTATATGCTCCGGCTCGTACTCTCTTCAGCCTCTTCTCTTGGTTCTAACTGTCTTTTCTCACTTCTTCCTATGTCTTTGATTTGAATGTAAACTTCAGAGTTAGCATGAAACCTATCCCAATTCTCTTGTTGACAGAAACTTTCAGACCTTGAGATTACCACATTCCTGTTTTCATCTAGGAAATGATATGCTTTTGAGCCTCTTTCATATCCCAAGAATCTCATTTCCTTTGCTTTTGGTTTGTGCTGTAACGATGGCTTTTTCCCATACAGCATATAATATGGGGTCTGCCCTATTGCAGATGACCAAATTCTGTTAAAAATATAATTTGCTGTAAGAATTGCTGCACCCCAATAACCATGTCTCATGTTAGCCTCTGCTAACAAGGCATCCTTCATTGTTTGTAGAACACCATTTCTACGTTCTGCTACTCCATTCTGGAAGGGTGAATATGGGCTTGTCTTTCTGTGAAATATCCCATTATTTTCCAGCCAATTTTGAAACTTTTTCGACATAAATTCAGAACTCCTATCTGTCTGAATTTGTGCCACCTTGTGGCCATAACATTTCTCCACAAATTTCACCCAGTTCCTAAAGTTATTGAACACTTCTGTTTTGGTTTTTAACAGGTAGCAAAATGGTATGACTAATACATATCTTGTTCCACCAATAGATGGCACAAAAAGACCCAATTATATCAGCATACACCAACTGAAAATATCTTTTTGTTTGACTGGTGCACTCCTTGCTTTTAGGACTCACTTTTGACTTTGCCAATTTGCAAACATTACAGTCTAAGTAATTTTTACATTCTTTCAATTTCACACCTTTTGCCTATTGTTTCCATCATTTGCAGTGTTCTGAAATTCACATGACCCAATCTCCTATGAAACAAATGTGCGCACTGATTGTGCTGGGGTGTGTTTTTCACTATGGCGTGTGTGTCACTCTGTGTTTTACACTTTAGCACATACAGATTGCTCTCTAGTTTTGCCTTTGCACATACAATGTTTCCTTTCTTAATTGTACATTTACCATTCTCGAATGCCACTACATAGCCTTCTTTGTCAAGAGCAGGCACACTTAGAATGTTACAGTCTAACTGTGGAACTAGTAGTATATTTTTAAAGTTCCTTTCCCAGACCTGGCTGATTTCTCTCCATTTGCCAGGCTCACACAGTTCTGTTCCGAAACACCTAGGGAAGAAAATAAATCTTTTTTGTTAGTTAAATATGAAACAGCCCCACTGTCAATTATCCAGCTGGCCTCTTTAACAACCTTGGGTTTATCTCTTGCTGCCTGGACAAGATAAATCCTCCCCTTTCTCTTTTCATTGCTTCTGCAGCCGGCTTCATCCATTGATTCCAAACTGGTGACTAAGACATCATAGTCTTCTGATCAGCTGCTCAGGATGACCTACACTTTATGGTTTTTTGGAAATTCCATATCTTTGTTCTAGCTCATTAAAGAGATTTTTCATTTTCTGCAGATGTTAAGACACACTTTCACCGGGCTGTACATCTCTGCATCTGTACAGCTTCCTTGTTAGAGACACCTTGTTTCCTGCCGTGTCCCTAACATAGATTTTTCTTAAAGTGTCCCAACATGCTTTTGCCAAAGTCAAGCCATGCACATGCACCAACTGGCTGTCTTCCAGGCAAAGTATTAATGCTTAAAGCTGTCTCATTAAGCCGTTCTTGCTCTTCATTGAGCCTTGCCGGGGGAATGGCAATGATCTGCCACAGATCCTCCCTCCCTTAATAGCGTCTCAGCTTTGATGGACCACGTCTGGTAATTTCCCTCATTTAATCTTGTCAGGGGAAAGCCTCCCATGCTAGCTCCCCCAAACGCCTGCATGCTGCTGGCTCTGCTCTCAGTCCTCCATTTTCTTTCCCCTCCTGGGCTCTCAACGGCAGAACTCCCACCATCCAGGATCTCCACTTCTTCCATCCGCTGTGGTGGCCCCCACTGGTCCTCACCAACATTCCTTGCACAAGGCGGTCTTCGCAGGGCACGTCGCTGGGCCCAGAACCCCTTATTAGTGTGTGAACGTGTGGAAATTTAGCAGAGTAACTTCAAGGTCCTGGTTACAAAATTACTCACTTAAGACACAATCAGCTTCTTCCATCACCAGAAGTGTATTTACAGGATATTTAGTACATACTGTATATACAGAGCAACAGCATGACACCATGAATTCATCAGAAGAGCAGGAAATACATCTTCTCTACACAGTCCACATATATACCGCCTAGAGTGGTCTTCGCCCAACCAGATAGGCGGGATATAAATAAATAAATAAATAAATAAATAAATAAATAAATAAATAAATAAATAAATAAATAAATACATACATACATACATACATACATACATACATACATACATACATACATACATACATACATACATACATACATACATACATACATACACTTATGCATCTGGGTGTATCCAACCAGTAGATGTCGCATCACCTTTGAGCCAGCCCTCCTGACTCGCTGTGACTCAGCATTTTTTTTCTTATACACCGCCCCATAGCACTACAAGCACTCTCCGGGTGGTTTACAATTTAATTTTACAGGCTACACATTGCCCCCCCCCCAGCAAGCATTTTGACACACTTGAACATCATGGCTCCTCATTAGGACATTTGCTCTGCTCAGGCCTGTAAATGTTATGCTATGACACCAGTACCTCTCTGTTTTGCAATAGAATTTCATGTCCAGCTTGTTTCAGGACATGTTCAGCTACTGCCATTTTTTCTGGTGATTTAGTCTGCAGTGTCTTCCATTTTCTTTGATTCTGGTGTAGATACTGTGTCTTGTGGTCGCAATATATACCTGGCCACAACTGCAAGGTATCCAGTATACTCCTGCAGTGGTGAGGCGATCCCTTTTGTCCATTGCTGACCATAAAATTTGTTGTATTTTTGTGGTGGGCCTGAATACTGTTTGTAGGTTGTGTTTTTTCAAAAGTTTCCCCATGCGTTCCATGACCCCTTTTGATGTATGACAGAAATACTTTACTTATGGGTGGCTGTTTTTCCTCTTCATTTCGGTGTTGTTTTCTTGGTTTGATGGCTCTTGTGATTTCATTTTTGGAGTAGCCATTTGCCTGTAGGGCCCAATTCAGATGGTTTTCAGTGCTGAGAAACTGAGCTTCACAGTTCCAATTTGGATGGTCTACCAGTGTTTTGATTATGCCTCTTTTTTTGCTGTGGGTGGTGGTTGGAGTTTTTGTGTAGGTGGGTTTTCTGTAGACCTCATGTTCAAATAGGTCAGGTTTTCATATGACCAGGTTTGCCACCCTGAGTAGACATTTGGTCTAGATGGGCGGGGTAAAAATCCAATAAAATATATAAATAAATAAAATGACATCTAAGGGGAAAAAAGAGGCATAATCAAAACCCATCCACACAGACTGGCCCCTGGTGGGCTTTCCAGTCTCAGCTTTCTAGCCATCCTTAAAGGGTCATCTCCAGAATTAGACAAAGGACTCAAGGCGAGGCCTGTCCAGTGACAGATAGAAGGGAAGCTAGTTAGATATGGGCACAACCCAAAAACAACCACCAGGAAATGTGTGGGTAATATATCAGGAATTGGCTGGGCTGCCTGGACAGGTAACCCTCCTTTCACCATAGATGTGGTCGCATGCGCAGAGGTGGCTCCAAGATGCTTCTGAAAAAATGGTGGTGGTTGTCAAATTTCTTTAAAAGGTGAAGAAACGGGGACCCAGGAAATTCCAGACTGGTTGGCCTAACCTTTGCTCAAGGGAAGATGGTGGAAAGCCTCTGGATTTTCAGAAAGCATTTGACACGGTCCCTCACCAAAAGCTGCTGAGAAAACTCCACAGTCAGGAGATAAGAGGGCAACTCTTATTGAGGATTGGTGGAGAACCAGGAAGCAGAGAGGAGGTATCAATGGGCAAATTTTCACCATGGAGGGAGGTGAAGAGCGGTGTGCCTTCAGGGATCTGTCCTGGGAATGGTGCTTTTCAACCTATTCATCAATGACCTGGAGACAGGGATAAGCACCGAGGTGGCTAAGTTTGCAGATGACACGAAACTTTCCTGGCTGGTGAAGAGCAGAAGGGATATTGTGAAGAGCTCCAGAAGGATCTCTCCAAACTGGGAGAATGGGCAGAAAAATGGCAAATGCGTTTCAATCTAAGAAAATGTAAAGTAATGCACATTGGGTCAAAAAAAAATTGAAAACTTTACTTATTAACTGGTGGGTTCTGAGCTGTCCCTGAGAGATCAGAAAAGAGATTTTGGTGTGCTGGTGGACAGCTCGACGAAAGGGTTAACCCAGCTTGTGGCGGCAGTGAAGAAGGCCAATTCTCTGCTAGGGATCATTAAAAAGGGGATTGAAAATAAAACATTCTGAAGCCATTGTACAAAACAATGGTAAGGCCGCGCCTGGAGTATTGCTTAGAGCTCTGGTTGCCGCACCTCAAAAAAGACAAAGTGGAACTGGAAAAGGTGCAGAAGAGAGGGACCAAAATGATGGATAGCCTGGGGCACTTCCCTAGTCAGGAAAGGCAACAGCATTTTCAGCTCTTGAGTCTAGAGAAAAGGCGACTTAGCGGGGGGTGACATGATTGAGATGGTATCAGGAGACAGGGATCTCATTGTCTCATGTGCTCCCAGAGGCATCTGTTGGCTTCACTGGCAGATACAGGAAGCTGGACTAGATGGGCCCTTGGCCTGATCCAGCAGGGCTCTTCTTAGGTTAACATGAATGCCTCCATCTGAACTTACTGTACAGGACACAGTACATTGGATGAGGCTTAACCAATGATGAATAGAGGGGAAGCAGGACCTCGCAGGATTTGGAGACTCTTCCTGTTTACCCCACCTAAAATAGTGTTTGCCTTTTTTGTAGCCACATCACACTTCTGGCTTCTGTTCAGCTTGTGATCTCTGACGATTCATTCTTTCATGTCTGCATAATGTTTTATATACATCCAAACCAGAATCTCTCACCATCCGTCTCTGTGACAAGTAGTGTATCAAAAGTTTTTGGTATCCTATTCAGTTTTAAAATCTCATTATGTTGTTAGATGAAAATGAGATGTTAATTTGGGATGTTGGCAGGACCCTAAATGTCCTTCCCATTCAGAAATCGAATCAACTAAGTCCTGAGAGATTAGACTGTTCATCATGAATGTATCATTCAGTTCCCATTGTTTTCTGGATGTTAGCGATGGTACCGCTGTCAGGCAGGGGGAGGTTAGCACGCTGAACCTCCCGTGATCATCTTAGAACTCCCAGCCCAAGGTTCTCACTGACCCCCTGAGAGCCCATCTCTCTGACAGTGATCTCTGTTGCTTTTTGAAATGACGGGTTTGGATTGTTTTGTCCTTAAACGGGCTCGGACTAGCTTTTCTGCTGGAAGCTGTCACATAAAAGGGTGAAGAGGATTTCCCCAATTGCATAAGACTGATTAAAATCAGGATCAAGTGAGGTAAAAAATAATTAGACAGAACTTAACAAAAGAAAGACCAGCAGTCCTAAGATCGAATCCACGCAACAGAGTGAGCGCCCGTCGCTTGTCCCAGTTCCCGCCAGCCTAGCAGTTTGAAAGCATGTAAATGCAAGTAGATAAATAGGGACCACCTCGGTGGGAAGGTAAACAGTGTTTCATGTCTAAGTCACACTGGCCATGTGACCACGGAAGATTGTCTTTGGACAAACGCTGGCTCTATGGCTTGAAAAGTGGGATGAGCCCCGCCCCCTAGAGTCGGACACAACTGGACTAAAAATGTCAAGGGGAACCTTTACCTTTACCTTTAACAAAAGAAAACAAATCACAAATCACAAAGAGATCGGACGAATACAATCAACTATCCACCATACTGAAAAACCAAAGGGGAAAAAAATCAGTCTCTCCCCTAAGGCTTCTTTTTTCAAAGCCAAGCACACCCAGTTCTTTTCTTCTTTCTATGTTGGCTTTTGGTTCTTACTGCACTGTTTTCAAAGTGCTTGCAGAGTGTACGCTTTGTAATCTCCTCAAGAACTTTCCCTCAGATAAATCTCTAGGCTGACTGAGTTCCCTGGTTTCCCTTTTTAAAGATATGGACAGTGTCAGCTCTCCTCCACCTGTCTGGCTCTTCACCCATCTCCCAGGATGACAAGAAAATATTAGACAGTAGTTCTGCAATTTCTTTAGTTCATCTGGCCCTGGAGATTTGAACTCATCTCTTTTTCTTTCTCCATCAGGTGATGAACAGGACAAGTGGAATTCTATGGACCCTGTCATTCTTTCAGTTTAAAAAAAGTGTGAAGGACAAAAAGTGATAACAATTCTACACAGTTAAAAGGATGAAAAGGGAAGAAAAGAATCCAGGAAAAAAGAGATAAAGAAAACTCCAGCTTATCCTTCTATTGAGATGGATGCACATCTGATCACCTGAAAAAATCAACAGGGAAAAGGAAGGAGAAAAGTTTCCCTGGGGAGATAAGCATTCAAAGGAATCTCAGATGACAATAGACTTGACAAAGGCCACCCAGAGTAGGAATGAAGTGAAAGGATAGAAAAAGGAAAGAACATCACGATGCACAGTGATTGTGCTTCATGTGAAAAACCCCTGAGAGGTGAGAAACAGTACAAATGCCTGTATCAAAGGACTCATACTGGGGAGAAACCATATGAATGTATGGAATGTGGAAAGAGCTTCAGTTGTAGCAGTAAGCTGAGTTCACATCAAAGAACTCACACTGGGGAGAAACCATATGAATGCATTGAATGTGGAAAGAGCTTCAGTCAGAGCAGTCACCTGCGTTCACATCAACGAACTCACACTGGGGAGAAGCCATATAAATGCATTGAATGTGGAAAGAGCTTCAGTCAGAACAGTCAACTGAGTTCACATCAAAGAACTCACACGGGGGAGAAACCATATGAATGCACTGAATGTGGAAAGAGCTTCAGTCACAGCAGTGCCCTGAGTTCCCATAAAAGAACTCACACAGGGGAAAAACCATATAAATGCATGGAATGTGGAAAGAGGTTCAGTCGTAGTACTCAACGGAGTAGACATCAAAGAACTCACATTGCGGATAAACCATATAAATGCATGGAATGTGGAAAGAGCTTCAGTCAGAGCAGTCACCTGAGTTCACATCAGAGAACTCACACTGGGGAGAAGCCATATAAATGCATGGAATGTGGGGAAAACTTCAGCAGGAGAAGTTACCTGCGTTCACATCAAGGAACTCACTCAGGGGAGAAGCCATATAAATGTATGGAATGTGAGAAGAGTTTCAGTCATAACAATAACCTTAGTGTACATCAGAGAACTCACACAGGGGAAAAACCATATAAATGCATGGAATGTGGGAAGTGCTTCAGTCAGAGCAGTCACCTGAGTTCACATCAAAGAACTCATACTGGGAAGAAGCCATATAAATGCATGGAATGTGGGAAGAGTTTCAGTCATGACATTAGCCTCTGTTCCCATAAAAGAACTCACACGGGAGAGAAACCATATGAATGCATGGAATGTGGAAAGTCCTTTACTACCAACAGTAATCTTAGTTTACATCGGAGAATGCACACCGGGGAGAAACCATATGAATGTATGGAATGTGGAAAGAGCTTCAGTTGTAGCAATAACCTGCATTCACATCAAAGAACTCACACAGGGGAGAAACCATATGAATGCATTGAATGTGGAAAGAGCTTCAGTCACAGCAGTGTCCTGAGTTCACATCAAAGAACTCACACTGGAGAGAAACCATATAAATGCATGGAATGTGGAAAGAGCTTCATTCGGAGAGATGAACTGAGTTCACATCAAAGAACTCACACTGGGGAGAAACCATATAAATGTATGGAATGTGGAAAGAGCTTTGGTCAGAGCAGTCACCTGCGTTCACATCAACTAACACACACTGGGGAGAAACCATATAAATGCATGGAATGTGGAAGGAGCTTCAGTCAGAGCGGTCACCTGCGCTCACATCAACGAACTCATACACGGGAAAAACCATAGAAATGCATGTAATGTGGGAAGTGCTTCAGTCACGGCAATAGCCTCTGTTCCCATCAGATAACTCACAAGAAATTTGGAAAGAGCTTCAGTGAGAGCTTTTTCCTTAGTTCTCATCAGAGATCTCACACTGGAGAGACACCTTATGAATGCACAGAATGTGGAAAGATCTTCACTAACAGCATGAACCTACTTTCACATCAAGGAACTCACACCGGAGAAGCCATATAAATGCATGGAATGTGAGAGGAGTTTCAGTCTAAACAAGAGACTTAGTTTTCATCAGATAACTCACGCCAGGGAGATATCCTATCAGTACGTGGAATGTGGATAGAACTTCAGTCATAGCAGTAGCCTCAGTTGCCATCAAAGAACTCACACAGGGGATAAACCGTATAAATGCATGGAATGTTGAAAGAATTTCATTGTTCACATTAGAGAACTCACAATGGGGGAAAATAGGGAATGTGGAGAGATGCTATGATGGCCATGGTCTCCATTTACATCAAAGGACTCGCTCTATGAAATGTCGAAAAGGTCATTTTTAAAATTAAATTAGTCTTGTGAATCAAGAAATGTATTTAGAATAGGCAGGTGGGACTTCTACTTTATCCTGGAATGCTGTGTTTCATCTTCTGAAAAAGGTAAGAAAAAGGTAAGAAACTTTTTCAGTGGTCAGGATATTAACTCCAGAAATTAACCACGATGTTGAAAAACAACAACCAGAAACCAACCATAGACCTAAAAATCACCTGATTTCAATTTGTAGTGACTTATATTGGGAAGGCCAGTGTTGGAATTGGTAATGGGGGAATGAAAACCTCAAACCTGAGAACCAGCATTCCTACTCAGTTCTGGATCCTAGAACTTTGGTGACCCAGGAACAGCTGGAATGGTCATGGCAGCAGTTCGGTGAGTGTGTGGAGATTTTAATTCCTGGCAAAGTTATGCAAATATTGGCAGTTAGAGACATGGTAGCCGATCTTAGCTCTATAAGCTCAGCCTGTCAAGGTAAAATGGACACCAGAATGCCAGGTGCTTTTGAAGCTTTGAAGGCCAAAATTAGTTTTGCACCTATTTTGAAGTCATCTGATTTTGACAAACCTTTTATTTTGCAAATGGATTCTTCTGATTTTTGACTATGTTGCAGGAAGGGGATGATGGCATTTGTAGTCTAATTTCATTTTTCTCCAAGAGGCTCCTAGAACATGAAAGAAATTATTCCGTTTCAAAGAAGGAGACACTTTCAATAATTTTGTCTCTTCAGCATCTACGCCCGTATCTTTGGGGTCACAGATTCATTCTGCAGACACACCATAGAGTGTTTTTTTGGTTGCAGAAGATGAAATCTCATAATCAGAAATTGTTGAGATAGTGCTTTACAAGATTTTGATTTTATAGTTCAACATATCCCTGGAAAACTAAATGTGGTGGCAGATAGTCTTTCCAGAATGCATTGTGGAGATCCAGATGTGGCAAATGATTGAAACATTCATTTTGATTGTATTGTTTCAGTATTGATGTGTATCTGAGCATTCATAGAGTGTATTCTGTTGGTTATCACTAACATAAATGTTTTTCTATTTTTCAGATTAGTAGAAGTGCTCAACCCAATCTTTTGTATTCAATGCTTTGCATAATTAGATGCATAATTGTAATAGAGTGGGGTCTTGACTTACGAACTTAATCCATATTGGAAGGTGGTTTTTAGGTCGAAAATTTCATAGGTCGAATCTGCATTTCTCATAGGAATGCATTGAAAACCATTTGATCTGTATCTGCTCTTTTCCATCCATAGAAACTAATGGGAAGCTGCTATTCCGCCTTCTGCCACTAGAGGGGGATATTTTTTCTTTTTTCCCCCTTAGGTTCAGGAAACGAGGACGAAGGCAGGGAACAGTTTGCAAAGCACTTTAGAAATCTTTTTTTTCAACGAAGCCAATTTTAAATCATGTTTTAAAGCATGTTGTCCTGATTTTTTTTTCAGCACAGAGACACACAGGCAGGCTTTTTAGGTGCTGAGCAAGCCTCCCCAAGCCTCTTCAGAGCCAGCCAATCAGCTGATAGGCGAGGAGAGGAGGGTGCAGGAGCGGGGGGGGGGAAGCACAACATGGCTGCCAGGCTCCCTTCTGGTGTGGGCTTTTAGCTGTTTCCTGCTCTTTTTCCTGCTGGTTGGGGGCTACCAAGGCCAGGTAAGTGACTTTGTTGTATTTATTTTTAAGTTTCTGACCCTTTTCCCCCTCCGGAAGCCTCCAAGGGGAGGGAGGGGGCACTTTTTTCCTGTTCGTAACTTGAGGGAAGTTTGTATGTCGAGTCCTTATTTCCTCTATAGGGTGGGTTCGTAAGTTGAATTATTTGCAAGTAGGGTCATTCGTAAGTCGAGACCCCACTGTACAATGATTTTTAATGATGTACTTTAACATAGAGTTAAATTATTTACTAAACTGTATTTGTAAGCAAGAATTTACTGCACATTATTGTAGTTATTTGGCGGAACGCCTGCTCCCACCAAGATCTACCTGGATCATCCGTGTGAGTCAGGAGGTGAGGCTGAGGAGCCTGATGCCAAGAGAGGCCCAGAAGGAGAAGACACTAAACTGGGCCTTGTTGGTGGTGGCTCCTCGCCTCTGGAACAACCTCCCCCTGGAGATTTGCTCGGTCTGAAGTCAATTAGAAACATGGCTATATATTCAGGCCTTCCCTCCAGCTAATATCTGTTTTTTTCCTTTATTTTCCTTTATTTATTTCTTCTGTCTTGTATTACATCTGTTATTATATGATCTATGTAATATTTTATGTTATTTTATTTTTGTTATATTGGAAGCCCCCTAGAGTGGTCTTATAGACCAGGTGGGCGGGGTACAAATCAAATAAATAAATCAATTAAATAAGTTATTGACCAAAAATGGATGTAATAACTATCCTCTAATTTTTGGAATCCTAAGGGGTGGCGTGTCATGGTTGTGAATATGAAGGTTAAAATCTGTAATGAAGATGGGTTTTGTAGTGGAGAAAAAATGTAAAATGAATCCATATTGGTTCTGTGTTAAAATGATTTTGCATAATGGGAATATTTTCTCCAGAAGATGATGGGAAAGGCCTTTGTACACAGCACTGTCAGTAGACGATAAGGAATGGAGACAAAACATGTTGTCGAGATTTGCACTGAGACCAGGAGAAGAAAACAACACCTGGATTCTCATGGAAATGAAAGGCTGGATGAGAATGGGCTGCCTTAAATGCGTATTGGTCAACACCTCAAGAGACGAAGAACGGTGGTGCTAAAATGGAAGATTGTGCCACGTGTACTGTTCCTTAGTCTATTGTGAGGCTTAGGAGCCATTTTGTGTTTTTTTCCCCTTATATTAGGATGAAGGGAGTTGGAATGTAGAACAGAAGAGAGAGGAAGGGGGGGTACACCCTTGCCTACCCTTAAGGTAGCTTTTTAGAATTTTAGCTATATTTTTACTTAGTGAACTTTGTTATGATTTTATCTGCAATATTCTATGGAAATGTAATTCATGCTTTGCTTATGCAACAAACTGAATATAAAGTCTTTATTTTTCAATTAAAAATATTCTTTAAAATCCTTAAGAATTGTCTTTTGAACAGCAAGTCTGCTGAGCCTACTTCCAGAGTGATTGTGAGGCCACAGAATGCTACAGAGTCCAATCTGTTAGAGCAACGTTCCTGCTTCCGGGGGAGTTCCTGTTACATCTTCCATCCCCAGGCACCCGGTGTGAGAGAGTGCCTAGAGGAACTTCAGGCCGGACTACCTTGGCCTTCAGGGCCATGCTTTGCAGGAGCCGGACGGGGCCTGTGGGGGTTGTTGGAGCGCCAGCTCCATGTTGGGACATCTCTCCCCAGGTCCCCCTTTCTCCGCTTGCCTCTGCATCTGCCGTGGATGTCTCCCTAACTGTTCTTCTGGGGCGGGAAATGGCAGGGACTGAGCTTTTCTCAGCTAGCCACCTGGTGCCTCTGACCCTGCTTATCTATAACATCACGGACCAAAAACCCATCGCTGAAAGCTGTGACTCCTGGCCCTTTAAAGAACACTGTAAATCAGCACCACCATTAACATCACCAAGGCTGGTCACGTCTGAAACATCAAGGCCACATGGGGGAGAAGGACAGTTCTGGGTGTCCTGTGGAGGTTAATTAGTTTGGGGACTTTGTAATTAGAGTTTTTTCTTTATTATTATTATTTTTTACTTTTTATTTTTTAACTTTTACCTTGATATTACTATTAATTGTATTTAATTTGTGTTTAGCTATTTTATGTATATTATTTTTGTGCACTGTTATATTTTATATGGTTAATTTTCTTTTCCTGTTACCTGATTTATTTGTATTAAGTTAATCTTTGTTCTTTAGTTTTTCTTTTTCCCCTCTTTTCCTGCCTTTCTCCCCCCCCCTTCCCTCCCTCCCTCCCTTCCCCCCTCTGACATGGAATGGAAGGCCTGCCCCCCCAGCGAGGGTCCCCCAAACATCTCGGTGGTCATGGGTAGGGGGAGATATCGCGTTGGCTCTGTCCCTGCTCGTGTTAGAAGAACAATGGACAGGTGCTTAAAACCTGTTCATTGTTCTGAGACAGTGACCAACCCCCAGAATCGAGGCAGTCAGATCACTCATCCCTCCACTCTATGCCTGGTGTTGTTGAATGCCAGGTCTGTATCCAACAAGGCCCAAGTAATTTACGATCTCATCTTGGAGCAGGAATACAGATCTGGCTTGCATTACCGAAACATGGATTGGCGGAGAGGGGGGCCTCCCTCTAGCACCCATCTGTCCGCCTGGTTATGCTGTCCAACACCAGGGTAGACTGGAGGGTCGGGGGGGGAGTAGCCATTGTCCACAAATCCAACTTGGAGGTCGCTAGGCGCTCCTCATTGGTAAAGCCGGGTCTTCAGGCCCTCCACGTGTCGATTGGGGCCAGGGATGGTATTGGGATCTTGCTGGGCTACCGTGCTCCCCGCGACCCAGCCACCTCCCTACCAGAGCTGGTGGACTTTGTATCCACGGCATTGTTGAGTTCCCCGAACCTATTGGTTTTGGGGGATTTCAACGTGCATGTGGGGGCAGAGACTTCCGGGCCAGCTCTTGAGTTCCTGGAGACCATGGCCTTCTTGAACATGTCCCAACATGTTAACGGCCCCACCCACGTGGGAGGCCACACACTGGACCTGGTTTTTTCCACTAATGGGAGTGAGAGTGGTCCGATGGTAACTGACCTTGAGTCGGTCCCCTTGTCATGATCGGACCACCACCTAATAAAAGGCACCCTTAAAATAGCTCTCCCCCCTCGCAGGGAGCAGGGACCTATTGTCATGGTCTGCCCTCGAAGGTTACTGGATCCAATTGGATTCCAGGAAGCCATGAGAGGTGTATCGGCTGACCTGGCTGGCGCTCCTGTCGAGGCTCTGGTTGAGGGCTGGTTTGCCGCAGCAACTAGGGCCGTACATACGATCGCTCCTAAACGCCCTCTCCGCCGCAGAGATCGCCCGGTGTCCTGGTTTAATCAGGATCTCCGGGCGCTGAAGTGGGTCAGGAGACTGCTAGAGCGCAAATGGAGAAAGAACCCGACGGATTTTAATCGGATAGCTGTCAAGGTCGCTACTAACCTTTACCTTGCCAAGGTAAAGGCTGCTAGTAGATCATATCTCGCTAACCGGGTAAGCGAGGCGTCCAATCAGCAGGCGGAGCTATTCCGTATAGTATGTGACCTATCCGGAATTGGTCTGGGTGATGGGCCTCCCCCTAGTTTTTCACCAGACCAATTTGCAGCATTTTTTAAATCAAAAGTGGAGGCCATCCGCCGGGACCTCTCTCCTTTTTTGAATACAGTGAGACGAGCTGAGATGTCCAGCGCTCCGTCCTGCCCAGTGACATTTGATTCTTTTCAGCCTGTTACGCATGACTCTGTGGCCAGGGCGATTGATCGCTGCCATGGCACCACCTCCTCTTTGGACCCTTGCCCGGCCTGGCGAATCAAAGCAGCCAGGCATATAACAATGGAATGGACCACAGTAATAATTAATGGGTCTTTCCTTGAGGGCAGATTTCCATCTGCCCTGAAGGACACGCTCATTAGGCCCATCAGGAAGAAACCTAGTTTGCGGTGGATGAAATTGGCAACTTTAGACCCGTCGCCAACGTTTCTTTCCTAAGCAAGGTGGTGGAGAGGGTGGTGGCTGATCAGCTTCAAGCGCTCCTGGATGAAACAGATGCCCTGGATCCATTTCAGTCGGGCTTCAGGCCACGCCATGGTACAAAAACGGCATTGGTCGCCCTGTGCGATGACCTATTGAGAGAGGCCAATGGGAAAAGTGTCCCTGTTGGTTCTCCTTGACATCTCAGCGGCCTTTCATACCATTGACCACGGTATCATCCTGGGGAGGCTCTCCGTGTTGGGAATAGGTGGTCTGGCATTGACCTGGCTCCATTCCTTCTTGGAGGACCGTCCCCAGAGAGTCCAGCTTAGGGAGAGTGTCTCGGCCCCATGGAGTCTCATCTGTGGGGTTCCACAGGGGTCGATTATCTCCCCAATGCTATTTAACATCTACATGAGGCCACTGGGCGGGGTCATCAGGGGGTGTGGAGCTCGGTGTCATCAGTATGCTGATGATACTCAGCTCTACATCTCCTTCCCTTCCACTACAGGAGATGCCGTTCTGTCCCTTCAGCGCTGCCTGACGACCGTACTGCAATGGATGCAGGAGAACGGGCTGAGGCTGAACCCGGACAAGACGGAGGTGCTGAGGGTGGGTGTGCCCACAGTGGGGGGTTTGGGAAACTCCCTCTCTTTTGGGGAGGTGACCCTCCCAGCCAAGGATGGGGTCCGCAGTTTGGGGATCCATCTGGACCCGGCGCTCACCATCTTCAGCCCCCCGACAAGGGTGGATCGGGATTGGTGGCTCCCTGTTTCATAAATCCAGGAGACGGGGTTCAAGATACAAGATGATGCATGAACCCAGGTTCTTGCAAAGTCAGCCCTGCAGGGTGTGTGTGTGTGGGGAAGCAGAATTGAGTCCCGGGCCACATCCTCTGGAGGCCAGCTGCCCTTCCAGGCCCTATGCCCCTCTGGCCTGCAGAGGGAAGGAACAGAAAGGCAGGCCTTGGGGGGGGGAGGCTCAGGCCCCCTCTGACTCTCCGGTCCAAGGCTGGCCAGGCTCCTCCCTCGAGACTTTGGCTTTTAGTTTGGGCCGCGGAGGAGCCCCTTGGCCGGCCAGGAGCCCCTTCCTTCCCTGGTCAGCGAAGCAGAGAAAAAGGTTCCCTTCGGGCAGGCCGGAGCCCCTCCGGACTTCCCTCCCGTTCACAGAGCCCCTTGGAGAAAGCCACTACTGGGGCAGGAGGAGAGCACCCAGGCCACGGTCTCTCGTTCCCGTGCCCCCCCCTTTGCTGACCCACCCCCAGGAGGGTCTGGAGGCCCCTGGATCCCCCTTCCCAGGTCCGACCAGGACTTCCGGTCCCTCCCATTCCCTCTCCAGGTCATGGAAGGCTTCGTTCTCCTCCTCCTGCTCAACGAGGAATGTTGGGTGTGTGTGTCCTGCCAAAGGTCAGCCTGTTCATCTTCTCCCCCCAAAAAAGCTCTCCTTTCCCCCTCCTCTTGCTAGCCCTTCTCCATGGGTCCAGGAGTCCAGAATGGGGTGTGAGCCAGATATAAGAAATCTGAGAGTGTTGTACAAGCAAGCATGAGGTTTGACCCTACACAGACTCAAGAGAGAGAACAAGCGCTGTTTATTTCGAGGGGCCCCTCGGGTCCCCCAGACACGAGGGACACTGACCCGAAAGGGCAAAGAGTTTTTATGCCTTCTAACCACAAGGAAATAAAGGGAGAGAAAAACTCCTCCTTGGCTGACCAGTCGGTCAAGGGGGGTTACTCAGCATGCATGCATTCTATAGGGTAGACCAGCCAAGGGGCATTTGGTTTTTGAAGTACGCAGGCAGTGCTCCTCTTAATTTTGTCTGCAAGCTGTTCGGCGGTTACATTTCAACAGGAAATGAGGCAGACCGGATATTTGTGGTCGGGCCGATACACCGCAGCCTAGCTTCAGGGTGGAGTGAGCGGGTCCCTCGGGGGCAGAGTCTAGTGGCACCACGTTCAGTGAGGAAAAGCAAAGAAAACAAGAAGAATAAGGGTCTTGGGGAGGGGGGGCTGCGGAAGCCTCCTTTAATAAACTCAGACATTCACGTTCAGAGGGGAGAGCCTTCCTCCTGCCCAGGGAGGCCAGCCCCTCTGCCAGCCCCCCCCCCGGCAGCTGGCTCACACTGATCACTCTCCCCCCCCCCAGCTAAATATATTATATATTAATTGTCAGAGTGCCCTCATCCCTCCATCACCGAGAGGGATGGCAAGGGGGCAGCCGCCGCTGTTGCCCCCCCCGGGCTTCCCGAGCTCTTAAGAGGCTCCTTGCAGGGGACCCCAAGAGGCTGGATTTCACCCTGGCAAGACCCCCCCACCCCACCCCAAGGAGCCCACTCCCCTCCTTCTCTAAGGGATTGCAGTGTCCCCCCGGGGGGGGCTGGGGGTCCAGGAGGCTCTCTCGCCCCCCCCTCCCGACACGCCTTGGGGATTCTTCCCCCTCCCCTCTTTGCATGGCGGGGGGGGAACACCTTCCCGCCCCCCTCCCACCCCAATCGCAGCAGCGCCTTCCTGGGAGGGGGGAGGAAAAAGGAGGAGCAGGAAAGCTTCCCTCTGCCCCCCCCCCGCTTTGTGCATTTTGAGAAGGGGGGGTCCTTCAAAAGGGGGGGAAGAAACCTCACCCTTGGCTCCCCCCCCACTTCCTGTCAATCACTCTCCCGCCCCCCCCGCTTTCTTCTCTCTCTCTCCTGGGGGAGGAAAAAAAAGGAGGAGGGAAACAAGAGAGCGACGGAGGGCTAGAGCGGCGGCTGGGAGAGGAGCTCTGCGTAGACCCGGAAGTGGGAGCGGTGCGCCGGCCTCTCTTTCCCCCTCCACCTCTATGGCTCTCCGGGGGGGGGGGAAGAGGCGCTTGCTGGGAGGGGGGGCTCCTCGGGAGTCTTCCCGCATCAGGACCTGGAAGGAGGTGGGCAAAGAAATTGGGGGGCAGAGGGGGGGACATACGAGACGCTGTGGGTCGGGAGGGGGGGCTGGAGAAAGAGAAGGGGGGGCTGGAGAGAGGCCTCCCCCCCAAAAGAAGGAAACCCGAGGAATACTCGAGGCAGCCCCCCTTTTCTATTCCGGGTCTCCTCTTTAGGGGGATCTTGGGTGGGGGGCGGAGTTTAAAGACCTGGGATGTCTGGGGAGGGTCCAGATCTCAGCCCTACCTGGCGGGGGGGGGGCTGTCCCTTCCAAGCAAAGGCTCCTCTGTGTGTGTGTGGGGGGGGTCTGTGGGTCTCATCTCCTGATTTCCCCCTCCCCATTTTATTTCCCCCTTCTCCAGCCAAAGTCTCCAGGCCCCCCCCAGGAAATCCCTCGCCCCACGTTCGGAGGGGGGAGAATTGGCCTCAGGGCGGGTGCAAGGAGGAGGAGGAGGAGGAGGAGGAAGTAAGGCTGCAAAGTGTCAGTGGGTGGGGGGCAAGGGGGGTAACCCATGGGCTTGGGGGGGGAGAGAGAGGATGGGGGAATCCCCTGCCTGGGAGGAAGCTGGTCCAGGTGACTCACTCTCTCTCTCACACACACACACACACAGACAGAGAGAGAGAGAGAGAGGAAGGGAGGGAGGGAGGGAGGATCTGGACAAGAGGAACAATCGGATCCATCTCAGGGCCAGATTCCAGGCTGGGGATCCAGGGCAGGAGAGCTGGGACCGTTTCCAGTTTGCCTCTTTTACGCTGCCCCAGAGTGAACGTAACCAAATTAAACCTACCGAAAACCAAGAAATATAATAGAGAGTCCTATAAATAGAAAAGGCATAAGACCCTCCGCCGAAAGGAACCAGCCATCTAACCTTCCCAGGATCTGCCTAGAAGAACAGAGTGAAGGGCAGGGGAAAGGTTTTCAAGGGAAAAGCCATTTAAAATGGTCCTGGAAAATCCCATTTAAAAAATTCTTAAAGGTTCTGTGGGGGAGGGTGTGGCGTGAACGGCTTGCTCAAGGGGTCCAGAGTAGAATATGCTCCGTTTATAGCTGTGGGCATTTTTAATATTAGTACAGTGGTGCCTTGCATAGCGAGGTTAATCCGTTTCCGGATTAACCCTCGCTATGTGAAAACATCGCTAAACGGAACGTAAACTTACCATTCAGCGAAGTTTTCTCCATAGCGGCAGCCATTTTTGCGTCTTTGGTAAGCGAGGGGAGGGTGCGAAAATGCTGCGCGCGGCCATTTCAGGCATCCAGCGGCCATTTTGGAACCGCCGGACAGCTGATCCGCGGGCATCGCAAAGCGAAGATCGGTAAGCGAAACGCTTACCGATCTTTGCTATGCGAGTTTTTCCCATAGGAACCGATGCTATGCCTCCGCTTTAGCGATCCCGAAAAAGGGATCGCTATGCGGATTCGTCATTATACAGTGCGCTCGTTAAGCAAGGCACCACTGTATTATTATTGCCTTCCATGGCAGCTGCCCTTGAGGAGGAGCAGCCCCAAATCAGGGAGCTTTTGTCCTTGAGCGGCGGCCCTTCCTTCTTATTTATTTATTTATTTATTTGATTTGTATCCCGCCCATCTGATCAAATAGACCACTCTTCCTTCTCCTGCTTTCCTCCCTCCCTCCCTATTATTTCTGAGCTGCCTTTCCCTTCTCCTTTTTCTAGCCCACCTGAGATAGAAAGAACAAAAGCATCTGCCCTAAGAGAAAAGCTTTTGGTTTCCTTTGTTCAAGAAGCCTCCAGACTCATCTTTTTTTCTTTGTTCCCCCCCCCCCCCCCGCAGACAGGAAAGTGAACTAATCTCTCTTCCCTCTATTCGGAACCCAAAGAGAAGAATTAAGAGTCCAAACATTTGCAAGGTAGGTGAGATTTCCTTTATTTGGATCAGAAGTACCCCCATGCAATTAACAGAACATAATATGCTGTAAAGAGGAGATAATTATGTGACAGACGTTTCACCCAGATGCAGGTCACCCCGAGATCTTCCCCCAAATAACTTCCATAGCCCATATTGAGGGAGAGACAGAGAGGGGCCGGAGATGGGTGTGACCTTATGATTGTTGCAAGAGTTGGCTTTCTTCCTGAGATGACCAAGTCGTGGGGGGGGGGACACCAATCTGGCCGGCAGTGGATCCCCGGATGCCTTTGCAAGGCAGGGAAGGGGAGAACCAAGGAGAAAACAAGGCACATGGTTTCTTCCTCTGGAAAGGCTCCTGCACGGGGAAGAGGGGAGTTTCCCCCACCTTTTGCAAAATAATAAGACATGGGGAGATGGTGTTGGGGAGTGGGTGTCGTGTGCCGTCAGCCATGAATTTCAGAGAACATGCCTCTTGCTTTAAGGGAACAGAAAATGGAAGACATGGATACGTGATAAACTGATGCTCAAGGTATCTCACGGTGGGCTAGATAGAACGACTCTCAAATCAGTCCATGGTTGGTCATAGGCTCCAACTCAGAGAGGGCTGGTGGATGATTCTTCCTTAAATGGGAGAGGTAACAAGAAAACGGGACATGGTGGCGCTGTGGGCTAAACCGCAGAAGCCTGTGCTGCAGGGTCAGAAGACCAAGCAGTCATAAGATCGAATCCACGTGACGGAGTGAGCGCCTGTCGCTTGTCCCAGCTCCCGCCAACCTAGCAGTTCGAAAGCATTCAAATGCAAGTAGATCAATAGGGACCACCTCGGTGGGAAGGTAACAGCGTTCCGTGTCTAAGTCGCACTGGCCATGTGACCACAGAAGATTGTCTTCGGACAAAACGCTGGCTCAATGGCTTGGAAACGGGGATGAGCACCGCCCCCTGGAGTCGAACACAACTTGACAAAGGGAAACCTTTACCTTTTTAACAAGAAAACACTCAAGGCCACCAAGGGTTCCTAAGGGCCAAAAATCACGATTCTTTGAGGAAACACCTAGATTAGGGCTGTGGGTGGTTCCTCACCTACATAGATGTGTAGTAGCAACAATAGGGCATTTCGCCAAATCGGTAAAATGGTTAGAGGCATGTCGCCAAAGCATTTGGGCAAGGTGGTAGCACTTTATTCTCCCAGTTTCAGGTTGTGGCCTAAGAGAAACACATTCTTCTTGATGTCGGACCTGACCTGATGCATTTGAGATAAACATATATGCCTTTCTGAGAAAGTCACTGATGGGGCTGTGCGGGTGGCAGGAGAAGAGAAAGACAGCTGTGAAAAAAAAACTTCCTTCATCTTGTTATCAGCAGGCCAAATTTTTTTCCTCTGATTTTATGAGACAAACCATGTGATCCCACTCATTCTCCCATGCACATTTTATATGTATTAGTATAGATAATTAGTCCATATATACTGGCAGGATGGAAGTCTCAGTGAACCTTGAACTGGCTACCTGGCATTGAACCCAGATCGTGAGGAGAATTTTGGCTGCAGTACTGCAGTTTAACCTCCATGCCACACCTTCTTCTCTCTTTTCTCAATCAGGTACAAACAGAACTATATGGAACAACATTTTCTGCTATAGAAAAGAACCGAACGTGAAGGCGGAAAAGAACAAAATTAGACATCAAAAAGGAGGGGGAAAGGCAGAAGGGAAGCCGGCCTAGGACAAAGGAAAATACATCTCCAGCTTCTTAAGGCTCTAGTATTCATAACTAACTATTCTAACTATAGAAAAAAAGACACCGAGAAAAAAGGAAGAAAATAGTGTCCCATTAGAACAGATACAGTCATGTGGGAAAGAAAGTGCATTCCCTTTTAATTCTATGGTTTTGTGTATCAGGACATAATAATTTAAAAATCCTGATCCTTAGCAGGTCTGAAAATTGGGTAAATATAAACTCAGATAAACAACAACCCATGGCATATTTGCACTGTGTCATTACTTATTTCACAGAAGTAAAGCCAAAACGGAGAAGCCATGTGTGAAAACCTAAGTACACCCTTACTGGTTCCACAGGAATTAAGAGGCTAAGTAGCAGCCAGGTGCTGCTAACCCAGTGCCCTTGAGTAACTGATTATCAGCACGTGTGACCACCTCTATAAAAGCTGATGTTTTAGCAGTTTGCTGGTCTGGTGCATTCAGGTGTGTGTTTACACAATGCCAAGGAGGAAACCCATCAGTAATGATTGTAGAGAAGCAATTGTTGCTGCCCATCAATCCGGGAAGGGTTATAAGTCCATTTCCAAACAATTTGAAGTCCATCATTCTACAGTGAGGAAGATTATTCAAAAGTGGAAAACATTTAAGACAGTTGCCAATCTTCCCAGGAGTGGACGTCCAAGCAAATTCACCCCAAGGTCAGACCGTGCAATGCTCAGAGAAATTGCCAAAAACCCAAGAGTTACATCTCAGACTCTACAGGCCTCAATTAGCACATTAAATGTTAAAGTTCATGACAGTACAATTAGAAAAAGACTGAAGAAGTACGGTTTGTTTGGAAAGGTTGTCGGGAGAAAGGCTCTTCTCTCTAAAAAGGACATGGCAGCATGGCTTAGATTTGCAAAGTTGCATCAGAACAAAGCACAAGACTTCTGCAACAAGGTCCGTAGGAGAAATGAGACCAAAGTGAAGATGTTTAGCCATAATGCACATTTGGCAAAAATCAAACACTCCATGTCAGCACAAACACCTCATATCCACCCACTGTCAAACACGGTGGTGGAGGGGTAAAGATTTGGCCTTATTTCGCAGCCACAGGACCTGGGCACCTTGCTGTCATTGAGTCAACCACGAACTCCACAAAATACCAAAGTATTCTAGAGTCAAATGTAAGGCCCTCCGTCCAACAGCTAAAGCTTGGCCAAAATTGGGTTGTGCAAGAGGACAATGATGCCAAGTAGGAATGGGCACAAACCAAAAAATGAACTAGGAAATTTGCTGGTTTGTTGGTTCTGAAATAGAGAACCTGAACTGACCAAAAACCATGAATGTTTGTGTTTTCCTGAATTTCCTGGTTCGTTGTTCTTCACCCCAATAGTGCTCCCCACCCCTTTCCCACTGTCCCACCAGCTCCCTATTTTGTGCTGCTGCCACTTCTTCCGCTGTCACCATCTTGAGGCAGCCCAGTGGCTCCTGCAAACTGGGCTTCCTCTGTGTATGTGCCCACAGACTGGCTCTAATTTAAAAAAAAAAAAAATTTTGGGGCCACAGTCCAGACTCCTCTTAATTTCTTCTTTTTTCGAGAGGAAATTCAACTATCACCCACAGGTGGAAGTTCCTCTGAGCATACACCCACCTCTTAGTTGACAGATGGGTGCATGCCCAAAGGCAACGACTATCTCTCGAAAAGAACAATTAAAAAAATTTAAATTAAAAAAAATTCAGAGACAGACCAGCTGGCTTCCGCAGGATGGGTATGCCTTTGCCCATGTATTCACCTCTCATGCGCAGTGGCAGCCCTGGACTGCCTATTGGATTTTTTTAAAAACTTAAAAAAAAATTAAAAATTTTTTGATTTGAATGCCGACTTGCCTGACTCTTGCAGGTAGAGGGCTGCTGTTCAAGGTGGCTGCAGGGGAGGCCATGGCAGCAAAATGTAGGAAGGCAATGGGGACAGTGGGAAGGGGTGGGGGGGTAGGTGTTCTTCGTTGCCCTGGTGAGCCCTTTTATAGGCCGACAAACTGATGAACCAATTCGTGGTTCATCAGGGAAACGTTCAGAAATTTGTGGTATGCAGACTTCCACAAACTAGCATTTTTCTGGTTCATGCCGATCTCTAATCCCAAGTTATTGCAAAGATCTTGCAGTGGCTCAGTCAAAGTCCAGACTTCAACCTGATTGAAATGTTGTGGTGGGACCTTAAACAAATGCCTGCAAACCTCAATGAACTGAAGCAACGTTGTAAAGAAGATTTGGCCAAAATTCCTCCATAATGATGTGAGAGACTGATAAAGTCATACAGAAAATGATTACTACAAGTGATTTGCTGTCCTGATACATAAACTATACAATTCAAAGAGGATTTACTTTCTTTTTGACATGACTGTTGTTGTTAGTTGTTAAGTTGTGTCTGACTCTTTGTGACCCCATGGACCAGATCACACCAGGCCCTCCTGTCTTCCACTGCCTCCTGGAGTTTGGTCAAATTGATGTGCGTCGCTTCTGTCCATCCTTCTCGTCCTCGGTCGTCCCCTTCTCCTCTTGACTTCACACTTTACCAACATCAGGGTCTTTCACAGGGAGTCTTCTCTTCACATGAGATGACCAAAGTATTGGAGCCTCAGCTTCAGGACTCTACATTCAAATATAAAGCAGATTGAAAAAGAACTCACACCGGGGAGAAACCATTTCAGTGCATGGAATGTGGAAAGAGCTTTGGTGCTCTCAGTACACGCCATTAGCAGTGGCCTCAATCAAATGTAGAAAGAGGTACAGCATTAAACGTCCATGGAGTAACTTTTTAGTTGTAATGTGTGTAAAGTGCTCATGTTTCAACATGGAAGGGCCTTCAGTTAAGTGAGAATACATATTTGACGTGAAAGAGAGATCATCAGAGAGAATAGATGTCCCGGGGGTTGGGTAGATGTTCATAAGAAAAACTATGGTGTTTTGTTCCCTTCCTCTTTCAGCAGAAGGGAAACTGGAAATCTAGGTGAGCAAAACTGAATCTTTTGTTGGCGTGCTGCCGTTTTCTGGTGCAGGATTGTATTGACAGAAATAATTTGGGGAGCGGGGAAGAAGAAATAGAAAATGTGTATGAAGTTCTGTTTCAGTTATTCAAGAATAGATAGGACAAGGAGCTCCGTGATATGAACCAAACAAATGAAGGGGCAACTGTGTCTATGGAAGCACTTCCTGGTGTTAAGAAATTTCTATTCAATAATGCTTATGCCTAGCTGTGCTTAGTATCAATAGTACCATTTTGTATTAGCTTGCCATGTTAGATGTTAAGAAATTTATAAGTATCAAGCCCTGACCTTTCACTAACATGAGGAAAGGAATGTGTAGAATGTGTTGTTAAAATAGGGAAAATAAGAACAGGGTGACATTTTTCTATGCTTTGAATTGTATTTATTGTATTATAATTTTACCCTCACTTCATGATTTTTTATTTTCACACCTATATATTAATGTTGCTGTTTGCTTTTTTGTTACTCTGTTGTTTTTTGTTACTTGTTGTAAACCGCCCAGAGCAGCCTTGGCTGCGAGATGGGCAATATATAAATAAAATAAAAAATAAATGGGAAGGTGATGTGACAGCAGAAAAAGAGAGAGAGGCCTAAAGAGAAGAAAGAGACCAGAAGTCAGCTATATCATGGTAGCTATACTAGCTAGGTGAGGGTTGCAAATAAGGTCAATGATATGTGATAGGTATGGTATATAAACACTACTGCACATCTGTAAACTCCGAGACAGATTTGTTCAGGTGTTAACCCATGTGTATTCCTTTATTCTGCAGAATAAATAAATAAAAGCCCTTTTGTAGTGGGTATTCTCCTTTTCTCTCACCTTGTAGGTACAGTGGTGCCTCGTATAACGAGCGCCCCGTTTAATGACTAATCCGCATAGCGATGCGGGTTTTGCGATCACAAAAACAATCGCATTGCGATGTTTCCTATGGGGAAAAATCGCAAAGCGATTTTTCCGCATAGTCCCCATTTTCTCCCAGCTGACCAGCGTGTGCTTCGGAGTGACCGCGGGGGAGGCTTCCCCCGGCGGTGGCTCCGAAGCTTGCGCCGCCCAGCTGGGGGGAGAAGGCTTCGGAGCGACCATGGGGGAGGCTTCCCCTGGCGGTGGATCCGAAGCCTGCTCCACCCGGCTCGGGGGAGAAGGCTTCGGAGCTACCGTGGGGAAGGCTTCTCCCGGCGGTGGCTCCGAAGCCTTCTGAGCTCTCAAAGGCCTTCCAAGCTCTTTCCCCCCAACATTGGAGAAAGCGCTTTGAGAGCTCAGAAGGCTCTCGGCGGCGGCGGGGGCAGGGTGGGTCTGGATGCCTTCCAGGTGAAGCACTGGAAGCCATCCTACCCCCCTACCCTGCCGCCGCTGCTTGGAGCCATGCCGCACCCACCTATCCCAACCATGCTTGGACTCCCGGGAGTCCAAGCATGGCTGGGATAGGCGGGCGTGGCTCCCGGTGGCAGGGGCAGGGTAGGGGGGTCCGGATGGCTTCCAGGCAAAGCACTGGAAGCCATCCGGACCCTGCTGCCACCGCTTGGAGCCGCGCCACGCCCGGTTTCCCAGCCATGCTCGGACTCCCGGGAGTCCAAGCATGGCTGGGATAGGCGGGCGCGGCACGGCTCCAAGCGGCGGCGGCAGGGTAGGGGGTCCTGATGGCTTACAGGCGAAGCACTGGAAGCCATCCGGACACCCCCTACCCTGCTGCCACTGCCGCTGAGAGCCTTCCGAGCTCTCAAAGGGCTTTCTCCAATGTCGGGGGGGAAAGCCCTTTGAGAGCTCGGAAGGCAAATGTCAGCAGTTCGCAGTGGCTTCGGGGTCCTTCCAAAGCCACCGCTGACCGACCGCCAACATTTTCCCCCAGCTGAGCGATGGGGCTTCAAAGCTCCCGCTGCTCAGCTAGGGGGAAATGGCAAAGGCCCCATTTTCAGCCAGCTGATCGGCGGTTCCAAAATGGCCGCCTGCTGTGTTGCCTTGCTTTAGAGGCACCGAATATGGCCGCCCCTATGGAGGATCTTCGCTGAACTGTGAGTTTTCTCACAGTTTTTTGCCTCGTATAGCTATGTTTCCAGATAGCGATGATTAATTCGGAACGGATTAACGTCGCTATGCGGGACACCACTGTAATTAAAAATTGGCTTACCAATTTGTTCGAACTGTTAATTTTTGTAAGCCTGTAACTTCTTTACCCACATGCATGCTGATGAACTTTGCCTTGGTGATGCTGTTGAGTTCCCCTAGAATAGATTCTTGGTTCTGGATGACTTTATCATCCCTGCCGAGGCTTGAGGTATCCGGGCTAGTTTTTGAGCTTTTGGAAACCATGGATTCCTTGGACGTGTCCCAGTAGGTCAATGGCCCCATCTACATGCTTTTAAATATTGTCTTTTAATTGTTCTAAGCTACCTTGGGTTGTTTTAAGGAGAAAGGTGCAGTAAAAATATTTTTAAATAAATAAATACATATGCTGGACCTGGTATTTTCCATGGGGTAGGGAAAGAGTGGCCTGAGGGGTGACTGAGGGGGGTCTGTCACCTTGTCATGATTAGACCACTACCTCATACTGTTTGGCTATGATATCCTTTTGGAGAGACTCTTGGGACACATTACATAATCCAGCGAAGATATAACTAGGTCATGTGTGTGTCACCATGGCCAAATCAGACCTCTCTAGAAGCAGTCACTGCTGGCACACAACTATGCAGAGGCACTCCTGGGCACTGCCAAAACCTGGATGTCCAGGCTCAAAGGTAAATCCAGGAATACCCCCCCCCCCAAGCTGCAGGTCTTTGTTTTCAGGAGCGTCACCCCGTCCCTCTCATTCTGCAACCCTATTCCTTGATCTGCTTTTCATTGACCAGGAGCTCCTCGGTCTTGTCTAGATTGAGTTTCAGTTGATTCACTCTCATCCTGTCTGTTACTGACACCAGACACGGATCTAGATCCAAAATGAGTTCCTTAGAATTAGAAATAAGAGCCTCGTGGCGCAGTGGTTAAAACGCTGTACTGCAGCTAAAACTGTGCTCACGACCTGGGGTTCAAATCCCAGGTAGCCGGCTGAAGGTTGACTCAGCCTTCCATCCTTCCGAGGTCGGTAAAATGAGTACCCAGCTTGCTGGGGGGGTGCAATGTGTAGCCTATATAATTGTAAACCGCCCGGAGAGTGCTTGTAGCGCTATGGGGCGGTATATAAGTCCAAAAAAAAATGAGAGAGTTGGGTGTCGTCCATGTACTGATGACACCAAATCCCAGAAGATTCCCAGATTAATGGGTGGGTGGATTGCAGATCATGACTTGTTGAAAATTCTTCCCCCCAGGAAGCCATGAAGAGGAGAAAAAAGCTCCCCTCTCCCTTTGGGGAGGTTGAGGGGGCAGAAAGCAGGGAGTACAACTAAATATACACAAAATAAACCATAACTTCCCCCTGAGGGTAGAACAGCCCTTCCCTGCAAGAAAGAAAAAACTTCCTCCTGAAGGGGAAAACTCAGGCAAATTGCCCTCAAGAGGCCAAAAATCTAGAGAGCTAAAAGTCCAGCTTGAGATGAAGAAAGAGAAAAATAATCGCCTCTTCCTCAAACACCCCCGTGAGGGAGAAAAACCGTCCTCTCTAAAGTGCCCCTCCCCCCACCGCCGCTGTCAGGGAAGGCAAAGCGCCTGCGCAGAGCAAGGCGCCCAACGCCGGGGTGGGGGAACCCCCTGCTTTTGCGCCTGCGCAGGGACGCTAAAGACGTTCTCCGAGGAGGAGGAAGCGTCTAGGGTGGGGGAGGGGAAGCGGGTGTTCGCGGAGGGGAGTGCCTTTCATCGGCCGTTAAGCCATAAAAACAAAAAAGCAAAGAGCGAGAAGGTGATTGATCATCGAAAGTTGGGTGTTTTTTTTAAAAAGTTCGGTTCTCCCTGAGGAGGCGTCCTCGTCGCTCTTCCTTCCTTCCCGCCCTTTTCCTCCCCCCCCCTTTTTGGCGGGTAAAATTGGAGGCAGGAGGAAAGGGCCGGTCCTGAGGGGAGGAGGAAGGCGGCGGCCGCCATCTTCTCCTTCACAGTCCTTTTCCCTTTGAAGGTAGGTGTGTGTGTGTGTGTGTGAGAGAGAGGGAGAGAGAGAGAGGAGAACGAAGGAGGGGGGGAGACTCTCACAGGCTTCCTTCTTCCCCCCACTTTCTACCCCCCATTAACCCACCCCACCTTCTCTGAGTGCAGGATGGGGGTGGGGTGAAGGAGGGTCTCGCCCCCCCTTCCGGGTTTCCTCCCCCTCCCCTCTTTGCATGGGGGGGATACCTTCGCGCCTCCTCCGCCCCCAACATCAAAAGAGGCACAGGAAAGCCTGCCCCCCCCCCCAGTTTTGTGCTGCTTATGGGTCTCATTTGGAGAAGGGGGGAGGCGGGAGGAGCCATTTCCCTCAGCCTTGCCCCCCCCCAAGCGGGATCCGAAGCCTTGCTTCCTCTAATGCCCTCTGCCGCTGCCCCCCACAAACATTCATGGGGGGGGGAAAGCCAGTCCTTTTTTTTGCTGCGTCTCCTGCCTGGGTTATATTGGGTGGAGGGAGAGAGTGAAGATGTCTACAGAGGGTCCAGATCCCGTCCCTACAGCCAGGGGAAATCTCCCCTGCCCCTTCTGAGCAAGGCACCCGAGGTTGTGTGTGGGGTGTCCTACTTGGCTTTCTTGTGAGGAGACCCTCCCCCTTCTCGATCCCTGTCCCCATGGGCTTAAAAGGGGAAGGAGAGACAATATCTTGAAAAAAAAACCTATTTTTTTCCTTCTCCAGCCAAAGTCTCCAGGGGCTCACAGGAAATCTCTCACCCCACACCTTTTACTAAACGTCGGAAAAGCTCCTTAAAGGTGACCTGTTCCTGGCTGGGAATTGGCCTCAGGGCGGGTGCAAGGAGGAAGAAGAGGAGGTAAGGCTGCAAAGTGGCGGTGGGTGGGGGCAAGGGGGGGTAAACCATGGGCTTGGGAGGAGAGGATGGGGGTCCCCTGCCTGGGAGGAAGCTGATCCAGGCACCTTCCCTGGGAGGTCCCGTCTCCAATGTCCTCTGAACATCCTTGCCTTCTGCATGCAGACACAGAGAGAGAGAGAGAGCTATTGCCCTTTCGGAATTCTTAAGAAGGCCATGATTAACCTGCTCTTGTGCTGATGATCTGGACAAGAGCGAATCAGAGCCATCTCAGGACCAGATTCCAGACTGGGGATCGTGGGCAGGAGAGCTGGGACATTTTCCAATCTTCCTGGCTGGAAGGCTTCCTTCTTAGGTTTACTTAGTTATTAATTACGCTTTTACACCACCCTATTATGAACAAACACTCTGTGGCTGGTGTACTGGGATCTCAAATTACAGCCAACGGTAACAAAATCAAAAATTAACCCATAAATATATAGGCATAAAAATAGATGAAGATTGTTACATTAAAATTAAAACCCACAGTATAACACTCCCGGTATCTACCTAAAATAACATGGTGGAGGCTATGGCAAGTGCTCACAGGTTTTAAAGTGAAAGGCCATTAAATAACTCCTGAAAAATCCCATTTTAAATTTTTTTCCAAAGGTCCTGGGGGGGGAGGGTGTTGAGCGAACCGCCAAAGATAGCTTGTTCCAACAGAAGGGCAGAAGACAATGCCCCATTTGTAGTTCTAGATTTCGTTGCCTTTCTTTCCATCACCAATTTCTGTGACAAGTGTGGTGAGGAGATACAAGCCCATAATAATAAAGAGTTTTTACCTCAGTCCTTGAGATGCCTTTCTTCTTCCTCCTCCTCCTCCTCTCACCTTCCTCCTGTTTATTTCCAACCTGACTTTCCATTGTCTTGCCCGAGAAGATGTAAACAGGACAAAGACACCTGTCCGTAGGAAAAGTTTTTGGTTTCCTTTAGCCGAGAAGCCTCCAAATTAATGGGGGTCCCCCCGCCTTTTCAGGCAGGACATTTATTTATTTATTTAGCTTATATGCTGCCATCACTGCCCAAAAGTCTCTGGGCAGCTTACAACATTTAAAATACAATAAAAAGACAAAACAATTGAGAGGTCCAGGACTATCAACAGGGTCACACTCCCCCGGTTTCTTTCCTGGCAGAGGTCATCGTACAGGGCGATCTGGGAGGAGAAGGAGGGGAGGCAAAGGGCGGGTGTAAAATAGATGTAGAGCTTCCCCACCTTTGGCTGCAGAGAATATAATCAATCTGATTATGGTATTGCCCATCTGGTGATTCCCATGTGTAGAATCGCCTCTTGTGTTGTTGGAAAAGAGTGTTTGTGATGACCAGCTTGTTCTCTTGACAAAACTATTAGCCTTTGTCCTGCTTCGTTTTGAACTCCAAGGCCAAACTTTCCTGTTGTTCCTTTTATCTCCTGACTCCTTACTTTAGCATTCCAATCCCCTAGAATGAGAAGAACATCTTTCTTTGGTGTCAGTTCTAGAAGGTGTTGTAAGTCTTCATAGAATTGGTCAATTTCAGTCTCCTCAGCAGTGGTGGTTGGTGCATAAACTTGGATTATTGTGATGTTGAAAGGTCTGCCTTGGATTCGTATTGACATAATTCTATCCCTTTTAAGATTATATCCCATTACAGCTTTTCCCACTATTTTGTTGACTATGAGGGCTACTCCATTCCTTCTACGGGCTTCTTGCCCACAATAGTAGATATGGTAGTCATCTGAATTGACTTCGCCCATTCCTGTCCATTTTAGTTCACTGACGCCCAAGATGTCAATATTTATTCTTGCCATCTCCTGTTTGACCACCTCCAGCTTCCCAAGGTTCATAGATCTTACATTCCAGGTTCCTATGCAGTATTTTTCTTTGCAGCATTGGACTTTCCTTTCACTTCCAGGCACATCCACAGCTGAGCGTCCTTTCGGCTTTGGCCCAACCACTTTATTAGCTCTGGGGCTACTTGTACTTGTCCTCTGTTCTTCCTCAGTAGCATGTTGGACGCCTTCCGACCTGAGGGTCCCATCTTCCAGCATCATATCTTTTAGCCTTTTGTTTCTGATCATGGGGTTTTCTTGGCAAAGATACTGTAGTGGCTTGTCAGTTTCTGCTCCCGCTGGATCGCGTTGAGTCAGAACTTTCCACTATGACCTGTCCGTCTTGGATGTCCCTGCACGGCATAGCCCATAGCTTTGAATTACTCAAGCCCCTTCGCCATGACAAGGCAGCAATCCAAGAAGGTAAGTCTTCATAGAATTTGTCAATTTCAGCCTATTCAGTATTGGTGGTTGGTGCATAAAGTTAGATTACTGTGATGTTGAAAGGTCTGCCTTGGATTTTGTATTGAAATCATTCTATTATTTTTGAGATTTTATCCCAGTACAGCTTTTTCCACTCCCAGGGCTACTCCATTTCTTTTATGGGATTCTTGCCCACAGTAGTAGATATGATAATTGTCTGAATTGAATTCACCCATTCCCATCCATTTTGGTTTTAGTTCACTGACGCCCAGGATGTCAGTGTTGATTCTTACCATCTCTCTCTTCTTTGACCACATCCAGCTTACCAAGGTTCATAGATCTTACATTCCAGGTTCCTATGCAGTATTTTTCTTTGCAGCATCGGACTTTCCTTTCACTTCCAGGCACGTCCACAGCTGAGCATCCTTTCGGCTTTGGCCCAACCACTTCATTAGCTCTGGAGCTACTTGTACTTGTGCTCTGCTCTTCCTCGTAGGGCTCATCTTCCATCTTCATATCTTTTATCTTTTGTTTCTGTTCATGGGGTTTTCTTGGCAAAGATACTGTAGTGGCTTGCCAGTTTCTGCTCCCGTTGGATTGCATTGAGTCAGAACTCTCCACTATGACCTGTCCGTCTTGGGTGTCCCTGCACGGCATAGCCCATAGCTTCTCTGAATTACTCAAGCCCCATTCACCACGACAAGGTAGCAATCCATGAAGGGGTTTTTCCTTTATAGAAATAGATAAATACTTATAATTTCTATACATCAATTGGTTTCTATCTCTTGTGAATCTAATTCTTAAATATTTAAAACAGGAGTAACAAAGATTTATATTAGACATTGTTTCGATTTCTTTTTCTTCTGCTATAGGAATATTTATATAGAACAATTTAGATTACAGTGGTGCCCCGACTTAAAAACGCCCCACCTATGAACATTTCGACTTACGAATAGCTCCTCTTGCAAAATTTTGCTTTGACTTGCGAGTGGAGTGTTGACGTAAGAACAGAAAAAGGGGGAAAGGTGTGAAATTCAAACTGTTGGTGGTGAAGAGTCTGTTTCTTTGTAGCTCTTTCGCCCCAGTGGTTAGATCAGGGGGTCAGGGAACTTTTTAAACTATGGAACGTGGGTCAGAGGGACTCCTGGGGATGGCGAGTATGGTGGCTCAGGATCCGTATCGTCGCCACGGGCAGGACACCGGTACAGAGTGGACTTATAGTCCAGATAGGCGGGATATAAATTAAATAAATAAATAAATAAATACAATGGGGTCTTGACTTAAGAACGGCTCGAGTTAAGAACATTTTGACTTAAGAACCACTCTCATAGGAAAATATTGACTTGACTTACATACTTAGATTTGAGTTAAGAACTAAAAAAACCCACTTGGGAGGCAGGGAAAGTGCAAAAATTGAACTTTCTGTGACAGAGGTGCTGCGTTACCAGACTACGCCAGGGGGCGTAATGGTGAAGTGAACTGCTCAGAGATGAAACCAAACAGACACTGTTGTAGTGTTGAAAGTATTATTTACAATAAAGTCCATATATACAGGGGTAAATACAGCTTCTCTTGGTCTTTATACAGTCCTGGTCATTCACAGTAGTTCTTCAGTTAGCAATGGTAAATTACAGTTTTCAGTAACCAAAGATTGTTACCAATGTAAAGAGTCCAGCATCCACGAAGTCTTCTCCTCTCACCACGGAGATAGTCTTCCTCCAGGATCTTCTCCTTCCAATATGGCAAGTCTTCATCCAGCGATCTCCTTCATGGATTGCTGCCTTGTCGTGGCGAAGGGGCTTGAGTAACTCAGAGAAGCTATGGGCTATGCCGTGCAGGGACACCCAAGACGGACAGGACATAGTGGAGAGTTCCGACTAAACGCAATCCACCTGGAGTAGGAAATGGCAAGCCACTCCAGTATCTTTGCCAAGAACGCCCCATGATCAGAAACAAAAGGCTAAAAGATATGACGCTGGAAGATGGGCCCCTCAGGTCGGAAGGCGTCCAACATGCTACTGAGGAAGAGCGGAGGACAAGTACAAGTAGCTCCAGAGCTAATGAAGTGGCTGGGCCAAAGCCGAAAGGACGCTCAGCTGTGGACGTGCCTGGAAGTGAAAGGAAAGTCCAATGCTGTAAAGAAAAATACTGCATAGGAACCTGGAATGTAAGATCTATGAACCTTGGGAAGCTGGAGGTGGTCAAACAGGAGATGGCAAGAATAAACATCGACATCCTGGGCATCAGTGAACTAAAATGGACAGGAATGGGCGAATTCAGCTCAGATGATTATCATATCTACTACTGTGGGCAAGAATCCCGTAGAAGGAATGGAGTAGCCCTCATAGTCAACAAAAGAGTGGGAAAAGCTGTAATGGGATACAATCTCAAAAATGATAGAATGATGTCAATACGAATCCAAGGCAGACCATTCAACATCACAATAATCCAAGTTTATGCACCAACCAGCATTGCTGAGGAGACTGAAATTGAACAATTCTATGAAGATTTACAACACCTTCTAGAACTGACACCAAAGAAAGATGTTCTTCTCATTCTAGGGGACTGGAATGCTAAAGTAGGGAGCCAAGAGATAAAAGGAACAACAGGGAAGTTTGGCCTTGGAGTTCAGAACGAAGCAGGACAAAGGCTAATAGAGTTTTGTCAAGAGAATAAGCTGGTCATCACAAACACTCTTTTCCAACAACACAAGAGGCGACTCTACACATGGAAATCACCAGATGGGCAATATCGAAATCAGATTGATTATATTCTCTGCAGCCAAAGATGGAGAAGCTCTATACAGTCAGCAAAAACAAGACCTGGAGCTGACTGTGGTTCTGATCATCAGCTTCTCATAGCAAAATTCAAGCTTAGACTGAAGAGAGTAGGAAAAACCACTGGGCCACTCAGGTATAATCTAAACCAAATCCCTTATGAATACACAGTGGAAGTAAAGAACAGATTTAAGGAACTAGATTTGGTGGACAGAGTGCCTGAAGAACTTTGGATAGAGGCTCGTAACATTGTCCAGGAGGCAGCAATGAAAACCATCCCAAAGAAAAGGAAATGCAAGAAAGCAAAGTGGCTGTCCAACGAGGCCTTAGAAATAGCAGAGAGGAGAAGGGAAGCAAAATGCAAGGAAGATAGGGAAAGTTACAGAAAATTGAATGCAGACTTCCAGAGAATAGCAAGGAGAGACAAGAGGGCCTTCTTAAATGAACAATGCAAAGAAATAGAGGAAGATAACAGAAAAGGAAAGACCAGAGATCTGTTCAGGAAAATTGGACATATTAGAGGAACATTTTGCGCAAAGATGAACATGATAAAAGACAAAAATGGGAGGGACCTAACAGAAGCAGAAGATGTCAAGAAGAGGTGGCAAGAATACACAGAGGAATTATATCAGAAAGATTTGGATATCCCGGACAACCCAGACAATGTAGTTGCTGACCTTGAGCCAGACATCCTGGAGAGCGAAGTCAAGTGGGCCTTAGAAAGCCTGGCTAACAACAAGGCCAGTGGAGGTGATGGCATTCCAGTTGAACTATTTAAAATCTTGAAAGATGATGCTGTTAAGGTGCTGCATTCAATATGCCAGCAAGTTTGGAAAACTCAACAGTGGCCAGAGGATTGGAAAAGATCAGTCTACATCCCAATCCCAAAGAAAGGCAGTGCCAAAGAATGCTCCAACTACCGTACAATTGCACTCATTTCGCACGCTAGCAAGGTTATGCTCAAAATCCTGCAAGGTAGGCTTCAGCAGTATGTGGACCGAGAACTCCCAGAAGTACAAGCTGGATTCCGAAGAGGCAGAGGAACTCGAGACCAAATTGCTAACTTGCGCTGGATTATGGAGAAAGCCAGAGAGTTCCAGAAAAATATCTACTTCTGCTTCATTGACTATGCAAAAGCCTTTGACTGTGTGGACCACAGCAAACTATGGCAAGTTCTTAAAGAAATGGGAGTGCCTGACCACTTTATCTGTCTCCTGAGAAACCTATATGTGGGACAGGAAGCAACAGTTAGAACTGGTCATGGAACAACTGAGTGGTTCAAAATTGGGAAAGGAGTACGGCAAGGCTGTATATTGTCCCCCAGCTTATTTAACTTATATGCAGAATACATCATCCGGAAGGCTGGACTGGAAGAAACCCAAGCCGGAATTAAGATTGCCGGAAGAAATATCAACAACCTCCGATATGCAGATGATACCACTCTGATGGCAGAAAGTGAGGAGGAATTAAAGAACCTTGTAATGAGAGTGAAAGAGGAGAGTGCAAAAAATGGTCTGAAACTCAACATCAAAAAAACTAAGATCATGGCCACTGGTCCCATCACCTCCTGGGAAATAGAAGGGGAAGATATGGAGGCAGTGTCAAATTTTATCTTCCTGGGCTCCATGATCACTGCAGATGGAGACAGCAGCCCTGAAATTAAAAGACGCCTTCTTCTTGGGAGGAAAGCGATGACAAATCTTGACAGCATCTTGAAAAGCAGAGACATCACCTTGCCGACAAAAGTCCGAATAGTCAAAGATATGGTTTTTCCTGTCGTGATGTATGGAAGTGAGAGCTGGACCATAAAGAAAGCTGACCGCCGAAGAATTGATGCCTTTGAATTGTGGTGCTGGAGGAGACTCTTGAGAATCCCCTGGACTGCAAGGAGAACAAACCTATCAGTTCTAAAGGAAATCAACCCTGAGTGCTCACTGGAAGGACAGATCTTGAAGCTGAGGCTCCAGTACTTTGGCCATCTCATGAGAAGAAAAGAGTCCTTGGAAAAAACCTTGATGTTAGGAAGATGTGATGGCAAGAGGAGAAGGGGACGACCGAGGATGAGATGGCTGGACAGTGTCTGCGAAGCAACCAACATGAACCTGACACAACTCCGGGAGGCAGTAGAAGACAGAAGGGCCTGGCGTGCTCTGGTCCATGGGGTCACGAAGAGTCGGACACGACTAAACGACTAAACACTCATCCAGCGATGCAGAATATACAGCTCTCAGCAACACGATCACCAGCAACACAACAATCCAACCACTACCCAACAACCCAAACTACCCAATAGTTTGTGTCTGTAAGCTTGGCTAGCTTTATTCTTGGATTCTCCAATCAAATTGGTTGTCACACAGCTGTCTTAATCAACTCAGCTGTGCTCCTTTGTTACATGTTGCTTTACTAAATCCTGATCCTGTAACAACTTATCCACTGAATTGCGATGAACAATTCCTTAGGTTGACTTTGAGACCTGTCATTCTGTTAACTGTTGGCCAGTGAAAAGGGTGCCTGTCTGCTTCCTCACTCCTTCCAGCGTTTAGAGAGTGGATTGGGAGACAGTCTTCGGACTGCCTGGTCCTGGACTGCCTGGACTGTATTTTCCCTGCCTTCCCTGAACCTTTCTTGACCTAAGAAAAAAAGAAACAAAATATCCCCCTCTAGTGGTCGAAGGCGGAATAGCAGCTTCCCATTAGTTTCTATGGACAGAAAAGTGCAGATATGGATCAAATGGTTCTCAATGCATTCCTATGGGAAATGCAGATTTGACCTGAGAACTTTTTGACTTGAGAACCGCCTTCCAATACGGATTAAGTTCTCAAGTCAAGACCCCACTGTACACTCTCTGCCCATCCCTTGTGTGGGTCTACTCATGAGTAAGGGCTCCCTCCACCATGGTCAGCACCATCACCAGTTGCCGGCTACCATCGCCGGGGAGTGAGTGCCATCAGAGAAGGCTTCAGTCTGCCTGGTAAGGTGCTGCTTTTTGCTTTTTAAAAACTTCTGAGTGGGTTTTGCAGAGTGGGTTTGGGCTGAAGGGGGGGTTTATGTTTCTATGCTGTGTTGTTGTTTCTTTTGGTGATTTTCTTTCAGTCCCAGTGTGGGGGTTGCTGAACGTTTATTTTTGGGTTTGATTTGTTTGTTTGTTGTTTATTGCAGCCTTCGGGGATTGCTCTGTTTATTTGTTGTTGTTTTTTTAAAGCCCCAGCGCCTTCTGATTGGGCTTTCTGTGTGCTTTATTTTATTATTGGTTTTGTTTTGTTTTGTTTTCACTTAACAAATATCTTCTGGGATAGATTAAGTTCGTAAGTCAAGGCACCACTGTAGTTGAGTTTTAGTTCAGTGTGTTAAAATTTTCCAATAATTTTTAAAGGTTCTATAGTTTTTAATATGCTTACCAAAATGAAAGCATGCACATTCAATTATACATTTTTAAAAAATGTACAGACACATCCTCTCCCCATACTTACACAAATCAGCTGTGAAGCCATCGCATCATGGTGATTTCCCCTTTTCAATTTTTTTAAAGCTGTGTTTATTTCAGTAAAGGTGCAAATCAAAACCTTGAACTTGACCCAGGGTGCAAGTCAGGATGGGGGATATGATTGGGTTCATTAAACAGTTGAAACAATTCCTCTCCTTTGGCAGGAAATAACGATGGAGTCTTTTGTTGAACATTTTACTTTTTATTAGAATCAACAATAGGCGATTCAACAATAACTTATGTGGTTCAAGCAGATCAACATTTCAAGAAGGTTCAGATTTAGATAGTTAACTTTTTAAGAAGTCTCTCTTCAGTTACTGCAGAGCTGGTCCAAAGTGCTCCCGGTTGCTGGGTTTCCTCAAAGGAGCACTCTTGACTGCACATGTAGTCACACAACAAGGGTGGTGGGCCCAATCTCCCTCCGGACATGGACTGGTATGGATAGAGTCTGATTACTTTGTATTCGTGAAGGCTCTATTCACCTTCTTCGAGGGAGCTTGCCCTTGAGGGAAGGCCACCACTGTCCATTCTAGGTCGTCTGGTCTTGTGTCGCTCACCTCCATTCCTTTTGGATCTGGCAAGAGTCTACCCACTTTTAAATTCGGAAAGTTCTCCAGCAACTTCCATGTTTTATCGTACACACCTTTATTCTCCTTTCTCATTTCCCCCCATCTTTATTCCATCCTGACTTTACCGGAACCCTAAACTTGTCTCCCACTTCCACTCTCTTCACCTTCCTCCTCCCAGACTGACATTAACTTGGAAAAGATAAAGATTCCCCTTGACATTTAGTCCAGTCATGTCCGACTCTAGGGCGCGGTGTTCATCCCTGTTTCCAAGCCATAGAGCCAGTGTTTGTCCGAAGACAGTTTCCATGGTCACGTGGCCAGCATGATTAGACACGGAACGCCGTTACCTTCCCACCAAGGTGGTACCTATTTATCTACTCGCATTTACATGCTTTCGAACTGCTAGGTTGGGAGGAGCTGGGACAAGCAACGGGAGCTCACTCCATCACATGGATTTGATCTTACGACTGCTGGTCTTCTGACTCTGCAGTATAGTCTTCTCCGGTTTAACCCGCAGCGCCACCACGTCCCTTTATGTGACATTAACTGCTTCTCACCTTTTCCTCCCTTTGCTTCCTCAACCAAACAGATCTCAATCTCCTTTTTTGTCACAGTTGGCTCCTCCTTTAGCACTTAACTTTTCCCTCTGTCCTGTTACACCTTGGTTTACATTCTTTTCTGTTTCCATCTTCATATTCTGAGTGGACGGCTCACTCCCTTCTAATTGCTCGACATCATTTACTCCTTCACAGGGGAGAAAGCCTTTTCTGTAATTTCTGAATCAGGACTGAGGTTTTGAATCCAATGCCCAAGATTTCATTGCCAAACTGATTGCCCCCAAGATTTACCATACACATCAACAGAGAGAAAAATAGTGTATTTTATTTTGCCTGTTGAGTTATGTTTCCATATAATATGAAATTACAATGAAATATCACAAAACAGATGGGAATTAAGCAAATGAGAAAAATAATATATTAGAATGTTATAAAAGGATGAAAGTGACTTTAAGCAGTTCATTTAATGATAAAAACTGTATTAGTAAGGTTCCTTTGGCACATACGACATATATGTACAAACACATAGAGCAGACCTCTTTATTTATAAACAGAATCTGAGTGTAACAGCCAAAGTCCAAAACTTCAGATTGTTCTAATGATCCAGGCCTGTTTAGTAGCAACCCAGTGAGTTCTGAAAAAACACACAAGGTTGGTTCCGGTATTTCCTGATGGTGTCAAAATAGAAGGGTTCAGATTTGAAGCAGATCAATAGAGAAGGGGAAACGCCTCTCTGGAAGTGTGAGGGTTCCATGTCCACACTCCACCCACTCGATCTACAACAAAATTTTGTGTTGATTATAAGCTCAAAAGTGTGATTGTTCAGGTTTGATCATTGGCTTCAATGCATCTAGTAAATCACACTGGAGTAGGCCCGTTGAATCAATGAGGATTTGATGACACAACTCCATTGATTCAAAAGGATGTACTGTAACTATGAGTTACTAGTCCTTTGTAGTCCTTTGTTATCATTTAATCAACCTTTTATTCTACAGGAAAAGTATCAGTTGAAAAATGTAAACTCTTTTAACCATAAAAATTGCATTACATATTACTGACATGTTTTATACAGTCAACCCTAGACTTACGAACGGCCCTACTTGCAAACAATTCAACTTACGAACCGCCCCTATAGGGAAATAGGGAACCCAACATGTGAACTTCCCTCGAGTTACGAACAGAAAAAGAAGTGCCCCCTCCCTCCTCGCCTCTCAGCTGATCTTAGAGGCTTCTGGAGGGGAAAAAAGGTCAGAAACTTAAAAATAAATAAAAGAAAGTCACTTACCAGGCCTTGGTAGCCCCCGAACTGCAGGAAAAAGAGCAACAAACAGCTAAAAGCCGGCACCCAGCAAGGAGCCTGGCAGCTATTTTGTGCTCTTCTCCACTCCTGCCCCCCCTCCCTGCCTAACAGTTGATCGGCTGGCTCTTCAGAGGCTTCCAGAGGCTTGCTCTTTACTTAAAAAGGCTGGGGAATAAAGCTGGAGGTAAAAAATTGCTGCTTTTCCCTTGCCCCCAGGAGGCTTCTGAAAGTGGGGGGGAGCTTTATTCCCCTGCTTTTTTAGGTGCTGAGCAAGCCTCTGGAAGCCTCTTAAGAGCCAGCCAATCAACGCATTAATTAATTTTCAATGCATTCCTATGGGAAATTTGGTTTCAACTTAACAAATGTTTCAACTTATGAACGGACTTCCAGAACGGATTAAGTTTGTAAGTCGAGGGCCCACTGTAATTGAAATACAGTGGTGCCTCACATAACGTTTGCTTCGTTTAACGTTTTTTTCGCTTAACGTTTATTTTTTCAGAGTCAGATTGTGCTTCGTATAACGTTTTTCCCTATGGGCGATTTTCGCATAGCGTTTTTGGGACCATGCTTCGCTTAACGTTTTTTGTTTTAGGTCCCCTGCTTCACTTAACGATGCTCATTTTTTCAATTACAAAAGTGTCTTAACATGTTGAAAAACAGTTTTAAATGCTTGGAATCATTAGTGCACCTTCTAAAATGTGTGCATACTTAATTTGGCGTTGATCTAACTTTTCGTTAATTTTTTGTGAATTTTTGTTTTTTGGCCCATAGGAACCAATGGACCTGTCAAAATCTGACAGCTCCATGCTTTCCTATGGGGGAGAAAACAATTTACAAAAAATTAACGAAAGTTCAGATCAAAGCCAAATCAGGTTTGCACACAACTTAGGGGGTCCTCTAACGAACCCAAGAATTTAGAACAGTTGCTGAGTCTTCATTAATTTTTTGTGAATTTTTTCTTCCCCCATAGGAAATAATGGAGCTGTCAGATTTTGACAGCTGTCAAAAGTTGGGGGAAAAAAATTCACCATTAATTAACGAAAAGTCAGATCAAAGCCAAATTAACTTTTGCATCCGTTTTAGAGGGTGCAGAAGCTAATCCAAGCATTTAAAACCATTTTGACCCTTTTATGACACACTTAATTTTGCAAAAATTGACTTCGCAAAGCCCTTGAAATGTATTGAGTCAGCTACAATACATTCCAATGGAGGATACATTGTATCGTTTATCGATGTTTCCTATGGGTTTTTTCGCTTAAGGACGGCAATCCGTGCCTATTGGAACGGATTAACCGGTTTCCAATGCATCTCTATGGGAAATGGTGTTTCGCATAAAGTTTTTTTCGCATAAGGTTTTTTTTTTTTTTGGAACCAATTAAAAACGTTATGCGAGGCACCACTGTAATATATTTCACATAGCCCTAACAATTACCATATTTTTCGCTCCATAAGACGCACCTGACCTTAAGACACACCTAATTTTTAGAGGAGGAAAACAGGAAAAAATATTCTGAACCAAATAGTGTAATAAAATATTTAATAAACTATAACAGAATAACATTTGAACCATGTAAAGTGAACAGCAGTCAACAGTAGCATTAAGAACCATTACCACTGTCATTAACAAATGGAGAGACTTAAAGGTTTGTGTACTCTAGTTTATGTATCATAAATGTGTGTACCATAAATTTAATTCAAGTACATATAGACCATTATCAGCCAGTGATAAGACCTATACCACACTACCTATATTTTACATTTCCTTTCATCCACCTCCTCCCCATGCTTATAGAAATGTCTCAATGACAGATGAGATTGTTGTGCAACTCTGCCCAGCTACAGCTCAAGCCTATATTAAGTTAGAAATGGTTTGTCTGATTTGGCACTGCATTGAGAGGTCCCTTTTAGTTGTGTGGAGGATAAATAGTGGAACTAAACTATTTAACAGCTGGTTTTCCTTATTTACTTTAGGTTATGCAAAAAAACAGCAACACAAAGCTTAACCCATTTACCAGCTGTAGCACATGCTCAGCATAAGACAAAATCTCGGTTTTCTGACATAATTGAACATTTATAGCATGCAAGGCACAACAGAACACAAAGCCAGGAACAATGTTCTTGGCGAGCCAAAAAAACAATACAAACTATAGTAGCTGAAATCAGGAAGCAGGTACTTTAATCCAGTTAGAAGTCACGAAAAATTTTGACTTTCTTAATTTTCAAACTACTGTATCAGCAAATGTAGTATGTGCTACGGGCAAGAACTCTGTTCCAAAAGCACTAACCAAATAACTATGCCCTGTCTCTGGGATTTCCTGGCCCTGTTCTGATTTAGATACATCAAAGAGATACCACAACCATAAGGACATGGAAACAACTAAAAGTAAGACTGAATTTTACTTTCCCATGTATGCAGGGTTAATTTGTGATCAGCAGCCAAGTTTGTGTTCTGGCGCATAAAACACAGTTTCCTTGCTGCAACACCGTTTGGAAATACATTCTCTATTAGATGCCCAGAACTAGTTGGTTTGTAAGTCGAATCCAAATTTCCCATAGGAATGAATTGAAAATTAATTAATGCATTCCTATGGGGAAAAAAAAGTCAGAAACTTTTTAAAAATTAAAAGAAAGTCACCAGGTACTGTAGACTGAGCCTGGCTTCTCACAGTGCCTTGATAGCCCCCCCCCAGCAGCCAAAAACGAGCACTAAACAGATAAAAGCCGGCACTCAGCAGGCAGCTGGTAGCCATTTTGTGCTCTTCTCCACTCCTTCCCCCTCCCTCTGAAAGGCATCTCAGGCAGCTTGTAAAGCAGAACAAGCAGCTTTTAAAGCAAGTATACACGTTTCTACACAAGCAGGTTTCAACTCGAACAGAGCACCTTTTCACCCAAGCATGGTTTAACCCAAAACAATCAGCTTTTAAACTAAATATCAGGCAATCCCAGGTCTCTCTCCCAGTTCTAACCGCTTGGACAAGCAAGGAAGCAGACAAACAGCCTCTTCGCTAAAATTTCCCACTTTCCCTGCCTTCCCCGCACATTAGGTATGCTAATATTTGTGCACTGGAGGATTGTGGGAAGAACACCCAGCCCCTGATGGGGGTCCCGCAGGGCACCTGAAAACACTGAGGAGTTCTCTTGGCCTCTGGCGGGACTGGGGCTGTGCAGCCCTGTTCTGAGCAGGAGGTGCAGCCAGGGGGTCACCATGCCTTGGGGGGCAGGGCACAGAAGGGGGAAGGAGGTGCAGGGGTCACTCCAACTCATACCTGGCAGGGGAGATACCATGATCACGAAAGTGGTTTTCCCAGGGTGAGGCTCATCCATTGCACTTCAGGTGTGCTGATCCCTGTGATTTCCCCAAATGTGGGAAAATCACTGTATAATTTGTGGTGGGGGGGGACTGCGCTTGTGGTTTCCCCTGGTCTTTCTAGAATCACTCTTTCCCCTTCAGTCCTTGGCTGTTTTCATTTGCCCTCTCTCATTTAAATTTGCTACCATAGGCCTGTTGGCCTTGCTGGTTTTCCAGGTGGGCTCTAGGAGGCAGATCCTGGAAAGCCAGCAGCACAGATGGCAGAGTGGTGAGGTCCAATGCGGCTGCCATGGCAAGCAGGCTCTGGTGCTGGTTCAGAGGCCTCCCAGCATGGCGGTGGGAGGCTTCTGGGTGGTGGTGGCTGAACCCTTTTTTATAGTATTCACTCCATAAGACGCAAAATGCGGTATTCCTTTGAGAAAAATCACTAAGATTCTGCCGGCATAAAAGACATGATTTGTAGGCCGAGGTGCCAATTTCCTCTCTTCAACGATTCTGAGCAACTGTGCCATTTTAATGTATTTTCTCTAGTAACACCATTTGTTGCCTTCTTTATCTTCAATCTCATTCCCATTAAACAATCCCCATGTTGTTCTTCACATAACTGCACTAATCTGATGCTAACATTAAGCTACTTTTAATTTTACTCTTGGATACATATCATAAAATTGAGAAATATCTAGCCTAGACAGACGCTCTCACTTTTCTATGTCAGGTAATGTTTCTCCGTAGTGAGATTTGTGTCTGTGCTGCACTCGTGCATCTTCTCTTTTTCCTCCATCAGGTCACAGACATGAGAAAGAGAATCTCAAGGAGCCACTTGTTCTGCCGCTGACAAGAATTAGGTGTGGAGCAGGAAACAAAGCACTTAGACACCCAAAAGGCAGAAAAGAAGCCAGCCAATGACAGAGGAAAAAACATCCAGCCTCTCAGGATCTTGATGTTTGAGAATTCCTGATCATATGAAAAAAAAGGAGTGAGTTTCCCATCAGCAGAAATACATTCACACATATCTTAGAGTTGAAGAAAAAGAAGAGACCGCTGGCGGGGGAAGCAAAAGAGCATGGAACAGGAAAACAGCATAACTATGAATAATACTTTTTCACATGAAAAAATCCTGACCAAAAAAACCCCATTTAAATGTCTACAGGATGGAGAGAGCTTTTGTAACCTAAGTGCACATCAAAGAACTCACAAAGGGGAGAAACCAAATGAATGCATGGAATGTGGAAAGAGCTTCAGTCACAGTAGTGCCCTAAGTAAACATCTACGGACTCACACAGGGGAGAAACCTTATAAATGCATGGAATGTGGAAAGAGCTTCAGTATAAGTAGTGGCCTTATTATACATCAAAGAACTCACACGGGGGAGAAGCCATATGAATGCATGGAATGTGGAAAAAGCTTCAGCCAAAGTAGTATCCTCAGTAGACATGAAACAATTCACACAGGAGACAAACATTATAAATGCATGAACTGTGGAAAGAGCTTTAAAAATAGCAGTGCCCTGAGTAAACATCAAAAAATTCACAAAGGTGAGAAACCATATAAATGCGCACAATGTGGAAAAGATTTCAGTAACAGCAGTAGCCTTCATATACATCAAAGAACACACACAGGGGAAAAACCACATAAATGCATGGAATGTGGAAGGAGCTTTAGCCAAACCAGTATCCTCAGTAGACATCTAAGAACTCACACAGGGGAAAAACCACATAAATGCATGAAATGTGGAAAGAGCTTCAGTGAGAAAAAAACCCTTAGTTTACATCTACGAACTCACACAGGGGAGAAACCATATAAATGTATGGAATGTGGAAAAACCTTCAGTTGCAACAGTAGCTTTCATTCACATCAAAGAGTTCACACTGGGGAAAAACCATATAAATGCATGGTATGTGGAAAGAGTTTCAGTGGCAGCAGTTACCTTAGTTTACATCAAAGAATTCACACTGGGGAAAAACCATATGAATGCATGGAATGTGGGAAGAGTTTTTGTGACAGTGGATCATATGCTAAACATCAAAGAACCCACACTGGGGAGAAACCATATAAATGCATGGAATGTGGAAAGAGCTTCAGTCGCAGCAATGTCCTTAAGTCACATCAAAGAATTCATACAGGGGAGAAACCATATGAATGCATGGAATGTGGGAAGAGCTTCCGTCAAAGCGGTACACTTAGTTCACATCAAAGAACCCACACAGACGAAAAACCATATGAATGCATGGAATATGGAAAGAGTTTCAGAGACAGAAAGATTCTTGTTTCACATCAAAGAACTCACACATTGGACAAACCATATGAATGTATGGAATGTGGAAAGTGTTTCAGACACAGCAGTAGTCTCAGGTTACATCAAAGAACACACACTGGGGAGAAACCATATAAATGCATGGAATGTGGAAAGTATTTCAGTGAAAGCGGTAGCCTCCGGTTACATCGAAGAACACACACTGGGGAGAAACCATATAAATGCATGGAATGTGGAAAGAGTTTTAGCCAAACTAGTATCCTCGATAGACATCTAAGAACTCACACAGGGGAAAAACCACATAAATGCATGAAATGTGGAAAGTACTTCAGTCGCAGCCATCACCTCAGGAGTCATCAAAGAAGCCACATAGGAGAAACCATATAACTGCATGGAATGAGCTGCAGTTTCATCAGTAGCCTTTGTTTACATCAACGAACTCATATAGAGGAGAAAGTCTTACTGGACATGAAACAGTTCCAGGGGCAAAACCATACATGATAAAAGGAATGTGAAAAGAGTTACAGTACTAGTGAAAACCTTATTTAATACCAAAGAGTGACTGTTATTTCTCATATATGGAACATGCTGATGTTTAAGCGAATGGGAGAAACCCTATAGTGCATAACCAACAAAAGTGGCCTTAGCATGACAGAGCACACCCAGCACTGAAACCTTTCTCTTTCAGGAGAAGCCAGATTGCTAATTTACATGGGCAAAACAGAACCTTTTGTTGAAATGTGTTTTTCCTGATGAAGCACTAAATTTCAGGGAAAGCGCCCCAGAGGGAGACCACAGCTGCGATACAAAGAGATCTGCAAGCAGGACCTGGAGGCCTTAGGAATGGAGCTCAGCAGATAGGAAACCTTGACATCTGAGCGCTCAGCCTGGAGGCAGGTGGTGCAGCATGGAAAGTAGCAGAGTCAGGGAGCTGTACAAGGGACAGGTTGTATTTTTCTTCAGTGTGGAAGGGGTGGTCACTCTCTTATTGGCCTTCTCAGCCACACTAGGCGCTGTTCCAAGACCTCTATTCAGAGCATGTAACCATAGTCTCTTGAGACTGAAGGATGCCTACTGTAACTATATTGACAGAATGAGGGGAAAACAGAAAATCTGTATTATGGAGATCTGTTTCAGTTTTATAAATATAGATAAGACAACAAGCTCATGTGGCTGCAATTGTCTTTAAGTGGCTGAAAAATTCTACCAGTGTATGTTCATGAGGGTTATGCCCAGGTAGTCAGTGTGCCTCACTAGAGATCTATTTATGAAACAAATTGTGCAGTTTAATTGCAAAATGAACCACCAAAACCCGCTCAGAACTGAATGTGCAACTGTGTCCATGGAACTGTTTTCTGGATATGACTTTCTCTTCTGTGCCACAACATCTAATGCAACCCCATGTTATGTAAGTGTAGCGACACAGTGGAATTTTGGCCACTAATAGATGGATCATAAGCCACAGTGATAAGTAGACATTGGCATGTTAGATTTTGAAAATGATTGAACAGATTGATCTAAATCTTAAAAGTTGCTCAGATGTCCAATTGGACATGAGTGAGACTGAATTAGATGGGGAAGATGCCAGAAGTGACCACTTATTTGGAATACAATAAATATTAGAGTGATGTTCCGCCGTTTCCTAACACACTCTTTCTAACCCCAGACTTTCCTATGATTTCAGGGTCTTGCTCTCAGCAGTCTCTAGAATCTTGATCTCCTACCCCTGAAGTCCATTTGCACTCATGGTGCTGTTTATTGGGGCGTCTTAGGACCTCAAGTCCGAGGCTTGGGGACTCACAAAAAAGGAGTGGACGTCTAAATCACGAGGGTGAACCTTTTTATGGAGAAGTAACTGGAGGTTGTGGTGCTGGAGGAGACTCCTGAGAGTCCCCTGGACTGCAAGGAGAACAAATCTATCCATTTTGAAGGAAATCAACCCTGAGTGCTCATTGGAAGGACAGATGTTGAAGATGAGGCTCCAATATTTTGGCCATCACATGAGAAGAGAAGACTTCCTGGAGAGGAGTCTTTAAAGAAGTGGGAGTGCCTGACCACCTTATCTTGATAAATCTTTATGTGCCCCGAGTAGACATGGTCTAGAGGGGTAGTGTAAAAATCTAATAATAAATAAATAAATAAGTAAGTAAGTAAGTAAGTAAGTAAGTAAGTAAGTAAGTAAGTAAGTAAGTAAGTAAATAAATAAATAAATAAATAAATAAATAAATAAATAAATAAATAAATGTGGGACAGGAAGCAACAGTTAGAACTGGATATGGAACAACTGATTGGTTCAATATTGGAAAAGGAGTACGGCAAGGCTGTATATTGTCCCCCAGCTTATTTAACTTATATGCAGAATACATCATACAAAAGGCAGGACTGGTAGAATCCCAAGCTGGAATTAAGATTTCTGGAAGTAATATTGACAACCTCAGATATAGAGATGATACCACTCTGATGGCAGAAAGTGAGGAGGAATTAAAGAACTTCTTAATGAGGGTTGAAGAGGAGAGCACAAAAATAGTCTGAAGCTCAACATAAAAAAAAACCAAGATGATGGCCACTGGTCCCATTACCTCCTGGCAAATGGAAGGGGAAAATATGCAGTGACAGATTTTATTTTCTTGGTCTCCATGATCACTGCAGATGGTAAGAGCAGCCATGAAATTAAAAGATGCCTGCTTCTTGGGAAGGAAGTGATGACAAACCTAGACAGCATCTTAAAAAGCAGAGATATCACCTTGCTGACAAAGGTCCGCATAGCCAAAGCTATGGTTTTTCCAGTAGAGATGTACAGAAGTGAGAGCTGGACCATAAAGAAGGCTGATCTTTCAAGAATTGATGCTTTTAAACTGTGGTGCTGGAGGAGACTCTTGAGAATCCCCGGGACTGCAAGGAGAATAAACCTATCCATTCTGAAGGAAATCAACCCTGAGTGCTCAGTAAAAGGACAGATCCTGAAGCTGAGGCTCCAATACTTTGGCCATCTCATGAGAAGAGAAGACTCCCTGGAAAAGACCCTGATGTTGGGAAAGTGTGAAAGCAAGAAGAGAAGAAGGGGATGGCAGAGGACGAGATGGTTGGACAGCTACCAACATGACTTGGATCCAAATCTGGGAGGCAGTGAAGACAGCAGGGCCTGGCATGCTCTGGTCCATGGGGTCACGAAGAATCTGATGAGACTTAACTGAACAACACCCGGAGCAGCAGCATGTCTGCTCCTTGATGAAATTAGACAGCTCCCTGAAGATCTAACAACAGTTGCAGGAGGAAGTGGAGGTCAAAAAATCAAGAGGACAGGCAAACCTTTTCGGCTCCTCTACCCCCATATTTGTTGCTGGCTGATTCAGCTGAACTGGTCCTACGAGGATAGACTTAAATGTTGCCACACCAACACAACATTGGGGTCTCAATTTCCGTTTTATTCCATTGACATTCACAGGGGTCCATCCTTGAGGTGTATAAGTGAATGCTAGCTTTCTTTGGGCCACATACTGTATGAAATGCCGCCATGGGTCCAAAACAACTGGAGGATTGAGAGATGGGGATTCAAGATAAATACTGGTAATCAATACATTCAGAGTGGAAAAATTAAATTAAATAGTCAGGAAAAATTAGCACAGAATCTGTTGTCTGAGAACATAATTCATAACTCCAGTTGAGGCTTTGAATTGGCCCATCTCTGCTATCCTAAAGACAACAAACTGAGGCTGGTAATTTTGGCAAACTTTTTCTCCCTTTTTCTTCCCTTCTTTCCCTGTACTTTGTTATTGCCTCCCCTTGATCCCAAAATTCCACTCTGCAATGGAAAGTGGAAAGCTGTAGGAGAAGAGGATTGAACATGAGAGTGACTCAAAAAAGAAATCAACTGCCTTGCTTTTCCAGGATCTGAGCAGGAATATTATTAATAGAGAAGAAGGAGGCCAAGAGCTGTGATCTCCAAGGGTTGGACCTGCCAAGGCCAGCAGAAGCCAGACTTTGAGTAAAATTGTTGAGTCTACTAGAGTACAAATAGGAACAGATTACATGCTGATATTGAATGGAGAAACATCCAAAGTGAGCGGAGAAAGGACACATGCTTTATTTTAATGGAGTGTGACAGAGGATGAAACTCATGCCTGGCAAAGAGATAACGCTACACCAGACAATGGGCATCATATAGCCATAGATTCTAGATGGTCAAGATTGGGTGAATTCTCTTTTTATCGAAAACATTTTTCTCTGTTAACAACACACTTATGGATTATTAATGCTTTTCACCGTATATTTGCACGTTTAAAGTTTAAATAATTTTTCATGCTATTCACTGAAAGTTAAGGCTTTTTGCTTTTTATAATTTTTTTTGCTTTTTAAGAATGTTGAAGTGTTCTAGAGATGTATTCTCCGCCTTTGTAGGGTGTGAGCTCCCATGTCTTCATGCTATTGTATCTTTGATTCAAATATGGCTCAAACTTTGCCTGTAACCAATGTTTCAATGCCTGCATCTTTTCACAAGTTGCAAGGATGTATTTTAAGTAAGCCTACACTTTTTATATAACTGTGTGACTTGGATTTAAGCGTATGTCCCTGTTTTTCCCCTCACAACTGCAAGACTGTCATTGATATATTTTTGGATTTGCTATTTCTAAGTATGGAATCTAGAAATGATGTAGATAAATGGAATTTGTACAGAATTAACATGTTCTGGAATTACTGCAACAAAAAGTGAATCAGTTACCTTGGGAGTTGGTGAGTGCTCCAACACTGGAGGCATTCAAGAAAAACAAGATAATCACCTGGCAGATATGCTTTGATTGTATTCCTGTGTTGAGCACGGGGTTGGACTAGACGGCCTTGTAGGCCCTTTCCAACTTCACTTTTCTATGATTCTATGAAAATAAAGTCTTATAATGAGATACCCAGTTGAGTTTGGAAAAACTTGTTACTGATTTTCTGGTTTCATTCTGGGAAGGTTTCCTTTATAGGGAAGGTTTCCTTGGCAGTAAGGTTCAGATCTTGGCCACTGATTGAGCTTTTGTGCCAAACTGAAGGTGAATAGCCAGTGATAAATAATTGTATATTTTGATCCTGTTTGCCGCTTCAATCTTTGTAAAGCTGGTTTCTCATCACTTGCAGTGAGGAAGTCAAAATATAGGTTAAAAATTAACATTGAACAAGAAATGTGTATTGCAATCTCAATAATGTGGCAAGATTTGATGTGTGACATAAAGAAAAGCAGGCAAATCCATCTCACTAGGATTTTGAATAGAAATTTAGCCATTTTCTAGCTTTCTAAAATTTAGACTATTTTCTTGATCATGAAAATAAAACATTTTTTTTCTACAGAAGGTTTTAATTTTTACTTTTGTTGTGTGGTTAATCTCAATTTCTAAGAAGGTTTTTAAGCCTAGTAAAGCATTTTTGAAGTTATATTAAATTGTTTCTTTTATCAATTAAACATTTATTAAATGTTATATTTTCATTTTGTTACATTCTATAACTATACATTATTTTCAGAAGGAAAAAAATGGAAGTACTAATCAGGCTGGGCTGATTCTCTCCTGTAACTGAAAGTATCATTTTGGGGGACAAAGCCAGTTAATGAAGGAAGCTAGGAGTTGAAAAATTTGGGAACCAGTGCTATACACCAACCCACCATATTTCACTGTATCAAGTTGTACTGTAGCTTGAAACTCCTTGAAGCTTCCTCCAAAATTTAGCAATAACTATTTTGGATAATTAACAAGTAGCTCATTGAAAGTTTATAAAGTAGATTTGCATTGTCTCTTCCATAAAATAATTGCAAGGCTAATTCTGGAGATTTGACGAGGTGTGCTGGAAATAATTTCACTGGTGTCAAATATCACTTCTGGAACATAATTATAATTTTAGAATTGCAGAGCTGGAAGGGGCCCTACAGGTCATCGAGTCCAGCCCTTGTCAAGGAGGCACAAGTGGGGAATCCAACCCGACTCGGCAGCCAAAGGCCTAAACTCGCCTGGCCTTTTCAGACATTTTAATGTAACAATCAACAAAAATAGTTTTTCACAAATATTAATTTTATTAGAAGAGCCTGCATGCAGTGGCACAGAATAACTGGGTCAATACAGTCCTAGAGAAGCTGACAATGGCCAATGACGGTGGTCTAAAGGTGGCTTCAGTATGTGACTTTTTATCTTCATTCGCTTTGAAAGAGAAGTTCATTCATTCATGAACAAAGTTACTTCTGCATCAAACTGAAAACCAAAATCATTGTTTGCTTTCGCAATGTGAGAGCAGGCAGGAGCCAATTAGCTGATTCAACCCTGACAATATGGGGCGGCAGATGTAGACAGCTTCACATCCAATGTAAATGTCACTCTTCTTGGGTGTTTCTCCAGCAGTTCTTCTATGGATTTGTTGGTTTTAGATGATTAATCTTTTTGTTTTTCACACTTTAAACTTAAAATAAGAGGCCTAAGGAGGGCAATTATCACAGAATTGGCTATAAATGATTCACCTACTGAGGTACCACAGGCCTCCGGAGACCTCTTGGGGTGGACCAGGAGAAAATTCCTCATGCCAAGGCAACTGTGGCAGTCCTTTTAAACATGTATAATACAGATAAACTGGAAATACGGAGTGAGCTTTTTTCTGAACAATCATCGAGTTCCCTCTGCGCATGTTGTAGTACAGTGGTTCTTAACCTTTGTTACTCAGATGCTTTTGAACTGCAACTCCCAGAAACCCCAGTCAGCACAGCTGGTGGTGAAGGCTTCTGGGAGTTGCAGTCCCAAACTCCTGAGTAACCCAAGGTTAAGAACCAGTGTTGTGGTAGTGTGGAGCTGCTTCCAAAACCCTCGTAAAAGTTTTGAGCCACATGAGTTCCTCAAGAGGTGCCCTGAGGAATTCCATGGCCCGAAAGGGGGTGGTGGTATCGGATCCCAGGTGATTTTGCCTCTTCTCCCGATTCCCTGTATTCAATACTGCGTGCCGTCTTCTCTACTAGTCGGTTGTTTGAGGGGGCCTGAGGAGAGCACCTTGGCCATTGCTTTCCCTCGATCTGGGATTTCTGGTGGGGGGGAAATCTCCCGAATCCTAGCCTCCGCCCCTGCAAAGCCCCCCCCCCCTCAGGTGGCCGCCTCCTTGGGCTGTGACTCCTCAACGTCACAGCCCCAGAGAGACAGAGACAATAAAGGTCACCTCAGAGATCCCTGAAAACCGTTCCTGCCCTCCCCCACACCAGGAGGGAAGGCAAGGCGCCTGCGCGGAGGAAGGCGGTTAGCCCGCGAGGCGATGGGAGCCCCTCCCCCTCCCCGGGCGCTTGCGCACAAAGGCATGGGCGCTTCTTCCTGCCTCTCACCCCCCCTCCAGTTTGGCGGTTGGAGCGAGGAGGCCCTTTTCCCGGTCCTGAGGGGAAAAAGTGGCGGGAAACAGCCTCCGTCCCTCCACTTTCTTTTCCCCACACACACACACCTGTTGGCGCCTGAGGACAGGGGAGGGCGAAATGGGTGTGTGTGTGCTCGACATTCCTCAGGCTGTTGGGAAGTGCTTCCTATGGGGCGCTTATGGGGCCTCCCAGAGGCTGCCTCCCCCGCCGCCCCTTTCCCATCCACGTCACCCCCTCGACCTTCCTTCCCCTAAACAAGTGGTTCTTAACCTTTGTTACTCAGATGCTTTTGAACTGCAACTCCCAGAGATCCCAGTCAGGACAGCTGGTGGTGAAGGCTTCTGGGAGTTGCAGTCCAAAACTCCTGAGAAACCCAGGGTTAAGAACCAGTGCCCTAAACCCTCCTGGACGCCGCCTGTTGGGGGACCTGGGGTGGTGGTCAGAAAGGCTCCCGCCATTTTGGGGTTCCCTCCCCCACGGGTCTCCTCCCTCCCCTTTTCTCCCCTCCCCCCGCTGCAGCCTCCAAGCGCGTCCCTTTCGCTCCCCACGTTGGCTTTGGCAATATCACTTCAGCCTCCCTTCATTTAGGAAAAACATTCCTTAAGGGAAGAGGACGGAAACATAGAGCTACCGGCGGTCGAGCGGGCTCCCTCAAACAGGAACCGGAAGTGGGAGCGGTGCGCCTGCCTCTCTTTCCCCCGCCACCTCTATGGCTCCAGGGGCGGGGGAGAGGCGCTTGCGGGGGGGGGGGCTCCAATCGCAGGACGTTGTGGCGGGAAGAGGAGGGTGCGTGGAGGGGTGGGGGTTTCCGCACGATCCGGATTGCAAATCCTCCCCCTCCGTCTGCTTGGTAGAAACGCCTTTCCAAGAAGGAAGGCCTATTGTTTTCTTGGGGTCTCCTCTTGAGTGGGGGGATATTCAAGAGGGAGGAGGGGGGAGTTTGCATCTAACCCCCCAAGTCCCAAGATGCTCCCAAGGCCCCTCCCTGTAATGCACCAATGTGTGTGCAAAGGGGGTGGGGTCGCGTTCGTCCTGGGTTTTCCCGCGAGGAGACCCATCTACCCATCCTTCCCACAAACCCTGGGTGTAAATGGTTGTTGTGGGTTTTTCGGGCTTTTTGGGCATGTACTGAAGGTGGTTCTTCCTAATGTTTCGCCAGTCTCTGTGGCCGGCATCTTCAGAGGACAGCACTCTGTGCCCTGGGTGTAAAATCCAAGGAGAGAAAGGGTCCTTTGTGGGAAACGCACCCCACCTCTTTGGAAAAGTTACTTTAAGGCTGCAAGGACCTACCTGGTAGGGAAGCAGGGATAGTGGGTGCAGGCAGGAGGAAGTGGGGCAGGAAAGAATCCCACACATGGGGTTTTGGAGCAGAAGGTAGAGGTGAGCTCGGGAGGAGGGGGATGAGCCTGGACACTTGCCTTGGGATCCAAAACATCCTCTGGATGTCACCTTCTTTTTGCCTCTCCAATCCTTGTGCAGAAAGCCTCCAGAATGATCCTTTTTTTCTTTTCTCCCAAAGCAGGGGGTGAGACGGAGCTGAATTTTCCTCCTCACTTTTTTCTGGACCAAAAGAGAAGAATCAGCTTCCAGATCCCCCCAACCTTTGCAAGGCAGGTGAGATCTCTTTCTTTTTTAGGCTCAAAAAGAACAACCATACAATCAACAGAACACAGTATGTTCAAAAAAAAAAAGATAAATATTTTATTTAGGCATGTAAATATTTACGTGCCACCTTTTCTCCCTAAAGGATGCTTACAGTGGGATGTGGTGGTGCTGCAGGCTAAACCGCAGAAGTCTCTGTGCTGCAGGTCAGATGACCAGCTGTCATAAGATCGAATACACGCAACTTGCTTTGCATGTGTGTGTGTGGAGGGGTGGGGGTTTCCACACAATCCGGATTGCAAATCCAACCTAGCAGTTTGAAAGCATGCAAATGCGAGTAGAGAAATAGGTACCACCTCGGTGGGAAGGTAACAGCGTTCTGTGCCTAAGTCCCACTGGCCAGGTGACAACGGAAATTGTCTTCAGACAAACGCTGGCTCTACAGCTTGGAAACGGGGACGAGGACTGCCCCCTAGAGTCAGACACGACTGACTATATGTCAAGGGAAACCTTTACCTTTACCTATAATATTTACGTGCCACCTTTTTCCTAAGGATGCTTATAGTGAGGCTTACAGTATTAAAATAAAAAAAGCTAAAATCATGACAATATTTTAAAAAAATTATACTGGTATATTAAAACTAGTAAATAGGAGTAATATTAAAAACAAATAAACACAAATAAAACTACAGAATACGGTACTTCTTTTCTGCCCTCACAAAGGACTGGGTTGGTCTAAAGTCCATACAGTGGTGCCTCGCATAGCGAGCGCCCCGTTGAGCGATTAAATCGCTTAACGAGGGGCTCTGGGCCATCGCTGGGGCATTCGCTCAGCGATGGCCCCTATGGAGTTTTTTCGCTTTGCGATATTCGCGAAGCGATCCGCTTAGCGAATATCGCATAACGAAGCGGGGGAGAACAGCTGATCGGTGGTTCCAGAATGGCCGCCGGAAGGTCCGCGCCGCATTTTCGCGCCCTGCCTTCGCTTACCGAGGGCACGAAAATGGCGGCGCTATGGAGGAACTTCGCTGAACGGTGAGTTTTTAAGCCATAGGAACGCACTGAACGAAGTTCAATGCATTTCTATGGCTTTTTCCTTTCAGTACATCGATGTTTCCCATAGCGAGGGTTAATCCGGAACGGATTAACCTCGCTATGTGAGGCACCACTGTATATTTTTAGGTTCATGCTAATTCTTTCAACTTCAGTCTGTAGCCTATTAAGTCTGCATGATAGGGACGGCCCTAAATTTTCCTGATTTTCCATCATGTTAGGGTTAGGGTTTTTTCCGCACATTAAAGTTCTGGCATTTTCTCCTGCTTCTTTAATATTCACAAATGTTTTTTAAAAACTTGGATTTTAATCTGGGAGGAGCAAGTACAGCTTAAGAGTGGGTGTACATTTTAGTGTAGAGACTTTGAACGTTTCTCTGCCGGTGGCCACCTCTCCCCCTAGCTCTGGGGCCCCCACGCCTGCCAGAGATAGCGTTGAAACAAATGAACAGGCAAGTGTGCCTATGGAAGCACTTCCTGGCGTTAAGAAATTTATATTCAATCATGCTTATGCCTAGCTGTGCTTAGTATTTGTAGTACCATTTTGTATTAGCTTGCCATGTTAGATGTTAAGAAATTTGTAAGTATCAACTCCTGACCTTACACTAACATGAGGAAAGGAATGTGCAGAATGTATTGTTAGAATAAATAGGGTAAACAAGAACAGGGTGACATTTTTCTATGCTTTTAATTGTATTTATTGTATTATAATTTTACCCTCACTTCACTTTATGATTTTTGATTTTCACACCTATGTATTAATGCTGCTATTTGCTTTTTTGTTACTCTGTTGTTTTTTGTTACTTGTTGTAAACCGCCCAGAGCGGCCTTGGCTGCGAGATGGGCAATATATAAATAAAATAAAATAAAAATAAATGGGAAGGTGATGAGACAGCAGAAAGAAAGAGAGGCCTAAAGAGAAAAAAGAGGCCAGAAGTCAACTATATCATGTTAGCTATACTAGCTAGGTGAGGGTTGCAAATAAGGTCAGTGATATGTGATAGGTATGATATATAAACACTAGCTCACATCTGTAAACTCTGAGACAGATTTGTTCAGGTGTTAACCCATGTGTATTCCTTTATTCTGCAGAAAAATAAAAAGCCCTTTTGTAGTGGATATTCTCCTTTTCTCCCACCTTGTACGTAATTGGAAATTAGCTTACCAAGTTGTTTGAACTGTTAATTTTTGCAACCCTGTAACTTCTTTACCCACACACATGCTGACAAATTTTGTCTTGGTGACACTGTTGAGTTCCCCTAGAATAGATTCTTGGTTCTGGATGACTTCCTCATCCATGCCTAGGTTGAGGTATCCGGGCTAGCTTTTGAGCTCTTGGAATGGCAGACCACATGCTTTTAAATATTGTCTTTTATTGTAAGCCACCTTGGGTCGTTTCAAGGAAAAAGGTTGGGTAAAAATATTTTTAAATAAATAAATAAATATGCTGGACCTGGTATGCAGAATGATGATGTCTGAATCTGAATTTAGGGACTTTATAGCATTTCTCTCCTTTCACGCAACGGCACAGTAATTATGCAAACAGGACAATACAAGGACAAAATCAGTAAACGTCTAGACCCCACCACCTACAGAAAACTGTAATGGGACCCAACCAACAAAATCACAAAACAAACAAACATGCTGATCAGTTTCTCCCTGCACCCCAACATCTCCAAACGAATCGGCAAGACAGAAGCTCTCCCACCATGACTATACGGACTTCCCAAAATCCACAAAGACTCAATCCCACTCAGGGATATTGTAAGTGCCATCGGCCCCCCCAACATATGAATTAGGAAAATACCTAGCCACCATCATACAGATCCACAATGGACAAACATCAAAGACTCAGGACATTTCATAAACAAGATCAACATCCTAAAACTCAACCCTGGGGACAGACTGATCAGCTTTGATGTAGTATCCCTATTCACCAAGGTACCGATACTCTGACACTCCTCCAGCAGATATTTCCAGAAGACATCAAGGCCCTTTTCCAACACTGCCTACTTTCAGTGGGATAACGAGTTCTATGAACAGACAGATGGAGTGGCCATGGGGAACCCCCTCAGCCTGGTTATAGCAAACTTCTACATGGAACATTTCAAAAAAGAGGGCCTGGCTTCGATACCCTTTGCACCCATAGTCTAGTTCTGATATGTGGATGACACCTTCGCAATTTGGAACCACGGTGAAGAAAAACTGAAGAATTTCTAAACTATCTCAACAGCATCCAAAGAGTTCCTATTGGGAGAGTGGGAAAACCCACCCACACAGACAGGTACCTACAAAAAAACTCCAGCCACCACCCACAACAAAAAAGAGGCATAATCAAAACACTGGTAGACCGTGCAAGTTGGAACCGTGAAGCTCAATTTCTCGGCACCGAACTCAACCATCTGAATTGGGCCCTGCAGGTGAATGGCTATCCAAGAATGGCTCAAAAGAGCCATCAAAACAAAACAAAAAAGCACCAAACTGAAGAGGAAAAACAGCCACCCACAAATAAAGTATTTCTGCCATACATCAAAGGGATCACAGACCATATGGGAAAACTTTTGAAAAAATACAACCTACAAACAGTATTCAGGCCCACCATAAAAATACAACAAATGTTATGGTCAGCAAAGGACAAAAGGGACCCCCCTCACCACTGCAGGAGTATACCTTGCAGTTGTGGCCAGGTATATATTGGAACCACAAAACGCAGCATTCACACCACAAGAATCAATGAACATGAGAGACACTGCAGACTAAAACCAGAAAAATCAGCAGTATCTGCCATCAGAGTGGTATCATCTGCATATCTGAGGTTGTTGATATTTCTTCCGGCAATCTTAATACTGTAATGGTTTCGGATTCATCCAGTCCAGCCTTTCGCATGATGTATTGTGAATATTTTAATTTCATTTTTATTTTTTATTTATTGCATTTATACCCCGCCCATCTAGTCAACAGACTACTCTGGGCGGCTAAATAAGCAAGGAGACAATATACAGTCTTGTCGTACTCCCTTCTCAATTTTGATCCAATCAGTTGTTCCATATCCAGTTCTAACTGTTGCTTCATGTCCCACATGTAGATTTCTCAGGAGACGGAAAAAGTGGTCAGGCACTCCCATTTCTTGGATGACTCGCCATAGTTTGCTGTGGTCAACACAGTCAAAGAAGCAGATGTTTTTCTGGAACTCTCTGGCTTTCTCCAGAATCCAACGCATGTTAGCAATTTGGTTTCGAGTTCCTCTGCCCCTTTGAAATCCAGCTTGTACTTCTGGGAGTTCTCGGTCCACATACTGCTGAAGCCTGCCTTGTAGGATTTTGAGCATAACCTTGCTAGCGTGTGAAATGAGTGCAATTGTACGGTAGTTGGAGCATTCTTTGGCACTGCCCTTCTTTGGGATTGGGATGTAGACTGATCTTTTCCAATCTTCTGGCCACTGCTGAGTTTTCCAAACTTGTTGCAGGTCTTGTTTTTGCTGACTCTATAGAGCTTCTCCATTTTTGGCTGCAGAGAATATAATCAATCTGATTTCAGTATTGCCTATCTGATGATCTCTGTGTGTAGAGTCACCTCTTGTGTGGTTGGAAAAGAGTGTTTGTGATGACCAGCTTGTTCTCTTGACAAGTCTCTATTAGCCTTTGCCCTGCTTCATTTTGAACTCTAACTTACCTGTTGTTCCTTTTACCTGTTGACGGCCTACTTTACCATTCCAGTCCCCTATAATGACAAGAACATCTTTCTTTGGTGGCAATTCTAGAAAGTGTTGTAAGTCTTCATAGAATTGGTCAGTTTCAGCCTCTTCAGCATTGGTGGTTGGTGCATCAACCTGGATGACTGTGATGTTAAAAGGTCTGCCTTGGATTCGTATTGAAATCATTCTATCATTTTTGAGATTGTATCCCAGTAGAGCTTTCCCCACTCTTTTGTTGACAATGAATCACGTTTAGTCAGAACTCTGCACTATGACCTGTCCATCTTGGGTGGCCCTGCATGGCATAGCCCATAGCTTCTCTGAATTACTCAGGCCCCTTCACCAGGACAAGGCAGCAACCCATGAAGGAGTTCTTAGACGACAACTCCTAGAAATCCAGGCTAGCACACCTGTTACCACCCAATTTCGGTCCCGATTCTCCAGCAGGAATATCAGATAAAATGGTGCATTGATCGGTCTATATGTAAGCCAATTAATTAAAAACATATAGCTGGACTCCGTTACTAAAAAGCGGACCGGGAGCCCTCATCATACATTGGTAAAGCATTTTATAAATTTCTTACAAAGGACAATAAAGCACAGCATCCCCTATTGGTCTCCTGAACCCCGTGGGTGCCTGTTGGGTCATTCTATTGGATGTGATAGATGTAAGAAAATATCCAGTTTGTCCCCCCCCCCTTTGGACCTGTGGGTTAGTGGCTGCCAAGGTTGTGAATTTGTGTGACGTATTGTGCAGCTTATCTTTAAACATTACAGTCTTTGCCTGAAGCCCTGTGAGTTGGCCTGGAATGGGAATTACAAAGCTGTGTCAGTTTAAAGCTGTGTCAGTTTAACAGCAGTGTGATAATGTAGGAATGTTTCTGTGAGCGCCAAGGGGGAGGGGTCAGGAATGAGGATACAAAATACATTGACTAGAGAAAATGCATATAAAGTACAGATACAAAATGCATATAGAATATTATAGTAAAGAAATAGTAAGGTACGATTACTTGTGTAAAATACTGATTATGAATGTTAAGTACATGTGAATCAAATAGCACGTGTTGTCTTAAATTGTAAAGCCGGTACTTCGTATATGTTATATCAGAAGAACCTCATTCTTTCCCCCTATCACACCTAGCAGTGAAGGCTTATGGGAGTTCAAGAATATTGAGGGATCCAAGGTTAGGAGGAGACAGGAGTGCGAGTGAAGGGTCCCCTCTGCTTTCATTATGACCTGTTAAACTTCTGCCTGTCAGGAAGCCGTTAAAAGGGAACAGAAGCTCCCCTCTCCATGGGGGAGGGGACTCAGAAGGCAAATCATACAATTAAACAGAAAACATGAGGTAAGAACAGCCCTGCCCGAGCGCAAAAAGAAAGGAAGGGAAAAAGGCTGTCAAATCTTCTCAAGAGGCCAAAAAGGTAGACGCACAAGTTCAGCCTGAGGGGAAGAAGAAGATCCGCCCTTCCCCCTCCCTCAACCTCCCTCCTGAGGGAAAAACGGCGGCAAATCCTGTCAGAGCCCCCCCTCCAAACTGCGCACGCGCCCTTCTCTGTCGCCTAGAAGGGAGAAGGCAAGGCGCCTGCGCAGAGAAAGGCGGTTGCCAGGCGCGCCAATTTGAAATGGACGCCTGAGGAAGAAAGAAAGAAGGGGGGGCTGGGGAGATGAAGTGACGGGGGGGGTTAACGTTGCCCCCCCTTTCTGTCTGCTCTTACCTTCGCCTTCCCTGAAGAACAAAAGAGCATAACAGCTGCTCTCTGTCAGAGGCCCCCCCCTCAGACATCACCCCATAGTCGGGGCGGGGGGTTAAGGGAAGGGCTGGGTGCCTCCCGACCCTTCTCCCTTCGGAGGTTGGCGGGTGGGGTGAGAGCAAGGCTAAAGGGGGGGGGCTTGGAAGGCTTTGTTGCCCCACCAGCCTATAGAATGGGGGGCTCTTACGTAAGAGGAGCCTGCCAACGGGCGCTTATGGGGGGGCTTTCTCACCCCCCCTTTTCCCCATCCCCTCATATCCCTCCCTCCCCCTCCGAAAGCCAGAGGAAGTCTGCGCGCGGGGTGGGGGTGAGGTTGGAGAGGGATGTGCAAAGCACTGCAAACCTTGGGGGCAGCAAGTGGCGGGCGGGGGGGCGAAGATACCAAAAACCTCTCGGCCTGACTTTCCCCGGACCCTTCCGTCCTGTCTTTTTTGGGGGGGGGCGCTTTGCACCCTCCATCTCTTTTTCCAACAACCACCTCGCAGGATGGGGGGGGGAGAGCAGGCGCACGAAAGCCTCTCCCCCCCCCCGGTCCATTTATGGATCCCCTTCAGAGGGTCACCCATGGGTTCAATTCGAGGGGGTGTGTGGAAGAGAGAACCCGCATCTCTATCGCTCTCGGTCCCCCTCCTTCCTCGGGCTCTGATCTTCAGTAGATTGAGGGAAGGGGGGAATTCCTCCTTCCCCCCCCTAGAATTCCCCCCATCTCCCTCTCTCTGCCCACGCATCAGCCCCCCCTTTACATCCCGTTTCCCCCCTTTTATTGCAAGAAGATCAGGAGGTCCTTCACCTCTTTCTCTGCATTCATAAGGAAGGAGGGGAAAACTAGGGCTTCCTAGCTCTTACGTCCAACCGGAAGCGGAAGGATTGCGCCTTCCCCTCTTTCCCTCCGTCTCTATGGTCCCCGGTCCAGCCGCTTGCTGGGAGGCCTCCCCGGGAGTTCCGCGCATCAAGACCCTGGGAGGAGGTGGGGCGCAGGACGTGGGGGCGTTGGGGTGTGTGTGTGTGTGCGCATAGCTGTTGTGGAACGAGAGAGAGAGAGAGAGAGAGAGAGAGGGACACGGCAGTGGGGGGGATGTGGGGGGGCTGGCGTTGCACCCGCGCCTTGCAAGGCAGGCGTTTATCTCTGCGGGTCTCTTGCTGGGAGAAGGTGGGGGAGAGATTCGGGGGTGGGGGGATCGAGAGGGTTGGCCAAGGATCCGGGTTCCGCCCTTAAGGGCAGTGGGAAGGGAAGGGTCGCTCTCCATTTCCTCCCTCCCCCATCCTGCCTGTACCTGGTGGGTGTAAAAAAAAGCACAAAAAGGGGGGGGGGAGGAAGTCCTTTGGCTCTTGTCCTCCTTGGAAAGGTAAAATCTCAAAAGGGGAGGCGATTCTCTGGAAGAAACTCCTCCCCAGCCACCCCTTGGTGTCAGCTTGGGAGGAACTCCAAGTCCCGGGGTGGGGGGGGGGAGAGCTGGACTACGGAGGTGTTGCAGGGTTAGAGAAGAAAGAGTTGCTGCAAAGGGAGGAAGGATTGTGAATGTCTTCTGCATGTCATCCTCCTCTTCCCCCCCTCCCCGTCCAAATTGCCCTTTAGGGACTCTAAAGAAGCGTTCCCGATCCAGTTGCTCTCTGCTGCCTGATCTGGCAGAGAGGAGAGCGGATCCAGCTCAAAACCAGATCTGAGGTTGGGGATCCACAACAGGAGAGCAGAGAGGTTTATGGGTTTCTTTCCTCCCTGCCTGTCGTGGGGGCTTCCTTGTGTCCTGAGCAGAAAAGGTCTTTTTTCCCCTTTCTTTCTCTGAGAGGAAGGCAGTGATGAAACAGGCTGAGAAGCTGACAGACTTTCCATCGCAGGATGTTTTTCAGCGGAGGCAAAACGAATCCTCTCAAAAACAGGACCTTGTGGCAAGTTCGGCAAGCTTCCGTGCAGAATATTTTTCTCGTAGTTTGGTCCCGGAGGCCCAGTTCTGGACCATCCAGTTTACAAAAGGACAGCTCCTCATTTGCCAGGACAGACCCCTTCCATTTTTGGACTCTCCATGGAGAGCCTGCTCTGCCAAGGAGTCTCCCCACAACTGCTTCCGACTTTTGGCTTTCCAAACTCCACCCTCGGCCTTTTTTTAATCAGGGGCTGGGGTGGGTCGGTGTGTTTCCCTCTCCCAGGAGGTCTTTTTGTAAAGTGAACGGCTCTGAAGTGTCCATTCTTGACCAAAGTGTCCCCACATCCATTGCAAGGCAGCAAGGGATGTTAACAGAAACCGGGCCTTCTCGGCGGTGGCCCCTCGGCTGTGGAACACCCTCCCTACTGAAATCCGGCTGGCACCCTCGCTGGGCGTTTTCAAAAGCCAGCTGAAAACTTGGCTGTTCAAGCAGGCCTTCCCTTCAATCAATTAAGTGATTCTTGTTTCTTTTTCTCGTGGTTCACGCCGTCTTGGGACTGTTTGCTTCAAATTAATTGTTAAAATTGTAATTCTATGATTTTATATTCTATATCGTTCTGTTTTTATCTATGTAAAACTGTGTATATTCTAAATTGTTTCTATCTTGTATGTTGTGAGCCGCCCAGAGTAGACTATGTCTAGATGGGTGGCATATAAATGTAATAAATAAATAAATTAACAGCAGGTCCCTTTAATCTGTGAAGGGTGGTAGGTGAGCTCTGAGGGAAGAAGGCAGCCTGAGCAGGGTCCGGGTTAGAAGATAACAGGGGATGATGATGTCCCTGCAAGTGAGAAATGTCTTGAGACATGCATTGAGTCTACCCGGGGTTCCATGACACTACCACATTCCTTCGGTCACACAGGGCACTGTGGCAGAGAACCACCACGGCACATGGGATGTGCGTTGGTATCTTTCATAATCCAAGACAGTGAAATTGATTTTTTAAAATGGCTTTGTTAACAATAGAAGGATGCCACTGATGGAAATCTACCGTGCAGTGAAATAGGGGTGGGAGAGAGAAGTTCTGTGTGATTTTTGTTGGTGCCAGTTTTTGGGTGAGAAAGTGGCATGGGCTGATGGTCTGCGTCTCTGCTTCCAAGCAAAGAGAATTGCAGAAGGAGGAGACCCTGTAAGTACATTTGTACTTCTACAAGTACTTATGCGGCTTTGGAACAATATCAATAAATTTCAAACAGTTGCAGATCTCACTGTGCTAGTTAACAGATACTTCGGCTTAACAACAACAACTGAGATTCGGGGGGGGGGTTCAGCTTCAGGGATTGGGGGGGGAACCCAGCACCCTAGGGAATGAATTAGGATCAGGGAGGAAGCTGGTTGTGAGACAGCCTTTCTCTATATTTAGGAACATGTTTCTTTCTCAAACTACAAATCCGAAAATCCTGTGTCTGTGGGGATTCTGGGATTGTAGTCAATGAAAGGAACTCTTCCCAGCTCTGCCGTCACCTCCTTCTCCTTTTTGGGTGGTCATTCCCAGGCCCACCTGCCTGGCCTGACCTGAGGAAGATCTTAGAAGAGGTGAAGGGACAGTAATTCCCCCTTTCCCCCTCAATTCCTCCCTAGGGAGCAGCAGGATGAGCCCCATGGGCCCCACGTCATGGTCTTTGCCAGAGTCTGTGAGATGCCCCTCCTTCCTCCCCTTCCTGTTAATTGTTCTTTCCTTCCTCCCTGCCACTCTTTTATTAACTATGTGTCCCCTCTCCTATTTCTGCTCTCCAAAGAAGAAAGACATAGAGAAGTTTCCTACTCTATGGTTCCGTCTATGTAGCCTCACGTGAAGTAAAGACAGAAACATGGCCTGTAAGGAAAAGAAGCCTCCAGACAGATCCCTTTTTTCTTTTCTCCAGAACAGGAGGCGGGACGGAACCGATCTCTCCTCACTTTCCTTTGGACAGCAAGGGAATAAGCTAATTCCAAATTGCTCCAACATTTCCAAGGTAGGTGGAATTGTCATTCTTTATTCATATCGTACAATTGTGGAGTCAGAAGGGGCCTTTAAGGCCAATGCATCCAGCTAAAGGCAGGCATCCGCATTAAAGCAAATCTGACCGAGAGTTGCCCGATGTTTTCTTTCAGTGTCATAGTGCTTTCCACCTCCCCCTGAGGTCATTGGTTCCGTTGCTGCACTTTTCAAATGGTTAAGAGGTTTTTTTCCTGATATTTGGCTGAAATCTGATTTCCTGGACCCGAAGCCCTGGAACCCACCCCCATTTCACTGCCCGGTAGATTTCCGAGCCAGCATCTGTCACTCTGGGGTGACAAATGCTGCCTCCACACTGTATGATGTGGCGTATGACAGTCTTTGAAGTATTGCAAGAGTGTGATCCTATCTCTAGGCTATCATGCCCAGTTCCTTCAGCCTTTCCTCTTAAGGCTTGGTTTTCAGTCCTTTGCACCTCTTTGTCTCCATCCTCTGAGCTGCTTCCAATTTTCCTGCCTTGGAATCCTAGCCTGTGCCAAACAGAGGGGACGTTGTGCTTTGTTTATTTATTTATTTAAAATCTTTATATCCCACCTTTCTCCTTAATAAGAACCTAAGGCAGTTTACATCATTGAAAACAATACAGTGGTGCCCCGTATAGCGACATTAATCCGTTCCAGGATTAACGTCGCTATACAGAAACATTGTAAAGCGAAATTAAAAAGCCCATTGAAACGCATTAAAACCTGGTTATTGCATTCCAATGGACTAAAAACTGGCAGGGACGGTGGGTGGGGGATCCCGAAGGCTTCCAGGCAAAAGCCCCTCCACCCTGTCCCCGCCACCCCGCGCTGCCTTCCCTAGCCGAGATCGGACTCCCAGGAGCCCGATCCAGGCCGGGGAAAGCGGCGGGGGGTGGCTGCCAGCGAAGGGGACAGGGTGGGTGGGGGATCCCGAAGCCTTCGGGACCCCTCCACCCTGTCCCCACCGCCCACGCTGCCGAGCCCAGGATGCCTGACAGGCATCCGATCTCCCCACCTTCCCCCCGCGGCTTGGATTGGACCCACGGGGGCTAGCCCTGCCATGGCTGAACTCTTGGGAGTCCAGCCATGGCAGGGCTAGCCCCCGCGGGTCCGATCCAAGCCGCGGGGGGAGGGTGGGAGAGCGGGGGGATCCGGATGCCTTTCAGGCATCCTGGGCTCGGATCCCACCCGCCGCCGGTTACCGAAGGCTGGGTAACCGGCGGCGGGTGGCATCCGAGCCCAGGATGCCTGACAGGCATCGGATCCCCCCACCCTCCCCCTGCGGTGGCCTCAGAAGGACCCTTCGGAAGGGTCCTTCGAAGGCCACCGCAGGCATTTTCCCCCAGCTGAGTGGCGGGAGCGCTCCTTTGGAGGCTCCCGCCACTCAGCTGGGGGAAAATGGTGCCTATGGGGAAAACATCGCAAAGCGATTTTTCCCCATAGGCACCTTCGTTATACGATCGCAAAAGCGATGGCATTTTTGCTATCGCTATGCGAATTCGTCGTTAAACGGGGCACTCGTTATACGAGGCACCACTGTATTAAAAAGCTAAAAGCATTAGGTATGCAAGGGTGGTGGGACCAAGGAAAGACCTCACCTGATAATCTTAAATGCAGGCTCATAGTGGGATATGTGGTCTTTTAGATAGCTTGGACCCAAGCTGCTTATAGGTTAAAACTAGTGTGCCTGGAAACGTCACTGTGGCCAAATTGGACCTGTTAAGGAACACTAGTTTGAAACTGTGCAGAGGCACTCCTGGCCATCGCCGAAACCTGGACATCCAGGCTCAGAGATGAATCCAGGAGCATCCCCAAGCTGTGATTTTCAGAGGGAGTGTCACCTCATTCAGCACAGGCTGCAACGCTATTCCTTGATCTGCTTTCCGACTGACCAGGAGCACCTCTGTCTTGTCATCCAGTCCATGACTGACACCAGGCATGGATCTAGATATGAAACAGCTTCCTTGGATTTAGATGGGAAGAAGAGAGTTGAGTGTCATCAGCATACCGGTGACACTGAGCCCCAAATCCCCAGTCTATTTCTCACGGCGGTTTCATGTAGAAGTTAAATAGCATAGGGGGCAAAACAAGATCTTTGATGACATCACAGGCCAAATGTCAGGGTATTGAACAGGAGTCCCCCAGCAGCACCTGCTGGCTTCTCCCTTCCAGGAAGGACCGGAGCCACTGTAAAACAGTCCCATCCCAGAGAGAGGGCCCAGAAGGATATCATGGTGTTGAAAGCTGCTGAAAGGTCCAACAGAACCACCAGAGACACACTCCCTCTGTCTAGTTCCTGGCATAAATCATCCACCAAGGTGACCAAAGCAGTGTCCGTCCCATTTCCAGGCCTGAAGCATCTCATCCAGGACGATTCATCTCATCTACCCCCCTGGAGCTGAGAAGCCACAACCTGCTCCATGAATTTGCACAATAATGAGATATTAGAGACTGGCTGGTAATTATTCGATACTATGGAATCCAAGGAGGGCTTTTTTCAATAATGGTCTTACTACTGCCTTCTTCAAGCAAACTATAAGTTGTATGACTAGAACGGAAAATCTTGAAGATGATATTAATTGGGAAGGAAATTATTAGAATGAAAGAATGGGTAAAGAAGATGAATGAAAAGGAGCAAATAAGAGATATTGGAAGAAGAGTAGATTTCACGGCTAAATATACTTGGATAATTGGACAAAGGATGAGAAAACAAAGGAAGGAAAGGGTATACAGATGATGAAATTTCAGAAAATTGGTTGTTGTGGGTTTTTCGGGCTCTTTGGCCATGTTCTGACGGTCTGAAGATGCCGGCCACAGAGACTGGCAAAACGTTAGGAAGAACAACCTTCAGAACACAACCAAAGAGCCCGAAAAACCCACAACAACCATTAGATCCTGCCCGTGAAAGCCTTCCCGAATACATTTCAGAAAATTATTGAAACCAGACAGAAAGCAGAAACTACTAAAAACAGGAAAGGGACAATAAGCGTAATATAGAGGATGTTAATACTGGCAGAATGTAAAGCATCAGTTTTAAAAGATGTGTTGCATGGAGTTTGGGCTAAGGAAACTAAGGGGAGGGAAGATTGGAATAGTTATAAAGTTGTATGGGGATGGTGCCTAACACCAGGGAAATTGAATTTATTAAATAAAAATGTACCATCTTTGTGCTGGAGATTTATTGTTAAAAAGGGGATATTATGGAAATAATCGGCATTGATGTGCAAATACTGTATTTTTCATGCAATCCTTCCTTTAAGGCAGTGGTTCTTAACCTTTGTTACTCGGATGCTTTTGAACTGCAACTCCCAGAAACCCCAGTCAGGACAGCTGGTGGTGAAGGCTTCTGGGAGTTGCAGTGCAAAACTCCTGAGTAACCCAAGGTTAAGAACCAGTGGTTTAAGGGAGGGAAAGAGTAGAAGAGCTCCTTCCCCCCCCTTGGCGCTTCTCAAACCGGAAAACGGAAGGAGTGCGCCTCGCCTATCCTTCCCCCTCGTCTCTATGGTCTCCCAATCGATACCGCTTGCCCGGAGGCCTCGCCTGTCCTTCCCCCTCGTCTCTATGGTCTCCCAATCGATACCGCTTGCCCGGAGGCCTCCTCGCCTGTCCTTCCCCCTCGTCTCTATGGTCTCCCAATCGATACCGCTTGCCCGGAGGCCTCCTCGCCTGTCCTTCCCCCTCGTCTCTATGGTCTCCCAATCGATACCGCTTGCCCGGAGGCCTCCTCGCCTGTCCTTCCTCCTCGTCTCTATGGTCTCCCAATCGATACTGCTTGCCCGGAGGCCTCCTCGCCTGTCCTTCCTCGTCTCTATGGTCTCCCAATTGATACCCTTTGCCCGGAGGCCTCCTAGTCAGTTTTCCCGCTTCAGGACCCTGGAAGGAGGTGGGCGATGGCTGCGGGGGGGGGGATGATTGTGTGTGTGTGTGTGTGTGTGTGTGTGTGTGTGTGTAAGGGGAAGGAGGAGGGGGGATGGCAAAGGGATGTGTGCGGGGGGGGGAGGTGCTCCCAAACCCAGCTCCTTCCCCAGCCAGGCTTCTTCTGTATCTCCGTCTCTCTCCCTCACACACACACACACCTCTCTCTTTAGGGGCTTCTTAAGGAGGCCTTCCCTCGAGGGTCTAGTCGTGAACCGGAGTCACCCCCTCCACTGGATCGCTGCCTGGAGGAGATCCCACGGCAGGAAAGGGAGGGTGGGTGGGATGATGGCCTCCCTGCCTGCCTGCCTGGGGGGCTTCCTTGTGGCTTCCGAATCTGGGAGGTCTTTCTTGGAACGGAAGGCGGGCCGTTTTTTCCCCCTCTACCTGGGGCCGAAGTTGGGCGCACCCCTCCCACCCCTCAACTCTCTAGGAAACCCCACCACCCACCCCACAGCTCTCTTGATGCATGGGAACAGCCCCCGTGGCTCCTTCCTCCCTTTTTGGGGGGAGTTATGGGGAGCCTCTTTGTTATGGCCTTCCCCCCCTCCCTTCCTCCTGAAATTTCATTTACCCCGCCTGTCTCTCTTTCTCTTTCTCTCTCTCTCCATGCAATCCTTTATTAGGGGGGGAAGGAGGAGAAGGGAAACGATGGTATCGGAGGAGCTCTATCTTCTTGGCTCTAGGTACAACAGGAAGCGGATGTGGAGTCCTGTGCGGTGTCCTCTCCTTCCCCTGTCTCTATGGTTCTCGGTGTTGGCGCCGGGAGGGACGGAAGCGCGCGGGTGCCTTTCTCTGCCTTCGGGACCTCCTGGGAGGAGGTGGGCGATCCTGAGGGCAGGGTGTGTGTGTGTGGGGGGGGGGGTTTGGAAGAGCTAAAAAGAGATGGCAGGCGGGGGGGGGGGAGATTTCCGAAAAAAGAGAAATTAAATCTCAACTTCTGGGGGGGGGGGAGAGAAGAGGGAAATCTCCTCCCTTTCCCCTCGGTCTGCTTTGCAGGAAACAATGACCTTGGAAGGCTGGCCTTTTTCTTTCTGGGTCTTCTCCTTGGGGACCTAGGAAGGAGACAGAGATGGGATGTGTGCGTTGGGGGATCCAGATCCTCCCCCCCCCCCACATGCCCCTTCCCATCAAGGTCCCCTATGTGCGTGTGGAGGGGTTGGGAATCTCATGGTCCTCCGCTTTCCTGCGAGGAGACCTCCCTCCTTCCCCCAAATCCTGCCTGTGTGGGGTGGGTGGCAAAGGGGGCTGGAGAGGAAGGGCAAGCCTCTGGGGGGGGCCTCCAGCCAAAGGCTCGAGGTGTCCAAAGAAACCCCCTGGACATCCCCCACCCACCCCCTCTGCCAGGGCTGCCTTCAAACCCCCTGCCCCCCCCCTCATTCCTTCCTTTCTTCTTCCCTGGAAGGGAAGCAACGTTGAAATAGGAAGATGATGGGGGGGTGGAGAGATGGGGTGGGTAAGATTTGATACAGAACATACAAAAGACCCCAGCCATTTGGGGGGGGGGAAGTCAAGTCATAGGGCCAGGCTGATTCTTGCATTGGACTTTACATGGAGCCCATCCTGAAGTGTTTGTCAAGGGAGTCCCGCCCTCTGTTCCCATGGCTCAGGAGGGATTTGAACCCAGGGCTACCGGGTCCTTTGACATTCCCTCCACTACACAGCAATGGCTCTCCTGAAAGGGTTCCCTGGGGGGAGGGGGGAAAAGCTTCCTACCGACAACTTAACTTGAATGGGAAAGGTTTGGGTCCAAGAGTCGGTGAGACCCCCCCCTTCCCATTCATCCTCCTCTTTCTTTCCCGTTTTCTCCCACCCCACCCCAAGCTGTTCCTTCCTTAGCAACCTTTCCATTCTCCTTTTTCTGCCCTTGCAAGAACAGAGAGAGAGAGACACACACGGAGGTGTCGCCCGCACAAGACAGGAAAAGGAGAAACTTCACATTCTGGAAGGAAGAGCTCTTGTTTTCCTTTATCCAAAGAAACCTTTTTCTTTCCTCCCAGGCAGGACTCGAGACCAAGCTGAGGCTCTCCTGGATTTGCTCACGACTCAGAGAGGAGAAGCGAACTCCCAATTGATCCCTCCAACCGTCGCAAGGCAGGTGAGATCTCTTTCTTCCTTGGGAGCAGAAGCCCCTCCGTACACCCGACAGGAGACAAACTGCCGTCAAGGTTAAATGAGTTTGTATGAGATCCCTTTTGCCCCATCACTGGCAACATCCAGAGTCTTTGTATGTGGGGGGGTTAGGGTTACAGTCGGTGAGAAACCCCCATATTCCGAGGCTCGCTGTGGTTCTCTCTTTCCAACCCCACTCCATAACCGATAGAAGTGACTCCCAAGGAACCCAGTTCTCCCTATCCCAGAGGTGGACGATTCTTTCCCTCCCATGCTAAATTTCTGGCATTCTCTGCTGTTCCTTTCAAGAATCACAATTAAATCCTTGATTTTGAATCAGGGAAAGAGACAGGAGGGGATCCCAAGGGTGGATGTAAAATTTAGAGGCGTTGAGTGTTTCTCTGCCGGCGGCCACTCCTCTCCCAAGCTCAGAGAGTGTAACGCCTGCCCGGTAATGACCCCTGCTCAACAGGGATGGGTTTCCAGCCTCGGTCTTGCCTCTCTTGCAAGGGCTGGACTCTTCTGCACTTGGCCGGAGGCTTCGCCTGCAGAGTCACAAAGAACCGAAACGGATATCTTTTTGAAAAGGATGTTACCTGTGAAAGGTAACGCCCCCCCGAAGCACCAATGTAGGGTGATAGGTCCAAGGAGTGGGTTATTTATTTATTCAAAAGAGTTTCGCCCCAACTTTTTCATTAAACATGGATCTAAGATAGCTTACATCATTTAAAAAAATGATAGTTAAAGCTAGAAAGCAGATATCTGGTTTGGCGTAATGGAGAGAGTGACAAACTAGGACTCGGGAGACCTGAGTTCGAATGTCCAGTCAGCCATGGAAACTCACTGGGACTGTAGAACTGCTAAAGCCACTAAATAGCTCACTTATCTTAAATATTGTATCTCGCTTACCGTTAAGGTCACTCTTACGATGGGCCTGAGTTCACTGCACATAACAAGACACAAAAGCTAGAAACCGCAATATCAAAACACACAGTAGCCTCTCCAGCATCCCGCCATGTGAGGGTTTCCACCCGTGTCGCAGGAGTAACAATCTTCAAAGCTTTGTGTTTTGGTTGTTTTTTTTGTTTTGTTTTGTTTTTTTTGCTACCGGTCCTGCTTGGTCCAACCCTGCATTGAACGGACAGTTCAATGGATTTAAATGGGGAAAACAAAAAAATCACCAAAAATTAACGAAGACTCAGAACAAAGCCAAATTAAGTTTGCACAAGTTTCACAAGGTGCACTACCGATTCCAAGCATTTAAAACAGGTTTCAAACATTTTAAAAAGGAGCGAAAACGGACATCGATAAGTGAAAATCCCCCATAGAGAGCACATCGTTAAACGATGCGGAAAATTCCTCCAAGAAACATCGTTAAGTAAATTCTTCGTTAAACGAAGCAATCGCTAAGCGAGGCACCACCGTAACAATTTAACCATGTATGGCTACAACTTTAAGGGTCTGAACTTTGGTTGCGAAAGGCCTGTTTTTGTTCTGAGCCTTAAGTGGCCTCCGATGTACGGTGATCCAATCTCCAAAATGTCCCGTCCTCAGCTCTTGTATAAACTCAAGCCTGTGGCTTCCTTGAGGGAGTCATTCCTTCTCTTATTTGGTCTTCCTCTTTTCCTGCTGCATTCTACTTTTTCCAGCATTTTTCTCCCCTTTGGTCTTTTCCAGAGAATCCTGCCTTCTCATGAGGTGCCCCAAAGTAAAGAAAGCCCCCGTTTCATCGTTTTTGCCCTCAGAGATAGTCCAGGCTTGACTTGATCTAGGACTCAATTAGTTTAAATTATAACGGTCTTGTATTTAGTAGGGGAACTCAAAATCAAGAGGAGTGGCTGTAATAATATCCCCAGAATGTGAATTCAGGATGAATAAAACAAGAAAGGATAAAATGGGCAGATATTATTTCTGCAAGGTTTAATGAGAGGAGAAAAAAATAACTACATATTTGCTGCATAACGAAGCCTTTTTTTGCAGGGAGATATTTAAAGAATTGGAGATACCTGAAGTTTAAAGGAATCGGCCCCACCTCATCTCACACGAAGAAGGAGGTTCCCCTTAGAAGGGACCTCCCTGATCCCAAAGACCCCCCACCCGTTGCTCCCTAGCGGGTTGAACACCTCGAGGGTGTGTATCCTGGCCACCATAGGCAAGCTCCTGTACCTATGTTTCCACCGGTCACCTTTCCTGGGATAGAAATATTCCTGGTTGCATTTTCTTTTAAGACTAACGCCAACCAGACAAGGTGGGTCGCCCAAACATCAAAAGAGCCAAACTTAGCTGAAGGCTATGGTTTCTGGTAGAGCCACTCCCTCCGTCTTTCCCACACTTGGGTAAAATAGAAAAGATTTATTTAGAATTAAGAAAGTAAACCATCCCCAATTAAAATAAGGGAATTATTTTAATTAAGTAAGGCTTTCTGATTTCTTCACATAGCTAAGTGCTTTCTAAAAAGCAAGCATCCTTCTCTCCCTCCCCCAATTGGCTGACAAGCCAGGAGGGAGGTCATCCTGCATTCTCTTTGCTAGGTCTTACATTTCTTTCATTCATTCATTCATTCATTCATTCATTCATTGCATTTGTAACCCGCCTATCTAGTCGAACGACCACTCTAGGCAACATTCCCTTTTGCTAGGCATCTCCTTAGCCAATCAGATTCGAGGCTTTTGTTTAGTAGCTCCAATCCCAGAATGTTATTTCTTCTTCCGTCCTGCCTCTCCTTCTCTCGGGATTCTATCCGGTAACTCCACAATACCAGCTAAAACGTGTGGTATCATCAGCTCATAGATGGGACGGCCTTGACTAGCTGGCCTTAGACGAAAACCACACCTGTGGAAAGTCCTGAGACCAAAGGACTACATATCCCATCGCATTGTGGAAGGTTTTCTAATTTTGACAGATTTTAATATCGTAATGAATAAAAAGGAAAAGAAATTGAATTATACAAGAATGAAAGAATGATATGATTTTGGGTAAAATATTTAAAACTGATTTAAAAGAGGTTTGGAGAGAATTAAAAGTAGATAAAAAACAGTTAACTTATTACACATTGATTCAGAAAAGTTATTCTCGGATAGGTTATATTTCTATATCTAATGATTTGCTTTCAAGAGTAAGTAACTCTGAAATAAGTAAAATAAAGATAATGGACCAAGCTTGGTAAATATGGAATTTAAGATTATAAATAACGGGCTGCTGAGCTCAGGGTAAGTTAGGTTTTTGGGTGCAGCAGAGAGGTTGGGAGTTCGATTCCCACCATGTGCCTCCTGGGAGGACAGCCCGCCTGGGTGGCTTTGGGCCAGCTGCAGGGCAGTTTGAGGGCACCCGAGGCAGAAGGGAAGGGTGAACCTCTTCTGCGTACAGTGGGGGTCTCGACTTACGAATTTAATCCGTATTGGAAGGCAGTTCCAATTTTAAATCATGTTTTAAAGCATGTTGTGCTGATTTTTTCAGCACAAAGACACACAGGCAGGAATCTGGAACTCACACCTCAGCCTTTTTAGGTGCTGAGCAAGCCTCTGGAAGCCTCTTCAGAGCCAGCCGATCAGCTGTTAGGTGGGGAGAGGGAGGCGGGGGGGGGAAGCACAAAATGGCTGCCAGGCTCCCTTCTGGTGTGGGCTTTTAGCTGTTTCCTGCTCTTTTTCCTGCAGTTCTGGGGCTCCCAAGGCCTGGTAAGTGACTTTCTTTTATTTATTTTTAAGTTTCTGACCCCTTTTTCCCCTCCAGAAGCCTCTAAGGGGAGGGAGAGGGCACTTTTTTCCTGTTCGTAACTCGAGGGAAGTTCATATGTAGAGTCCTTATTTCCGTATCAGGCAGGTTTGTAAGTTGAATTGTTCACAAGTAGGGTCGTTCGTAAGTCGAGACCCCACTGTACTCTCTCCCTGGAAAACCCTAAAAAAAGGTCACCATAAGCCAAAATTGATTTGATGGCACAAGATTATTAATTATATAAAGGAGTGAAAAGGTGGAGATTAGACCCAAGTATTTTACAACACAAAAATATAATAAAATTAATAAAGACATTTTGGAAATATGGAAAATTGATTATAGGGAGGGCAGTAATAAGAGTGATATGAAATAGTATGTAAGAGGAGGATTATGTGTAATCATCTGGGGTCCCAAACCTTTTTAACCCTGCGGAATGGTTGGGGAAGATGGGGAACTCCCCGCACTCCTTCGCATGCACGAAGGAGCACAGTGGAGCGGGAGGGTGCTCATGTGGATGGGCGAGCCCTTGTGCGCATGCACAAAGGGTGGTGTGGCGCTTTTGCGGGCATGTTCGTGTGCATGCGTGAGTGATGGGGTGGTGCTTGGGGGCACTCGTATGCATTTGCAAAGGGGTGGCATGCACAATGGGGCTGTGCAGGGGGGAGTGTGTGCAGGGGGTGGGGTGGGAGGTCTGTCTCCACTGCCCGGTCTGGCCCAGGTCACCGACCAGCCACCAGGCCACGGACCAGGGGTTGGGGACCACTGTGTTAAAGAATAATACATTAAAAAAACAGAAGGCTAAACATGGACTATTTGGGTGAAATACAAAAGATGGAAGGATACACATAAATGAAAAGAATATAAAAATATTATTAGAAATGCAAATTAAGAAAAAGATCTTCACAATACTGAAATGAGGGGGGAAAATAGGAAATTCATATATTTGGACAGAGAGTACAGTGGGGTCTTGACTTGAGAACTTAATCCGTATTGGAAGGCGGTTCTCAAGTCAAAAAGTTCTCAGCTCAAATCTGCATTTCCCATAGGAATGCATTGAAAACCATTTGATCCGCATCTGCTCTTTTCCGTCCATAGAAACTAATGGGAAGCTGCTATTCTGCCTTCGACCACTAGAGGGGGATATTTTGTTTCTTTTTTTCTTAGGTCAAGAAAGGTTCAGGGAAGGCAGGGAAAATACAGTCCAGGCAGTACCAGGCAGTCCGAAGACTCCCAATCCACTCTCTAAAGGCTGGGAGGAGTGAGGAAGCAGACAGGCACCCTTTTCACTGGCCAACAGTTAACTGAAAGTTCACATTTTGCACTTTCCCTGCATCCCACGTGGTTTTTTTTTCAGTTCTTAACTCAAATCTAAGTATGTAAGTCAAGTCAATATTTTCCTATGAGAGTGGTTCTTAAGTCAAAATGTTCTTAACTCGAGCCGTTCTTAAGTCAAGACCCCACTGTAATTTGAATTTAACAATAAAAATTCAAAACTGCTGGCCAAAGTCAGAAAAAGGCTAAGAATTTAATAGGTCTAGTTAGGGATCAAAATGGTAAAAAATGCAATCATGTAACATGAACATCAGGAGTTTCGTTTTAAGCTATCATTTGCAGGAGAGACAATTGATGGGACAGTGGATCACAAGCGAAAAGACAGAAAAGCACTTTGATAAATAAAAAAATTGGGAAGACTCCAGGGATCGATAGATTGGGACCAGAATATTACAGATTTCTTTTTAAAGATGTTGAAGCCAAAACTGAAGTTTCTATTTAATAATATAATGGAAATGGGGAGGGTGGGATTTCATCATCCTGGAAGTATTCATTAATAGGAGTAATCTCAAAACCTAATAAAGGGTTAACAGATTAAGGTGACAATTGTTGGGACAGCTACCAGCCTATCACACCTTTCAGAGGTTGTAGTGGGAGGGACTTTGGGTGGATGTCAATCACTGAGAGTAACCAATTGTTTCCCTCTGTACCTCAGATCCTATTTACCCGCTTTTTACCTCAGTCAGGGTCTGTCAGGCTTCAGTGTCTGTGAGAGTTTCTGTTTCCCCCCAGTTAGGATATACCATGATGATTTTTGTAGGGAAAGGGAAATTATTTTTATTCTTTCTAAATTAGAGTCTCTTGACTATTTCTGTTGAGACTGCATGCCAGTTTAAGTAATGTAAGGCAAATGGTTACTGAATCGTACTCAGAGGGTGATTACTAATGACTTTCCTAAGAGTCTTTAATCATCACCCTCTGATATAAGCAGTGCACATTATTTAGGTATATATATATCTCCCAAAATTTGCAATGTTGAAAATAATGTTTTGATAAATTAAAATAAGAAATTAAAGGTAAATTGAATGATTGTAGGAAAATTGGACTATCATGGTTTGGTAGAATACCAGAATGTAAAATGATGATTTTACTTAAAATTAATTTTTGCTTTATGATGTTAATTGAAAGACTGGAAAAATATGATGAATAAGTTTTGTAATGGTGATTGAAAAGCACGGATTAATTTTTTTTAAATGGTTAATTACATGAAATTAAATTAATTTAGCATTTTTAAAAAATGCAAAAATTAGGAGGATTGGACTTCCTGATATAAAGTGTTATTCTGTAGCCAGTCAAATGTGATATATGGGGGATATATGTGGTGGGAATGTAAAAATATAATGAAATTTTGGTGGGTTATATTTAAAGAAATTAATTAAACATTAAAATGGAATGGGAAGTCCTAGAATAACAATGGAACTGGATGACAAATTTAGTATCAGTAGCAAAATTATTTATATCAAAAAATTGAAATTGGTGCCTCGACTTAGGAACGTCTTGACTTGCGACCAATTTGAGTTACGACCAGCTCCGGTCACAAAATTTTGCTTTGACTTGCAGACGAAGCTTTGAAATACGACTGGGGAATTTGAACTGCTTTCCCTCCTTTTGTCCTTCCATTAACCGTTGGTCAGCGAAGAGGCTGCTTCTCTATAGCTCCTTCACTGTTAGGTTCTTTTTTGAAATAGAGAGACTGCCTGTTCCGGGTGAGTATTGTGCAGGGTTTGGGTTGGGTGTGTGTGTTATGTTTCTGTGCTCTGATGGGTCTTGCAGTGTGTAGTGTAGTCCCTGCTTGAATGGGTCTTTTTATTTATTTATTTTGTGGCTCCTAGGGTTTGTGTACTGTGTGGTGTGCTGAATAGTACTCATGGCTCCAAAGAAAGAGCAGAGCAAAGGGAAGAAGAGGACCATCTTAATTGAAGTGAAGAAGGACATCATCAAAAAGCATGAACATGGCCTGCGTGTGACTCAACTGGCCTCTCAATACAAGATGGCAAAGTCAACCATCTCTGCCATATTGCAGAAGAAAGATATCTTGAAAGACATTGATGTGGCAAAAGGAGTCACAATCCTGACAAAGAACAGGTCACCCCTGATGGAAGAGGTGGAAAAACTTTTACTGGTGTGGATCAACGAGAAACAACTGGAAGGGGAAAGCATCAGTGAAGCCAAGATTCGTGAGAAAGCCAAGAAGCTGCACAGTGATTTAATGGAAAGAAACCCCTCCGGAAGTGCAGCGCAAGAAGAATTCAAAGCCAGCAAGGGGTGGTTTCAAAACTTCCAAAGGAGAAGTGGCATGATGAGACATGGGGTGATGAGACATGGGGAGGCCTCAAGTTCTGACCCTGCCGCTGCAGAAGCCTTCGGATTGGACTTTGTCAAATTCATCAATGAAGAAGACTACCTCCCCCAGCAAACCTTCAACTTTGATGAGGCAGGGCTCTTCTGGAACAAGCTGCACAGCGATTTAATGGAAAGAAACGCCTCCGGAAGTGCACTGCAAGAAGAATTCAAAGCCAGTGGGGAGTGTTTTCAAAACTTCCAAAAGAGAAGTGGCATCCACCGCGTGATAAGACATGGGGAGGCTGCAAGTTGTGACCCTGCCGCTGCAGAAGCCTTCAAGTTGGACTTTGTCAAATTCCTCAAGGAAGAGGAATACCTCCCCCAGCAAGTCTTCAATTGTGATGAGACAGGGCTCTTCTGGAAGAAGATGCCCAGGAGAACCTACATCACTCAAGAGGAACAGAAAATGCCAGGCCACAAACCCATGAAGGACAGATTGACCCTTTTGCTGTGTGCCAACGCCACTGGCGATCTGAAGATCAAGCCTCTGCTGGTGTACCACTCCGAGACTCCTCGCCTGTTCCACCGAGAGAACGTTAACAAGGCCACACTGCCTGTCATGTGGAGAGCCAACGTAAGAGCTCGGGTGACAAGGCAGCTGTTTCTGGAATGGCTCTATGCAGTGTTTGCACCCACTGTCAAGAAATATCTTTCCGACAACCAGCTTCCTGAAAGGTGCCTTCTGCTGATGGACAACACCCCGGCACACCCTCCATCCTTGGTGGAGGACATCGACGAGGATTTCATCAGGGTCAAGTTCCTCCCTCCCAAAACAACACTTCTTCTGCAGCCCATGGACCAGCAAGTGATCAGCAACTTCAAGAAGCTCTACACGAAGGCGCTCTTCACTAGGTGTTTCAATATCACCGAGGAGACGTCCTTGACCCTGAAAGAGTTCTGGAAGACACATTTCAATGTCCTCCACAGCATCCGATTTATTGACAAGGCCTGGCAAGAGGTCACAACTCGGACCTTGAACTCAGCCTGGAGGAAACTGTGGCCAGAATGTGCCACAAACAATGGCACTGAGGTGATGGATGCACAGGTGGTGAGGGACATCGTCTCCATGGGTGAAGGCATGGGTCTGGATGTCAGTGAGGAGAATGTAGAGGAGCTGATTGAAGACCACAATGAGGAGTTGACCACAGAAGAACTTGCGGAACTAAAAACTGAGCTGCAGAAGGCTTTTGTGGAGGAGCTTTCCATTGAGGAAGAGGGAGTGCAGGTTAGCAGTGAGGAGATCAAATCCATCTGCAAGAAATGGAACGAGTGCCAGGACTTCTTTGAGAGGCACCACCCAAACAGGACTGTGGCAGGCAGAGTTTTGGACATGATGAACGACAAGGTGGTGAGCCATTTCAGAAAGATTCTGCAGCACAGGACGAAGCAGGTGACATTGGACAGATTTTTCACCAGAAAGGAGCCTGCAGCCAAGAGACGGAGACAGGGAACCCCTGGAGATGATGACCCAGAGGAGGTGACCTCTACCTCGTAGTGATGACCATCTCACCTCCCAGTGAGGTGCTTTGTTTAAGAGGTGTTTTGTTTAAAAGGTGTTTTGTTTAAAATGTATTTTCAACCCATTGTCTTCTCTCTCTCTCTATCCTCTCTCTTTTTGTCCCTAAAAGCACAAACCTTTGTTTGAGGGGAGTCTGTATACCCCAGTGATGACCTTCTTTCTTTCCTCCTTTCCCCATTGTTCCCTCCCTCCCTCCTTTCCTGTCCTTTTTTTAACCTTAGAGATCATCTTAGGTTTAAAAATAAGTCTCCCCCTACTGGATGGATTAACCACGTTTGCATTAGTTCGTATTGGAACTAATGCTTTGAGATACAACCAGCGCCTTGAGACACGACCAAAGAATGGCTGGAACGGATTAATTTTGTTTCAGTGTATTCCTGTAAAAAATGGTGCTTTGAGTTACCACCAACTTGAGTTATGACCATCATCCGAGAATGACTTAAGTTCGCAACTCAAGGCACCACTGTAAAGCAAAGATTTCAGTTAAATGACTTGGTGTAACAATGTATGGAGTATTGCTATTAATTGTGGTATATTTGGGGAGTTTTCATTTATTATATGCTGATGTCATTGGTAAATTGCAAAATCCATTGTTTTGGAGGTGGGAAGAGTGCAAAGTTAGCCACTTGTAAGTGACATGATGTTTGTGGCTGGCTCCTCCAAGCTCAGAGAGCTGAAATAGGGAAGGAAATCATGAGGTTGTTGTTGGTAGTGGTATGTCTGGACTTTACAATGTCTTTCATTCTTACATTAAAAATTATTCTGTCCTTGCATGGAGAAAGGAACTGTGGGTGGGTGGGAAATTCTGTCTCTTTTATCTAATGTTCCAGGTTTCTGTGTGTGAATCTTTTTCATTTCTTGAATTTTCTTTTTTGGTAATTGATCATAGTGGGAGTCCGTCACCTTCAACCTCAAAGTGGCACACGGGTCGATCATCCCCCCAGCTACTTTAAAAGCCATGGCAGCTTTTTCAAACCTGGCTAGTCATGCGCTTCCACCTTTGTTCTGATCCAATTGTGGGGGTTGGGTGGGGGTGATCATTTACTATCCTTGCAGTGAATCTTGGCCAAAATAGTCAGGGTTCTCCCAAAGAGATCTCCTTCGTAAGAAGATCCTTCCTTGATCTTCGTAATGCCACAGAGGACTCCCGGTCTTGTGGAAAGGGAGACATGGAAGCCTGAACCCATCACTTAGTTTGATGCTAGGAAGCTGAGCAGAGGTGAAGCCTTTCAGGAGTTGTGAGTGATCACAAAACAAAAGAAGGCTACTTGCCTTAGAGAAAGTACAAAGGAGTCGACAATGGATGTCCCAGCCAGCAGAGCCAACTGGCAATGCCCTGAGAGCTCTTTTATTTACTTAGCATGATTTACATAGTATGTTGTGGGAGAGAGAGGATACTAGTTGCCTAATCGTAACCAGGATTGGCTGAAATAACCCTTTGATCTTATGCTCTGCCTCTAAGCGAAAGGGCAGAATAAGGGGTTACCCCACCTGCTGGCAGCCACCGCTTCCTGCCAGGAGTGTATGCACATCTCTGGAACAGAATGCAGCTACAACCTTTAAGCATAAGTTTCCCACAAGAGTGGTCAAACACATGAGAAGGATCATATGCTTGTGACTTTGTAAGAGCTAAGCCAGAGCTACTAAAAATGAGATCTTTTGGAGGTCACTAATTCAGAAGCTCACCATCCGTCAGGCACAAACTTGTATGGGTAGCAGCAGGTTCTTTTGGATCCAAGATGGAATAAGCACAGATGTGGGGAAAGAATATCAAACTTTATTGAAGAGAAGTAGGAGGGAAAACATAGTAGAAAAGGAACCCAGAAGGAAAGATCTTGAGCAGCAATACAGTGGAAGGTGAGAAGAATGATTGTAACACAACAAAGGACAAGATAATAATACATATTTGGAGTCACTGTTTGTTAAAAATAATAGTGATAATTATCAAATATTAGACAAAAATAATGACACAAAGCATCTCTGTAGATCATCCCTCTTTTCTGGGTGTAAGTCTCGGGGAAGCCAGATAATTTACTACAGTATACCTTTAAAAATACCTTCTCGAAGGACTTCCAGTTCTACTTTGGAGTAGAAGGACAAGGTGTACAAAACTTCTGCATACATTTATGTGGTTTTTTAATTTTAAAAGCTTAAAACTGAAATAAGAACTTTACGTGCCCCTCAATCCACAAATTCTCTCTCTCTGTTCTGGTATAGTGTGTAGGATAGTTGAGTATTTTTTTTTAGCTGTGGGATCAGCTTTTTGTCCTTTTCAGGAGATTGGGTGATTATGGTGATATTGTTGCAAAGGCAACATTATATTAGACTACAACAACCATCGGATCCCGGCTGTGACAGCCTTCAAGGATACGACTTATTAGTTTGTATGACTTCAAATCCCCAGGGCCAAATAAACTGGATCTAGAAGAACTGAAGGAACTGGCTAAAGAATTCTGAGAATCACTCTCTTTTTTCTTTAATTAATGGAGGGCAAAAGCAGGACCTATAGACCAATCAGTCTGTAAGCACCTTGAAGACACTGCAGTGAAGTAAGCACAGACTTTTCAGGAACAATCTTTCCAAACTAAACTTCCATCATTTTTTAATTCAGTAATCTGCCTGGTAGATGGTTGGAAAGCTATGGATGCAATATGTCTTGACTTCAGTAGATAAAGTGTCCCTTTGAGTTGAGCCTCATGGCAGAGTGGTTAAACTCCTGTCCTGCAGCCAAAACTGTGCTCACGACCTCAAGGTTGTGAGCCGGCTCAAGGTTGACTCAGCCTTCTGTCCTTCCGAGGTTAGTAAAATGTCCCTCTCTCATGACAAAAACAAAGCAAATACCGTATTTTCCCATGTATGTGACCCCCAGTGTATAAAATGATCCCCTAGTTTGGACCCTTGCTGGAGGTGGAGGAGCAGTTAATGGGCAACTGCTCATCCACCTCCGTCACTCCTAACTCCGCGGCCTGCCGGATCACCTCCTCTAGGGTGACTCCTTTCCCTCCGCCACTGGAGGGGACAAGATGGACGTGAGCTGGAGGTGGTGATCGAGCGGGGGAGGCAGCAGCAAGAGGCGCCCAAGCACATGTGACTGCTCCTTTGCCTCCGTCTCCTGTGTATAAAACAATTCTCAATTTTTCTGCTAATTATTTTAGGGGAAAGTGTCATTATATACACTGAAAAATATGGTACCTTGACTTGTTTCCCAATGAGATACCCTTATGTACAGCACTCCTGCTTTTTCTCTTTTTTCTCCATCAGGCAACAGATAAGAACCAAAGTTCTGTGGAGCCAGCTATTTTGCCACTTAAAAGTAGCAAGCCCAAAGCAGGAATAGAGAGAGAGAGAAGAAAAAATAACCCCAAAGGAAGGAAAAAGGAAAAGAACAGAAGTCAGGGAGGTCAGGCAAGAACAGAACAAAATATATCTCTAGCTTCTCAGGGATATCATGTATGTCAGCACCTATCTGTTTGAAAAAACACGAGGAAAAAACACGGAAAAGGTGCTCCATTAGCAGAACTAAATTCAAATATATCACAGATATGAACAAACATAGCAGAATCTAGTCACAGGCAATATCAAATCAATGTATGGAACTTTGAAAGGGCATCATTCTGAACAGTAATTGTATTTCACATGAAATACCCCTGAGAGGGGATAAACTATACGAGTGCATGGAATGCAAAAAGAGATTCAACCGAAGTGATAACCTCAGTAAACATCAAAGTACACACACAGGGAAAAAACGGTACACATGTACGGAATGTGGACAGAGTTTCAGCTGAAGCGTTTGCGACAAACACGGGTTCGAAAACACACGTGTAAGCTTGGACAGAGAGCAATCAGGAGTTTGCACATGCTAAAATGGGCTGAAAGAGTCCAATTCAGCCAGCCATGCTACAACACTCCTTCTCACAGGTCTGCCCACATAAGAACACCCTGGTACTCTCAGATATTATTGTGAAAAGGTCAAGTGGGCTTTGTAGTCCTTAGACTTAACTTGCACCACTGACAGGACTCTAAGTAAGCTAGGCCGAGGCAGCACTCTCAGATGACCCTATGGCAAGTGTACTGTTCAGGAAACCAAATGAGTTTTATAATCTTTATTTTATTAAAGAAAAAGCATGTTACTAAATATTCAAAGCCAAATTAAACCAAAACAAATAAACTAGCATTGTGCTGTTTAGTTACACAGATGTAGTGAGGCAAAGAAAACATGAAAAATATAAAAGAGTTCAAAAACCTTATTAAAAATACAAAAAGCCATTGAAAAGAATCAAAACAGTTCCAATCCAGGAAATCATTAGTAAAATAAAATAATCCAAGTAGGTTATGAAAAGGCTATAGTCCTCAGTGATCCTATAGAATAAAAATCCCTAAACAAAAGTAAAAATCCATTATATGTCCCATAGTCCTTAGAAAAGAAAAATCCAGTAAATATACCATAGTCCTTACTAAATTACAAGAGCATAGTCCATATGGAGTATTCCAAGAAAAGAAGTCCATAAAGAATATTCCATAGGTAACAGTCCATAGAAAATAGTCCATGTACAGTCCTTAGGAAAATCCCATAAGTCCAAAAGTAATCCAGCAAATCATAGAAACCAGTCCATGTAGGTAGGCCACCAAACTCTCTCTCAAGACATCAGGGTAAGTCCCATATGGCTGAAATGTAGGTCACAAATCACTGAAAGGTCGGTCTGGGAAAGACAAAGTCCATAGGTAAAAAGTTCCTTTTTCAAGAGTAACTGGCAAGGGCCTAATGCACCTTCCCACGATGTCATCCAATCAGAGTTCGTTACTAGGCAAACAGTCCTGTTACATCACATGAATTCTTTCTCATACACAGCAGATGTTATTTGGGTTTACGGTGGTTTCTCAAAGAGTCACAACAATTCCCATCTATCTAATCACACAGTCCTTCTCAGGCCTTCAGAATAACATTCTCTCTGCTCGCCTAGAAAACAACTTGTCAGCATAGCACAGATACTTTATACAAAGAAACAAGATGGAACCTCTCTGGCTCACTTCATAATTACAAAACCCATATGCCTTAAAAGATTTTTAACTTAAAAACCCATCTCATCACAGCGTTATCCTCAGTGAACATCAAAGAACTCACACTGGGGAGAAACCATATCAATGTCTGGAATGTGGAAAGAGCTTCAGTCATAGTCGTAACCTTATTTTACATCACAGAACTCACACTGGGGAGAAACCATATAAATGCATGGAATGTGGGAAGACCTTCAGTGAGAACAGTAAGCTTGCTTTGCATCTAAGAACTCACACAGGGGAGAAACCCTATAAATGCATGGAATGTGGAAAGAGCTTCAGTCATAGCAGTCACCTGAGTTCACATCAAAAAACTCACACTGGGGAGAAGCCACATCAATGCACGGTATGTGGAAAGAGCTTCAGCCAAACCAGTCACCTCAATTCACATCAAAGATCGCACACAGGTGAAAAACCATATAAATGCATGGAATGTGGAAAGCGCTTCAGCCGAAGTGATAACCTGAGTAAACATCAAAGGTCACACAGAGGTGAAAAACCGTACTCATGTACGGAATGTGGAAAGAGCTTTAGTTGAAGTGATAACCTGAGTAAACATCAAAGAACTCACACAGGGAAAAAACCATACTCATGTACGGAATGTGGAAAGAGCTTCAATGACAGCGGTAATCTCAGTAAACATGAAAGAACTCACACAGGGGAGAAACCATTTAAATGCATGGAATGTGGAAGGAGCTACAGTGACAGTGGTCACCTTATTTTACATCACAGAACTCACACAGGGGAGAAATCATATACATGCATGCAATGTGGAAAGAGTTTCAGTCATAGCAGTCACCTGAGTTCACATCAAAGAACTCACACTGGGGAAAAGCCCTATAAATGCATTAAATGTGGAAAGACCTGCAGTAAGAGCAGTACCCTTACTTTACATCTAAGAACTCACACTGGGGAAAAACCCTATAAATGCATGGAATGTGGAAAGTGCTTCAGTAAAAGCAGTAGTCTTCGTTCACATCAGAGAACTCACACTGGGGAGAAACCACATAAGTGCATAGAATGTGGAAAGAGCTTTATATGCAGTGGTAACCTCAATAAACATCAAAGAACTCACACAGGAGAAACCCTATGAATGTATGGAATCTAGGAAGAGCTTCACTGAGAGTAGTAAGCATAGTTTATATCAAAGAACTCACACTGGGGAGAAACCATATAAATGTGGGAAGAGCTTCAAGCAAAGAGGTCACCTCAATAAACAAAAGAACTTACATGGGCATGGAATGTTTGAAGAATTTCGCCAAGAGGTGTGGTCTTCATGGCTGTATCCCTTCATGTTGAATCACATGGATACACCCAGGGGTGAAATCCCACAACTAAATGACATGCGGAAAACTAGATGGGCTAAGTTAAATCGCAAAATTGAATTGACGGAATGAATTTTGGGGGTTAAAAATAAAATATGTTTTAAGATCTATCTTAGTCATTTAAAAATATATAGTTTTACCAGAATATTTTCAGAGGGGTTATGCAGAAGGAGTTGGCCTGCCTCACTCAACAACTGCAATTGTGGAATTAGATTGCTCATGAAACCACCCATGAAACCTCACAACTGAACGTGTGACTTTGCCCATGGAACTGGTCCACTCAGTCCAACATATAGAAGAAAAAGAACCTGCCATTTTATTAGTCTTTCTGAGCATCTGGGCCTTGTTTTCTGAATAAGAGATGCAAATCATTCAACCCCATTAATGTCCAGCATCCCCCCCTTCATTTTTCTCTCTCATTTATCTTTTCCACCGTCCAGGCGATGGAGGCCTGCAAACAGCCATGGAGATTCTTCCAGCCTGCTGTCATTTATCCAGGCAGCAGTCCCTTTTGCTTTTGCACAAGGTGGGGTAGTCAGGAGTCACTACAATGGATGGCCATAAGGGGCTCAAAGGGGCTGATAGCCAATTTGACCCTGGGGGTAAAATCCTGATTCTCAAAAAGGCCTGGGGAGCAGATCCACATTTTCCATAGATGTGAATTCAGTGTCTGGTTCACCTTGGCCTGACAACTGGGGATGATAGGCCACATGATACTTCCAATCTATATCCAGGAAGGTGGAAACCTCCTGAACTATTTTGGCAACAAAATGGGTTCCGTCATCTGAGCCAAACCCCTCCCAGGGATTCCCGTGCCTTCAAATTATCCCCTTTATCAGCAGTTTCACCACCTCCTTGGCCTGACCATTTTGGGTGGGGAAGGCCTCTGGCCACCCTGTCAAAGGGAGTACAAAGACCGAACAATATGGGGTTCAATTCTGTAATATGTACATGCCATCATGATCCCAGCAACCTGCCCTTTGGCTGTGTGCCCAGAGGGCCTTTCCGGGGACCTGCATTTGTATTACTGCAGCAACATACCTCACAGGCTGATGACACATCTTCAGCCAATAAACTTAATCCTTGTCCGGTTGCCCAGGGGTGAATAGAACCTAGCAAAATATTAGGACCTGCATGTGTGCACAGAAAGTGTCTCACTAATGATCCTGGTAACATAAGCCAGCCATCAGCTGAATAAAACCAATCCCTGTCTCCATGTTTCTTTTTTCTGTAAAATTTTACCCTTTTTTGTATACCCTAGGGGGGTCAGAAATGGCATGGCCAGGACTGGGACCACAGCCAAAGCTTCATCCAGTATGGGGGCATTTTCAGCAGTGCTCCTTGCTGTTTCATCAACTAATCCTGGGATCTTCTTTTCATCTCCTTTTACATGCATCACCACAACTGACAGAAACAAAGGAGATAGAAGGAATACAAAAGCTTACTGTTGAATGGACTGGGGGGGCAAACAGTGGGAATAGAGCGGAAGAAGAAGGTGGAGATAGAGCCAGGGACAGCAGATATAAAGAGGGAAAAGCAGTTACTGCCAACTTGGGAGTGGGTCTGTATGGAGGATCCCTGGACCCGAGCATGGGAGAGGTTGAGAGGGCCTAAGAAGGAGACAGACTAGAACAAGAAGGGAGATCCCGCCACATTCATCTTATTGGGAAGAAGCAGAAGTTAGAGAGTGGAGGAGAAAGCTGAGAGAAGAAAAGGAGAGAGTAGAGACAGAAAGGCAGGAGATGCCAGAGGGTGAACAAAATGAGGAAGAAGGGGTACCAGGAGGACCCTAGAAAACCCTCTCAACCATCAGATGTCACGTGTGGGTGGATGGACAGGATGACAAGACCGTTCCCTGCTGGAAGGTGAAGTGGGACAGACGGTGAACCCAAACTTATCAGTAGATTGGCCGGGTCTGTGGCTGTGGTGAAAGGAACCCCTTCCTGGACAAAGAAGGAAAGCCCCTTCCTGATCCGTTGTCAGAAGGAGAAAAATGGAACCACTTCATTGACACTGGTAATTTGTTGAGTACCCCAATAAATATCACACCTCTTTCCAAACAGCAAAAATCTCCTGATTTCTTTGCACAAAGGAAGGAGACTAAAGTCGAACTCTCACAGCCAGAGATGAAACCTCTATGGGGCAGTAGCAGTTACTGGCTTTTTGCATGACATTTCGTATTAAGCTACTACCATCCACAAAAAATTCTGGGTGAGTCCTTCCAAATCAGATCAGCTAAAAAAATCAGTATTAGTCTGGAGAGAATCATGTAAAATAGGGTTGTTCCCTACAAGAGGTGTTGGGAGGAGGGTGGCCGGATTAAGACACGTGGTGGTAACTAGGCGCATCTCTAGGCTTTCCAAAAGAACTTATATTTACTCGGCCAAGCATTCGAGAGCCAGAGCCCTCCCTTTCGCTCCAACACAGTTATCACCACTGCCGGAGTAGAGAGCAACTTCTGCTTGTTCTGAGTGAAAACCTTTGTCATGCTCGGGGTGTTTTCCAACCTCTTTCCCAGACCCTTCAACGCCTCATATTAGTACAGTGGTGCCCTGCATAGCGACGTTAATCCGTTCCAGGATTAACGTCGCTATCCGGAAACATCACTGAATGGAACAAAAAAACCCATAAGAACGCATTAAACCCTGTTTAATGCGTTCCTATCAGGCAAAAACTCACTGTTCAGCGAAGATCCTCCATAGGGGCGGCCATTTTCCCATGGATATTCTTCCTATCATGATTCAAGTGTCTTTGCCCCTTAGGGATCAGGAACCCCAAGTAGCTTCCCTCCGCCTTCATAACTTGCACTTTCTCCTTGGAGGCCTTGAATCCCTCGAAATCCAAGAAATTGAGGAGGTCAACTGTGGCTCTCAAATAAGTGTCTTGGTTATCTGCTATTAAAGGTCACCTAGGACCCATCAGTATAAAATTCAAGATTTGCCTCCAATTTCATCAATAAATTCCATTGTGAAAGACTAGCAGGGCAGTTCTCAATATGCAAAACACGGTGGTCTAGGGTTGAATCCTTAAACTTTGCAGGGGGCAAAATCGGGACTTGTGTAGTCCCTCCTGATGCATGTGGGTCCTCCCAAGTTCAATTTTATGCCCTCAGGAAGTTTGGTAAGAACTGAATGAGTCACCCCCATGTCTGCATCATCTTCTAAAACCAACTGTTGGGCGGGTGGGGTTCTGTCCTTTATTCTGGGGACATTCCCTTGCCCGAATTGATGAAAATTGGGCACTGATTACTGCCCAGACTGGGGCACTCTTCACTTTGTCTACCTCTACCTCTGCCCTGTCTTCCCCAGCCACTGAAGTGCCTAGGATCTTCATGCTCCCCTTTCAGGGCTGCTACTAACTCTCTCTTCTCCTTTGCCCACTTTTTCAACTCTTCTTGAGACCGGTTGTTGAAAGCCACCATCACTAATTCTTGTATGGGCACATCCAAAACCCCATCCACCTTATTCAATTCCCATTTTATGCCTTTGTACAAGTTCTGAATACTGTTGAATGGACTGGGGGGGGGCAAACAGTGGGAATAGAGCGGTCCTTGATGAATCCCCTTCTGGATCCATGCCCATATGTTATCTGAAAGTTTTAATCATTCTCTCCAAGTAATCAGCTGGATTCTCACCTGCTTTTAGGAAAACCTCAAAGACCTTATGATTCGCCATCTGCTTTGGAAACGCTGTTGGTTCGTCTGACCCTTATCCCATTCAGGATGAGCCTGGTGGAGTATATCCAACAGGGCAAGGGACTTCCACTTCTTAGTGGCATATTTCTTAGCAGCCTCACATACCACTGCCCTTTCAGCCTCTATTAATAAGGTTACATGTTCATTAAATGCATAACATTTCCCCAAGTGGGTTGATGTGATATGTTTAGCCCTGCAAGGAGTCCTGCCATTCTTTCGGGATCTGAGGAGTACGACGGCATATGTGCCTTCCAATTAAACAAGTCTACTGTAGGAAATGGGACATACACGTACGCCTTTCCCATCGACCCATTTGGAGCCATCACTGCTTGTTCTCTTAGCAGAAGTGTGCGATCAGGGCGCTCAACGACCTGTCCTTCCTCATCCTCACTAGAACCCGAAACCTCCCATCTCCTGTCCTTTCTCCTCATCACTGCTGGTAATACGGCTGGATTTGGATCCCTCTGCCCTCGATGCTTTTTGGTCGAAGTTACCCTTTCCTCCTCCTCTTCTGGTCTGGACTCTGCAACTCCTTTCTGTACTTTCTTCTTGTGGGGGGGGGGATGGAAGTAGGGAAATCCCAACACTATGTCAGAGGCTCAGCCTAGTGTTTTCTGCAAATGGTGCCATCCCCACCCCTTCACCGAGAGCTTAGTTTCTGAGACAAAAATTTGAGTACCTGCCTAGTGGTGTTGTACCTATGGGGCACAAAGTAGAGGACCGCAGAAGCCTCTGTGCTGCAGGGTCAGAAGACCAGCAGTCGTAAGATCGAATCCACGGGATGGAGTGAGCTCCCCTTGCTTTGTCCCAGCTCCTGCCAACCTAGCAGTTCAAAAGCATGCAAATGTGAGTAGATAAATAGGTACCACCTCACTGGGAAGGTAACAGCATGGCAATGGAAACTTTCTTCGGACAAACACTGGCTCTAAGGCTTGGAAACAGGGATGAGCATCGCGCCCTAGACTTGGACACGACTGACTAAATGTCAACCTTTACCTTTACCTTCTCCTTTAAAAAGACCTAGGGTGGTTTACATCATTTAAAAAATTGTATTTAAAGCTAAGAACGATCAGCCTCTGGAGCCATTAAAAGCTGTCTGTGTGTCTTTTTTGTTGTTTTCTGGACCTGCTGAAGTTCCCGGACACTGTCCAGAGGCAGTCCCACATAGAGTGCAACACAGTTATCCTGCCGGGATGTGACTAAGGCATGTGTCCATGTGGCCAGATCAAACTTTGCCAGGAGGAGGCGCCGCTGGTGCCCTCTTTTTAAGGGTGGAAAGGCCCTCCTGGCCACTGCGAGAATCCTGGACATCTGGACTTCGAGACTCATCCAAGAGGAACCCCAGGCTTCGCACCTGGGTTGTCATCAGGATCAAAAAAAAGTCTCCTTAATTTTGGCCGAAAGGTTGAATAGATTTGCAACAGATTCTATCCACACAGATCACGAGGTCTTTCTGCAATTGAAAGGCTGATAAATCTTCTATATAGAGTGGCTGCAAAGAGACCGAAAAGGGCAGCAACCTCACTTGATGCCTTTGACCTCCTGGAAAGGGTGAAGGTGGGAGAAACATTTATTAGGGTGTTCAATATATTCGCGAAGGCTTTCACAGCTGGGATCTAATGGTTGTTCTGGATTTTTCGGGCTCTTTGGCCGTGTTCTGAAGGTTGTTCTTCCTAACGTTTTGCCAGTCTCTGTGGCCGGCACTCCTAAGCCAACTACACCAGAGCACAGAGTGCTGTCCTCTGAAGATGCCGGCCACAGAGACTGGTGAAACGTTAGGAAGAACAACCTTCAGAACACAGCCAAAGAGCCCAAAACACCCAGAACAACATTTATTAGGGTTTCTAGAAACCTAATAGGAAGGGGGATGATGCTGTTACATACAGCACTGATGTTACCTGTCTGTCATGGGTTTGGAGGGAAAGTTCCATCCTATGGGGAGTGGAAGGCGGGACATCAGGAGGAGGGGCTGTACTGTATATATATGTGATGCGTGTGTGGTGAAGTTCAGGAGACGCTGGGATGTGAAGAAGCAGCAGCTGGGAAGAAGAAGCTGGTGTGGGAGTCTGTGTGTCAGACAGGGTACTACTGTGTGTCAGAGTACCAACCTGATAGGTTCAGGTGTCTGTTGGTTAGCCAGAACTGATAGGTTCAGGGTCTGTGCTTCAAGTTAAGGGTTCTGTGTGAACCAAACTGTGTGTATGTATGAGTGAGACTAAGCCACGTTACTATATCTTATTCACCTGATCATTTTATTTTCCCTGTGTGTTGTTTTAAATAAACCTTATTCTTTTATTTGTTGAAAATCCATCCCTGGTCTGTGTGACTTCTTATAGGGAATGGTTGGTGGCAGCTTAGTTAACGTGTGGCATATCCCAGTAGGTCTGGGTTTGTCACATTGATTGGTGTCCAGCGTGTGGGATACGACTGGTCCAGTTGTCCAGCGGTCCAGCAAAGCCTTGGCAAGTGTGCCCAGAGCAAGGGGGGTCTAGTCAGGGACAATCTGAGAGCGCGTAGGTAATCTTCTAGGTGTGCTTCACGGGGGGGTGCACTAGTAGAAGAACGTGTAACCTCAGATTGGGGGCTAGATTAGGGAGCTCTGAGGCAACCTGGTTTTGGCGGGAAAAAAGCTGAGGCAAAACTGTGAAATAGCAGTGAGCTAGCTTGTCTGCTGAGAGGCCCAGCAGAGGGGGGTAGACTCTAACTTGCAACTGTTGCAAGTAGTGCTGAAGGACAGCAGCAATCTATAGGGAAAGCTGGTTCTGAGGCAAAAGAAAAAAAAGTGGTCGCTTTATTTTGAGGCTTGACTTTTGAAAGCAGCCTGTTCTGGGGGGGAGTATGCCCTTGACTCGAAGCCAGATGGCAGAAATGGGTGAAGTGAAAGACCCCCAGGTTGACCAAGGTTCTGAGGATGAATTTGGCTCAGTGCAAGGTGACAGCACGGGAGAACAGAACCCAGAGCTCAGAAAATTGCTCATAGCCCAACGGCATGAACTGAGGATGAGGCAATTTGAAGTGGAGGAAAGATTAGAGAGAGAGAGAATGGAGAGGGAGGAAAGATTGGAGAGAGAGAGAATGGCGTTTGAATTAAGAAAATTGGAACTGATGAACCAGAACAATAATAACAATAGGGATTCTGAGGGAGGCCAATTGTCTAAGGCTGACCTGAAGAAATTCCCTGTGTACCACAAGGGAGATTGTCCTGAGGTGTTCTTTTCCTTAGTGGAAAGAGCGTTTGTGGACTTCTCAGTGAGGGAAACTGAGAAGATGACCATCATGCGATCTTTAATCAGTGGTAGCCTGGCTGAGGTCTATTCAGAGATGCCACAGGAACTGATGAGAGATTTTGCAGAGTTTAAAAAACTGGTGTTTGCAAGACATGGGATAAATGCGGAACAGCTGAGGCAAAGATTCAGGTCCCTCACAAAGAAACCAGAGCAGACTTTCACCCAAGTGGGGGCTCAATTGGTGAGGCTGCTAGAGAAATGGCTATCTCAGGAGGGGACAGAGACCTTTCAGCAGCTCAAAGACTTGATAGCGCTGGAACAGTTCTATTCAGTCCTGCATGGGGAACTGAAATTCCAGGTGAGGGAAAGGAAACCAAAATCTGTGGCAGAAGCAGCCGAAATCGCAGATTTTATTTCCCAAATAAGAAAGCCCTTGGGTGAGGGGAAAGCGATGGGAAAACCTAAAGAAACCTACAGCAAGTACTCTCAGGGACCAGGGAAAAGCCAGCAAGGGGGAGGGGCCCATGGTGAAGGGAAGCCCTCAGAAATGAAACCAAGACCTCAGATTTTGGAGGGAAAACCAAAACAAGATGAGAGAGAATCAAAATACACCAGAAAATGTTATTTCTGTCAGGGAAAGGGCCATCTAATCTCAGAGTGTGAGAAATTAAAGCAGCTAAAAGGAATTGTGCCTCAGGATTCGAGTGGGACCAAGCCAAAAGCTGTGTTCTGTGTCCAGAAAGAGCAAGGCTCATTGTCACTGAGGGAGCCTGTTGCCATGGCTACTCAATCTGGAACAGCTACATCTGCTGATCAGGCTGAGGAAAATGGTCCTCTTGTAGAGGTCAGGCGCTGCCTGCTGGTGAGAACAGATTCTCAGTTGTTTGAGACAGCAGGGGTGGACGTAGGAATACTTGACCGTCAGTATCGGGGGCTGCGGGACACTTGTTCTCAGGTGACCCTGTGCCATCCAGATATTATTCCTAGGGAATATGTAATCCCAAATGAGAGCATGAAGGTGGCAGGGATTGAGGGGCAGGTAATCTCACTGCCAGTCGCAGAGGTACCTGTGAACTTTCAAGGCTGGAGGGGAGTTTGGCGGCTAGCGATTTCATCGACTCTGCCAGCAGCCGTGCTCGTGGGAAATGACCTGGCTGAACATGTGAAACGGGTGCTAGTGATTACACGTTCACAAGCCACCACGGGGACAGTTCAGGGGGGTAATGATGAGCCAGAGACGGAAGCAGAGGGGAGTTCAGAAGCTGTGGTGGAAACCTTAACCACAGACAGCCGATTTGGACAAGAGCAAAAGGCAGACGCCACTCTCCAAAAGTGTTTTGAACAGGTGACAGACGCCCAGCTAACACCTGAAACCCCAGTGAGATTTCTGGAGAAAAAGGGGATTTTGTATAGAGAGACCCTGAGGAATATCTCAAAAGGGGGAGATGGGATCAGAAGTCAGCTAGTGGTACCTGAAAAGTATCGCCCCATGATCTTACAAAGGGGGCACTCTGACATGTTTGCTGCACACTTAGGGGTGAACAAAACACAGCAGAGAATCACACAGAATTTTTACTGGCCTGACATAGGGAAGCAGATCAGGGAGTTCTGTAAACAATGTGACGTGTGTCAAAGGCAGGGGAATAACCGCGACAGGACCAAAGCAAAGTTGTGCCCTTTGCCTGTGATTGACACTCCGTTCAAATGCATAGGGGTGGATATTGTGGGACCTTTGCCCAAGGCCACAAAGAGGGGGAACAGGTTCATTCTCACCATTGTGGACCATGCCACAAGGTACCCTGAAGCCATACCCTTGACTAACATTGAAACTAACACAGTGGCAGATGCCTTGGTGGGGTATATGTCCAGGATGGGATTTGCCTCAGAAATAATCACAGATTTGGGCGCATCGTTCACATCAAAGCTCATGAAACGCTTATGGCAAATCTGTGGAATTAAGCACAAGGAAACCACTGCCTATCATCCTGAAAGTAATGGGTTAACTGAGAAGTTCAATGGGACTCTAATGCGCATGATTAGGGCTTACTTGGCAGAGAATCCAAACAATTGGGACCAGAAGCTGCAATCCCTTTTGTTTGCTTATCGATCAGTGCCACAAGCCAGTACTGGGTTCAGTCCATTTGAACTTTTATTTGGGAGAAGGGTGAAAGGGCCCCTTGATTTGATCAAGCAAGATTGGGAGCAGATCACCCAGGATGACCCACAAGATGTTGTGACATGGAGAGACTCTTTAAGGAAAGACCTAAAGAGAAACCTAGAGCTAGCAGCAGAGACCCTGCAAGCTCCAAAGGTCAGAAAGAAAGCTTGGGATGACCAGGAAGGCCGGGAGAGGCACTTTGACCTAGGGGAGGAAGTGCTTTGGCCTAGGCCCTGCAAAGAGAACAAACTGAAATAAAATACTTGGGTCACATGGTAGGGGGAGGAGTGATAAAACCCCTAGAGGCCAAAATAGAAGCTGTTCGTGATTGGCCCAGACCCAACACCAAGAAAAAAGTCAAATCATTTCTTGGGTTGGTGGGCTACTACAGAAAGTTCATCCCGAGGTTTAGCGAGATTGCGGCTCCGCTGACCGATCTGACGAGGAAGAAGGCTGATGACCGCATCCCGTGGACCAGCGACTGTGAGGCGGCGTTCCAGAGGTTGAAGGAGGCGCTCGTCCAGTATCCAGTGCTGCGTGCTCCAGACTTCGACCGGGAGTTCATCATCTACACCGATGCGTCTAACAGCGGGGTAGGAGCAGTTCTGTGCCAGGAGGATGAGAATGGTGACCAGCATCCAGTGTCCTACCTGAGTAGGAAACTTCAAAAAGGTGAGAGACATTTGGCAACCGTGGAGAAGGAGTGTTTGGCCATAGTCTACGCGATCCAGAAGGCCAAGCCTTACATCTGGGGAAGACATTTTATTCTGTGCACTGACCATTCACCACTGCAATGGTTAAAGACAATGAAAACCCACAATAGCAAACTTATGAGGTGGGCTTTAAACCTACAGGACTATGACTTTGAAGTGAAGGTGGTCAGAGGGTCAGTGAACTGTGTTGCTGACGCCTTGTCAAGAAGACCTGAAGAATGAAGACGGCGAAAGAAACATGGACTATGTATATATATTGATGACAAAAAGTTAAATGTACCTGTTTTTTGAACTTGGTTTGTATGAATAAAGGTAAATTGATGTAATGTATATGGTAAATGTTTAAATGCCTAATTGCTATGGTTAACTTAGAATGTAAGTATAAGTAAGTATGATATGGTATGTATAACTGTTGTTGTGTGTTTTATCCAGGTTGTTTTTTGGGAAAAAGCACCTTAGCTTTCCCCCTACAAAACAACTTATAAAGAGGGGAGGTGTTACATACAGCACTGATGTTACCTGTCTGTCATGGGTTTGGAGGGAAAGTTCCATCCTATGGGGAGTGGAAGGCGGGACATCAGGAGGAGGGGCTGTACTGTATATATATGTGATGCGTGTGTGGTGAAGTTCAGGAGACGCTGGGATGTGAAGAAGCAGCAGCTGGGAAGAAGAAGCTGGTGTGGGAGTCTGTGTGTCAGACAGGGTACTACTGTGTGTCAGAGTACCAACCTGATAGGTTCAGGTGTCTGTTGGTTAGCCAGAACTGATAGGTTCAGGGTCTGTGCTTCAAGTTAAGGGTTCTGTGTGAACCAAACTGTGTGTATGTATGAGTGAGACTAAGCCACGTTACTATATCTTATTCACCTGATCATTTTATTTTCCCTGTGTGTTGTTTTAAACAAACCTTATTCTTTTATTTGTTGAAAATCCATCCCTGGTCTGTGTGACTTCTTATAGGGAATGGTTGGTGGCAGCTTAGTTAACGTGTGGCATATCCCAGTAGGTCTGGGTTTGTCACAGATGCCACTATTGGGACTTATGGAATACCCATGGCAATTTGCATGCAGGAGAAGTAGATCTACTACTGAGGATGCTGTGTCCTTTGTACTCCCTACTGTATTGAGCCACTTAGAACAACAGGGAACTTATGCGAGACTGTTTGTGGATTATAGCTTTGCTTTTAATACCATTCTATCCAATAGGTTGTTTTTTTTTAAATGATCAAAAAAACTAAAGAACTCATAATTGATTTTAGGAGGAAGAGAAATGTACATTTACCACTGTACATAAATGGTGAGGAAGCGGAGAGAGTTGGTAGTTTTAAATTTCTGGGCACTGATATCTCAGAGGACCTTTCATGGACTATAAATGCCAACATGCTAGTGAAGAAGGCACAGAAGAGGCCGTATTTCCTGAGAACGCTCGGGAAGTTAAAGTTATCTCAGCATTTACTTCTGTCCTACTATCGTAGCACACTTAGCGTCCTCCTAACCCAGTGGTCAGGGAACAAGGGTGAATTACCCCAAATAGAGTAAAAACGAAAATCCTGGGGGTAATAAGGATGCGACCCTAACCCCATCCCTCCTCCTCCTTCTAAGCCTGGAGGGGGGTCCCCAGATGCCCAATGGCCCCCTTCCCAACCCTTCTCCGGCCCGGCTGCAACCAAGCCATGGCAGATGGTGGCCGACGACAGGCCCCAGTTGGTGGCATATGACAGCCAAGGCAGTGGTGGCGGGGCCGGCAATGGTGGAGGGCAAGGTGGGGGCGAATGGCCGGAGCGCCCCAGCCATGAAGAGCCTCTCCTCCCAGTGCCTGGAGAGGTGGGTTGCGGCGGAGAGGGGTGGCCGCGGTCACAACAGCAGCCTGGGCCAGGTTCAGCCTCCCGGCACCGGGACACCACCCTCCCATCTCTGTTCCGAGAAGAGCCCGTCCGGTGGCAGCGACATTCGCCCAGCTCCACAGCTTCCTTTGGTGGCACCTCCATGTCAGCCGGGTGGGCCTGGCGGAGCCTCTCGCGCTCTGTGCGGCAGCTGTCGTGGAGCTTCGACGGCAAGATGCCGAGGCCCAATGTGGCCGCCCCAGCGATGCTGCTCTTCGACTGCTGCCCAGGAGCTGCCCGCTGGTGGAGAAAGGGAGCCGCCCTGCGGGGCCAAGGACTGAGCATGGCCCCACCAGGCGGAGGTGGCGGCCAGGGCAGCGAGGAAGTGGCGCCCGACTGGCTGCGCATTACCGAGATCCTTCCTTTCAAATCAAGGGGGTACTGTCAGTGTATATAAATTTTTAAGGGAGTAAAAGGTAAAAAAGTTCCCTGACCCCTGTCCTAACCTGTGGCATTCGGGCATGGTTTGGGAGTATCTCTGTAGCAGACAAAAAAGCTCTAAAGAGAACCCTTAAAATTGGCCAGAATATCATTGGGCTCCAGCTACCAACCCTGGATGACATCTTCACATATCCCGCTGTCAGAGGAAGACACACAACGTCCTGAGAGACTCTTCCCATCCTGCTTACAACATTTTTTTTGAACTGTTGCTGTCTGGCAAAAGATATAAAAGAATTAAGACTAAGATCACACATTTTATTCCAGAGCTATAATTGCACTTAATAACGAGCTTAACGACCACCAGTAGTGAACAGTTAACGAAAGACAATGGTTCAAAGGCTTCTTCAGAGGCTATGAATAGACTAGGGACCCGTGCCAGGAAGTGGACAAGGGCGACGTGTCCCTGCCGGTTCTGCTGGACCTCTCAGCAGCCTTTGAGAGGATTGACCCGGGTGTCCTTCTGGGTCGTCTCTCTGGGATGGGATGGGAGGCACTCTTTTGTGGTGGATCCGGTCTTCTTTTGAGGGGAGGACCCAGTGGGTGGTACTAGTGAGACTCCTGCTCCACACCCTGGCCACTGGTCTGGGGGAGCCCTCAGATTTTGTCCCCTATGCTATTGAACATCTACATGAAACTGCTGGCAGAGGTCGTCCGGAGTTTTGGGTCGGCAGTGACACAGTGGGGTCTGTGGGTACAAATACAATTTATGCTTTGGCACCACTGCAGAGTCAAGTGTCAGGGGAACCCCCTCCTTTGTCTCATCATCTGCAGTCAGAGATGGGACCTTCGAGGATTCCCTTGCCTAATCCTTCCACATTTATCGGATCCTGTTCCATGAGTCAGTATGATGGCATCATCCCCATTCATATCAGGTTTCTTGAAACCCTAATAAATGTTTCTCCCGTGTTCACCCTTTCCAGGAGGTCAAAGATTTCTTTTATAGCCACACTCTATATAGAAGATTTATCAGCCTTTGAATTGCACCTGACCTTTTTCTGCCTGGCGCAAAGACCTCGTTATCTGTGTGGAGAGAATTTGTTGCAAATCTATTCAACCTTTGGGCCAAAATGAAAGAGACTTTTTAAATCCTGATTTTTATTTATTTATTTATTTATTTATTTATTTATTTATTTATTTATTTATTTATTTATTTATTTATTTATTTATTTATTTATTTATTTACTTACTTACTTATTTATTTATTTATTTAATGCCCCGCCTATCTGGCCATTTGACCACTCTGATGACAAACCAGGTGTGAAGCCTGGAGGTCCTTGTCGAATATTCTCAAACTCCGGATGTCCAGGATTCTCGGAGTGGCCAGGAGGGCCTTTGCACCCTTAAAATGAGGGCACCAGTGGCGCCTCCTCCTGGCAGGGTCCGGTCTGGCCATGCGGACACTTGCTTTAGTCACATTCCGGCAGGACAACTCTAACGCCATCTTTGTTATAGCAGCGTGTCTGGGTTCAAATGCCAGTCTGGATTCAAAGGGTTGTACCTCCCTGACCTGACCATGTTCTGGTGTTGCGCTCTATGTGCGGCTTCCTCTGGAAAGTGTCCGGGAAAGAAATCCTGTTATGGCTCAAGATGCTGCTGATTTGTGGGCAGAATTCAAATGGTTGCACCTTCTGCACTGAATGTGTTCGGGTGTGGTTTATATTTTTTACCCTTGTCTTCAATTTATCCTTTTTTTCATTTGTACACTCACAGTTCTCAGCTTTAAATTTTAAAAAAATATGTAAGACACTCTGGGTCCTTTTTAAGGAGAAAGGTGGGACAAAACGTATTTTATATCAACAACTTTACTAACGTGCTTGATCTACATTTGGAGGGAATCCCCTCTAATGGCCAGTTCTGATCATTGCTGGTGGCCTCATTTTATGGTTGCAAAGGCCCTCCTGGCCACTGTAAGATACATTTACCATATCATCTCACCCAACTTTGCCCCATTCCCTCCCTCTCCCCTCCATCTCTACCTCCCACCAATCCCCCTTTCCTTCCTAACTTCCTTTCCCCCCCACCACCAAAAGTAGTGAGGTGACCTAGCCTCCGATTCCTACGACTGGGCTGTTCCATATGGGTTACACCTGGGAGGCCAAAAGCAATGCTTGGCAGGAAAGGCCCCTCACCACTCTCATGACCTTCCTTACTGCACATATATATAACTGAATATGTATGTTTGTTATTTCATAACCAGAAAGTCCTGAACCTCAAGACAGTTGAAGGTCTTCCCATGTTCCATGCATTTATGAGGCTTCTCACTTGGTGTGGGTCCATTGATGTGAATGTAGCCCTCCACTCTGACGGAAGCTCATCCCACATTCTAGGCATTTAAAGGGTTTCTCCCCTGTGTGGATCCTTTGATGTAAATTAAAACTACTGCTCCGGCAGAAGCTCTTTCCACATTCCATACATTTATATGGTTTCTCCCCAGTGTGGATTCTTTTATGTCTATTTAGATAACTGCTCTGACTGAAGCTCTTCCCACATTCCTCACATGGAAAGGGTTTCTCCTCTGTGTGGATCCTTTGGTGGGCACGTAGACCTCCACTGTAACGGAAGCTCATCTCACATTCTAGGCATTTAAAGGGCTTCTCTCCTGTGTGAGTCCTTTGATGTACATTAAGACCACTTCTGTGACTGAAGCTCTTTCCACATTCCATGCACTTAAATGGTTTCTCCCCTGTATGGATTCTTTGATGTCTTCTATATGATCCATTGTCGCTGAAGCTCTTTCCACATTCTATGCATTTATATGGTTTCTCCCCAGTGTGGATTCTTTGATGTGTATTTAGCAGACTGCTCCACTTGAAGCTCTTTCCACATTCCTCACATGTAAAGGGTTTCTCCCCTGTGTGGATCCTTTGGTGGGCACGTAGATCTCCACTGTAACGGAAGCTCGTCCCACATTCTAGACATTTAAAGGGTTTCTCCCCTGTGTGAATCCTTAGATGTAAATTAAAAGTACCACTCCGATTGAAGCTCTTTCCACATTCCATGCACTTAAATGGTTTCTCCCCTGTATGGATTCTTTGATGGGTTCTATATGCTCCATTGTTGTTGAAACTCTTTCCACATTCCATGCATTTATATGGTTTCTCCCCAGTGTGGATTCTTTGATGTCTACTCAAGAGACCGCTCTGACTGAAGCTCTTCCCACATTCCATGCACGTAAAGGGTTTCTCCCCTGTGTGGATCCTTTGATGTACATGTAGACCTCCACTCTGACGGAAGCTCATCCCACATTCCATGCACTTAAATGGTTTCTCCCCTGTATGGATTATTTGATGTTTTCTATATGATCCACTGTCGCTGAAACTCTTTCCACATTCAATGCATTTGTATGGTTTCTCCCCTTTTTCGGTCATTTTGATTCAGGGACTTCTCTGGTGCTCGTTTTTGTTCTTCTTTGATTTCCAAACGTCTTTTTTCCTTTATGCAACTCAGTTGTTTTCAGAGTGTTCTTATCGTTGTGTTCTTTACCTGAGACAAAAGGAAGAAACAAATCTTATTTCTAGTTCAGAATAAAAATGGAAGACATTGGAAATTATACCTGGCTTCATCATCCCCAAGGGTCCTTTCTTCGTTCTTTGTACCCTCAGCTCAACTCAGTGTCTTCTTCAGAAGAGGATACCATTTCCCAAGCTAAACTCTTTGTTTCTGGGACTGAATCCTAATTCCCTGAAGGATGTCATGGAACTCCAAGACAGTAGAAGCTTGCGGTAATTGAATCAGTGGATTGATTGATGACTGATTGATCTGTCCCATCTGAGCAATTGACCACTCTGGGTGGCTAACAACTCATTAAAATAAAACCATTTAAATATGTAACAAGTTGTTCAAGATGGCGAAAAAAGAAAAAAGCACGTAAATCAACTAGTGGCTGGAGGGAAGGCCTGCTTAAACAGCCATGTTTTCAATTGGCTTTTGAAAGTGCCCAGCAAACGGGCCACACGAATCCCAGGAGGGAGTTTATTCCAAAGGCAAGGATCCACTGCCGAGAAGGCCCGGTTTCTTTTTTTTTCTTTCCAGGCCTCCCTCGGCATTAGGCTCCTCAACCTCACCTCCTGGCTAGACCAAGTGATACGGGTAGATTTTGGTATTCCGCCAAATATCAAGGCCCTAAATCGTATAGGGCTTTGTATGTAAGCATTAATACTTTGAAATCAACTTGAAACCGAATGGGCACCCAATGTAAGGCGACCAGAATGGGAGAGATATGATGGTATTTTCTCACCCCACTGAGGAGCCTGGCCGCCGCATTCTGCACCACTTGGAGCTTCCACATCAACCTCAAAGGTAGCTCCATTACAGTGGTCTAATGTCGACATTACGAGTGCATGTACCAAGGAGTGAGCACCCCAACATCAAGATAGGGACGCAGCTTGGCGATCCGCCAAAGATGGAAATAAGCGGAACAGACCTCTGATGCCACCTGCGTTTCCATGGTGAGTGCCGGGTCCAGGTGGATCCCCACACTGCGAACCTCACTCTTCGCGGTGGGAGTCACCCTCCCCAAATGAGAGGAGCTTCCCAAACCACTGATGGTGGGGCTGCCCACCCTCAGTACCTCCGTCTTGTCCGGGTTCAACCTCAGACCATTTCCCTGCATCCATTGCAGTACAGCCTCCAAGCAGCGCTGAAGGGACAGAACGGCATCCTCTGCAGTTGGTGAAAAGGAGATGTAGAACTGGGTGTCATCAGTGTACTGATGGCATGACACTCCACACCCCCTGATGACCCCACCCAGCGGCCTCATGTAGATGTTAAACAGCATTGGGGAGATAATTGAGCCCTGCGGAACCCCACAATTGATGGTCCACAGGGCCGAGACCCTCTCCCCAAGCTGTACTCTCTGGGGACGGTCCTCCAAGAAGGATCGGAGCCAGGCAAGCGGCAGGCCACCAATTCCTAACTCGGAGAGCCTCCTCAGGAGGATACCGTGGTCGACGGTATCATAGGGGGCTGAGATACTGATCACGTGGATATGGGGGTCCTTCTGTACTCTTTTATCTCGTTTAGTCTTCTCCCAGCTGCAAAGGTTCCCGATCCTATCCGTTATCTAACTTTGTACCTTACTGAGATGACAAAGGAATTCTCAAAAGGCTTCTATACAACTCTACATGCTATCTGCATACCCAGTTTGTCACTCTCACAATAAAACAGCTAAGGTACGTGGTTTGTAATCATTAGATATTTCATATGTAAACAACTGTGTTTTAAGAGTTATACATCAAAACATGGAGCTTCTGATCTCACACAGGAGGCTCATGAAGGTTTAATCTGAGCTCAAATGCCTTTGTGCATAGGGTGAAGAAAGGCTTCAGCAGAATATGCAATGATCCTCTGTTAAATGTAAGATAAATTCTTTCCCATAGGTCCCTACCAAGTGCTGTGTTTTCTTGTGGGGGGATGCATTTCCTCTCCACTGTGAGGGCCCCAAAAGGAGGACTGGACCAAGGCAGACCAGCAACATCAGCTAGAAGGGACTGACCAAGCAGCTGTGGCATTTAGTTTGGTGATGGCCAGGGTTGTTCCTGGCGGGTTGGATCTGGCCACATCTGGTGTTTAGTCGTTTAGTCATGCCCGACTCTTTGTGACCTCATGGACCAGAGCACGCCAGGCTCTCCTATCTTCCACTGCCTCCCGGAGTTGGGTCAAATTCATTCTGGTAGCTTTGTTGACACTGTCCAACCATCTCATCCTCTGTCGTCGCCTTCTCCTCTTGCCTTCACACTTTCCTAACATCAAGGTCTTTTCCAAGGAGTCTTCTCTTCTCATGAGATGCCCAAAGTATTGGAGCCTCAACTTCAGGATCTGTCCTTCCAGTGAGCACTCAGGGTTGATTTCCTTTAGAAGGCATAGGTTTGTTCTCCTTGCAGTCCAGGGGACTCTCAAGAACCTCCTCCAGCACCACAATTCAAAAGCATCAATTCTTCAGCGGTCAGCTTTCTTTATGGTCCAGCTCTCACTTCCATATACTGTATCACTACAGGAAAAACCATAGCTTTGACTATTCGGACTTTTGTTGGCAAGGTGATGTCTCTGCTTTTTAGGATGCTGTTGAGGTTTGTCATCTCTTTCCTCCCAAGAAGTAGGCTTCTTTTAATTTCGCGGCTGCTGTCTCCATCTGCAGTTATCATGGAGCCCAAGAAAGTAAAATCTGTCACTGCCTCCATGTCTTCCCCTTCTATTTGCCAGGAGGTGATGGGACCAGTGGCCATGATCTTAGTTTTTTTGATGTTGAGCTTCATACAGTTTTTTGCACTCTCCTCTTTCACCCTCATTACAAGGTTCCTTAATTCCTCCTGACTTTCTGCCATCAGAGTGGTATCATCTGCATATCGGAGGTTGTTGATATTTCTTCCGGCAATCTTGATTCCGGCTTGGGATTCCTCCAGTTCAGCCTTTCACATGATGTATTCTGCATAAAAGTTGAATAAGCAGGGAGATAATATCCAGCCTTGTCGTACTCCTTTCCCAATTTTGAACCAATCAGTTGTCCCATATCCAGTTCTAACTGTTGCTTCCTGTCCCACATATAGGTTTCACGGGAGATGGATAAGATGGTCAGGCACGCCCATTTCTTTTAGGACTTGCCATAGTTTGTTGTGGTCCACACAGTCAAAGGCTTTTGCATAGTCAATGAAGCAGAAGGAGATGTTTTTCTGGAACTCTCTGGCTTTCTCTATAATCCAGCGCATGTTAGCAAATTGGTCTCTAGTTCCTCTGCCCCTTTGGAATCCAGCTTGTACTTCTGGGAGTTCTCGGTCCACATACTGCTGAAGCCTACCTTGTAGGATTTTGAGCATAACCTTGCTAGCATGTGTAATGAGTGCAATTGTACTGTAGTTGGAGCATTTGAATGCCATCACCTCCACTGGCCTTGTTAGACAAAATTTCTAAGGCCCACTTGACTTCACTCTCCATGATGTCTGGCTCAAGGTCTGCAACCACATTATCTGGGTTGTCTGGGATATCCAAATCCTTCTGGTATAATTCCTGTGTGTATTCTTACCACCTCTTCTTGATGTCTTCTGCTTCTGTGAGGTCTCTCCCATTTTTGTCCTTTATCATGTTCATCTTTGCACAAAATGTTCTCCAATTTTCCTGGTTTTTCCTTTTCTATTATTTTCCTCTATTTCTTTACATTGTTCATTTAAGAAGGCCCTCTTGTCTCTCCTTGCTATTCTTTGGACGTCTGCATTCAATTTTCTGTAACTTTCCCTATCTCCCTTGCATTTTGTTTCCTTTCTCCTCTCTGCTATTTCTAAGGCCTCGTTGGACAGCCACTTTGCTTTCTTGCATTTCCTTTTCTTTGGGATGATTTTTCTTGCTGCCTCCTGTATAATGTTACAAGCCTCTATCCAAAGTTCTTCAGGCACTCTGTCCACCAAATCCAGTTCCTTAAATCTGTTCTTCACTTCCACTGTGTTTAGATTATACCTGACTAGCCCAGTGGTTTTTCCTACTCTCTTCAGTTTAAGCTTGAATTTTGCTATGAGAAGCTGATGATCAGAGTCACAGTCAGCTTCAGGTCTTGTTTTTGCTGACTGTATAGAGCTTCTCCATCTTTGGCTGCAGAGAATATAATCAATCTGATTTCGGTATTGCCCATCTGGTGATTTCCATGTGTAGAGTCACCTCTTGTGTTGTTGGAAAAGAGTGTTTGTGACGACCAGCTTGTTCTCTTGACAAAACTCTATTAGCCTTTGCCCTGCTTCGTTTTGAACTCCAAGGTCAAACTTACCTGTTGTTCCTTTTATCTCTTAACTCCCTACTTTAGCATTCCAGTCCCCTAGAATGAGAGGAACATCTTTCTTTGGTGTCAGTTCTAGAAGGTGTTGTAAGTCTTCATAAAATTGGTCAATTTCAGTCTCCTCAGCTTTGGTGGTTGGTGCATAAACTTGGACGACTGTGATGTTGAAAGGTCTGCCTTGGATTCGTATTGACATCATTCTATCATTTTTGAGATTATATCCCATTACAGCTTTTCCCACTATTTTGTTGACTATGAGGGCTACTCCATTCCTTCTACGGGATTCTTGCCCACAGTAGTAGATATGGTAATCATCTGAATTGACTTCGCCCATTCCTGCCCATTTTAGTTCACTGACACCCAGGATGTCAATGTTTATTCTTGCCATCTCCTGTTTGACCACTTCCAGCTTCCCAACGTTCATAGATCTTACATTCCAGGTTCCTATGCAGTATTTTTCTTTGCAGCATCGGACTTTCCTTTCCATTCTAAGCACATCCACAACTGAGAGTCCTTTTGGCTTTGGCCCAACCACTTCATTAGCTCTGGAGCTACTTGTACTTGTCCTCCGCTCTTCCTCAGTAGCATGTTGGACGCCTTTTGACCTGAGGGTCCCATCTTCCAGCGTCATATCTTTTAGCCTTTTGTTTCTGATCATGGGGCGTTCTTGGCAAATATAATGGAGTGGCATTGCCAATTCCTCCTCCAGGTGGATTCCGTTTAGTCGGAACTCTCCACTATGACCTGTCCGTCTTGGGTGTCCCTGCACAGCATAACCCATAGCTTCCCTGAGCTACTGAAGCCCCTTCGCCACGACAAGGCAGCAATCCGTGAACACATCTGGTGACATCTGCCTTAGTTACAACACAGCTGGATTACTGTAATGCACTCTAGGGAGGGCGGCTTCTGGAAGGTTTTTCGAAACTTCAGTGGGTTCAAAACCCTTCAGAGCTATTGACCTTGCAAAAGACCTGCCTGGAGAGGGACGTCTCTTCCACCTACCGGGGCCGACGCAGAGGGTGGGAGCTGGAAAAGGGCCAAAGGCTCCTCTCTGCCCTTCTTCTTCCTGCCTGCCCTCTACGACCTGACCTGGTCAGTCTTCTTCAGTCACCTTCTCTAGAGTCACTTTGTGGCCTCCTGCATTTTATATTTTTTATATAATTATTTCAGTTCTTGATCTATGAGCTAATTAAACAAATGACTCAATGAATAACTGAGTAGTGAAACGTGGGGGGGCAGCAGGCGCCCCTTCCGGCTGCATCCAGAGCCCCTTCAAGGGCTCAAGGGCCACCAGGAGGGGTGAGAGAGGGTGCAGAGGTTGCCCCTTTGAAGGACGAGGGGGTCTGGATACGGCCCCCTCCCCTTAATCAACCTTCTCCTCCCCGCAACCTCCCCCCCAGCCCTTCTTCCCCTCCAGGGACATTGCAGGTCCTTCCATCACCTCCTTCCCAGGCCTGGGGGGGGCAAGTTATTTCCAACAACCCTCCCCCCGAATTACCAGGCAGATCGGGGGCGGATAGTGTCTCCTGGGGGAGAACTGAGGACAAAGCCCCCCCTTCTCATTAAGCACTGCTGCCTTGCCGGGAGGGGACGATGCTGGGGGAAGAGGGAGGAAGAAGATTTGCCCCCCCCCCTTGAATCTTTCCCTCCTTTCCTCACCCTACCCCCGAGGACCAAGGCTGGGGGGGAAATCACAGCCCCCTCCCCATAGAGCCTTCCTCCCCCCCAATATCCAAACCGCCCGCCTCCTTCCACGTCCTCTGGCGGGAAACTCACGAGGAAGCCACCCCTCGCTCCGCCACGCTGCGATCCTTGAAGGACAATAGAGTTGTGTCCAGGGAGGGAGAGAGAGAGAGAACGGGGGCAGGCACGCAGCTTCCGGTTCCGGTTGGATCTAGAGCGAGGAGCTCCTCCCTCTCCCCCTCCCCGCGAAGGGAGAGGGCTGGTTGTGGTGATGGTTGTGATTGTGACGAGGGGGGAGGAGATACATGGGGAGCGCGGGGGAGGGGAGAGGAAGAGAGGGGTCCCGAAAGGGACACCCCCCACATAATACACACCCCACAGACCCACAAACCCCCCCCACACACACACACAAACCTAGCCTGACCATCCCTGGCCTTGGTTTCCTAGATTATTTTGAGGGGTGGGACAATTCCCGCCCTGAGAAAGGAAAGGAAACACAAAAGCAATCCAGAGAACACACTTGAAGCACAAAGCCCCCCCCCAAGACTCCGTGTGTCAGAAGCCCCAACAGGCCCTTCCCTGTGTTTTGTTTTTTTGTTTTTTGGAGGGGGGGGACAGTGTCTCCCCGTCCAGCACGGGCTGCCCCGCTGATTCCTCGGCCTGCTTTTCGGCCAACCGGAAGCGCCTCTCTCTCTCTTGCCCGGCTTCCAGGTCAGCCTCGTCCAGTCCCTTCCCACCAGGGGTCTAGAACCACAACTGATCCACCACAAAAGAGTGCCTCCCATCCCCATCGCAGAGAGACTACCCAGAAGGACACCGGGGTCAGTCCTCTCAAAGGCTGCTGAGAGGTCCAGCAGAACCAGCAGAGACACGTTCCCCTTGTCCACTTCCTGGCATGGGTCCCTAGTCTATTCATAGCCTCTGAAGAAGACTTAGAATAGCAGAGATTAAAGGGACCCTGTGGGTGAAGAAGTCCAGCGTCTGTCCAGAAGGCACTGTGGGGAAATCAGATTCCTAATCTCTGGCTCCACAGCCACAACCCTAAACTTCTGAGCTATCTAGCTGTTCAAGTTGCAATTTACTTTTAAACCAATAGATCTTATGGAAATATAACAATAATAATAATAAAAATATATTATTTTTCTAGAGAAAGTATTGGTGGTAGTAAGGAAGTTCTCTTGCACTTGAGATTCTGAGTATTTTCAGATTCCTATACTTCATTTATTTATTTATTTATTTATTTTATTTATATCCCGCCTATCTAGTCGATAGACCACTCTAGGCGGCTACAACATGGGGTGACACTATAAAAACAAAAGAGTTACATTCAGGAAAACATCAGAAACCACAATGCACAGAAACCTGTCTCCAACCATTTCAATTTACGCAGGCCACTCCGTGGAAGATTTGAAAGTCACTATCTTAGAAGAGAATCATTACAGATCAAGAATACAGAGGGGAACTGCTGAGGTAAAATTTATACACATGATGGACACTCACAGAAATCAAGTGACTATAAGACTAGGTTTCTAGACGTTACCAAATGTAACACTTCTTCTGTTATCTACTGCCAGTTATTTTCCTCACAACTATGAAACCCACCACAAGGCTCCTAAGGCAAAAACTATTAATATTCCCTTCTTTAACACACATGGTTCCTCTGCTAACTTCTTTCATTCTTTTTCCCCCTCTTGCGGTTTAACTGAATCTCCAATGCACACACCCCCAACACACACATCCTTCTCTCTCTTCTCCCCCCATCTGATAAGGTCCCTCCCTAAGCTAATTAAAAGATGTACCTTCATGTCATGCATCAAGCTAACATACTGCACACCCTTTAATGCAGAATAAAAAAACTCAACAAATAAGAAAGGGGGGAAGGGTTTTTGTTTGTTTGTTTTTGGCTTAATGTAGATTTAGGATTGAACATCATGCCGGCTAAGGGTATCAGACAGCTGGTCATCCTTTCCAGGTGGTGAAGACCAGAAGGGATTTTGAAGAGCTCCAGAAATCTCTCTCCAAACTGAGAGAATGGGTGGCAAAATGACAAATGTGTTTCAATCTAAGAAAATGCAAAGTAATACTCATTGGGGCAAAAAAAGAAAACCCCCAAAGCTTTATTTATCATCTCATGGTTTCTGAGCTGTCTGTGATGGATCAGGAAAGAGATCTTGGTGTGCTCGTAGACAGCTCGATGGAAGGGTCAACCCAGCGTGCGGCAACAGTGAAGAAGGCCAATTCCATGCTAGGGATCATTAAAAAGGGGATTGAAAATAAAACAGCCAACCTTCTAGTCCCCTTGTACAAAATGCTGGTAAGGCCACATCTGGAGTATTGTGTACCGTTCTGGTCACCGCTCGTCAAAAAAAGACAGTGTGTGTTGCAAGTGCGCAGCACTGTGGCTATGCTGTTTGAGATTTTCTTCAGCATTCTCCAAACTGAGAGCAAAAACAGGGACACAGGAGACCTTTCGTTCACCAAGAATGTACAGTGGTGCCCCGTATAGCGAGGTTAATCCGTTCCGGATTAACCTTCGCTATACGAAATCTTCGCTAAGCGGGAAGTAAAAAGCCATTGGAACGCATTAAACTTCATTTAATGCGTTCCAAATCGGCCCTAAACTTCCCACTTAGAGAAGTTTCCTGGCTGGGCAGCCATTTTCGCGCCCTCCCCTCGCTTGCCGAGGGCGCGAAAACGCCGCGGGGGGCCATTTCGGGTCGTTTTGAAGCCGCAAAACAGCTGTTTTGCGGCTTCAAAACGGACCCGAAATGGCCCCGCGCCGCGTTTTCGCGCCCTTGGCAAGCGAGGGGAGGGCGCGAAAACGCCGCGCGGGGCCATTTCGGGTTGCCCGCGGCCGTTTTGAAGCCGCAAAACAGCTGTTTTGCAGCTTCAAAACCGCCGCGGGCGACCCGAAATGGCCCCGTGCGGCGTTTTCGCGCCCTCGGCAAGCGAGGGGAGGGCGCGAAAACACAGCGCGGGGCCATTTCGGGTCCTCCCGCGCCCATTTTGGAGCCGCCGATCAGCTGATCGGCGGCTCCAAAATGGCCGCGGGACGCCCAATCGTCGCAAAGCGAGGTGCGGCGATTGGGTGCTCCGTATAGCGATCCCGAAAAAGGGGATCGCTATACGGATTCGTCGTTGTACGGTGCACTCGCTAAGCGAGGCACCACTGTATTTACAAAATAGACATGTCTAGCACCTCAGAACTGGCAAATTCGCACGATGCCTTCCAACAAAGGGACGAGCTGCTCTTCCATACATCAACACAAAAAGTAAGCCCTGTCAGCAACCTGTTTGTATATTGTTGCATGATGCAATTATGATGCATCAAATTGAACTCTGCTCATCTGCGGAAGTATCACATGACTTTTCCTTGGCTAAGTGCCAACCTGAGTGATGGGGGCACCTCCCTGATGAGGAAAGGCGACAGCGTTTGGGGCTCTTGAGTCTAGAGAAAAGATGCCTGGGGAGGAGGACGTCAGCATGATTGAGACATATAAAATGATGCAGGGGGTGGATAAAGTGGATAGAGGGAAGCTCTTCTGCCTCTCACGCAATACCAGAACCAGAGGACATCCACTCTAATGGAGCCTCTGACATGGTGTTGGGATTTCCCTTGCCTCCATCCCCCCCCACTAGAAGAAAGTGGGGAAAGGAAGGAATTGGAGAGTCCCAACCAGAAAGGGGGGAGAGGAGGAAAGGGTAACTCCGACCACAAAGCATGGAGGGCAGAGGGATCCAAATCCAGCCGCATTACCAGCAGTGATAAGGAGAAAGGATAGGAGACGGGAGGTTTCGGGTTCTGGTGAGGATGAGGAGGGACAGGTCGCTGAGCGCCCTGATCGCACACTTCTGCTAAGAGATCAAGCAGTGATGGCCACAAATGGGTCAATGGGAAAGGCGTACGTGTATGTCCCATTTCCTACAGCAGATTTGTTTAATTGGAAGGCACATATGCGGTCGTACTCCTCAGATCCCGAAAGAATGGCAGGACTCCTTGCAGGGATAAAGCTATCACACCAACTTACTCGGGGAAATGTTATGGAATTACATGTGTGCTCGACAGGAAGGGACCCTCCCCACTCCCATGACCTGCCTTACTGCACATGGATATAAACGAATAAGCATGTTTCTTATTTCATAACCAGAAAGCCCTGAACTTCATCAATGTGATTCAAGCCAAAAGTTCTTTCTCCAATGGTCTCCTTCAGGATTCAAGCAAAGTCTTTCCCTTCTGGGGATGCTGTCCTCTGAAGTTGCCAGCCACAGAGACTGGCGAAACGTTAGGAAGAACAACCTTCAGAACACGGCCAAAGAGCCCGAAAAACCCAGAACAACCATCTTTCCCTTCTAATTGTTTTCTTCCTCCCTGCTGCCTTCCACCGTAGCAGCTGCTTCCATAAATCTCATCCATTTTTTTGCATCTCCCGATTGTTTCTGCAGTCGAATCCTGATAAACCTGAATGTCATCTCATTCTTCAGATGAGTCCTCTGTGTTGTTTCAAGACTGGCAATCCTGCCACCTTCGCTGTGCGAAAAGCAAGGGCGCTGAAGGTCTTCTCATGTTCCATGCATTTATGAGGCTTCTCACTTGCTGTGGGTCCTTGGATGGGAATGTGGGCAATTACTCCAAAAGAAGCTCTTCCCACATTCCATACATTTATATGGTCTCGCCCCTGTGCGGGTCATTTGGATTCAGGGAATTCTCTGATGCCCTTTTTTGTCCCCTTTGTTGTTCGAAAAGTCTTTTTTCCTGTTTCCGACTCAGTTCTCTTTTCACCCTCAGAGAGAGGGTGAGAGAAGGGGGTTTCAGGAGGATCCTGTGTGGAAATCAGGGGGGATCCAGAAGGATCCAGGCTTCAGACGCATGTCTTTGCCCCATTGCAAAATCAATGGCCAGGGAGAAATTGGTTTCGCCGTTTATCTCCTTCTCCTGGAACAGAAATAGGGCCCCGGTTGGCATTGCTCTCCCACTCTGCCCCAAGTCATTTCTTTATGTGGAGGAGTAAGAAATCTTCGGTTTTCGGCAGGGGGTGAATTTTTTAAAAAGAACAAAGGCAGGAGAAGATGCCTGGATTCCCGGAGTAGAAGATGATACCTCTGGGCTTTTGTCTGCAGCCGGATCGGTCCCTGGAGGGTGACATTTCACTGCTCCTCCTTTACAGCTCATGGCCTCTCCTCCTGGCCTCGAGGAGCCCCTTCCCTGATCCTGGATTCCCCCCCAAAAAACGGCATGTGTTGGGCCCCTCCCCAGGGCCTGGAAAGAGGCCACCCCCTCCCCACCCACTCCCCCCTGGGCACACCTTCTCCCCTCTGCATCCTCCTGGGGGGGGGGGTTTCTCTTCATTCTCCTCTCCTGACTTTCCCTTTCCTGCACCCTACTCAAGAGAAAAGGGAGGGACCCAGTTCCTCTTTCTTGCCTCTTCTTAGGGGGCACTCGGAGGATGGTGGTGGGGGCTTCTCAGGGGCTTTTGTTTGGTAACCCCCCACACCCTCAGACCCATTAGGAAGAAACGGCCTTTCAAATCCCTCCCATGAGACCCCTCTTACTATTATTTTCCTCTCTGAGATGGAGGGAGGTAGGGGCCGAGAGACTCCCCCCCCCCGTTTGTGACCCCCAGCCAGAGCGGAAGGGGCTCCAACTCCCTGTCCCGATCCTGGATGGAGGGCTGCCCTTCTCTCCGCCTGGGTCTGCCCCTGTCCACGATCCAGAGAAGGTGGCTGATGCTGGAGGGCTCCCTGGGGTGGGGGATCAGGATCATCATCATCATCCCATCTCTGTGTGTGTCAGAAGAGCTCCTGCATCCCAGGGAAGTGGCCTGGATCAGGCCCCTCGTCCTCCCCCACAGCTGATTCCACCCCCGTCTTCTCCCCCTCCATTTCTGAGACCACCAACCCTCGCCCCACCACCCTTGGCAGCCCCTCCTGGAGTCCAGGGACCCCCCCCTCTTTCCCTTCTGACACCCATTTTTCTTTCATTGGTTTGGAAACTCCCCCCCACACACACTTTTCGCCACCCAATATTTGCCCCCCCCCGTATCCTTCCCACTTCCTTCTAGGTCCTGAAGGTGGAAAACCCGCAAGAAGGGGGGGAATGTTCCTCTGCCACCCATAGAGATGGGGGGAGGGAAAGAGAGGCGAGATAACCCCTCCTTCCGGTTCCAGTGGCACCTAGAGCTACGAAACGAACAACCGCCCCTTTTTTTTCTAGCTCTAGGTTTCCCTTACCCCCTCCTCGCGAGGGTTTGAAGCCGGAATGGGGGGGAGGGGGGCGTGGGTGTGAAATTGAAAAAAGGGGCGGGAGAAGAGGGGGGGGGCTTTTGTCTTCGTGCAAAAAAAGAAGGGGGGGAGAATTCATCCCAGCAAGGGAAGGGGAGGGGATCGTCTGCTCCCCCTTCCCCCCCAGATTCCTTCCTCTCCCTCCCTCAGCTGGAGAAACGCCCGGAGGAGGAGAAGCCGAGAGAGCCCCCCACCCCCGTTTTTGCCCCCCCCATGGCCAAGAGCAAAGCGATGGGGGACAACCTGGGCTTCCTCTCTGAAGTGATCTGGGGGCAGGGAGAGGGTGGGAGGAGGGGGTCTCTGGAGGATCCTGCGTCCAAATCAGGGGGAATCCTGGAGGATCCGTGCTTCAGATTCATCTTTTTGCACCGCTGCAAAGCTGAAAGGCCCATGACTTCTAGGATGGGGTCTGTAGGTCCAAATACAATTTATGTTTTGGCACCACTGCAGAGTCACATGTCTTCTCATCTGCGGGCAGAGATGGTCTTCGAGGATGCCCTTGCCTGATCCTTCCACATTTATCGGATCCTGTTCCAGGAGTCAGTATGGTGGCATCATCCCCCTTCATATTAGGTTTCTAATGTCAGGGGTCCGGAGTGGAAGGAGTTCTTTCAAGCAACCCTCGCCGACTCCCCCCCCCCCCCCGTGGACTTAGCTTTACCAGGCAGGCAGAATGGAAATGAAGGGACATTTTTTCTCTCCACCCCCACAATTTTTTTAGCCACAACGTAGGGGGGAGGAATTGAGGACAAAGCACCCACACACACAGCATTGTCAGTAGTACATAGGGTTGCCAGATGTCAGGCAAAAGGAGGACATGTCCTTCTTTTTAGCCTAATGTCCTCCTTCTGGCAGGCAAAGATAAAATGTCAGGCTTTTGTATATTTTATGTTATAGTTTTGGATGGGAGGGGGAGAGCTGGAAGGACTCTCCCTCCCCCTGTCTTTCCCCGCCCCTCATTACCTGCCGCCCGTGCTGGAGCCCAGCCCTTGCCCCCTCTCACTGTGGCAGCAGCTGCTCGGCAATCCGCCATGCCCGCCCAGCCCACGTGGAGCCCAGAAAGGCAGTGTGAGCGGAGCACCACCCACCGAGCCAGGCAGGAGCAAGCAGCACCCGAGAGCATGGATGGGAAGGCGAGCGCCCGACTGTCTGTGTTCAAAGTGCCTTTTGGGGACTCCCACACTCCCCAGCCTTGAACTTAATGACCCTTGAGAAAGGGGAGGCTGCCTCATTCGGTTTTGCCTGGCGCCGCTTTCCCCCTGCCTGCGCCGGAGCCTTGTTTGGTTGTCCATATTAGCAAGGTTGCCTCTGAGCCTGTGCAGAGTGCGATCCCACAGTTGGGCCAGGGTGGGCTCAGGTACAATTGGCTGTTTAAATAATGTTTTCTGGTATTTTGAAAAAAAGCCTCAATTGAATTTATTTTTATTTTTTAACATGAGTGTTTCTTGGCCGGTTCACTAAGAGACATTTATTGGCAGCTATTGTAATAAAATTGTATTGATTGTGGGTTTAATCCGGAACAATTCAAATGAAGCATTCAATATGTTCTCCTTTGTCCTCCTTTTTGTCTTTCTATGTCCTCCTTTTGGTGCCCACGTATCTGGCAACCCTAGTAGTACATCTACTTCTAGGTAAAAGTTCCACTTGACATTTAGTCAGTCGTGTCCGACTCTAGCGCACGGTGCTCATCCCCTTTTCCAAGCTTCAGAGCCAACGTTTGTCCAAAGAAAGTTTCCGTTGTCACGTAGCCAGCACGACTTAGGCACGGAACGCTGTTACTGTTACCACCCGATTTTAGGTTTTATTTCTCCAGCAGGGAATAACAGATAAAGATAGTGCATCAATCAGACGATATGTGAGTCAATTGTTATTTTTATTAAACATATAGCTGGACTCCCATCTTAAAAGGCAGATCGGGAGTCCCATCATTAATGGAAAAAAAAATTATAAGATTCTTACACAAAATACAATAAGCACAGCATCCCCTTATTGGTTATCTGAACCCTATGTGTGCCTGCTGGGTCTTCCTATTGGCCGTGGTAGATGTGAGAAAAAAAAAATCCAAATTGCATCCCAGTGTTAGTGGCTGCTAAGTTTGTGAATGTATGAACCACTGTGTATTTTGAAATATGTTACAGTCGCCTGAAGCGCTGTGAATGTTTTTCTGAAGTGGCCTTGGGAATGTTTCTGTGAGCGCCAAGCGGGAAGAGACAGTTACTTTGAGATGAAATGAGGATACAAAAATGCATTGACTATAGTGGTCCGTTGGGCCAAATAGGTGGGATATAAATCAAATAAACTAACGAACTGACTAACTATACAAAATGCATATAAGGTACAGATACAAAAATGCATATAGAATATCATTATAGTAAGGAAATAGTGAAATCATATTTCAATTACAGGTACAAGATATTACTTGTATGAATGCCAAGCACACGTGAATCAAATAGCATGTGTTGTCTTAAATTGTAAAGCCAGTACTTCGTATATGTTATATCAGAACCTCATCCTTGCCCCCTATCTATCACTCCCCCCTTTTAAAATTCTGACAACAATAAGATGGCGGAATTTAAACTTCTACCCATGAATTGCAGTAGCAACAAGTAAAGACAACACATTTTGCAAGGATACCAAGTAACAGAGCAGTAACAAACACAGCAGTAACAATAAGGAAAAAAATGCATATAACTACAGTTGTGAAATCGAAAAAGTCAGGAAGCCAGTACTGGTAAAAAGAACAAAACATTGAAAGTATGTTGCAAAACTTAGAAATACAAGCAATGAAACATTAAAACAAAAGTACAATTCCCATCAAGAGGATGCATATGCAAGGAAAAGAAATCCTATCATTTTTATTAATTTCACTAAATCTCTTTGCTCTATGGTCCAAACGCGAAGATCTTCCGGCCTCTGTCTGTTTTCTCCAACCACTGGTGGAGGGGGCAGCGATCCCTTCAACTTTTTTTTTCTTCCTGTTTCTGTAGATGGGAAAACTCCAAGCAAATAGTTATGCTAATCCTCCCCACCCCCCTTTTTTTGAAATCTCCGTTTGTCAGTCATGAATGCAGTTAAAACAATAAGAACCATTTTTTCCTTTTGAAAAATCTTAATGGTCTTAGGAAACTTGTCTTGCAGCTTTTTCCTACATTTCCCTATATCATAAACAATTCAGTGTCTGAGTCAGTTCTCCAAAATATTTATGTTCAACAAAGTTTCATGCAGGTGGTACAGCCTCAATTGGATGCCCAAAGACACAAATTATCAAGTAATGTAGTAACCTTCACATGCATGTCTAAGGAATTCCCACAGAAAGTGCCTAGCGAACAACCCTGGCAATACAAGCAGGCTATCCTGGATGCGATAACAACCCCCCCTTGTTTCCCACTTTGTGCATCTGGAGAAGCAAGGAGGGGGATGCTTGCTATCTCATCCACTAACCTATTCCGTTCTCTATCTTCAAAATCCCCACCACTTCTCTGCACATGCAGCACTGCCAACATAGCAGGCAGCTTCCAACAGAGTCTCGACCTCCTTTAAATGTTATCTTTCCTCTCCTTCTACTGTCCCTATTTCCTTATTTCTCCAAAGTTCCCCAAAAGCAGGCAACATTCCAAAAGCATAATGAAGTCTGTAAACATTTTATTTTCCCAGCCAATGTGAGGGCGAGGGTAAGGGAAGGGCTTGTGCCTCAACCGTATCAGAATCGACTTCAAGGCAAAGGCAGAAGGGAGGCAGAGTTCAAACACGGACTCATAAGGAGTCATGGCTCCAGGCTAACCAGACAAAGCCAGCGCCCCCCCCCCCTTTTCTCCAGTACCATTGTTACAGCATGGGACACATGGACTGTTACCGGCACTCCCAAAGAAAAGTAGCGTGCCTCCTTTGAGAGAAGGACAGCAGCTGCCATGGTTTGTAAACATGGGGGCTGGTCATGGTGTCTGACAACTTTTGAGAGGTAAGCTACAGGCCTTCACCAGTTGCCAATCCTCTGTGTGTGTGGACCCCCAGGGCCATGCTGTCTCACTCATGAACAAATAATTGGCCGTTCTGTGTCAGGCAGAAGAGTAGCCTCAGCTTCAGGAGCCGGAAAGCCTTGGGAGTCTTTTCCTTTCCACTCTGTCCCCTAGCCCTTTAAGCGCCTCATAGAGGATGCCAAAACAGAAAAATTTGAAATCCAGTTTTTTTCCTTTCCAGAATCCCACCATGCCTAGGAATGTACACCAGCCCCGTTTGGTATCTGGGAGGGGAACCAGGGAAATAGTAAAAAAAAAAAAAATCTAAATAACTCACCTCTGTCCTTGCAACTTGCTCTTTGTCCTTCGTCCCCCAAAAAAGTTGAGGTCAATAGAAGCTCTCAAACACGCACCAACAATCCACATACTGCATCTTTCATTTCATGTTATATCAGAACCTCATCCTTGCCCCCTATCTATCATTACCTTCCCACCGAGATGGTACCTATTTATCTACTCACATTTGCATGCTTTTGAACTGCTAGGTTGGCAGGAGCTGGGACAAAGCGAGGGGAGCTCACTCTGTTGCGTGGATTCAATCTTAGGACTGCTGGTCTTCTGACCTTGCACCACAGAGGCTTCTGCGGTTTAACCCGCAGCACCACCACGTCCCATAGGGAGAAAGGGAAAATTATATTTTATATCAACATCTTTTCTAAAGTGTTTGGTTTCTATTTGGAGGGAATCCCCTCCAGTGGCGAGTTCTGATCATAGCATCAGAGAAATGGGTATTTCCGGGATTTTTAAAAAATATTAATAATTTCAGACAGCAGATAAGTGAAACGGTGGATAAAAATCCCGATCATACGAGGGTCCAACTTTATATTGAATGATGTAACATTTTTCTCTAAACTATCTATACTATTAATATTCTTTCAGGTGAAAAATATTAAGAGAAGTATTAATATTGTAACCTTATAAAACAGGATTTTCTCTATCATCACCAACATTGCCCCATTCCCTCCCTCTCCCCTCCTCCTCTACATACCACCTATCCCCCTTTCCCAACCTCCTTCCCCCCCATGAAAAGTAGTGAGGTGACCTAGCCTCCGGTTCCTACGACTGGGCTGTTCCATGTGGGTTACGCCGGGGGGGAGACCAAAACCAATGCTCGGCAGGAAAGGACCCTCCCCACGCTCATGACCTGCCTTACTGCACATGGATATAAATGAATGAGCATGTTTGTTATTTCATAAACAGAAAGCCCTGAACATCAAGGCAGCTGAAAATCTTCCCATGTTCCATGCATTTATGAGGATTCTCACTTGGTGTGGGTCCTTTGATGGGAATGTAGACAGTCACTCCGGGAGAAACTCTTTCCACATTCCATGCACGTAAAGGGTTTCTCCCCCGTGTGAATCCTTTGATGTAAATTAAAACCACTGCTCCGGCAGAAGCTCTTTCCACATTCCATGCATTTATATGGTTTCTCCCCAGTGTGGATTCGTTGATGTGTGCTCAGGTCACCGCTCTGACTGAAGCTCTTCCCACATTCCTGACACGTAAAGGGTTTCTCCCTTGTGTGGATCCTTTGGTGTTTACGTAGATCCCCACTCTGATGGAAGCTCATGCCACATACTAGGCATTTAAAGGGTTTCTCCCCAGTGTGAATCCTTTGATGTATATTAAAACAATCCCTCCTACTGAACCTCTTTCCACATACCATGCACTTAAATGGTTTCACCCCTGTATGGATTCTTTGATGCTTTCTATATGATCCACTGTCGCTGAAATTTTTTCCACATTCCACGCATTTATATGGTTTCTCTCCAGTGTGGATCCTTTGGTGTGTACGTAGATTTCCACTGAGACGGAAGCTTGTTCCACATTCTAGGCATTTAAAGGGTTTCTCCCCTGTGTGAGTCTTTTGATGTACATTAAAACAATCACTCCTACTGAAGCTCTTTCCACATTCCATGCACTTAAATGGTTTCTCCCCTGTATGGATTCTTTGATGGTTTCTGTATGATCCACTGTCACTAAAACTCTTTCCACATTCCATGCATTTATATGGTTTCTCCCCAGTGTGGTTTCTTTGATGTCTACTCAAGTGACTGCTCTGACTGAAGCTCTTCCCACATTCCATGCACGTAAAGGGTTTCTCCCCTGTGTGGATCTTTCGGTGGACACGTAGAGCTCCACTCTGATGGAAGCTCGTCCCACATACTAGGCATTTAAAGGGTTTCTCCCCTGTGTGAGTCCTTTGATGTAAATTAAAACTACTGCTCCTACTGAAGCTCATTCCACATTCCATGCACTTAAATGGCTTCTCCCCTGTATGGATTTTTTGATGTTTTCTGTATGATCCACTCTCGCTGAAACTCTTTCCACATTCCATGCATTTAAAGGGTTTCTCCCCACTGTGGATACTTTGATGTCTACTCAAGTGACCACTCTGACTGAAGCTCTTTCCACATTCTATACATTTATATGGTTTCTCCCCTGTGTGGTTTCTCTGATGTCTATTCAGGTGACCGCTGTGACTGAAGCTCTTCCCACATTCCTCACATGTAAAGGGCTTCTCCCCTGTGTGGATCCTTTGGTGTGCATGTAGATCTCCACTGTGACGGAAGCTCGTCCCACATTCCAGGCATTTAAAGGGTTTCTCCCCGGTGTGAATCCTTTGATGTAAATAAAAATTACTGCTATATTTGAAGCTCTTTCCACATTCCATGCATTTATATGGTTTCTCCCCTGTATGGATTCTTTGATGGTTTCTATATGATCCACCATTGCTGAAACCCTTTCCACATTCCATGCACGCATATGGTTTCTCTCCTGTGTGGTTTCTTTGATGTCTATTTAGGTGACCGCTCTGACTAAAGCTCTTCCCACATTCCTCACAGGTAAAGGGTTTCTCTCCCGTGTGGATCCTTTGGTGTTTACGTAGATCTCCACTCTGACAGAAGCTCATCCCACATTCTAGGCATTTAAAGGGTTTCTCCCCTGTGTGGATCCTTTGATGTAAATTAAAACTACTGCTCCTACTGAAGCTCTTTCCACATTCCATGCACTTAAATGGTTTCTCCCCTGTGTTGATCCTTTGATGTAAATTAAAACTATTGCTCTGATTGAAACTTTTTCCACTTTCCATGCATTTGTACAGTTTCTCCCCTTTTTCAGTCATTTTGATTCAGGGACTTCTCTGGTGCCTGTTTTTCGTCTTCCTTGATTTCCAAACGTCTTTTTTCCTGTTTCCGACTCAGATCTTTTTTGATTGTTCTTACCGTTCCGTTCTTTACCTGAGAGAAAAGGAAAAAAGAAATCTTATTCCTAGTCCAGAACAGAAATGGAAGACATTGGAGATTATACCCGGTTTCATCATCCCCAACGGTCTTTCTCTCCTTCTTTGTACCCTCGGCTCAACTCGGTGTTTCCTTCAGAACAGGATACCCTTTCCCAAGCTAAACTCTTTCATTTTTGGACTGAATCCTAATTCCCCGAAGGACGTCATCGAACTCCAAGACAGTAAAAGCTTGTGGTAACTGAATCAGTGGATACTTGATCCCGTGGATATGGAGGTGCTCCTGTACTCTTTTATCTGGTTTAGTCTTCTTCTCCTTAGCTGCAAAGGTTACCTATCCTATTTCAAAGGCTTCTATACAAGTGTACATGCTATCTGCATACGCAGTTAATCACAGTAGATCAGCTAGGTAAGTGGTTTATAGTCATTAGGTATTTCAGATGTCAACAACTGTGTTTTAAGAATTTTACATCAACACACGGAGCTTCTCCCCACGTTCGACCCACTGATCTCACACAGGAGGCTCATGAAGGTTTAAGCTGAGCTCAAATGCCTTGGTATGCATGATGGGGGGGGAGAGAAAGGCTTCAGCAGAATAAGCAGTGATCATCTGTTAAATTTAAGATAAATTCTTTACCATAGGGCTCTACAAAGTGCTGTTTGGGGGGGGGGCATTTGCACTCCTCTGTGAGTGCCCCACAAGAAGGAGTGGACTGAGGCAGACCAGCCACATCAGCTACAAGGGACTGGCAAGGAGATCTGGGGCCTCAGGTTTCATGGCTGTTCTCCTGAGTGGAGTGAATAAATTGTGAAAAACAGGCAGCCCTCCCCCCAGGTCGGAGGTACCTGGGTCATGAAAAAAGGCCAGTGTGAGGAGCTGGCTGGTTCCCTGAGCCTTTCTCCAGCAGCATCCCTTTTTTCCAAGTGGAGGAAAGCTTGTCCGGCAACCCAAGGAGCTCTCAAGGCCTCTTTTCTTCCATTTCCCCTGGAATTGAGGGCAGGACACGTCCCAACGGGCTCAAGCGACAGGAAAATGGATTTCAATTAAGATCAGGGAAAAAGGTCCTAACGGTTTGAGGAGTACGGCAATTGGACCACCCTCTGTCCGACCAGCTTTGATCTGGATCCCTGCAGTGAGCAAGGGGTGTGGATGGGATGGCCTCGGAGGATCTGGCCATGTCTGGTGACGTCTGCCTTTCAAAACTTCAGTGGGTTCAAAACATGGTAGCCAGACGGCTGACTGGGGCCGGTCAAAGAAATCACATGGCCCCTCTGTTACAAGAACTCCACTGGCTACCCATCCATTTCTGGTGTGCTGGGTTTATTTTATTTTATTTTATTTTATTTTATTTTATTTTATTTTATTTTATTTTATTTTATTTATTTATTTATTTATTTATTTATTTATTTATTTATTTATTTATTTATTTATATGCCGCCCATCTAGACATAGTCTACTCTTTAACCTCTGAAGCCCTAAAGGGTTTGGGTCCAAGCTAGATCAAGGGCCGCCTTTCCCTTTGTGAGCCTGCCCAGGTGTTGAGATTATCAGGGGAGGCCTTTCTCTCTGTCCCACTGACCTTACAGGTGCGTCTAATAGGGAATGTAGGAGAGGACTTTCTCTGTGGATACTCCCAGACTATGGAACTCCCGCCCACTGGAGGCCAGGCTGGTCCCATCTTTGCTGTCCTTCTGCAAGCAGGCAAAGACCTTTCTCTTGTACTTTCCTGTTTTGCCTCCGTTTGATCCTTGCTAGTATTATAATCCTCTTCACAGATTGCTGCCTTGTTGTGGCGATGGGGCTTGAGTCATTCAGAGAATCTATGGGCTGTGCCGTGCAGGGACACCCAAGATGGACAGGTCCTAGTGGAGAGTTCCGACGAAATGCGATCCAACATTGTTGTCGTGCGTTTTTCGGGCTCTTTGGCCATGTTCTGAAGGTTGTTCTTCCTAACGTTTCACCAGTCTCTGTGGCCAGCATCTTCAGAGGACAGCACTCTGTGCTCTGGTGTAGTTGGTTTGGGAGTGCCCTCTGGGAGTGCTGTCCTCATAAGACACCGGCCACAGAGACTGGTGAAACATTAGGAAGAACAACCTTCAGAATATGGCCAAAGGAGCCCGAAAAACCCACAACAACCATTAGATCCCGGACGTGAACGCCTTCATGAATACCATTCCAATATCTTTGCCAAGAAAACTCCATGAACAGAAACAAAAGGCTAAAAGATATGAAGATGGAAGATGAGCCTCTCAGGTCGGAAGGCATCCAACATGCTACTGAGGAAGAGCGGAGGACAAGTACAAGTAGCTCCAGAGCTAATGAAGTGGTTGGGCCAAAGCCGAAAGGATGCTCAGCTGTGGATGTGCCTGGAAGTGAAAGGAAAGTCCGATGCTGCAAAGAAAAATACTGCATAGGAATCTGGAATATAAGATCTATGAACCTTGGTAAGCTGAATGTGGTCAAACAGAAGATGGCAAGAATAAACATTGACATCCTGGGTTTCAGTTAACTAAAATGGATGAGAATGGGCAAAATCAATTTCGAAGATTATCTACTACTTTATTGTGGGCAAGGGTCCCGAAAAAGAAATGGAGTAGCCCTCATAGTCAAGAAAAGAGTGAAAAACCTGTACTGGGATTCAATCTCAAAAATGATAGAATGATTTCAATATGAATTCAAGGCAGGGCTTTCAACATCACAATGCACCAACCACCGATGCTTGTATGGAAGAATACATGATGTGAAAGGCTGGACCAGACAAATCCTACAATGGAATTAAGATTGCCAGAAGAAATACAGTGGTGCCCTGCATAGCGACGACAATCCATTCCGAAAGAATCGTCGCTATACGGATTCGTCGCTATGCGGGGCAAAAAAGCCCATAGGAACGCATTAAAACACGTTTAATGCGTTCCTGTGGGGAAATAACTCACCGTTCTGTGGAAATCCTCCATCTGGCCGCCATTTTCGCTGCCCAGTAAGCGGGGAAAGGGCGCGAAAACACTGCGGGTGGCCATTTTATTTACCTGGCAGCCATTTTGGAACCGCCAATCAGCTCTTTTTAAAAGATCGCTATATGAAAATCGCTATACGCATTCGTCGTTAAACGAATCGCTCGTTGTGCGGAGCACCACTGTATCAACAACCTATTATGCAGATGATACCACTCTGATGGCAGAAAGTGAGGAGGAATTGAAGATCCTCTTAATGAGGGTGAAAGAGGAGAGCACCAAAAATGGTCTGAAGCTCAACATCCAAAAAACTAAGATAATGGCCACTGGTCCCATCACCTCCTGGCAAATAGAAGAGGAAGATATGGAGGCAGTGAGAAAGTTTACCTTCTTGGACTCCATGATCACTGCAGATGGTGACAGCAGCCACGAAATTAAAAGACACCTGCTTCTTGGGAGGAAAGCAATGACAAACCTAGAAAGCACCTTGCCAACAAAGGTCCGCATAGTCAAAGCTATGGTTTTTCCAGTAGTGATGTATAGAAGTGAGAGCTAGACCATAAAGGCCGACTGCCGAAGAATTGATGCTTTTGAACTGTGGTGCTGGAGGAGGCTCTTGAGAGTCCCCTGCACTGCAAGGAGAACAAACCTATCAATTCTAAAGGAAATCAACCCTGAGTGCTCACTGGAAGGACAGATCCTGAAGCTGAGGCTCCAATACTTTGGCCATCTCATGAGAAGAGAAGACTCCCTGGAAAAGACCCTGATGTTGGGAAAGTGTGAAGGCAAGAGGAGAAGGGGACGACAGAGGACGATATGGTTGGCCAGTGTCATTGAAGCGACCGACATGAATTTGACCCAAATCTGGGAGGCAGTGGAAGACAGGAGGGCATGGCGTGCTCTGGTCCATGGGGTCACGAAGAGTCAGACACGACTTAACGACTAAACAACAACAACAGTATTTGTTAACTCATTGTAGTTAGCTTTAAATACTGTCTTTTTAATGATGTAAGCTGCCCTGGGTCTTTATTTAGCCAAATGGTGTGGTAAAAATATTTTAAAGAAATAAACATAATGTCACAGAAAGACAGGGCAGCATCCTGGCTGAAGGCTGGCAGCGATAGCTTGTCCAGAGCACAGGATCCGGACCCACCACTCACCCAATGACCCCTGAACAGCCAATCAGTGCAGGGAGAAATACAAAGAGGGACCCTTGCATTGGGGATCCCTCCGAGGAAGGCAAAGGAATTCTTGCGATGAAATGTATTTTTCTATTTAGAGATGGGTTATGTAGTCATGTTTTAACCATAGAGAAATCCATTTTGAGTCTGACACAGGCTAAGTTCTGGAAAATTACTAGTAGTTATTTTCAGCTTCATGTCGCCAAGCTTATCGCTGCAGCTGGTGAGAAAAACACAGCAAAGTCAAAATATTTCTAACCTGAATTATAAACAATTCTTTGTGGTTGGTGAGAAAGTAGGGCGTACCCTATGTTAATTCCTTCCTTCGTGATTGGTCGAGTATGTCAGGAAGGGGCAGGTTGGAAAATTTACAAGAGGTTGGGACTCTTGAGAGAGAGGAGGAGAAGAGAGTTTTGGGTATCTGGAAACATGGCGTTGAATATCTTTGATCCAGATGAAGGAACCTGATTTAACAATATGGACTGCGTAAGAATATCGTTTGTTCTCCTTAGTTTATAGTTTAGATTTTGTTTTGTTTCAATAGTTAACTTTTATAGAAGGTGCTGAAACGTCTATGCTGTTGCTTAGAAATGAAATTGTAGAGAAATGTTTTCTTTGTTCACTTAAAATAAACTCATGTTGTTTAATATTTGGCCTTTCTAGTCCTTTGAACAGAACAGTTTCCCTATAATGAATTTGGCCTTGCGTTGCCAAAACTGAGTCATTGAACAGTAAAGATACGGTATTAAGTGGTTTCTTTTTAGTAAAATCAAAACAGCCTTAAATACAGGTTGTCCAAAAGTTCATGTCCCGGAACTGTGATGACTCAAGCAGTTCACTTCAATCGGGAGTGAGGGAAGCCTGGATTTTCCTGTTTCGTGGTTTTTGATCTCATTTATGAGACCAATTACTGACAATCCTTACCCGGCGAGATCTTCTTCAGGGGGACCTCCTTCTGCAGAGCCCTCCAGCCTCGATCCAGGACGGCCTGTGCTCCTGCCTGGAAATGCACCCCTGCGCCCGGAAAGGACCCAGGAAGCTGGAAAAGGAAAAAGAGAAATTGGATGGCGATACCCAAACCGCCTTTTCTTGGGTGGCCTGTTAGAGGGAAGCCCCAAAACCCACGCTGAGCACCGCCATTCCCAAATGACAGCGTTCCCAGGAAAATCCCAATGGGAAAAACTGACATTTCACATATACTCACAGTTCTTAGCTCTAAATACATTTTTAAAGGATGTAAGCCACCCTGGGTCTTTTTTAAGGAGAAAGGCAATACAAATCATATATCAACATTTTCCTAAACTGCTTGGTTTATATTTAGAGGGAATCCCCTGTAGTGGCCACTTCTGATAATTGCATCGTCGTCTAGTCGTTTAGTCGTGTCTGGCTCTTCGTGACCCCATGGACCAGAGCACGCCAGGCCCTCCTGTCTTCCACTCCCTCACGGAGTTGTGTCAAATTCATGTTGGTTGCTTCGAAGACACTGTCCAACCATCTCATCCTCGGTCGTCCCCTTTTCCTAACATCAAGGTCTTTTCCAATGAGTCTTCTCTTCTCATGAGATGGCCAAAGTATTGGAGCCTCAGCTTCAGGATCTGTCCTCCGAGTGAGCAATCAGGGTTGATTTCCTTTAGAATTGATAGGTTTGTTCTCCTTGCAGTCCAGGGGATTCTCAAGAGTCTCCTCCAGCACCACAATTCAAAGGCATCAATTCTTCAATGGTCAGCTTTCTTTATGGTCCAGCTCTCACTTCCATACATCACTACAGGAAAAACCATAGCTTTGACTATATGGACTTTTGTTGGCAAGGTGATGTCTCTGCTTTTTAAGATGCTATCAAGGTTTGTCATCGCTTTCCTCCCAAGAAGCAGGCATCTTTTAATTTCAGGGCTGCTGTCTCCATCTGCAATGATCATGGAGCCCAAGAAAGTAAAGTCTGTCGCCGCCTCCATATCTTCCCCTTCTATTTCCCAGGAGGTGATTGGACCAGCCACCATGATCTTAGTTTTTTTGATGTTGAGGTTCAGACCGTTTTTTGCACTCTCCTCTTTCACCCTCATTACAAGGTTCCTTAATGGCTCCTCACTTTCGGCCATCAGAGTGGTGTCATCTGCATATCGCATCATAGAAATGGGTATTTCAGGGTTTTTCTTTTAATATTTTTAATAATTTCATATAGCAGATAAGTCAAATGATGGAATGGATATGAATCTCGCTGATACGAGGGTCCTACTTTATACTGAACGATGTAACATTTTGCTCTAAACAAATACCTATACTATTAATATTCTTTTCATTTGAAAAATACTAAGAGAATATTAAATATTCATACTATAACCTTATAAAACAGTATCATCTCCCCCAACTTTGCCCCATTATCTCCCTCTCCCATCCTCCTCTACCTACCACCCATTCCCCTTCCCTTCCCAACCTCTTTTCCCCCCACCAAAATCAGTGAGGTGACCAAGCCTCCACCTCCTACAACTGGGATTTACCACGTGGGTTGCACCGGGGAGGTGAAAAGCAATGCTCGACAGGAAAGGACCCTCCCCACTCTCATGAATTGCCTTACTGCACATGGACATAAATAAATGAGCATGTTTGTTATTTCATAACCAGAAAGCCTTGACGTTCAAGGCAGCTGACGATCTTCCCATGTTCCATGCATTGATCAGGTTTCTCACTTGGTGTGGGTCCTTTGATGGGAATGTAGATGGTCACTCCGGTAGAAACTCTTTCCACATTCCATACATTTAAATGGTTTCTCCCCTGTATGGATCCTTTGATGTTTTCTATATGATCCACTGTTGCTGAAGCTCTTTCCACATTCCATGCATTTAAATGGTTTCTCCCCTGTATGAATCCTTTGATGTTGTCTAGAATATGATCCACTGTTGCTGAAGCTTTTTTCACATTCCATGCATTCATATGGTTTCTCCCCTGTGTGGATCCTTTGGTGTGTACGTAGCTCTCCACTCTTACGGAAGCTCATCCCACATTCTTGGCATTTAAAGGGTTTCTCCCCTGTGTGGATCATTTGGTGTGCACGTAGATCTGCACTCTGACAGAAGCTCGTCCCACATTCTAGGCATTTAAAGGGTCTCTCCCCTGTATGGATTCTTTGATGTTTTCTATATGATCCACTGTGACTGAAACTCTTTCCACATTCCATGCATTTATATGGTTTCTCCCCAGTGTGAATTCTTTGATGTGTATTCAGATTACCGCTGTTACTGAAGTTCTTCCCACATTCGTCACATGTAAAGGGTTTCTCCCCTGTGTGGATCCTTTGGTGTGCACGTAGCTCTCCACTCTGACGGAAGTTTGTCCCACATTCTAGACATTTAAAGGGTTTCTCCCCTGTATGGATCCTTTGGTGTGTACGTAGCTCTCCACTGTGACGGAAGTTTGTCCCACATTCTAGGCATTTAAAGGGTTCCTCCCCTGTGTGGATCCTTTGATGTACATTAAAATGACCGCTCTGACTGAAGCTCATTCCACATTCCATGCATTTATATGGTTTCTCCCCTGTATGAATCCTTTGATGTTGTCTATATGATCCACTGTTGCTGAAGCTTTTTCCACATTCCATGCATTCATATGGTTTCTCCATTGTGTGGATCCTTTGGTGTGTACGTAGCTCTCCACTCTTACGGAAGCTCATCCCACATTCTTGGCATTTAAAGGGTTTCTCCCCTGTGTGGATCATTTGGTGTGCACGTAGATCTGCACTCTGACAGAAGCTCGTCCCACATTCTAGGCATTTAAAGGGTCTCTCCCCTGTATGGATTCTTTGATGTTTTCTATATGATCCACTGTGACTGAAACTCTTTCCACATTCCATGCATTTATATGGTTTCTCCCCAGTGTGAATTCTTTGATGTGTATTCAGATTACCGCTGTTACTGAAGTTCTTCCCACATTCGTCACACGTAAAGGGTTTCTCCCCTGTGTGGATCCTTTGGTGTGCACGTAGCTCTCCACTCTGACGGAAGTTTGTCCCACATTCTAGACATTTAAAGGGTTTCTCCCCTGTATGGATCCTTTGGTGTGTACGTAGCTCTCCACTGTGACGGAAGTTTGTCCCACATTCTAGGCATTTAAAGGGTTCCTCCCCTGTGTGGATCCTTTGATGTACATTAAAATGACCGCTCTGACTGAAGCTCATTCCACATTCCATGCATTTATATGGTTTCTCTCCTGTGTGAGTTCTTCTATGGGAACTCAGGTGACCGCACTGACTGAAACTCTTCCCACATTCCTCACAAATAAAGCATTTCTCCCCTGTATGGATCCTTTGATGGGCACGTAGCTGTCCACTCTGACAGAAGCTCTTCCCACATTCTAGGCATTTAAAGGGTTTCTCCCCTGTGTGAGTCCTGTGATGTAAATTTAAATTATCGCTGCGATTGAAGCTCTTGCCACATTCTGTGCACTTATATGATTTCTTGCCGGTGTGGATCCTCTTATGTAAATTTAATTGTCCACTCCGATTGAAACTCTTTCCACATTCCAAACATCTGCATGGCCTCTCCCCTGTTTCGGTCATTTTGATTCCGGGGCTTCTCTGGTGCCCGTTTTTGGACTTTTGATTTCCAAACGTCTTTTTTCCTGTTTCCGAATCAGTTCTTTCCCAATTGTTTTTAATGTTCTGTTCTTTACCTGAGAGAAAAGGAAGAAAGACATCTTATTCCTAGTGCAGAACAGAAGTGGAAGACATCGGATATTATACCCAGTTTCCCCATGTTCGACCCCCTGATCTCACACAGGAGGCTCATAAAGGTTTAAATGCCTTGGTCTGGATGTGGTCAAACAGGAGATGGCAAGAATGAACACTGAAATCCTGGGCGTCAGTGAACTAAAATGGACAGGAATGGGCAAATTCAATTCAGATGATTATCATATCTACTATTGTGGGCAAGAATCCCGTAGAAGGAATGGAGTAGCCCTCATAGTCAACAAAAGAGTGGGAAAATCTCTAATGGGATATATTCTCAAAAATGATAGAATGATGTCAATACGAATCCAAGGCAGACCTTTCAACATCACAGTAGTCCAAGTTTATGCAACAACCACCAATGCTGAGGAGACTGAAATTGACCAATTTTATGAAGATTTACAATACCTTCTAGAACTGACACGAAAGAAAGATGTTCTCATTTAAAGGGATTGGAATGCTAAAGTTGGGAGTCAAGAGATGAAAGGAACAACAGGAAAGTTTGGCCTGGGAGTTCAAAACAAAGCAGGGCAAAGGCTAATAGAGTTTTGTCAGGAGAACAAGCTGGTCATCACAAACACTCTTTTCCAACAGCACAAGAGAAGACTCTATAGATGGAAATCACCAGATGGGCAATACCGAAATCAGATTGATTATATTCTCTGCAGCCAAAGGTGGACAAGATCTATACAGTCAGCAAAAACAAGACCTGGAGCTGATTGTGGCTCTGATCATCAGCTTCTCATAGCAAAATTCAAGCTTAAACTCAAGAGAGTAGGAAAAACCACTGGGCTAGTCAGGTATAATCTAAACCAAATCCCTTATGAATACACAGTGGAAGTGAAGAACAGATGTAAGGAACTCGATTTGGTGGACAGAGTGCCTGAAGAACTTTGGATAGAGGCTCGTAACATTGTACAGGAGGCAGCAACAAAAACCATCCCAAAGAAAAGGAAATGCAAGAAAGGAAAGTGGCTGTCCAATGAGGCCTTACAAATAGCAGAGAAGAGAAGGGAAACAAAATGCAGGGGAGATAGGGAAAGTTACAGAAAATTGAATGCAGACTTCCCAAGAATAGCAAGGAGAGACAAGAGGGCCTTCTTAAATGAACAATGCAAAGAAATAGATGAAAATAATAGAAAAGGAAAAACCAGAGATCTGCTCAGGAAAATTGGAGATATTAGAGGAACATTTTGTGCAAAGATGAACATGATAAAAGACAAAAATGGGAGGGACCTCACAGAAGCAGAAGACATCAAGAAGAGGTGGCAAGAATGCACACTGGAATTATATCAGAAAGAGTTGGATATCCCGGACAACCCAGACAATGTAGTTGCAGACCTAGAGCCAGACATCCTGGAGAGTGAAGTCAAGTGGGCCTTAGAAAGCCTGGCTAACAACAAGGCCAGTGGAGGTGATGGCATTCCAGCTGAACTATTTAAAATCTTAAAAGATGATGCTGTTAAGGTGCTACATGCAATATGCCAGCAAGTATGAAAAACTGAGCAGTGGCCAGAGGACTGGAAAAGATCAGTCTACATCCCAATCCCAAAGAAGGGAAGTGCCAACGAATGATCCAAGTACTGTACAATTGCACTGATTTCACACGCCAGCAAGGTTATGCTCAAAATCCTCCAAGGTAGGCTTCAGCAATATGTGGACCGAGAGCTCCCAGAAGTACAAGCTGGATTTCGAAGGGGCAGAGGAACTAGGGACCAAATTGCTAACATGCGCTGGATTATGGAGAAAGCCAGAGAGTTCCAGAAAAACATCTACTTCTGTTTCATTGACTTTGCAAAAGCCTTTGACTGTGTGGACCACGGCAAACTATGGCAAGTTCTTAAAGAAATGGGAGTGCCTGACCACCTTAGCTATCTCCTGAGGAATCTATATGTGGGACAGGAAGCAACAGTTAGAACTGGATACGGAAACAATGATTGGTTCAAAATTGGGAAAGGAGTACAAGGCTGTATATTGTCTCCGTGCTTATTTAACTTATATACAGAATACATCATGCGAAAGGCCGGACTGGAGGAATCCCAAGCCGGAATTAAGGTTGCCGGAAGAAACATCAACAACCTCTAATATGCAGTTGACACCACTGTGATGGCAGAAAGTGAGGAGGAACTAAAGAACCTCAAAATGAGGGTGAAAGAGGAGAGCACAAAAACCGGTCTGAAGCTCAACATCAAAAAAACTAAGATCATGGTCCCATCACCTCCTGGCAAATAGAAGGGGAAGAGATGGAGGCAGTTACAGATTTTATTTTCTTGGGCTCCATGATCACTGCAGATGGAGACAGCAACCACGAAATTAAAAGACGCCTGCTTCTTGGGAGGAAAGTGATGGCAAACCTTGACAACATCTTAAAAAGCAGAGACATCACCTTGCCAACAAAAGTCCGCATAGTCAAAGGTAGGGTTTTGCCTGTAGTGACGTATGGAAGTGAGAGCTGGACCATAAAGAAAGCTGACCGCCGAAGAATTGATGCTTTTGACTGTGGTGCTGGAGGAGGCTCTTGAGCGTCCCCTGGACTGCAAAGAGAAGAAACCTATCAATTCTAAAGGAAATCAACCCCGAGTGTTCACTGGAAGGACAGATCCTGAAGCTGAGGCTCCAATACTTTGGCCATCTCATGAGAAGAGAAGACTCCTTGGAAAAGACCCTGATGTTGGAAAAGTGTGAGGGCAAGAGGAGAAGGGGATGACAGAGGACGAGATGGTTAGACGGTGTCATTGAAGCTACAAGCATGAATTCGACCAAACTAGGGGAGGCAGAGGAAGACAGGAGGGCCAATTGTTCTTACCGTTCTGTTCTTTACCGGAGAGAAAAGGAAGAAAGAAATCTTATTCCTAGTGCAGATCAGAAATGGAAGACATTGGAGATTATACCTGGCTTCATCCTCTCCAAGGGTCCTTCCTTCCCTTTTTGTACCCTTGGGTCAACTCGGTGTTTCCTTCAGAAAAGGATACCCTTTCCCAAGCTAAACTCTTTGATTCTGGGACTGAATCCTAATTCCCTGAAGGACGTCATGGAACTCCAAGATAGCAGAAGCTTGTGGTAAGTGAATCAGTGGATAATTGATCACGTGGATATGGGAGTGCTACTGTACTCTTTTAACTCTTTTTCTCTTCCCCAGGCACAAAGGTTACCTATCCTGTTACGCTTCTGGCGCAGAGTAAATGAAGACACTTTACCAGTTCTTCTTTGACGGTTATATTTACATATATGTACACTTATATACAGGCAGGTCTCTACAGCACATCTAGAAGTCTTCACACAGTCCGACAGCATGCGTGGCAGAAAATCACCTCAGAAGGAGAGAACATTTCACAGACACAGTCCATATTTATACATAATCTTGTCTCTGTCCAGTCCAGTCGGGTTCCAGGTGACCTCATCTCTGCACCTGGGCTCTTTCTGGTTTCACCTCATTGCATCAGCTTAGGATGATTCAGCTTTTCTCTCATCCGCACATAATGGCAGCTCGTTAATGAAACATATATGGGTTCAGGCCTATAAAATTCTATACCCTGACATATCCTATCAGTTTTCTAACTTTGTACCTTACTGAAATGACAAAGGAATTCTCAAAGGCTTCTATACAACTCTACATGCTCTCTGCATACCCAGTTAATCACTCTCACAGTAGATCAGCTAAGGTAAGTGGTTTATAGTCATTAGATATTTCAGATGTAAACAACTGTGTTTTAAGAGTTTTACATCAAAACATGGAGTTTCTCCCTACATTTGACCCACTGATCTCACACAGGAGGCCCATGAAGGTTTAATCTGAGCTCAAATACCTTGGTATGCATGATGGGGGGGGAAGGCTTCAGCAGAATATGCAATGATCCTCTCTTAAATTTAAGATAAATTCTTTCCCATAGGTCCCTACCAAGTGCTGTTGTTTTGTGTGGCTGGGATGCATTTCCTCTCCTCTGTCAGGGCCCTACAAGGAGGACTGGACCGAGGCAGACCAGCCACATCAGCTACAAGGGACTGACGAAGGAGGCGCAGCATTTAGTCAAAGGCAGGAGATTTGGGGCCTCCGGTTTCAGGGCTGCTCTCCTGAAGGGAGTGAATAAATTTTGAAAAACGTGCAGCCCTACCTCCAGGTTGGAGGTACCTAGGTCGTGAAAAAAGGCCAGTGTGAGGAGCTGGCTGGTTCCCTGAGCCTCCCCTTTCTGCCGAGTGGAGGAAAGCCTGTCCGGCAACCCAAGGAGCTCCTGAGGCCCCTTTTCCACCCTTTCCCCGGGAATTGAGGGCAGGACACATCTCAACGGGCTCAAGCGACAGGAAGCAGGATCAGGGAAAAAATTCCTAAGGGTTTGAGGAGTACGACAACCGAACCTGTGGCCTTAGGAGGTGGTGGTGAGTGCTCCAAGGCTGGAGCCATTTCAGGGGGAAATTGGACCACCCTCTGTCTGACCAGCTTTGATTTGGATCCCTGCAGGGAGCAAGGGGTGCGGACGGGATGGCCTTGGAGGCCCCCATCAAACTTAAATTGTTCCAGGATTCTAAGAAACAGAGAGGCCGCCTGCGCTGGATGGATTTTCACTCTCTCTGAAAAGTCTGCTGCGCAGCTTGGGGGTCCTCCTGGATTCATCCCCGAGCCTGAATGCCCAGGCTTTGGTGGCGACCAGGAGGGCCTCTGCACAAACGAGTGCGCCAGCCTTGCTTGTTCCTGGAGGGGTCAGATCTGGCCACATCTGGTGACGTCTGCCTTAGTTACAACCCAGCTGGATTACTGTAATGCACTCTAGGGGTGGGGGCTTCTGGAAAGTGTTTTGAAACTTCAGTGGGTTCCAAATATGGTAGCCAGAAATCACATGAACCCTCTGTGACAGGAACTCCCCGGGCTAACAATGCATTTCTGGTGTGCTGGTTTTAACCTCTGAAGCCCTAAACGGGAAGGCTTTTTTTGACTCTTGACAGCAGAGGATGTGTGGGTGCTTCAGGGGGGGCAGGCAAGTCAGGGGCCACAAACTATCATCCGGAGGGCTGCAAATGGCCCACGGGCCGCATGTTTGAGACCCCTGCCCTAAAGGGTTTGGGTCCAAGCTAGCTCAAGGACCGCCTCTCCCTTTGTGAGCCTGCCTGGGTGTTGAGATCATCAGGGGAGGACTTTCTCTCTGTCCCACTGACCTTAGAGGTGCGTCTAACAGGGAACACAGGAGAGGACCTTCCCTGTGGTTACTCCCAGACTCTGGAACTCCCTCCCACTGGAGGCCAGGCTGGTCCCATTTTTGCTGTCCTTCTGCAAGCAGGCAAAGACCTTTCTCTGGTACCTTCCTGTTTTGCCTCCATTTGATCCTTGCTAGTATTATAATCCCCTTCACGGATTGCTGTCTTGTCGTGGCGATGGGGCTTGAGTCATTCAGAGAACCTATGGGCTGTGCCGTGCAGGGGCACCCAAGACGGACAGGTCCTAGTGGAGAGTTCTGACTAAACGCGATCCACCAGGAGAAGGAACTGGCAAGCCACTCCAATATCTTTGCCAAGAAAACCCCATGAAGAGAAACAAAAGGCTAAAAGAAATGAAGATGGAAGATGAGCCCCTCAAGTCGGAAGGCGTCCAGCATGCTACTGAGGAAGAGCGGAGGACAAGAACAAGTAAGTGACCAATTCTATGAAAACTTACAACACCTTATAGAACTGACACCAAAGAAAGATGTTCTTCTCATTATAGAGGACTGGAATGCTAAAGTAGGTAGTCAAGAGATAAAAGGAACAACAGGTAAGTTTGACCTTGGACTTCAAAACGAAGCAAGGCAAAGGCTAATAGAGATTTGTCAAGAGAGCAAGCTGGTAATCACAAACACTTTTTTACAACAACAGAAGAGGCGACTCTACACATCTTTGGATTCCCGGAAACCTGGATTCCTGGAGAAGACGAGGCTTCTGGGCTTCTGTTTCCAGATGGGCAATACCGAAATCAGATTGATTATGTTCTCTGCAGCCAAAGATGGAGAAGCTCTATACAGTCAGCAAAAACAAGACTGGGAGCTGAATGTGCCTCTGAGCATCAGCTTCTTATAGCAAAATTCAATCATAAACTGAAGAAAGTAGGAAAAACCACTGGGCTAGTCAGGTATAATAGAAAGGGAAAAACCATAGATCTGTTCCAAAAAAATTGGAGATATTAGAGGAACATTCTGTGCAAAGATGGGCATGATAAAGGACAAAAATGGGAGGGACCTAACAGAAGCAGAAGACATCAAGAAGAGGTGGCAAGAATACACAGAGGAATTATACTAGAAAGATCTGGACATCCCTGACAACCCAGATATTGCAGTTGCTGACCTTGAGCCAGACATCCTGGAGAGTGAAGTCAAGTGGGCCTTAGAAAGCATGGCTAACAACAAGGCCAGTGGAGATGATGGCTTTCCAGTGGAACTATTTAAAACCTTAAAAGATGATGCTGTTAAGGCGCTACATTCAATATGCCAGCAAGTATGAAAAACTGAGCAGTGGCCAGAGGACTGGAAAAGATCAATCTACATCCCAATCCCAAAGAAGGGAAGTGCCAAAGAATGATCCAAGTACTGTACAATTGCACTGATTTCACACGCCAGCAAGGTTATGCTCAAAATCCTCCAAGGTAGGCTTCAGCAGTATGTGGACCGAGAACTCCCAGAAGTACAAGCTGGATTTCGAAAGGGCAGAGGATCTAGAGACCAAACTGCTAATACACATTATGGATTATGGAGAAAGCCAGAGAGTTCCATACAAACATCTCCTTCTGCTTCATTGACTACGCAAAAGCCTTTGACTGTGTGGACCACAACAAACTATGGCAAGTCCTTAAAGAAATGAGAGTGCCTGACCACCATATCCATCTCCTGAGAAATGTATATGTGGGACAGGAAGCAACAGTTAGAACTGGATATGGAACAACTGATTGGTTGAAAATTGGGAAGTAAGTACGACAAGGCTGTATATTGTCCCCCGGCGTATTTAACTTATACGCAGAATACATCATGTGAAAGGCCAGACTGGAGGAATCCCAAACCGGAATTAAGATTGCCGGAAGAAATATCAACAACCTCCGATATGCAGATGATACCACTCTGATGGCAGAAAGTGAGGAGGAATTGAAGAACCTCTTAATGAGGGTGAAAGAGGAGAGCGTCAGAAATGGTTGGAAGCTCAACATCCAAAAAACTAGGATCATGGCCACTGGTCCCATCACCTCCTGGGAAATAGAAGGGGAAGATATGGAGTCAGTGACAGATTTTACCTTCTTGGGCTCCATGATCACTGCAGATGGTGACAACAGCCACAAAATTAGAAGAAACCTGCTTCTTGGGAGGAAAGTGATGAGAAACTTAAAAAGCAGAGACATCACCTTGTCAACAAAAGTCCACATAGTCAAAGCTATGGTTTTTCCTGTAGTGATGTATGGAAATGAGAGCTGGACCATAAAAAAAAGCTGACTGCCAAAGAATTGATGCTTTTGAATTGTGGTGCTGGAGGAGGCTCTTGAGAGTCCCCTGGACTGCAAGGAGAACAAACCTATCACTTCTAAAGGAAATCAAGCCTGAGTGCTCACTGGAAGGACAGATCCTGAAGCTGAGGCTTCAATACTTTGGCCATCTCATGAGAAGACTCCCTGGAAAAGACCCCAATGTTGGGAAAGTGTGAAGGCAGGAGGAGAAGGGGACGACCGAGGACGAGAAGGGTGGACAGCGTCATCGAAGCGACCGACATGAATTTGAGCCAACTCCGGGAGGCAGTGGAAGACAGGAGGGCCTGGTGTCCTCTGGTCCATGGGGTCATGAAGAGTCGGACACGACTTAACGACTAAACAACAAAAACAGTATTTCTTTATTCATTGTTGATAGCTTTAAAAACTGTCTTTTTAAGGATGTAAGCTGCCCTGGGTCTCTCTTTAGGCGAATGGTGTTGTAAAAATATTTTTAATAGATGAATATCACATCACATGAAGAAATGGCACAGCCCTGCTCAAGGCTGGCCTAGAAAGCCAATCCAAAACACAGGATCCGGTCCCACCACCCACCCAATGGCCCCTGGACAGACAATCAGTACAAAGAAGAGGGACCCCTGTTTTGGGGATCCCTCCGAGGAAGGCCAAGGGATCCTTACCCGGAGAGAAGCTTCTTCCTGAGATTCTCCAGGGGGACCTCCTTCTGCAGAGCCCTCTGCCCTTGATCTAGGATGGCCTGCGGTCCTGCCCGGAAATGCACTCCTGCACCCGGTAAGGACCCAGGAAGCAGGAAAAGGAAAAAGAGAAATTGGAGGGTCAAACCCCAATTGAAAAAAAGAAGAAAGGCAGGAGAAGAAACCTGGATTCCCGGAGAAGAAGAGCCCAGTCGGTCCCTGGAGGGCAACAGGTCCCTCCTCCTTCTCAGCTCCTGGCCTCGAGGAGCCTCTTCCCTGTTCCTGGATTCCCCCCCCCCAATGGCATGCTGGACCCCTCCCCAGGGCCTCGAAAGAGGCCACCCCCTCCCCCCTGCAACCTACTGGGGGGGGTGTTTCTTCTCTACTTCCTCCTCCCGTGTCCTTTCCTTTTCCTGCAGCCTACTCGAGAGGAGGAGGCGAGGCCCAGTCCCCAGTTTCCCTTTCTTGCCTCTTCTTAGGGGGCCCCTCGGTGGCAGTTCAACGTTCCTCCCCTGACCATAGAGAGGGCAGGGAGGGAAAGAGAGGCAAGAGCACCCCTCCTTCCGGTTCCGGTGGCGCCTAGAGCTACGAACCCCCGCCTCCCTTTTTTCTAGCTCTAGGTCTCCCTTCGCACACACACGCACACACCCCCCCCGCGAATCTTTGAATGAATGAAGGGTGGGAGGGGGTGAAATTGGAAAAAAATAAAAGGGGGGGAGAAGAGGAAGGGGGGACTTTTTTTCCTCCTGCAAAAAAAGAGGGGGGGGAAGAATTCATCCCAGTGAGGCAAGGGGGGCTCAAGGGGAGATCCCACACGGGGGGGGGATCCTCAGCTCCCCCCTCCCCCATATTCCTAGCCCCCCTCCCCCCACTGCTGCGCCCCCTTTTCTCTCCTTCCCTCAGGTGGAGGAAGGCCCGGAGAAGAAGAATCAGGCGATGGAAGAAAACCTTCCCCCCACCGGCTTCCTCTCTCAAGTAAGTGATCTGCAAGCAGAAAGAGGGTTTCAGGAGGATCCTGCCTCGAAATCTCGGGGGGGGGGGGAGATCCAGGAGGATCCGGGCTTCAGACGTGTGTTTTGGCCCCCCCTCCAGAGCCCCCACCCCGCTTTGTCCTGTCATCCGCAGGCAGAGAGGGGACCTTCGAGGGCTCCGTTGCCTAATCCTTCCACATTTATCTGATTCTTATTTTTGAAAAAAATAATTTATTGTCATTGTATACCCATACATGGTATACCCATAGAACGAAATTCACACAGGGACCCAGAGACCAGCCCCCCCCCCACACGAACACACATATAAACATTCCCCAAACACTCCCATCCACCCACTAAAAATCCCCCACTAAGAATAGAAACATCCACACCACAGGCCAAGTCACACCGTCCAACTAACTGGTTCACTACTGGTGGTCTTTAAGTTCATTATTAAATGCAATTATAGCTCTGGGATAAAAACGGTTCAGAAAACGTGTGGTCCGAGTCTTAATTGTTCTAGATCTTCTGCCAGACGGCAACAGTTCAAAATCTTCCTCCGACAGCGGGATGTGAAGATGTCATCCAGGGTTGGTAGCTGGAGCCCAATGATATTCTGGGCCATTTTAAGGGTTCTCTGTAGAGCTTTTTTTGTCCCCTACGGAGCTGCTCCCAAACCATGCCAGAAGGCCTTAGGTTAGGAGGACCCTCTCAGTGGTGATGCGAGAGCAGGACAGAAGTCAATGCTGAGATAACTTTAACTTCCCGAGTGTTCTCAGGAAATATGGCCTCTTCTGTGCCTTCTTCACTAGCATGTTGGCATTTATAGGCCATGAGAGGTCCTCTGAGATGTCAATGCCCAGAAATTTAAAACGACCAACTCTCTCCGCTCCCTCGCCATTTATGTACAGTGGTAAATGTACATTTCTCTTCCTCCTAAAATCAGTTATGACTTCTTTAGTTTTTTTTATGTTAAGTGTAAGACTATTTTCTTGACACCAGAGTATCAACCCTTGTACTTCCTTTTTTATAAGCAGACTCGTTGTTCTTATTTGTGAGCTCCACCACTGTTGTATCGTCTGCAAATTTAATAATTGCATTGGTGTTATATACAGAGGGGTGTGATCATGTCTGTACAGGGAACAGAGGAAGGGACTTAGCACACAGCCCTGGGGAGCTCCTGTACTTAGGACCAGAAATCCTTAGTAAAGGTTTTCTCACCTTCCCCCTTTCCAGGAGGTCAAAGGCATCCAGTGGGGTTTCTGCCATTTTCAGTTTCTTTATAGCCACTCTATATATAATATTTATCAGCCTTTCAATTGCACCTGACCTTTGTCTGCCTCATGATCTGTGTGGATAGGTAAGGTAAAGGTTCCCCTTGACAATTTTTGTCCAGTCGTGTTCGACTCTAGGGGGCGGTGCTCATCCCCGTTTCCAAGCCATAGAGCCAGCATTTTGTCCGAAGACAATCTTCCGTGGTCACATGGCCAGTGTGACTTAGACACGGAACGCTGTTACCTTCCCACGGAGGTGATCCCTATTAATCTACTCGCATTTGCATGCTTTTGAACCGCTAGGTTGGCGGGAGCTGGGACAAGCAACGGGCGCTCACTCCGTCACGTGGATTCGATCTTAGGACTGCTTGGTCTTCTGACCCTGCAGCACAGGCTTCTGCGGTTTAGCCCACAGCGCTACCACGTCCCTTGTGTGGATAGAATCTGTTGCAAATATATTCAACCTTTGGGCCAAAATGAAGGATACTATTTTTTAAAAAATCCTGGTGACAACCCAGGTGTGAAGCCTGGGGGTCCTCTTGGATGAGTCTCAAAGTCCGGATGGCTAGGATTCTCGCAGTGGCCAGGAGGGCCTTTGCACCCTTAAAACGAGGGCACCTGCGGCGCCTCCTCCTGACGGGGTCCGGCCTGGCCATGCGGACGCATCCGTTAGTCACACTGTGGCTGTCTTTTTAATGATATAAGCTGCCCTGGGACTTTCTTTAGGCGAATGGTGTTGTAAAAATATTTTAAATAATTAAACATCATTTCACATGAAGACATGGCACCAGGTGTGCTCAAGGCTGGCCGAGAAATCCCGTCCAAAGCACAGGATCCGGGCCCACCACCCACCCAGTGGCCCCTGGACAGACAATCAGTACAAAGAAGAGGGATCCCTGTTTGGGGGATCCCTCTGAGGAAGGCAAAGGGATCCTTACCCGGAGATAAGCTTCTTCCTAAGATTCTCCAGGGGGACCTCCTTCTGCAGAGCCCTCTGGCCTCGATCCAGGATGGCCTGCGCTCCTGCCGGGAAATACTCCCCTGCGCCCAGAAAGGACCCAGGAATCTGTAAAAGGAAAAAGAGAAATTGGAGGGCCAAACTCCAACCACCGTTTCTTGGGTGGCCTGTGAGAGGGAATCCCCAAAACCCACATTGAGCACTGTCATTCCCAAAGGACAGTGTTCCCTGGGAAATCCTGACGGAAAACTGACATTTCACGTCCCTTTTCTTCCATTTCCCAAGGAGGAGCTGCTCAAACCTGCTGGCCAGGGAGAAGGGGTTTCGCCATTTATCTCCTTTTTCCTGAAACAGAAATAGGGCCCTCATTGGCCTTGCTCTCCCACTCTGCCCCAAGTCAATTTTTTTTACGCAGAGAAGGAAGAAATCTTTGGATATGGGCAGGGGGCGAATTTAAAAAAAAGAACAAAGGCAGGAGAAGAAGCCTGGATTCCCGGAGGAAAAGACGAGGCCTTCTGTCCCCAGCCGGGTTGCTCCCTGGAGGGCGACGTGTCACCCCTCCTCCTTCGCGGCTCCTGGCCTCTCCTCCTGGCCTCGAGGAGCCCCTTCCCTGATCCTGGATCTCCTCCCCAGGGCCTGAAAAGAGGTCACCCCTTATTCGGTCCTCGGAGGAGGGGCAGTGGGGGCTTCTCAGGAGCTCCAGTTTGGTGACCCCCCACCCTTGGACCCCTTAGGAGGAAGTGGCCTCTGGAAAAAAAAACCTCAGCCCCCTACTACTACTACTACTACTACTACTACTACTACTACTACTACTACTACTACTACTACTACTACTATTATTATTATTATTATTATTATTATTATTATTATTATTATTATTATTATTATTATTATTATTATTTCCCCCTCCAGGATGGATGGAGGGGCCCAGAGAGACGTTCCTCACCACCACCAGCACCCCCAATTTTGTGTCCCCCCAGCCGGAGAATGAGGGGCTCCGACTTCCTCTCCAGATCCTGGGCTGGAGGGCTGCCCTTCTCTCCGCCTGGGGCTGCCCCTGGCCACGCTCCAGAGAAGGAGGCTGCTGTCCGATGGCTCCCTGGGGGGGGGGGGGAATCATGATCATCATCATCATATTTCAGAAGTGCTCCTGCATCCCAGGCAAGTTGCCCGGATCAGGCCCCTCGTCCTCCCCCACAGCTGAAACCTCCCCTGTCTTCTCCCCCCCCCAACAAAGCCCCCCCCCGTGTCTGGGGCATCCACCCCTCTTGGTAGCCCCTTCCTTTCTGACACCCATTTGTGTTCTGGGGGGGTCTCCTCGCAGGAAAGCCCAGGACGAAGCGCCCTCCCCTCCCGCCCCGAACATGCAGGGGGGGCAAGAGGGGGGATCCAAGGGTGTTTTTTCTGAGGGGGCGAATTTGCAAACCTGATGGCACAGAAACGATTCCCTCCCCGCCCAAAAAAACCGCAGGTTTTCCTTCGTTTGGAAATCTCCTTCCCCCCCCCCCCACTATTCAAAGCCCCATATCTGTTCCCCCCCCCCCCCGCGATCCCCTTCCCACCTCCTTCGAGGACCGGAGGGTGGAAAACCCGCAAAAATGTTCCTCCGCCGACCATAGAGACGAGGGGAGGGAGGGCAAGAGAGGCGAGAGGCCCCCCTCCTTCCGGTGGCGCCTAGAGCTACGAATAGACTCTCCTCCCCCTTTTTTTCTCGCTCTAGGTGTCCCCCCCCCCCCCGCCCCGCGAGGCTTTGAAGCTAGACTGAATGAGAGAGTGAATGAAAGGGGAGGACGGCCTGTGGGTGTGAAAGTGTTAAAAAAAAAGGGGGGGGAGAAGAGAAGAGGGGGGGCCTTTTGTCTCCCTGCAAAAAAAGAGAGGGGGGAAGATCTCGCACTGGGGGGGATCCTTAGCTCCCTCCTTCCCTCCCCCCCCCAGATTCCCCTCCCCCACCCGCTCCCTCCCCCTCCCTCAGCTGGAGAAAAGCCCAAAGGAGAAGAAGCCGAGAGAGAGCCCCCCACCCCACCCCGTTTTCGCCCCCCCCCCATGGCTGGGGGACAACCTGGGCTTCCTCTCCTCTGTGATCTACTGGTAGGGAGAGGGGGAGAAGGAGGGGGAGTCTCGGGAGGATCCTGTGTCGACATGGGGGGGGGGGGGGATCCAGACGCTTGTTTTTCTACCACTGGGGAGCCCTGGGCCGGGGGGGGGGGGAACCTGCCCTGCTTTCCCTCTGGTCCTCTGCGGGCGGAGAGTGAATTCCTCTGTGGTGTGAGAGGGATCCTGTGTAAAAACCATGTGAAAGACCCATGATTTCTAGGGTGGGGGGCCTGTAGGTACAAATACACCATTTATGATCTGACCTTGTCTTAGGAAAAATAACATGCAAAAATCATATGAAACGTACTCATGAGTCAAACCGGAAAATGTGGTAATTTCATAGTTTAAAGGAGTGAACTCTGGTATATTATTATCCATTTTTTTAACTTTTTAATATTTTTTTTTCCATGGGCAGGCCTAAGATTGTGTGGCTCAGGAGTGAAATGCTTTCTTTCCCACTGAAGGCCATGGAACGGTTAAAAGGGAAAGACTGACACCCACCCTAGAGGCCCGTTCTGATTGGCCAAAATGCGAGGCTATGCAAAGACGTCCTTTCTTAATTCTCAGAAGTTATTTAAAAAGGACTAATTTCAGAAGTTTTAAAAATGCAAAGCATGCTTATATGCTTCTAGACCACCCCATAGCACTTAAAAGGCTCTTTGGGTGGTTTCGTTACATCGGCTGCCCATTGACCCGACCCACCCCCAGGGCCAGCTGGGTCCTCCTTTGACCATCCATGAAAGGATGGAAGGCTGAGCGAACCTCGAGCCAGCTCCCTGGGATTTGAACCCGGGTCTTGAGCAGAGTTTTGCCTGCAGGACGGCAGTTTAACCCCTGCGCCACGAGGCTCTTTTGTTTTAGGGGGTTAAAAAGCACTTCAGCCCCTCTTTAGAAATCAGAAAGCCTTATTTATTAGAGCTTTTCTTATTTTAATTGGGGATGGTTTATTTTCTTAATTCTAAATAAATCTTTTCTATTTTACCCAAGTGAGGGAAAGAGTGAGGGAGTGGTTCTACCATAAAACCGTAGCTTTCAGCTAAGTTTGGCTCCTTTGATGTTTGGGTGGCCCACCTTGTCTGGTTGGCGTTAGTCTTAAAAGAATAATCAACCAGAAATATTTCTGTCCCAGGAAAGGTGACCAGTCCCCTGGACTGCAAGGCTGCTCATTTGTTTACTGGCAGAATTCAAAATGGTTGTACAGTGGAACCTCTACTTGCGAACTTAATCCGACCCAGAAAATGTTCATTAGTTGAAACGTTTGTAAGTACTGTGGAAGCAAAATTTTCCATAGGAACTGAAGCAAAGCTGGTTAATCCATCCTCTAGCACTAGGGGGAGATATTTTTAAAACTAAAATGAATTTAGGATTTAAAAAGGGCAGAAAAAGAGGGGGGGAAGGCAAACAGATCCCCAAAGGGAAAAAAAAGACGTTGGAGTAACAGGTCACAGTACACAAACCCTAGAAGCCACAGAATGCAAAAATAAATAAGTACATTTTACATTTTTAAATGACAGTCTAATTTTCACATTTAATTTTAAATTAATATTACAGTCTACTTTTCACATTTAAAATGCACACTGCAAGACCCAGAAGGGCACAGAAACATAAGCCCCCCCACTAAGCTTCAAAAAACCCCTGTACAGTAGAGTAAATACAGTGTACTCCCCCAGAACAGGCAGTCTCTGTTTAAAAAAAGAAAGTCAAATATCGAAAAATCCAAAATCCAAAAAAAAACCAGGCAGTCTGAAGACTCTCTCCCTATCCACTCTCTAACTGCTTCGATGAGCGATGTTGCAGACAAACAGCCTCTTCGCTGGCCAATGGTTAACAGAAAGTTCATGTTTTGCGCTTTCCCCGCCTCCTCCACATTTTTTTTTGTTCCTATCTTGAAGCGCCATTTGCAAGAAGCAAAGTTTTGCGAACGGAGCTGTTCGTAAGTTGGATCGTTCGTATGTAGAGACGTTCATAAGTAGAGGTTCCACTGTACCTTCCTGGTTTGGATGTGCTTTGCTGTGGATTATATTATTTACCCTTGTATTCCTTTTATCTTTTTTTTGTCATATACTCACAGTTCGTAGCTTTAAATACCATTTTTAAAAGGATCTAAGCCACCCTGCGTCTTTTTTTAAGGAAAAAAGCAGGGCAAAACGTATTTTACATCAACAACTTTTCTAAAGTGCTTGGTATATATTTGGAGAGAATCCCCTCCAGTGGCCAGTTCGGATTATGGCATCATTGAAAGAGGTATTTCAGGAATTTTTCTTTTAATATTTTTAATAATTTCAGACAGCAGATAAGTGAAACGGTGGATAACAACCCCGCTGATACGAGGGTCCTGCTGTATATTGAATGATGTAACATTCTGCTTGAAACAACTATCTAGATTAATATTCTTTTCATGTGAAAAATATTAAGAGAATATTAAGTACTCAAACTGTAACCTTATAAAACAGAATTTTCTGTATCATCTCCCCCAACTTTGCCCCATTCCCTCCCTCTCCCCTCCTCCTCTACCTACCACCCATCACCCCTTCCCTTCCCAACCTCTTCCCCCCCCCTGAAAAGTAGTGAGGTGACGTAGCCTCCGGCTCCTACAAGTGGTCTGTTCCACGTGGGTTAGCTGGGGAGTCCAAAAGCAATGCTTGGCAGGAAAGGAACCTTCCCCACTCTCACGACCTGCCTTCCTACACATGGATATAAACAAATAAGCATGTTTGTTATTTCACAACCAGAAAGTCCTGAACCTCAAGACAGTTGAAGGTCTTCCCATACATTATGTGGCTTCTCACTTGGTGTGAGTCATTTGATGTGAATGTAGACGGTCACTCCGGCAGAAGCTCTTCCCACATTCCATGCATTCGTATGGTTTCTACCCAGTGTGGATTCTTTGGTGTGTATTCAACTGACCACTCTGACTGAAGCTCTTTCCACATTTCTCACATGTAAAATGTTTCTCCCGTGTGTGGATCCTTTGGTGTGCACGTAGACCTCCACTGTGACGGAAGCTTGTCCCACATTCTAGGCATTTAACAGGTTTCTCCCCCGTGTGAATCCTTAGATGTAAATTAAAACTATCGCTCCGATCGAAGCTCTTTCCACATTCCATGCATTTATATGGTTTCTCCCCAGTGTGGATTCAACGGGCTCAAGCTGACCACTCCGACTGAAGCTCTTCCCACATTCCTCACATGTAAAGGGTTTCTCCCCTGTGTGGGTCCTTTGGTGGTCACGTAGAATTCCACTGTGACGGAAGCTCATCCCACATTCTAGGCATTTAACAGGTTTCTCCCCTGTGTGAATCCTTAGATGTAATTTAAAATGAGTGCTCTGATTGAAGCTCTTTCCACATTCCATGCACTTAAATGGTTTCTCACCTGTATGGATTCTTTGATGGTTTCTATATGATCCACTGTCACTGAAGCTCTTTCCACATTCCATGCATTCATATGGTTTCTCCCCAGTGTGGTTTCTTTGATGTCTACTCAAGTGACTGCTCTGACTGAAGCTCTTTCCACATTCCTCACACGTAAAGGGTTTCTCCCCTGTATGGATCCTTTTGTGGGCACGTAGCTCTCCACTGTGACGGAAGCTCATCCCACATTCCATGCACTTAAATGGTTTCTCCCCTGTATGGATTCTTTGATGGTTTCTATATAATCCACTGTGGCTGAAGCTCTTTCCACATTCAACGCATTTGTATGGTTTCTCCCCTGTGTGGATCCTCTGGTGTAAGTTAAAGTGTCCACTCCGATTGAAACTCTTTCCACATTCCATGCATTTGTATGGTCTCTCCACTGTTTCGGTCATTTTGATTCCGGGATTTCTCTGGTGCCCGTTTTTGGTCTTCTTTGATTTCCAAATGTCTTTTTTACTTCATCCAACTCAATTGTTTCCAGAGTGTTCTTACCGTTGTGTTCTTTACCTGAGACAAAAGGAAGAAAGAAACCTTATTCCTAGTCCAGAACAGAAATGGAAGACATCGGATAGTATACCCGATTTCATCATCTCTACGGTCATTAGATATTTCAGATGTAAACAACTGTGTTTTAAGAGTTTTACATCAAAAGATGGAGCTTCTCCCCACATTCGACCCCCTGATCTCACACAGGAGGCTCATGAAGGTTTAATCTGAGCTCAAATGCCTTGGTCTGCATGGGGTGGGGGAGAAAGGGCTTCAGCACAATATGCAATGATCCTCTGTTAAATTTAAGATAAATTCTTTCCCATAGGTCCCTACCAAGTGCTATTTTTTTTGGGGGGGCATTTCTACTCCTCTGTGCGTGCCCCTCAAGGAGGACTGGACAGAGGCAGACCAGCTATCCTGAAGGGAGTGAATAAATTGTGAAAAACGGGCAGCCCTCCCTCCAGGTCAGAGGTACCTGGGTCATGAAAAAAGTCCAGTGTGAGGAGCTGGCTGGTTCCCTGAGCCTTCCTCCAGCAGCGCCCCTTTCTGCCAAGTGGAGGAAAGCTTGTCCGGCAACCCAAGGAGTTCCCGAGGCCCCTTTTCTACCCTTTCCCCGGGAATGGAGGGCAGGACATGTCCCAACGGGCTCAAGTGACAGGAAGCCGGATTTTAGTTGAAGAACAGGAAGAAGTTCCTAAGGGTTTGAGGAGTATGACAACGGAACCTGCGACCTTAGGAGCCCTTTCAAGGGGAAAATTGGACCACCCTCTGTCCGGCCAGCTTTGATTTGGATTCCTTCAGGGAGCAAGAGGGTCAGATCTGGCCACATCTGGTGATGTCTGCCTTAGTTACAACCCAGCTGGATTACTGTCATGCACTCTGGGGAGGGTGACTTCTGGAAAGTGTTCAAAACCCTTCAGAGCCGTTGACCTTGCAAAAGATCTGCTGGGAGAGGGACGTCTCCTCCACCTCCTGGGGCCGACACGGAGGGTGGGAGCTGGGAAAAGGGCCAAAGGGAAGGAAGGGAGACCATCTCCTCCCTCCCTCCCTCTCGGGGGAACTCTCTCTGCCTTTCTTCTTCCCTCCTGCCCTCCAAGATATTGCCTGCTCCCAAGGGGTCCGTCTTCTTCGGTCACCTTCTCCGAGTCACTTTGGACCCTCCTGCATTTCGAATGTTTGTTTTTAATTATTTCAATTCTTGATTTATGAGCTAATTAAACAAATGACTCAATGAATAATTGAGTAATGAAACGTGTGGGGGGGTAGCAGGCGCCTTTTCTGGTTGCATCCAGAGCCCCTTCAAGGGTCAGAGGGCCACTAGGAGGCAGGGAGAGAGGGTGCAGAGGTTGCCCCTTTGCAAGACGGTGGGGGTCTGGATGTGGCCCCCTCCCCTCCAACCAACCTTCTCTTCCCCCCAACCTCCACCCGTCCTTCCCCCAGCCCCTCTTCCCCCCAGGGACGTTGCAGGTCCTTCCATCCCTTCCCTCTGAAGCTTGGGGGCCAAGGGGGGGGCAAGGGAGGGAGTCATTTCCAGCAAACACCCCCAACCTGAATTTAGGTTTATCAGGCAGGCGGGGGGAGGGGGAGAGAAAATAGTGTCTCCTGGGGAGAACTGAGTGGAAATGGAAATCAACCAACCCCCTTTTCTACCCCCAAACAGGCACCCCCAAACCTCCCCCCTGATGGCTCCCCCCCCATGGTGGATTTCCATGGGTTGCCCTCCTTCTGTTCTCACAGGGCTGTTATGGTGATGAAATTTAATCCAAGGGCCATAAGGGGGGAGAGGGTGAAGAGGTTACCCCTTTGCAGGAGGGGGGTCTGGATATAACCTTCTCCCCCCACACCCATGCCTAGTACCCCTCCTTCTCCCCCCAGCCCCCTTTCCCACCCAGGGACGCTGCAGGACCTTCCTTCCCCTCCTTCCCAGGCCAGGGGGGGGCAACACTCACCCCCCCCCCATGGACTTAGCTTTACCAGGAGGGGCAGGACGGAAATCAAGGGACACTTTTTCTCTCCCCCCACTTTTTTGACCCCCACCGTAGGAGGAAGAATTGAGCACAAAGCCCCCCCTTCCCATTAGGCACCGTTGCCGGGGGGGGGGGAGTAAGAAGAGTCTCTTGGGCCCGAAAGGCCAGATCGGGACCCCCTCCCCCACCCGAAACAGGGAAGAGACCCCCCCCTGAGGACCAAGGCCTGCCCCACCCTGGGGGAAAATCTCAGCCCCCTCCCCATACATCCTTCCTCCCACTCCCCTCCCCCCCGTATATCCCAACCGCCCACCTCCTTCCGGGTCCTCCGCCGGGAAACTCACGAGGAAGCCCACCCCTCGCTCCGCCACGACTGCACTCCCGGGAGGACCATAGAGTTGGGTCGTGGGGTGGGAGAGAAGGAGGGGCAGGCGCGTGGCTTCCGCTTCCGGTTGGAGCTAGAGCGAGGAGCCCCTCCTCCCCCCCCGCAAAGTGAGGGGGTGGTTGTGGCAGGAGGGGGGAAAGGAGGGGGGAGATCTGTGGGGAGCGCGGGGGGGGTGGGGAGAGTAAGAGAGGGATCGTGAATGGGACACCCCCACACACAATACACCCCCCGCAGACCCACAACAACACCCCCCCACACACCCACAAAAACCTAGCCTGACGGTCCCTGGCCTTGGTTTCCTTCTTTATTGACCACCATTTCTACCCCGGCTTTTCTCCTGAAGTATCATGAGGGGGCCAACACTACTGGGGCAAACCAATTCCCGCTCTGAGAAAGGATGCACAAAAGCTACCCCGAGAACACACTTGAAGCACAACCCCCCCCCCCAAGGCTCCCTGTGTCAGAAGCCCCACCAGGCCCTTCCCTGTGTTTTGTGGGGGTTTTTTTGGGAGGGGGGGGACAGCGTCTCCCCATCCACCACAGGCCGCCCCCCCCCGATTCCTCGGCCTGCTTTTTGACTGACCAGGAGCGCCTCTCTCTTGCCCGGCTTCCGGGTCAGCCTCGTCCAGTCCCTTCCTGACACCTGGAATGGGTCTAGAACCACAACAGCCTTTTCCTGGAAAGGAGAGGCCGAGTGGGGGGGGTCACGACGGACAACCTCGGCCAGCGGTTCCATGTAGATGTTCAATAGCATAGGGGACAAAATCGGAGGGATCCCACAGGCCGGTGGCCAGGGCGTGGAGCAGGAGTCCCACCAGGACCAGCCACTGGGTCCTCCCCTCAAAAGAAGACCGGATCCACCACAAAAGAGTGCCTCCCATCCCCATCGCAGAGAGACGACCCAGAAGGACACTGGGGTCAATCCTCTCAAAGGTCGCTGAGAGGTCCAGCAGAACCAGCAGAGACACGTCCCTCTTGTCCACTTCCTGGCATGGGTCCCTAGTCTATTCATAGCCTCTGAAGAAGACTTAGAATAGCAGAGATTAAAGGGACCCTGTGGGTGAAGGAGTCCAGCCTCTGACCAGAAAGCACTGTGGGGAAATCCGATTCCTAATCTCTGGCTCCACAGCCAGAACCCTAAATTTCTGAGCTATCTAGCTCTTCAAGTTTGAATTTACTTTTAAACCGAAAGATCTTATGGAAACATAACAACAACAACAACAATAAATATCTATTTTTTTTAGAGAAATTGTTAATGGTAGTGAGGAAGGTCCCTTTGTACTTGAGATTTTGAGTATTTTTAGATTTCTGTTCTTCAGGAAAACATCAGAAAGCGCAATACACAGAAACCTGTCTCCAACCATTTCAATCTACGCAGGCCACTCCGTGGAAGATTCGAAAGTCACTATCTTAGAAGAGAATCATTACAGATCAAGAATACAGAGGGGAACTGCTGAGGTAAAATTTATACACATGATGGACACTCACAGAAATCAAGTGACTATAAGCCTAGGTTTCTAGACGTTACCAAATGTAACACTTCTTCTGTTATCTACTGCCAGTTATTTTCCTCACATCTACGAAACCCACCACAAGGCTCCTAAGGCAAAAACTATTAATATTCCCTTCTTTAACACACATGGTTCCTCTGCTAACTTCTTTCATTCTTCTTCCCCCTCTTGCGGTTTAACTGAATCTCCAATGCACACACCCCCAACACACACATCCTTCTCTCTCTTCTCCCCCATCTGATAAGGTCCCTCCGTAAGCTAATTAAAAGATGTACCTTCATGTCATGCATCAAGCTAACATACTGCACACCCTTTAATGCAGAATAAAAAAACTCAACAAATAAGAAAGGGGGGAAGGGTTTTTGTTTGTTTGTTTTTGGCTTAATGTAGATTTAGGATTGAATATCATGTCGGCTAAGGGTATCAGACAGCTGGTCATCCTTTCCAGGTGGTGAAGACCAGAAGGGATTTTGAAGAGCTCCAGAAAGCTCTCTCCAAACTGAGAGAATGGGTGGCAAAATCTAAGAAAATGCAAAGTAATACTCATTGGGGCAAAAAAAGAAAACCCCCAAAGCTTTATTTATCATCTCATGGTTTCTGAGCTGTCTGTGATGGATCAGGAAAGAGATCTTGGTGTGCTCATGGACAGCTCGATGGAAGGGTCAACCCAGCGTGCAGCAACAGTGAAGAAGGCCAATTCCATGCTAGGGATCATTAAAAAGGGGATTGAAAATAAAACAGCCAACCTTCTAGTCCCCTTGTACAAAATGCTGGTAAGGCCACATCTGGAGTATTGTGTACCGTTCTGGTCACCGCTCGTCAAAAAAAGACAGTGTGTGTTGCAAGTGCACAGCACTGTGGCTATGCTGTTTGAGATTTTCTTCAGGATTCTCCAAACTGAGAGCAAAAACAGGGACACAGGAGACGTTTCGTTCACCAAGAATGTATTTACAAAATAGACATGTCTAGCACCTCAGAACTGGCAAATTCGCACGATGCCTTCCAACAAAGGGACGAGCTGCTCTTCCATACATCAACACAACAAGTAAGCCCTGTCAGCAACCTGTTTGTATATTGTTGCATGATGCAATTATGATGCATCAAATTGAACTCTGCTCATCTGTTGGGTATTTCCGGGATTTTAAAAAAAATATTTTTAATAATTTCAGACAGCAGATAAGTGAAATGGTGGATAACAATCCCGATCATACGAGGGTCCTACTTTATATTGAATGACGTAACATTTTTCTCTAAACTATCTATACTATTAATATTCTTTCAGGTGAAAAATATTAAGAGAAGTATTAATATTGTAACCTTATAAAACAGGATTTTCTCTATCATCACCAACTTTGCCCCATTCCCTCCCTCTCCCCTCCTCCTCTACATACCACCTATCCCCCTTTCCCTTCCCAACCTCCTTCCCCCCCATGAAAAGTAGTGAGGTGACCTAGCCTCCGGTTCCTACGACTGGGCTGTTCCATGTGGGTTAGGCCATGTGGGGGAGGCCAAAACCAATGCTCGGTAGGAAAGGACCCTCCCCACGCTCGTGACCTGCCTTACTGCACATGGATATAAATGAATGAGCATGTTTGTTATTTCATAAACAGAAAGCCCTGAACATCAAGGCAGCTGAAAATCTTCCCATGTTCCATGCATTTATGAGGATTCTCACTTGGTGTGGGTCCTTTGATGGGAATGTAGCCAGTCACTCCGGGAGAAACTCTTTCCACATTCCATGCACGTAAAGGGTTTCTCCCCCGTGTGAATCCTTTGATGTAAATTAAAACCACTGCTCCGGCAGAAGCTCTTTCCACATTCCATGCATTTATATGGTTTCTCCCCAGTGTGGATTTGTTGATGTGTACTCAGGTCACTGCTCTGACTGAAGCTCTTCCCACATTCCTGACACGTAAAGGGTTTCTCCCTTGTGTGGATCCTTTGGTGGGCACGTAGATCTCCACTGTAACGGAAGCTCGTGCCACATACTAGGCATTTAAAGGGTTTCTCCCCAGTGTGAATCCTTTGATGTATATTAAAAGAATCGCTCCTACTGAAGCTCTTTCCACATTCCATGCACTTAAATGGTTTCTCCCCTGTATGGATTCTTTGATGCTTTCTATATGATCCACTGTCGCTGAAATTTTTTCCACATTCCATGCATTTATATGGTTTCTCTCCAGTGTGGATCCTTTGGTGTGTACGTAAATTTCCACTGAGACGGAAGCTTGTTCCACATTCTAGGCATTTAAAGGGTTTCTCCCCTGTGTGAGTCTTTTGATGTATATTAAAAGAATCGCTCCTACTGAAGCTCTTTCCACATTCCATGCACTTAAATGGTTTCTCCCCTGTATGGATTCTTTGATGGTTTCTATATGATCCACTGTCAATAAAACTCTTTCCGCCTTCCATGCATTTATATGGTTTCTCCCCAGTGTGGTTTCTTTGATGTCTACTCAAGTGACTGCTCTGACTGAAGCTCTTCCCACATTCCATGCACATAAAGGGTTTCTCCCCTGTGTGGATCTTTTGGTGGACACGTAGAGCTCCACTCTGATGGAAGCTCATCCCACATACTAGGCATTTAAAGGGTTTCTCCCCTGTGTGAGTCCTTTGATGTAAATTAAAACTACTGCTCCTACTGAAGCTCATTCCACATTCCATGCACTTAAATGGCTTCTCCCCTGTATGGATTTTTTGATGTTTTCTGTATGATCCACTCTCGCTGAAACTCTTTCCACATTCCATGCATTTAAAGGGTTTCTCCCCACTGTGGATACTTTGATGTCTACTCAAGTGACCACTCTGAATGAAGCTCTTTCCACATTCTATACATTTATATGGTTTCTCCCCTGTGTGGTTTCTCTGATGTCTATTCAGGTGACCACTGTGACGGAAGCTCTTCCCACATTCCTCACATGTAAAGGGCTTCTCCCCTGTGTGGATCCTTTGGTGTGCATGTAGATCTCCACTGTGACGGAAGCTCATCCCACATTCCAGGCATTTAAAGGGTTTCTCCCCTGTATGGATTCTTTGATGGTTTCTATATGATCCACCATTGCTGAAACCCTTTCCACATTCCATGCACGCATATGGTTTCTCTCCTGTGTGGTTTCTTTGATGTGTACTCAGGTGACTGCTCTGACTGAAGCTCTTCCCACATTCCTCACAGGTAAAGGGTTTCTCTCCCGTGTGGATGCTTTGGTGTTTACTTAGGTCTCCATTCTGACGGAAGCTCATCCCACATTCTAGGCATTTAAAGGGTTTCTCCCCTGTGTGGATCCTTTGATGTAAATTAAAACTACTGCTCCTACTGAAGCTGTTTCCACATTCCATGCACTTAAATGGTTTCTCCCCTGTATGGATTATTTGATGTTTTCTGTATGATCCACTGTTGCTGAAACTTTTGCCACATTCCATGCATTCATATGGTTTCTCCCCTGTATGGATCCTTTGATGTAAATTAAAACTATTGCTCTGATTGAAACTCCACTTTCCATGCATTGGTACAGTTTCTCCCCTTTTTCGGTCATTTTGATTCAGGGACTTCTCTGGTGCCTGTTTTTCTTCTTCCTTGATTTCCAAACGTCTTTGTTCCTCTTTCCGACTCAGATCTTTTGTGATTGTTCTTACCGTTCCGTTCTTTACCTGAGAGAAAAGGAAAAAAGAAATCTTATTCCTAGTCCAGAACGGAAATGGAAGACATTGGAGATTATACCCGGTTTCATCATCCCCAACGGTCTTTCTCTCCTTCTTTGTACCCTCGGCTCAACTCGGTGTTTCCTTCAGAACAGGATACCCTTTACCAAGCTAAACTCTTTCATTCTTGGACTGAATCCTAATTCCCCAAATGTTTAAGCTGAGGTTTAAGCTGAGCTCAAATGCCTTGGTCTGCATGATGGGGGGGGGAGAGAAAGGCTTCAGCAGAATAAACAGTGATCATCTGTTAAATTTAAGATAAATTCTTTCCCATAGGGCCCATAAGTGCTGTTTTGGGGGGCATTTGCACTCCTCTGTGAGTGCCCCACAAGAAGGACTGGACTGAGGCAGACCAGCCACATCAGCTACAAGGGACTGGCAAGGAGATCTGAGGCCTCAGGTTTCATGGCTGTTCTCCTGAGTGGAGTGAATAAATTGTGAAAAACAGGCAGCCCTCCCCCCAGGTCGGAGGTACCTGGGTCATGAAAAAAGGCCAGTGTGAGGAGCTGGCTGGTTCCCTGAGCCTTTCTCCAGCAGCGTCCCTTTTTTCCAAGTGGAGGAAAGCCTGTCCGGCAACCCAAGGAGCTCTCAAGGCCTCTTTTCTTCCATTTCCCCTGGAATTGAGGGCAGGACACGTCCCAATAGGCTCAAGCGACAGGAAGATGGATTTCGGTTAAGATCAGGGAAAAAGGTCCTAACGGTTTGAGGAGTATGACAATTGGACCACCCTCTGTCCGACCAGCTTTGATTTGGATCCCTGCAGTGAGCAAGGGGTGTGGACAGAATGGCCTCGGAGGATCTGGCCATGTCTGGTGACGTCTGCCTTTCAAAACTTCAGTGGGTTCAAAACATGGTAGCCAGATGGCTGACTGGGGCCGGTCAAAGAAATCACATGACCCTTCTGTGACAAGAACTCCACTGGCTACCCATCCATTTCTGGTGTGCTGGGTTTATTTTATTTATTTATTTATTTTTTATTTATTGCATTTATATGCCGCCCATCTAGACACAGTCTACTCTTTAACCTCTGAAGCCCTAAAGGGTTTGGGTCCAAGCTAGATCAAGGGCCGCCTTTCCCTTTGTGAGCCTGCCCAGGTGTCGAGATTATCAGGGGAGGACTTTCTCTCTGTCCCACTGACCTTACAGGTGCGTCTAATAGGGAATGTAGGAGAGGGCTTTCTCTGTGGATACTCCCAGAATATGGAACTCCCGCCCACTGGAGGCCAGGCTGGTCCCATCTTTGCTGTCCTTCTGCAAGCAGAAAAGACCTTTCTCTTGTACTTTCCTGTTTTGCCTCCATTTCATCCTTGCTAGTATTATAATCCTCTTCACGGATTGCTGCCTTGTCGTGGTGAAGGGGCTTGAGTCATTCAGAGAAGCTATGGGCTGTGCCGTGCAGGGACACCCAAGATGGACAGGTCCTAGTGGAGAGTTCCGACTAAATGCGATCCAATATGGTTGTTGTGCGTTTTTCGAGCTCTTTGGCCGTGTTCTGAAGGTTGTTCTTCCCAACGTTTCGCCAGTCTCTGTGGCCAGCATCTTCAGAGGACAGCACTCTGTGCTCTGGTGTAGTTGGCTTGGGAGTGCTCTCTGGGAGTGCTGTCCTCATAAGACGCCGGCCACAGAGACTGGTGAAACGTTAGGAAGAACAACCTTCAGAATACGGCCAAAGGAGCCCGAAAAACCCACAACAACCATTAGATCCCGGACATGAACGCCTTCATGAATACCATTCCAATATCTTTGCCAAGAAAACTCCATGAACAGAAACAAAAGGCTAAAAGATATGAAGATGGAAGATGAGCCTCTCAGGTTGGAAGGCATCCAACATGCTACTGAGGAAGAGCGGAGGACAAGTACAAGTGGCTCCAGAGCTAATGAAGTGGTTGGGCCAAAACCAAAAGGACGCTCAGCTGTGGATGTGCCTGGAAGTGAAAGGAAAGTCTGATGCTCCAAAGAAAAATAGGAATCTGGAATATAAGATAAATAAAAAAGGGGAAAAAAAGCAATGCTTCTCAGGAAAGGACGCTCCCCACTCTCATGACCTGCATTACTGCACATGGATATACAGTGAGTGACTCGCTTAACGGGTGCCCCGTTTAACGACGAATCTGCATAGCGATGAATTTTTTTCAATCGGTTTTGCGATCTCATTGCGATGATTTAGATAGGGGAAAATCACTTTGCGATGATCGGTACCATTTCGCATACCGATCATCGCATAGCGATGATTTTCCAACAGCTCTTTGGCAATTCCAAAATGGCCGCCGGGTAAAAAATGGCCGCCCGCTGTGTTTTCACCCGGATTCCTTGCTTACCGGGCAACGAAAATGGCGGCCGCATGGAGGATTTTTGCTTAAAGGTTAGTTTTAAGCCCATAGGAACGCATTGAAGGGGTTTCAATGCATTCCTATGAGCTTTTTAAAACCACATAGCGACAAAATCGCTTTGCAGCTATTTTTGCTGCACGGATTATCGTCACTATGCAGGGCACCACTGTAAATGAATAAACATGTTTGTTATTTCGTAACCGGAAAGCCCGGCACTTCTAGGTAGCTGAAGGTCTTCCCATATTCCATACATTATGAGGCTTCTCACTTGGTGTGGGTTCTTTGATGTGAATGTACATTGTCACTCCGGCGGAAACTCTTTCCACATTCCATGGATTTATATGGTTTCTTCCCAGTGTGGATCCTGTGATGTGTATTCAGCTGACCACTCTGACTGAAGCTCTTCCCACACTCAATGCACGTAAAGGGTTTCTCCACTGCGTGGATCCTTTGGTGTGCACGTAGATTTCTACTGTGACGGAAGCTCGTCCCACATTCAAGGCATTTAAAGGGTTTCTCCCCTGTGTGAGTCCTTTGATGTAATTTTAAATGACTGCTCTGATTGAAGCTCTTTCCACATTCCATGCACTTAAATGGTTTCTCCCCTGTATGAATTCTTTGATGGTTTCTATATGCTCCACTGTCGCTGAAGCTCTTTCCACATTCTATGCATTCATATGGTTTCTTCCCAGTGTGGTTTCTTCGATGTCTCCTCAAGTGACTGCTCCAACCGAAGCTCTTTCCACATTCCTCACACATAAAGGGTTTCTCTCCTGTGTGGATCCTTTGGTGTTCACGTAGCTGTCCACTGAGACGGAAGCTCCTCCCACACTCTAGGCATTTAAAGGGTTTCTCCCCTGTGTGAATCCTTTGATGTAAATTTAAACTATCACTCCGATTGAAGCACTTTCCACATTCCATGCACTTAAATGGTTTCTCCCCTGTATGGATTCTTTGATGTTTTCTGTACGATCCACTGACCATGAAACTCTTTCCACATTTGTCGCATTTGTATGGTTTCTCGCTGGTGTGGATCCTCTGGTGCACAATTAAGTGTCCACTCCGACTGTAACTCTTTCCACATTCCATGCATTTGTATTGTTTCTCCCCTGTTTTGGTCATTTTGATTCAAGGACTTCTCTGGTTCCCGTTTTGGGTCTTCTTTGATTTCTAAACCTTTTTTTTCTGTTTCCGACTCAGTTCTTTCCAGAGTGTTCTTACCATTGTGTTCTTTACCTGAGAGAAAAGGAAGAAAGAAATCTTATTCCTAGCCCATAACAGAAATGGAAGACATCAGATATTATACCCGCTTTCATCATTTCCAAGTGTGAAGGAGAGAAAGGGAGTGAGCCATCCTTCTCAGTCAAAGGACCGGAAGGAGGCATAGAATGTGTTGAAGGGATATTAGTGGAGGTGGAACAAGATGACAGGGAGGCGCAACAGCATGGAGAAGTGTGTTTGGCTGATGAGAGAGGGGAGGAGCTTGATTTGATTGTATGGGAAGATATAAATGAGGGAGAAAAGGCAGGAAGTTTCAGAGTGGTAAAGAGTGAACCAGCAGACAAGAAAGATAGGTCTAGATATTGTGGGGCCTTTGATGCGGTCTGCAGGAGGGCACACACACATACTGGTGATTGTAGATTATGCGACACGGTATCCGGAAGCTATTCCCTTGTGGTCTACCACTGCCAAGACACTAGTGAAGGAATTAATGCAGGTCTTTTCTAGGTTGGGTTTTCCAAAAGAAGTTTTGACTGATCAAGGGACGAACTTTATGAGCCAAACTTTTAAGGAAATGTGGCACCTCCTAGAGGTGAAACCGATTCACACGGCCGTCTATCACCTTCAGACTAACAGCCTTGAGGAGACGTTCAATAAGACCCTGAAGGGCATGCTTAGGAAGTTGGTGATGGAGAAACCCTGGTGGTAGCATTTGTTAGTGGCTCTAATGTTTGCCATTCACGAGGTACCTCAAGCCTCCACAGGCTTTTCGCCATTTGAGATGATGTACGGGTGGAACCCTCAGGGTGTATTAGATCTTGTGAAGGAGAAGTGGGAAAGTGGAAAGGATGAAATCCAGCTAGTTGTGCAGCATGTGATAGAGATGAGAGACCATCTAAGGAAGGTGGCGGAAATAGCCAAGGAACATATGGGGCAAGCCCAACATGATCAGAAAAGGCGGTACAATACCAAAGTCAGACCTAGACAGTTTGAACCAGGGCAGAACGTATTGCTATTAATGCACTCTGATTCAGCTAAATTGTTTGCCACATGGCAAGGGCCTTATGAGGTTACACGGAAGATAGAGCCAGTGAATTATGAGAGATACATGCCAGATAAGACTAAGAAGAAAGGAAGTTTCCACGTTAACCTATTAAAGGAGTGGAGAGAAAGACAGGCTTTATGGGGTGAAGAGGGAACACAGGGTTTTGGTCCAGATGTAGAGACATGCCTTAGGAAAGACTTACGTATCAAGATAGATGAAACATTAGATGGTCAAAGGCAGCAGGAATTGAGAAGGATAGAAAAGGAGTTCAGACACGTGTTCTCAGGTCAACCCGGATGGACCTCTTTAACAGAACATGTGATACAACTCCCCCAGGGGTAGTGGTCCGGAGGAAGGAATTGGCCCTATCACTTAAAGGAAATCATCAACAAAGAAGTAAAGGAGATGTTAGCATTAGGAATCATTGAACCATCACGTAGCCCATGGAGAAGTTACCCTGTGGTGGTCCCAAAGTCAAATGGCAAAGTTCGGTTGTGCACAGACTTTAGACAACTCAATGAGGTGTCTAAGTTTGATGCATATCCCATGCCAAAGATTGATGACTTGCTAGAGTGGTTGGGACGGGCGGAATATCTGACCTCTCTCGATCTAACAAAAGGCTACTGGCAAATACTGTTAAAGGAAGAAGATACAGAGAAGACAGCTTTTGTCACTCCCCAGGGGTTGTACCAATTCTTAAAAATGCCATTTGGTTTGCATGGTGTGGCAACCACCTTTCAGAGACTAATGGACAAGGTGCTCGAGCCAGTGAAAGAGTTTGCGGGAGCTTATATTGATGACATCTTGATTTATAGTAAGAGCTGGGCAGAACATATGATACACTTAAGACGCATGTTGACTGAACTAGGAAAAGCCGGACTGAGAGTCAACCCTGAAAGTGTAAGATTGCTAAGCAAGGAGTACAATTTTTAAGGTTCCAGGTGGAAGGAGAAAAATCCAACCAGTGTCAGATAAGGTAGAAAAGATAGTGGCATGGACACCCCTCACTACCAAAAAAGAAGTGCAACAGTTCTTGGGACTTGCAGGGTATTATCGGCAATTTGTGCCCAATTTCACGGAAATCGCGGCCCCCCTAACAGATCTTACACGCAAGAGGAAATCCAACATAGTAACATGGGGACCCTTAGAACAACGTAGATTTGAGGTTTTGAAAGAGATCCTATCTCAGATTCCCAGTTGTTATGCTCCTGATTTTGGACTACCTTTTGGGGTACAGACGGATGCTTCTGATCGAGGGATAGGCGCCGTCTTATCTCAAAAGAGAGGGGAGATTGAATATCCCATCTTGTACCTGAGTAGAAAACTTACAGGGCGAGAGCAGAAGTATGCGACAATTGAAAAAGAAGCTCTGGCAGTAAGGTGGGCCATACAGGCGTTGAGGTACTATCTGTTAGGGGCACCTTTACTGACCATGCACCCATTCAATGGCTTAAGAGGATGAGGGACACTAACCCTAGGTTGACAAGATGGTACTTAAGTCTCCAGCCATTCACCTTTACAGTACAATATAGGAAATGCTCATGCTAATGCAGACTATTTTTCCCGACAGATAGACAGAGGAAACCCACAAGAACTGAGTACGGTGCACTCGGAGGGGGGGCATGTGAAGGAGAGAAAGGGAGTGAGCCATCCTCCTTGGTCAAAGGAGTGGAAGAAGGCATAGAATGTGTTGAAGGGATATTAGTGGAGGTGGAACAAGATGACAGGGAGGTGCAACAGCATAGAGAAGTGTGTTTGGCTGATGAGAGAGGGGAGGAGCTTGATTTGATTGTATGGGAAGACATAAATGAGGGAGAAAAGGCGGGAGGTTTCAGAGTGGTAAAGAGTGAACCAGCAGACAAGAAAGATAGGTCTGTTCAGACAGAATAGAGCATGGGCCATGAGAGTTTTCTGAAGTTACTTAAAGAATTCCTGAATCTGCAAGTTGATGGAGGATTACTGCCAGGACCTCCACACAAACTCCAGAGTTTGTCGTGCATGGTCAAGAGGTAGATCCCTTGGAATGGACTGTGGTGGTTTAACCACACAATCAGCGTGGGGGGAGACGGTTGATCCTTCCCAGTCCCTCTTTACTCCAGAGTCAGCGGGAGGGGGACTGGGCGAGACATCCATGTTGTGGGATGGTCTGCGCGGTACAAACCATACCGATCTGCCCTATGATCAACCGGGAGTAATTTGGGCCAGCCCCCCAGTGAAGAGAAAGGACAAATAACTACTCGAGTTCGAAGTTATAAGTTGTTACCAGAGTTAAGTTGAATGGACCCTTTTGAGCCAGCAGAGTTGAGTTTGTTTACGAATAAATTGGATTCTGTTAGAAAAGATGAACAGCCTCCTGTCCCTTTTCCCACGCTGTCCTATCCATTTTCTAACTTTGTACCTTACTGACATGACAAAGGAATTCTCAAAGGCTTCTATACAACTCTACATGCTCTCTGCATACCCAGTTAATCACTCTCACAGTAGATCAGCTAAGGTAAGTGGTTTATAGTCAGTAGATATTTCAGATGTAAACAACTGTATTTAAAGAGTTTTACCAAAAATCCTATTCTTATTTCAGTCAATCCCTATAATATTAAAACAGTCATTTTTCAAAGAATTTAATAAGATAATCATGAGATTTATATGGCAAGGTAAAAAACCAAGAATTAAAATTAAGGCAATGCAAGATGCTAAGCAGAGGGGTGGCTTTGGTCTTCCTGACTGGGTTCTGTATTATAGAGCTTGTATTCTAGATTGGATAAAAGAATGGATAACTCTAGAAAATGATAGATTACTTAGCTTGGAGGGACATGATTTGCAATTAGGCTGGCATGCCTATTTATGGTATAAAAAGGACAAAGAACAAAAAAATTTTAATTCACATATGATAAGAAGAGCTTTACTGGGAATGTGGAGAAAAATTGTACAACAAATTTATTACAAAATACCTGTATGGGTGTCACCGTTAGAGGCCTTTATCCAACCCAGTCTTATGACAAAAACAAACTTTTTAAAATATCAAGATCTATTAAAAAAGGATGGTGAACTAAAGTCTAAAGAAGAGCTAGAGTCACAGAATATATATAGAGAGTGGTGGCCTAGAGCACAGCTAGAATCTAGATATACAAAAGATAAAATAGAAGGCTTCTACTTAGAGCAAACGATTTTTGACAAACTTTTATTAGGTTCAAAAGAACAAACTGTTAAGAAAATGTATAATTATATGTTGGAAATTAAGATGCAAGATGAAATGGTTAAGGAATGTATGATTAAGTGGGCACAAAATATAGGGCATAACATTGATATTGATCAATGGCTGAAAATATGGCAAAATAATATAAAGCTTACAAGATCGGTGAACTTTAAAGAGAATATATATAAGATGTTTTATAGATGGCACATGACCCCAGAAAAATTGTCAAAGATGTATACAGATGTATCAAATAAGTGTTGGAAATGTGAATCACAAGTGGGAAGCTATTATCATATATGGTGGTCATGTGGAGTAGCGAAACAATATTGGAAAAGAGTGCATGTAATGTTGGAACAAATATTGCTCTGTAAAGTGCCATTAACCCCAGAACTGTTTTTATTGAGTATGATACCTGAAAATATAGATAAGTCAAAGAATTATATAGTTATATACATAGTTACGGCAGCTAGAATTTTATATGCTAAAAATTGGAAAAGATCAACGGTACCGAAACAAGAAGATCTTATTGAAAAGATACGGGAAATAGCCGAAATGGACATTTTATCAGAATTCATGAAGGACTATCCCTTGCAAAAGGCAACAGAAAGATGGGATCTATTTAACAAGTGGACAGAATCAACAGGCAGCCTGTGAACAGTACATATTGAAAGGAGAACTGAATCTAGAAGGCAGAAAAGAGTAAATAGAATAATTTAAAATCTTGATATGGCAATAGGTACAGAATGGATGAAAGTATGTTATTGTCTCCCCTCTTCCTCATCAATCCCAATTCCCTTTTCCTTTTTGTTATCCCTTATAAAAAATAAAAAATATTAAAAAAAAAAGAGTTTTACATTAAAACATGGAGCTTCTCCCCACGTTTGACCCACTGATCTCACACAGGGGGCTCATGAATGTTTGAGCTCAAATGCCTTGGTCTGCATGGGCAGGGGGGGGGAGAAACGATTCAGCAGAATATGCAATGATCTTCTGTTAAATTTAAGATAAATTCTTTCCTATAGATCCCTACCCTACCAAGTGCTTTTTTGGGGGGAGATGCATTTCCTCTCCTCTGTCAGGGCCCTACAAGAAGGACTGCACCGAGGCAGACCAGCCACATCAGCTACAAGGGACTGACGAAGCAGCAGCAGCATTTAGTCAAAGGAAGGGGATTTGGGGCCTCCGGTTTCAGGGCTGCTCTCCTGAGGGGAGTGAATAAATTGTGAAAAACAGGCAGCCCTCCCTCCAGGTTGGGGGTACCTGGGTCATGAAATAGGGACAATGTGAGGAGCTGGCTGGTTCCCTGAGCCTTCCTCCAGCAGCGCCCCTTTCTGCCAAGTGGAGGAAAGCTTGTCCGGCAACCCAAGGAGTTCCCGAGGCCCCTTTTCCACCCTTTCCCCGGGAATGGAGGGCAGGACACGTCCCAACGGGCTCAAGCGACAGGAAGCCGGATTTTGGTTTAAGATCAGGGGAAAACTTCCTAATGGTTTGAGGAGTACGACAACAGAACCTGCGGCCTTAGGAGGAGGCGGTGAGCGCTCCAAGGCTGGAGCCATTTCAGGGGGAAATTGGACCACCCTCTGTCCAGCCAGCTTTGATTTGGATTCCTTCAAGGAGCAAGGGGTGCGGACGGGATGGCCTCGGAGGCCCCCATCGAACTTAAATTGTTCCAGGATTCTAAGAAACAGAGAGGCCGCCTGCGCTGGATGGATTTTCGCTCTCTCTGAAAACTCAGCTGTGCAGTTCGGGGGTCCTCCTGGATTCATCCCCAAGCCTGAATGCCCAGGCTTTGGTGGCGGCCAGGACGGCTTCTGCACAAAGGACCGCCTCTCCCTTTGTGAGCCTGCCCGGGTGTTGAGATCATCGGGGGGGGGGGTTTCTCTCTGTCCCACCACCCTTACAGGTGCATCTAATAGGGGACACAGGAGAGGACCGTCTCTGTGGATACTCCCAGACTCTGGAACTCCCTCTCACTTTAGTGCAGGCTGGTCCCATTTTTGCTGTCCTTCTGCAAGCAGGCAAAGATCTTTCTCTGATATTTGATCCTTGCATTTGATCCTTGCTAGTATTATAATCCCCTTCACGGATTGCTGCCTTGTCGTGGCGAAGGGGCTTGAGTAACTCAGAGAAATTATGGGCTATGCCGTGCACGGACACCCAAGATGGACAGGTCATAGTGGAGAGTTCTGACTAAATGCGATCCACTGGGAGCAGGAACTGGCAAGCCTCTCCAATATCTTTGCCAAGAAAATCCCATGAACAGAAACAAAAGGCTAAAAGATATTAAGATGGAAGATGAGCCCCTCAAGTCGGAAGGCATCCAACATGCTACTGAGGAAGAGCGGAGGATAAGAACAAGTAGCTCCAGAAATAATGAAGTGTGTGGGCGAAAGCTGAAAGGACCCTCAGCTGTGGATGTGCCTGGAAGTGAAAGGAAAGTCCGATGCTGCAAAGAAGAATACTGCATAGGAACCTGGAATGTAAGATCTATGAACCTTGGGAAGCTGGATGTGGTCAAACAGGAGATGGCAAGAATAAACATCGACATCTTGGGTTTCAGTTAACTAAAATGGACAGGAATGGGCGAAATCAATTTAGACAATCATCTACTACTGTATTGTGGGCAAGAGTCCCGTAAAAGAAATGGAGTAGCCCTCATAGTCCACAAAAGAGTGGAAAAACTGTAATGGGATACAATCTCAAAAGTGATAGAATGATTTCAATACGAATTCAAGCAGGGCTTTCAACATCACAGTGCACCAACCACCAATGCTTGTATGGAAGAATATATCATGCGAAAGGCTGGACTGGACAAATCCTAAAATGGAATGAAGATTTCCAGAAGAAATATCAACAACCTGTTATGCAGATGATACCACTCTGATGGCAGAAAGTGAGAAGGAATTGAAGAACCTCTTAATGAGGGTGAAAGAGTGTGCCAAAAACGGTCTGAAGCTCAACATCCAAAAAACTAACATCATGGCCACTGGTCCCATCACCTCCTGGGAAATAGAAGGGGAAGATATGGAGGCAGTGACAGATTTTACTTTCTTGGGCTCCATGATCACCGCAGATGGTGAAAGCAGCCACGAAATTAAAAGACACCTGCTTCTTGGGAGGAAAGCAATGACAAACCTAGGGGCCGACAGAGGATGAAATGGATGGACAGTGTCACTGAAGGGACCCACATGAATTTGACCCAACTCCGGGAGGCAGTGGAAGACAGGAGGGCTTGGACATGACTTAACGACTAAACAACAAGAACAGTATTTCTTTACTCGTTGTTGTTAGTTTAAATACTGTCTTTTTAATGATGTAAGCTGCCCTGGGTCTTTATTTAGCCGAATGGTGTGGTAAAAATATTTTAAATAATTAAACATCATGTCACAGGAAGACAGGGCAGCATCCCGGCTCAACGGTGCCAAGATAGCCCGTCCAGAGCACAGGATCCGGCCCCACTACCCATCCAATGGCCTCTGGACAGACAATCAGTGCAGGGAGAAAGACAAAGAAGAGGGATCCCTGCTTTGGGGATCCCTGCAAAGAAGGCAAAGGGATCCTTACCCGGAGAGAGCTTCTTCCTGAGATTCTCCAGGGGGATCTCCTTCTGCGGAGCCCTCTGGCCTCGATCTAGGATGGCCTGCGCTCCTGCCCGGAAATGCCCCCCTGCGCCCGGAAAGGACCCAGAAATCTGTAAAAGGAAAAGAAGAAATTGGAGGGCCAAACTCCAACTGTTGTGTCTTCAGTGGCTTGTTAGAGGAAGCCCCAAAACCCACACCAAGCACAGCCATTCCCAAAGGACAATTTCCCGATGGAAAACAGACATATCATGTCCTTTTTCTCTATTTTCCAAGGAGGAGCCGCTCAAACCTAATGCCCAGGGAGAAGGGGTTTCGCCATTTATCTCCTTTTTCCTGAAACAGAAAGAGGGTCCCCGTTGGTCTTGCTCTTCCACTCGGCCCGAAATAAATTTTTTTTACGTGTAGAAGTAAAAAACCTTCAGTTTTGGGCAGGAGGCGAATTTTAAAAAGAACAAAGTCAGGAGAAGAAGCCTGGATTTCCGGAGGAGAAGACGAGGCCTCTGGTCTTCTGCCTCCAGCCAAGTCGGTCCCTGGAGGGCGACGTGACACCCCTCCTCCTTTGCGGCTCCTGGCCTCTCCTCCTGTCCTCGAGGAGCTCCTTCCCTGATCCTAGATTCCCCACCCAAAATGGCATGTGCCGGACCCCTCCCCAGGGCCTCGAAAGAGGCCACCCCCCTCCCCAACCCTCGGGGCACCTTCTCCCCCTGCACCCTCCTGGGGGGGAGGCTTCTTCTCTTCCTCCTCCTCTCCTGTCCTTTCCTTTTCCTGCAGCCTACTCGAGAGGAGGAGGAGGGGAGGCAAGTACCCCAGTTTCCCTTTCTTGCCTGTTCTTAGAGGTCCCTCGGAGGGGCAGTGGGTGTTATGGAAAAGGAAGGCCCAATACTGAACAAATTTTACTTATAATCAATAAGGCTTTAGGACTAACAAAGGCTAAGCAAAACCGCTTATAGTTGCAGCTGCCGTTGCAGAAAATATTTTAGGATATTGCTTGACTAACATAAAAAGAGGATGTGAACTTAGACACAGATGCCTGTGTCAGCAGAAATGTTCCAGACAAAGTTGAAAACAGGAAGTTAAGTAAACGACGCGACTAACTGTTGACCTAGTGTAACCGAATGTACTAAAAACATGTGGTTTGGAAATAACATTTGCTGAGAGTTGAAATATTATGAATATAATAAGAGGGGGTGGATGATCAAGGGGGAGGGTTCTTGATTTGGGTGGGAAAGGGGTGGAATAAAGGGAAATTAATTAATGTGAACTCATTGGCCAACTGGTTAATGAGTGTGTGTGTGTTTAGTCGTTTAGTCGTGTCCGACTCTTCGTGACCCCATGGACCAGAGCACGCCAGGCCCTCCTGTCTTCTACTGCCCCCCGGAGTTGTGTCAGGTTCATGTTGGTTGCTTCGCAGACACTGTCCAGCCATCTCATCCTCGGTCGTCCCCTTCTCCTCTTGCCATCACACCTTCCTAACATCAAGGTTTTTTCCAAGGACTCTTTTCTTCTCATGAGATGGCCAAAGTACTGGAGCCTCAGCTTCAGGATCTGTCCTTCAAGTGAGCATTCAGGGTTGATTTCCTTTAGAACTGATAGGTTTGTTCTCCTTGCAGTCCAGGGGATTCTCAAGAGCCTCCTCCAGCACCACAATTCAAAGGCATCAATTCTTCGGCGGTCAGCTTTCTTTATAGTCCAGCTCTCACTTCCATACATCACGACAGGAAAAACCATAGCTCTGACTATTCGGACTTTTGTTGGCAAGGTGATGTCTCTGCTTTTCAAGATGCTGTCAAGATTTGTCATCGCTTTCCTCCCAAGAAGAAGGTGCCTTTTAATTTCAGGGCTGCTGTCTCCATCTGCAGTGATCATGGAGCGCAAGAAAGTAAAATCTGTCACTGCCTCCATATCTTCCCCTTCTATTTCCCAGGAGGTGATGGGACCAGTGGCCATGATCTTAGTTTTTTTGATGTTGAGTTTCAGACCGTTTTTTGCACTCTCCTCTTTCACTCTCATTACAAGGTTCTTTAATTCCTCCTCACTTTCTGCCATCAGAGTGGTATCATCTGCATATCGGAGGTTGTTGATATTTCTTCCGGCAATCTTAATTCCAGCTTGGGATTCCTCCAGTCCAGCCTTCCGCATGATGTATTCTGCATACAAGTTAAATAAGCTGGGGGACAATATACAGCCTTGCCGTACTCCTTTCCCAATTTTGAACCACTCTGTTGTTCCATGACCAGTTCTAACTGTTGCTTCCTGTCCCACATATAGGTTTCTCAGGAGACAGATAAAGTGGTCAGGCACTCCCATTTCTTTAAGAACTTGCCATAGTTTGCTGTGGTCCACACAGTCAAAGGCTTTCGCATAGTCAATGAAGCAGAAGTAGATATTTTTCTGGAACTCTCTGGCTTTCTCCATAATCCAGCGCAAGTTAGCAATTTGGTCTCGAGTTCCTCTGCCTCTTCGGAATCCAGCTTGTACTTCTGGGAGTTCTCGGTCCACATACTGCTGAAGCCTACCTTGTAGGATTTTGAGCATAACCTTGCTAGCATGCGAAATGAGTGCAATTGTACGGTAGTTGGAGCATTCTTTGGCACTGCCTTTCTTTGGGATTGGGATGTAGACTGATCTTTTCCAATCCTCTGGCCACTGTTGAGTTTTCCAAAACTTGTTGGTATATTGAATGTAGCACCTTAACAGCATCATCTTTCAAGATTTTAAATAGTTCAACTGGAATGCCATCACCTCCACTGGCCTTGTTGTTAGCCAGGCTTTCTAAGGCCCACTTGACTTCGCTCTCCAGGATGTCTGGCTCAAGGTCAGCAACTACATTGTCTGGGTTGTCCGGGATATCCAAATCTTTCTGATATAATTCCTCTGTGTATTCTTGCCACCTCTTCTTGACGTCTTCTGCTTCTGTTAGGTCCCTTCCATTTTTGTCTTTTATCATGTTCATCTTTGCGCAAAATGTTCCTCTAATATGTCCAATTTTCCTGAACAGATCTCTGGTCTTTCCTTTTCTGTTATCTTCCTCTATTTCTTTGCATTGTTCATTTAAGAAGGCCCTCTTGTCTCTCCTTGCTATTCTTTGGAAGTCTGCATTCAAGTTTCTGTAACTTTCCCTATCTCCCTTGCATTTTGCTTCCCTTCTCCTCTCTGCTATTTCTAAGGCCTCGTTGGACAGCCACTTTGCTTTCTTGCATTTCCTTTTCTTTGGGATGGTTTTCGTTGCTGCCTCCTGGACAATGTTACGAGCCTCTATCCAAAGTTCTTCAGGCACTCTGTCCACCAAATCTAGTTCCTTAAATCTGTTCTTTACTTCCACTGTGTATTCATAAGGGATTTGGTTTAGATTATACCTGAGTGGCCCAGTGGTTTTTCCTAATCTCTTCAGTCTAAGCTTGAATTTTGCTATGAGAAGCTGATGATCAGAACCGCAGTCAGCTCCAGGTCTTGTTTTTGCTAACTGTATAGAGCTTCTCCATCTTTGGCTGCAGAGAATATAATCAATCTGATTTCGATATTGCCCATCTGGTGATTTCCATGTATAGAGTCGCCTCTTGTGTTGTTGGAAAAGAGTGTTTGTGATGACCAGCTTATTCTCTTGACAAAACTCTATTAGCCTTTGTCCTGCTTCGTTCTGAACTCCAAGGCCAAACTTCCCTGTTGTTCCTTTTATCTCTTGGCTCCCTACTTTAGCATTCCAGTCCCCTAGAATGAGAAGAACATCTTTCTTTGGTGTCAGTTCTAGAAGGTGTTGTAAATCTTCATAGAATTGTTCAATTTCAGTCTCCTCAGCAATGCTGGTTGGTGCATAAACTTGGATTATTGTGATGTTGAATGGTCTGCCTTGGATTCGTATTGACATCATTCTATCATTTTTGAGATTGTATCCCATTACAGCTTTTCCCACTCTTTTGTTGACTATGAGGGCTACTCCATTCCTTCTACGGGATTCTTGCCCACAATAGTAGATATGATAATCATCTGAGCTGAATTCGCCCATTCCTGTCCATTTTAGTTCACTGATGCCCAGGATGTCGATGTTTATTCTTGCCATCTCCTGTTTGACCACCTCCAGCTTCCCAACGTTCATAGATCTTACATTCCAGGTTCCTATGCAGTATTTTTCTTTGCAGCATTGGATTTTCCTTTCACTTCCAGGCACGTCCACAGCTGAGCGTCCTTTCGGCTTTGGCCCAACCACTTCATTAGCTCTGGAGCTACTTGTACTTGTCCTCCGCTCTTCCTCAGTAGCATGTTGGACGCCTTCCGACCTGAGGGGCCCATCTTCCAGCATCATATCTTTTAGCCTTTTGTTTCTGATCATGGGGCGTTCTTGGCAAAGATACTGGAGTGGTTTGCCATTTCCTACTCCAGGTGGATTGCGTTTAGTCGGAACTCTCCACTATGTCCTGTCCGTCTTGGGTGTCCCTGCACGGCATAGCTCATAGCTTCTCTGAGTTGCTCAAGCCCCTTCGCCACGACAAGGCAGCAATCCATGAAGGAGAGGTTAATGAGGCAGATAGAATATTTTGCTATATAAATCAATGCTGCTACCTTATTTATTCGGAGGTTCTTGGGGGGGGGATTTCCAACTTGAACTTCCCCCGCTGCTGCAGTGATATAAATAGAGCTTTTTTCCTTGCATTTACCTCAGAACTTGGCTAAGAGTCATTACTTGCTCTTAGGTAGATTTTTCTACATTTGTCAGGGGGTCCTATTCGGTGACCCCTTCCACCCTCGGACCCTTTAGGAGGAAGCGGCCTCTCGAAATCTCAAAAAAAAAACCCACAAAATCCCTATTATTATTTTCCCTTCCTGAATGGAGGGAGGGGCCCCAAGACCCCCTCTCCGGATCCTGGGGTGGAGGGCTGCCCTTCTCTCCACCTGGGGCTGCCCATGGTCACGCTCTAGAGAAGGCAGGTGCTTCCCGAGAGCTCGCTGGGGGGGGGCGATCAGGATCATCATCATCAAGTAACTGTGTTACTTGGCCTGAGGTGTAGATGTTTGTATTGTTAGTGGGGGATTTCTAGTGGGTGGGGAGTGTTTGGGGAATGTTATGTGTGTGCATGTGTCTGGTCTCTGGGTGTCTGTGAATTTCGTTGTATGATATACTGTGTATATACTTACAATGACAATAAATTATATTATTATTATTATTATTATTATTATTATTATTATTATTATTATTATCATCACCTCTCCCTCTCTCTGGGGATTTTGGGTCAGAAGAGCTCCTGCATCCCAGGCAGGTGGCCTGGATCAGGCCCCTCGTCCTCCCCCACAGCTGACCCCCCCCCGTCTCCTCCTCCCCTTGAAGCCCCCCATGTCTGGGACCCCCAACCCTCGCCCCCCCCTTGGCAGAGGCCACCCCCCTCCCCAACCCTCGCCCCCCCTCCTGGAGCCCAGAGACCCCCCTCCTTCCCTTCTGACACCCATTGGTGTGACAAGGGGGGTCTCCTCGCAGGAAAGCCCAGGACGATCGGGGGGGGGGAGAACGGGGGGTGGGTGGGGGGAGGGATCGGTGCTTGTCGGAGGGGAGGAATTGCAAACCTGATGGCGCAGAAAAGATTCTCCCCCCCCAAAAAAAAAAACAGGGTTTCCTTGGTATAGAAATCTCCTTCCCCCCCCCCACTATTCAGAGCCCCATATCTGCCCCCCTCCCACCCGTGATCCCCTTCTCACATCCTTTCAGGTCCTGAGGGTGGAAAACCCGGAAGAATGCTGCTCCGCCGACCATAGAGACGAGGGAAGGGAGGGAAAGAGAGGCGAGAGGCCACGTCCTTCCGCTTCCGGTGGCGCCTAGAGCTACGAAGAGACCCGCCTCCCCTTTTTCCTAGCTCTTGGTTCACACCCCCCCCCCCGTGAAAGAAAGAGTGAATGAATGAAAGGGGGGGGATTGGGGTGTGGTTGTGAAATTGCAAAAAAACAAAAGGGGGGAGAAGAGAAGAGAAGAGGGGGCCTTTTGTCTTCCTGCAAAAAAAGAAAGGGGGGAAGATCTCGCACTGGGGGGGGATCCTTTAGCTCCCTCCCTCCCCCCCCAGATTCCCCTCCCCCACCCGCTCCCTCCCCCTCCCTCAGCTGGAGAAAAGCCCAAAGGAATAGAAGAAGAAGCCGAGAGAGAGCCCCCCCACCCCACCCCGTTTTCGCCCCCCCCCCATGGCCAAGAGGATAACCTGAGCTTCCTCTCATCTGTGATCTGCGGGCAGAGGGGGGGGGAGAAAGGAGGGGGAGTCTCGGGAGGATCCTCCGTCGAAATGGAGTGGGGGAGATCCAGGAGGATCCGGGATCCAGACGCCTGTTGTACCCCTGCAGAGCCCTGGACCTGCCCAGCTTTCCCTCTGGTCCTCTGCGGGTGGAGAGTGATTTCCTCTGTGGTGTGAGAGGGATCCTGCGTAAAAACCATGTGAAAGACCCATGACTTCTACGGTGGGGGGGGGTCTGTAGGTACAAATACACCATTTATGATCTGACCTTGTCTTAGGAAGGAGAACATGCAAAAATCATATGAAGTAGGGTGGATCCATGAATTTATAGGAGTACACACGGTAAACGTACTCGTGAGTCAACCAGGAAAATGGGGTAATTTCATAATTTAAAGGAGTGAGCCCTTGTATATTATTATCCATTTTTTTTTAAAAAAAATGTTTTTTTCCCCATGGGCAGGCCTAAGATTGTGTGGCCCAGCAGGGGAAACCTAGAGGCCTGTTCTGATTGGCCAGAATGCAAGGCTATGCAAAGAGGTCCTTTCTTAATTCTCAGAAGTTATTTAAAAAGGACCAATTTCAGAAATTTTAAAAATGCAAAGCATGCTTATATGCTTCTAGACCACCCCATAGCACTTAAAAGGCTCTTTGGGTGGTTTCGTTACATCGGCTGCCCATTGGCCCCACCCACTCCCAGGGCCAGCTGGGTCCTCATTTGACCATCCATGAAAGGATGGAAGGCTGAGCGAACCTCGAGCCAGCTCCCTGGGATTGAACCCGGGTCTTGAGCAGAGTTTTGGCCGCAGGGCGGCAGTTTAACCCCTGCGCCACGAGGCTCTTTCATTTTAGGGGGTTAAAAAGCATTCCAGCCACTCTTCAGAAATCAGAAAGCCTTATTTATTAGAGCTTTTCTTATTTTAATTGGGGATGGTTTATTTTCTTAATTCTAAATAAATCTTTTCTATTTTACCCAAGTGTGGGAAAGAGTGAGGGAATGGTTCTACCATAAAACTGTAGCCTTCAGCTAAGTTTGGCTCTTATGATGTTTGGGTGGCCCACCTTGTCTGGTTGGCGTTAGTCTTAAAAGAATAATCAACCAGAAATATTTCTGTCCCGGAAAAGGTGACCGGTGGAAACATAGCTTGCCTATGGTGGCCAGGACACGCACCCTCGAGGTGTTCACCCCACCTGGGAGCAGAGGGGGGGTCTTTGGAGTCAGTGAGGTCTCTTCTAAGGGGAACCTTCTTAGGATGAGATGAGGAGGGGGCCGATTCCTTTACAAAATGGCCACTCATGTATTTATAGGAGTAAAACAGGGTTACTTCAAACAACAACAAAAAAACCCCACAACTCTAAATCCCTTTGCACAAATGTTCCTAAATTTGGCACTGTCATGATCAGGAGAGATTTATTTTATTTTATTTATTTATTCAATTTTTACCCTGCCCCTCTAGACAACGTCTACTCGGGGCAGCTTACATAAGTTAAAACACATTAAAACAACGTATAAAATGCAATTATACAATTCATTCTAAGCAACAAATTTCCAAGATGGCAATACTCAAAAGAAGAAAAAGAAAAAGAGATGTGATTAGAAGCGTGTCATGAGAATGGGATGTGTAGTCAGGGAAATATAAAACTGGAGTCAGAATGGTTCTGTGCAGAGAATGAATTGAAGGACTTTTGAAAGGGTTTTTCTCAAGCACCGTGAGAATCTCTTCCTGAGATGGTTACAGCCAAGAAGGAGAGGAGGTCCCCGGAAGACGCCACACTCCGAGCCTGTGACAGAAGATGCACAACACATGCATCTCTCTCATGGGAATGAGGGGCGGGGAGAGGGGGGAGGGTCCAGCCCCCAAAATGTCCTTGGTTAACCCCCAGGCCAGACTTGATCACAGGGGCTGATGCTACGCACCACGGGTGGTCTCAGGATTCGGCCCAGCCCAAAAGTGGACGATGGGAGCCTGGCGACTCTCTGACTGAGAGCCTGTCGATCTTTTAGAGCAGTGGTCCCCAACCTTGGGCCTCCAGCTGTGCTTGGACTACAACTCCCAGAAGCCTTCACCACCACCTCTGCTGGCCAGGGTATCTGGGAGTTAAATTCCAAGAACATCTGGAGGCGGAAGGTTGGGGACCACTGTTTTAGAGGACCGCAAGCATGACAGGCCCAGCGCAAGCGCAGACGTCCTGCTCCCTCAGGACCAAATGTGGTGCTGATCTGATCCCGGCAGGATGACTCTAATGCCATCTTTGTGATAGCAGCGCCTCCTGGTTCAAATGTCACCCTGGATTCAAAGGGTTGTCCCTCCCTGCTCTGAGCGTGTTCTGATGTTGCCCTCTACAGTGGGGTCTTGACTTAAGAACGGCTCGAGTTAAGAACATTTTGACTTAAGAACCACTCTCATAGGAAAATATTGACTTGACTTACATACTTAGATTTGAGTTAAGAACTGAAAAAAACCCACGTGGGAGGGAGGGAAAGTGCAAAATGTGAACTTTCAGTTAACTGTTGGCCAGTGAAAAGGGTGCCTGTCTGCTTCCTCACTCCTCCCAGCGTTTAGAGAGTGGATTGGGAGACAGTCTTCGGACTGCCTGGTACTGTCCTGCCTGGACTGTATTTTCCCTGCCTTCCCTGAACCTTTCTTGACCTAAGAAAAAAAGAAACAAAATATCCCCCTCCAGTGGTCAAAGGCGGAATAGCAGCTTCCCATTAGTTCTATGGACGGAAAAGAGCAGATACGGATCAAATGGTTTTCAATGCATTCCTATGGGAAATGCAGATTTGACTTGAGAACTTTTTGACTTGAGAACCGCCTTCCAATACGGATTAAGTTCTCAAGTCAAGACCCCACTGTATGTGTGAACAGCCTCTGGAAAGTGTCCAGGACTTTCAGCAGGTCCAGAATACAAGAAACAAAACAAAACACACACAGACACGCTGTTACGGCTCCACAGGCTGCCCATTTGTTTACCGGCAAAATTCAAAATGGTTGTACAGTGGAAACTCTACTTTATGAACTTAACCTGTCCCAGAAAATGTTTGTTAGTTCAAAACTTTATAAGGAGAAGCAAAATTTCCCATACAAACGAATGCAAAGCCGGTTAGTCCGTCCTCTACCACTAAGGGAAAAATTTTTCTTCTTTCGACCTAAGATGAATTTAGGTTAAAAAAGGGCAGGAAAGGAGGAGGTAAGGGAACACCTTCTAAACAGAATACCTTTAAAAACAAGAACCTTTTAACTTAAAAAAAGGGCAGGAGAACACCTTTAAAACAGAACGCCTTTTAAAAAGCCACAGAATCCAGCAAGTATTATTGCAGCACAGAACTCCTCATCACAAAAAGAGGGTCTAAACTGCATTTTCCAGCCTGCCTCCAACAACAACCAGCAACCATTATTACAGCAGACAGATCCCCAAAGGGAAAAAAAAGACTTTGGAGTCACAGGTCACAGTACACAAATCCTAGAAACCACAGAATGCAAAAATAAATAAATTTTACATTTTAAAATGACAGTCTAATTTTCATATTTAATTTTAATATTAAAATTAATATTTTCACATTTTAAATCTACACTGCAAGATCCAGAAGGCCACAGAAACATCAGCCCCCCACCTAGCCCTAACCCCCCCCAAGCTGCAAAAAAACCCTATACAGTACAGTAAATACAGTGTACTCACCCAGAACAGGCAGTCTCTCTGTTTAAAAGAAGAAAGTCAAATATCCAAAAATCCACATTTTAAAAAAAGCAAAAAAAAAAAAAAAACAGTCTGTACAGTACTGTATCAAGCAGTCTGAAGACTCTCTCCCTATCAGCCTCTTCGCTAGCCAACGGTTAACAGAAAGTTCAAATTTTGCGCTTTCCCTGCCTCCTCCACAGTTTTTGTTCGTATCTTGAAGCTCTGTTCGCAAGTAGAAGCAAAATTTTACGAACGGATCTGTTTGTAAGTTGTATCATTCGTAAGTAAAGCAAAAGCAAAGCATGCTGCTTATATACCACCCCATAGGGCTTCAAGCACTCTCTGGGTGATTTACAAGTTAATTATGCAGTCGACACATTCTCCCCCCCCCCTCATTTCACCGGCCTCGGAAGGATAGAAGGCTGAGTCAACCTTGAACCGGCCACTGCGCCACAAGGCTCTTAGGGACATTCCTAAGTAGAGGTTCCACTGTACCTTCCAGCTTTGAAGGTTGTTTTGTAATTTACCCTTGCATTCCTTTTATCTTTTATCTTTTTATTTTCATATAGTCACAGTTCATAGCTTTAAATACCATTTTTAAAAGGATATAAGCCACCGTGGGTCTTTTTTAAGGAGAAAGGCAGCACAAATTGTATTTTATTTCAACAACTTTCTAAAGTGCTATTTGGAGGGAATCCCCTCTAGTGGCCAGTTCTAATAATTGCATCATAGAAAGAGGTACAGTATTTCAGGGATTTTAAAAATATATATTTTTAATACCGTGTATGCCAGCGTACAAGACGACTTTTGGGGGCCCCAAAACATGCCTCCAAGTGCGGGGCCCGTCTTGTACTCCGGGTGCCAGGAAGGAGCCGCCGCCGCCGCGAGAGTGATGTGGGGCCGCGCTGGCCGGGGAGGAAGGCAGGCGGGCAGGCAGGCAGATGGAGGGAGGGAAGCAGTGCTTGCTCGCCCGCCACCCCCCACTTTCTCTCTTCCTCCTCCTCCTCCTGCTGCCACCCCCCCAAGCCTCTTCCTGGTGCTGCATTTTGGGGGGGTCATCTAATATACCAACCCCACTGATACGAGAGTCCTACTTTATAGTGAACAATGTAACATTTCCTCTAAACAACTGTCTAGACTATTAATCTTATTTTCATGTGAAAAATATTAAGAGAAATGATACTAGAAAAGACCATGAAGATTTTACTGGCAATGAGAGAGACTTCATGAGATGCCATAAGAACACCTAGATCTGCAAGACAGGTGGTCTCGTGGCCAGAATTGGAGGAGAAGGGGCCTTCCAGGAGGGAGAGGAGATCAAGAGGAAGATCTTGGAGGACTTGCTCTCATGGCTGGAGATCTTTGTACCAGATGCGAATTGGGCAGGAGAACCTACAGAAAGATAGAAATTGGGCCCAACTATTGCTGGTGATTGAAGGAGTTTCACACAATGCTCAATATCACCATTTGGAGCCGCGCTTGCAAGGTCTGCAGTGGCTGCATGAAATGGATACGGATCAGGGCCCTGCAGAGGAAGGGCAGGATCTGTTCCCGATCCACCCAGAGTGCAGGACATGTAGCAATGGGCTCAAGCGACAGGTGATGGAACCCGTGACCTCAAGAGGTGGTGAGCGCTCCAACCCTGGAGGCCTTCGAGAGGAATTTAGACAAACCCCCTGGCAGATCTCCTTGGATTCAGATTCCTGCCTTGAGCAGGGGGTTGGACTTGATGGCCTTGGGAGCCCCCTTCCAACTTCATGAATCTACGATTCTGTGAAAGAAGAAGAGAGAGAAGGAAGAGAGACGAAACAGAAGAAGAAAAAAGGTAGTAGAAAGAAGAAACAGAAGGAGAAAAAGAAAACAGGGTGCTAGGAAGGAGAAGGTTTAGCTCAGGTTTGACTTAAACCAGCCGTCTCCAACCTTTTTGGGACCACGGACCGGTTGGGGGGGGTGCGGGGCACCGTAAACCAGCAGCATCTTCTCCACCCAGGCCATGGATTTAGGGGTGACTGTGTTGGGGCGTCATGGAGCCCAGCTGGGCCCTGTTCCTGCCCCAGGAACCTTTCTCGTTTGCAGGGGAATCCTCCTCCTCCCCTGGCTCTTTTCCGCCCCACCCCAGGGCCTCTTCGCCTTGCAAAAGACCTGCCCGGAGAAGGATGTCCCTTCCGCATCCCGAGGCCAACGCAGAGGGTGGAAGCTGGAAAAAGGGCTAAAGGAGATCGCTCAGGGGGGCCCCTTCTCTAGAGACACTTTGTGGTGTCCTGCATTTTGAATGGTTCTTTTAAAAATTATTTCAGTTCTTGATTTATGAGCTAATAAAACAAATGACTCAATGAGCAACTAATGAAACATGGGGGGAGGGGTAGGCCCCTCTTCCGGCTGCATCCAGAGACCCTTCTGGGGTCCAAGGGCCACCAGGAGGGGGGAGAGACGGTGCAGAGGTTGTCCCTTTGAAGGACGGGGGGGGGGTCTGGATACGGCCTCCTCCCCTGAAACTGACCTTCTCCTCCCCCCCAACATCCCCCCCAGCCCATCTTCCCACCCAGGGACATTGCAGGTTCTTCCATCCCCTCCTTCCCGGGCTGGGGGGGTCACGGAGGGGCCAAGGGAGGTGGGAGGGAGTTCTTTCTAGCAACCTTCTCCCCCCCCCCAGGTGGACTTAGCTTTACCAGGCGGGGCAGGATGGAAATCAAAGGACGGTTCTTCTGTCCCTCCCCCCACTTATTTTTTACCACCCCCAGGAGAGGAAAGAGACCAAGGCCTACCCCGCACTGGGGGGAAATCTCAGTCCCCCTCCCCATAGATCCTTTATTCTCCCCGCATTGTTACCTTACTAAGATGCAAGAGAGCTGATACCAAGCCAATATTTATTTTTAAGGAAGTACAGCTGGGCCTTCTACCTTAAAAGCAGAAGAAGGCCCTGAGTAGAGGGTGCATAGTTATTTTATAATGTTTTCACACAAATAGTCATATAAAGCAAAACATTCTTATTTATTATATTTGGACCCCAAACCTGAATCTCCTTTCCCATTGGGTCAAGTTGTTCTGTAGGCATAGCTTAGTGGCTCTGCCCAATACCCATACCATGCCCCCGTGTTCCTTGACCAATGGGTCATGTCATACCTTAAAATCCCCGCATGTCTGAGTAGAGGATGTTCCCTAGCTGTTCCTTGGTGCCTCTTTATCTCTTTGATATGTTTATGTTGCAGTTCTTAGGCTTCGGTGTATGGCCTTCAGAACCCCCAATTTCTCTTAGAGGTGTTGAAGCATCAATAGTTGGTTTCCTCCCTAGAATTCCAATGTGGCCATTTGTGCCCATTTGATATTTACACAACTGTGCCCTTTGTGAGAGAAAGAGTTGCCTTGTTTATGTCAGTGAGACAAATTGCTATCTTATTGCGGTTTAATATTTCCTGCTTGCCTGGGACTCAAAGGTCCTTGCAACTTAGTATACTCTGATAAGGAAAATGTTGTGTGGGAGTTTACTTTGCAGTAATAAAGGTCAAGAGCTCTTCAAGAGAGGTCCATTACATTGAGACACAGAGAAATGCAGAATTCTGGGTAATTACAGATGCAGAAAAATGAATCTTTACTCCATAGTAAAAAAGTAAAATCTGATTAAAAATGTAGCAGGCCACTCTGAAGCCTCTACTAATCCAGGCCTCCAAGAGTGCTCACTACTTCTCCTTCAAAACTGCTGCCACCAACCTATCCTTAAAATCAAAAGGACAAGTGTTTCTTTCAAACAAATAAAATGTTTATTGATTTGCACAAAAATAAATAGGGTGAATCACAGGTATTAAATCAATTAGTCAATCACTGTTTCTCAGACACTAACTCACACAGACTTTTCCCTCACTGACAGGCTCTTTCTCACTCTCTCTATATTTATTTTATTTATTTATTTGATTTATATCCTGCCCATCTGGTAAGTCGGTACCACTCTGAGCGGCTAACACAGAAAAGTATACAATTATAATAACATAAATCCAAAATATCTCTATCAATCTCTCTCATCTCTCAATCTGATCTAAACTCCTCACACACATCACACACCTCTTATATAACCCAGCTCCTCCCACTTCTGCACCACCCTCCGTCCTCTCATTGGCTGAGGTTCCCCTGCCCAGCTGTGACGGACAGGTGAGAGCAGAGCTGTATGCCACAATAAGGATCTTCAATACGTTGATTATAACATAGAGGAGATATATATATATAAATGTATACTGTGTTAGCTGATTTATGGCTGAGGAGTTAATTCAATGTACAGTGGTGCCTCGATTAGCGAGTGCTTCGATTAGCGATGAAATCGAATAGCTACGACTTTTTTCGGGCATTTTTGCACTTTGATTAGCGATGGTCCCTATGGGCAATTTTCGACTAGCGATGGTTGGGGACCATGTTTAGAATAGCGATTAAATTTTAGGTCCCCTCTTTCGATTAGCGATGCATTGAACAGGTGAGATGCATTGAATAGGTTTCAATGCATTTCAATGGGGGGAACCGCGTTTCAATTAGCGATGTTTCCTATGGAGATTTTCACTTACAGACGGCAATTAGTTCCCACTGGAATGGATTATCCGGTTTTCAATGCATTTCAATGGGAAATCGCATTTCGATTAGCGATGAAATCAACTAGCGATGTTTTTTGCAGAACGCATTAACATTGCTAATCGAGGCACCACTGTATTGAGATTTTGTGTTGCATGTTATACATATATAACACTCAATCTCTATCCAGCATATCTATCACCATCCCCGGCCCACCTTCTTCTGGATCCTGAGGGTAGAAAACCCCAAAAAATGTTCCTCCGCTGACCATAGAGAGGGGAGGGAGGGAAAGAGAGGCGACCATTCTCCTTCCGGTTCCGGTGGCGCCTAACCCTCCTTCCCCTGGCGAAGCTTTGAAGCCGGAATGAATGAATGAAAGGGGGCAAAGGGGTGTGGGTGCAAAATTCCGGAAAACAAAAGGAAAAGGGGGAGAAGAAGAGGGTTGGCTTTTATCTTCCTGCAAAAAATGTGGAGTCGAGCCCACCCCCGCTTTCACCTCATGGCTTTCTCTCTCGGGACCTGCGGACAGAGAGAGGGTGGAGGGAGGGGGTTTCAAGAGGATCCTGAGTCAAAACCAAGGGGATCCAGGATTATCCGGGCTTCAGACACATGTTTCGGCGCCCGTGCAGAGCCCTGTGCCTGGGAGACCCCGCCTTCTCTTTGTCTCGTCATCCACGGGCAGAGATGGGACCTTCGAGGATCACCTTACCTGATCCTTCCACATTTATCGGATTCTATTCCATGAATCAGTATGGTGGCATCATCCCCCTTCGTATCAGGTATCTTGAAACCCTAATAAATGTGTCTCCTGCGTTCACCCTTTCCAGGAGGTCAAAGGCATCCAGTGGGGTTTCTGCCCTTTTCGGTTTCTATTACAGCCAGTCTATATAGAAGAGTCATCAGCCTTTCAATTGCGTCTGACCTTTGTCTGTCTGGCACAAAGACCTTGTGATCTGTCCGGATAGAATCTATTGAACCTTTGGGCCAAAATGAAGGATACTCTCTTTTTTGATCCTGATGACAACCCAGGTACTCTTGGATGAGTCTTGAACTCCGGACGTCCAGGATTCCTGCACTAGCCAGGAGTGCTTTTGCACCCTTAAAATGAGGCCACCAGTGGTGCCTCCTCTTGGTGGGGTCTGGTCTGGCCACGCAGACACATGCCTTAGTCACACCACGGCAGATTGACTGTAAGTGTTGTACCTCCCTCCTCTGAGCGTGTTCTGGTGTTACACTCTATGTGGGAACAGCCTCTGGAAAGTGTCCGGAAACTTCAGTGGGTCCAGAAAACAATAAACAAACCAGAAATCCTGTTACTGCTCCATAGGCTGCTCATTCATTTCTGCGCAGAATTCAAAATGTTGTACCTCCCTACATTGAATTGTTTATTTTTTTCCCCATGTCTTCCTTTTATTCTTTTTTTGTATTATACTCACAGTTCTCAGCTTTAAATACCATTTTAAGTGGTGTAAGCTACCCTGGGTCCTTTTTAAGAAGAAAGGCAGGACAAAACGTATTTTATTCAAAAAAACTTTCTAAAGAATTAGGTCTATATTTGGAGGCAAACCCCTCTGTTAATTGCATCATAAAAAGACGTATTTCAGGGATTTTTCTTTTAATATTTTTAATAATTTCAGAGAGCAGATAAGTGAAATGGTGGATAACAATCCCGATGATACGAGGGTCCTACTTTATATTGAACAAGGCAACATTTTGTTCTAATCAATTATCTAGACTGTATTATCTCCCCCAACATTGCCCCATTGCCTCCCTCTGTTCCTCCTCTACCTACCACGAACCCCCCCTTCACTTCCCAACCTCCTTTCCCCTCCCCACCAAAAGTAGTGAGGTGACCTAGCCTCTGTCTCCTAAAACTGGACTGTTCCACGTGGGTTATGCTGGGGAGGCCAAAAGCAATGCTTGGCAGGAAAGGCCCCTCGCCACTCTCATGACCTGCCTTGCTGCATAGGGATATAAACGAATAAGCATGTTTGTTATTTCACAACCAGAAAGTCCTGAACCTCAAGACAGTTGAAGGTCTTCCCATGTTCCATGCATTTATGAGGCTTCTCACTTGGTGTGGGTCCTTTGATGGGAATGTAGACGGTCACTCCGGCAGAAACTCTTTCCACATTCCATGCATGTAAAGGGTTTCTCCCCTGTGTGGATCCTTTGGTGTGCACGTAGACCTCCACTCTGACGGAAGCTCGTCCCACATTCTAGGCATTTAAAGGGTTTCTCCCCTGTGTGGATGCTTTGATGTGTATTGAGGTGACCTCTCTGACTGAAGCTCTTCCCACATTCCATGCACTTAAAGGGTTTCTCCCCTGTGTGGATCCTTTGGTGTGCACGTAGAACTCCACTGAGACGGAAGCTCATCCCACATTCTAGGCATTTAAAGGGTTTCTCCCCCGTGTGAGTCCTTCGATGTAAATTAAAACTACCACTCTGATTGAAGCTCATTCCACATTCCATGCACTTAAATGGTTTCTCCCCTGTATGGATCCTTTGATGTTTTCTATATGATCCATTGTCACTGAAACTCTTTCCACATTCCATGCATTTATATGGTTTCTCCCCAGTGTGGATTCTTTGATGTGTACTCAGGTGGCTTCTGTGACTGAAGCTCTTCCCACATTCCATGCACGTAAAGGGTTTCTCCCCTGTGTGGATCCTTTGGTGTGCACGTAGATCTCCACTCTGACGGAAGCTCGTCCCACATTCTAGGCAATTAAAGGGTTTCTCCCCTGTGTGAATCCTTCGATGTAAGTTAAAATTATCGATCCGATTGAAGCACTTTCCACAATCCATGCACTTAAATGGTTTCTCCCCTGTATGGATTATTTCATGTTTTCTATATGATCCACTGTCGCTGAAACTCTTGCCACATTCATTGCATTTGTATGGTTTCTCGCAGGTGAGGATCCTCTGGTGTAAATTTAAGTGTCCACTCTGATTAAAACTCTTTCCACATTCCATGCCTTTGTATGGTTTCTCCCCTGTTTCGGTCATTTTGATTCAGGGACTTATTTCGTGCCCGTTTTTGGTCTTCTTTGATGTAAATTTTTTTTCTATTTCTGACTCAGTTCTTTCACAATTTTTCTTATCGTTCTGTTTTTTACCTAAAAGAAAAGGAAGGAAGAAATCATATTCCTAGTTCAGAACGAAAATAGAAGACATTGGAGATTATACCCGGTTTCATCATCCCCAAGGCTCTTTACTTCCTTCTTTGTAACCCTCGGCTCAACTCGGTGTTTCCATCAGAATACGATACCCGTTCCCAAGCTAAACTCTTTGATTCTAGGACTGAATCCTAATTCCCTGCAGGATTTCATGGAACTCCAAGACAGTAGAAGCTTGTGGTAAGTGAATCAGCGAATACTTGATCACGTGGATATGGGGGTGCTACTGTACTCTGTTATCTGGTTTAGTCATCTTCTCCCCAGCTGCAAAGGAATTATTAAAGGCTTCTATACAACTCTACATACTATCTGCATACCCAGTTAATCACTCTCACAATAAATCAGCTAAGGTATGTGGTTGATAATCATTAGATCTTTCAGATGTCAACAACTGTGTTTTACAAGTTTTACATCATAACATGGAGCTTCCCCCCATGTTCAACCCACTGACCTCAGACAGGAGGCTCATGAAGGTTTAATCTGAGCTCAAATGCCATGGTCTGCATGGGGGGAAAGAAAGGCTTGAGCAGAATATGCAATGATCCTCTCTTAAATTTAAGATAAAATCTTTCCCATAGGTCCCTACCAAGTGCTTATTTTTTGGGGGGGGGATCCATTTCCTCTCCTCTGTGAAAGCCCCACAAGGAGAACTGGACTGAGGCAGACCAGCTACATCAGCTACAAGGGACAGACGAATTGACCGTGGCATTTACCCAAAGGCAGGGGATTTGGGGCCTCCAGTTTCAGGGCTGTTCTCCTGAGGGGAGTGAACAAATTTTGAAAAACAGGCAGCCATCCCTCCAGGTTAGAGGTACCTGGGTCGTGAAAAAAGGACAGAGTTGGCTGGTTCCCTGAGCCCTCCTCCAGCAGCACCTCTTTCTGCCAAGTGGAGGAAAGCTTTTCCGGTAATCCAATGAGGTCCCAAGTCCCCTTTTCCACCCTTTCCCCAGGAATTGAGGGCAGGACATGTCTGAACGGACTCAAGTGACAGGAGGCCGGATTTCGGTTGAAAATCAGGAAAAAGTTCCTAATGGTTTGAGAAGAACGACAATGGAACCTGCGACCTTACGAGGAGGCGGTGAGCGCTCCAAGCCTGGAGCCATTTGAAGGGGAAATTGGACCACCCTCTGTCCAGCCAGCTTTGGTTTGGATCCCTGCAGTGACCAATGGGTGTGGATGGGATGGCCTCAGAGGCCCCTGTCCATCCTCATTGTTCCAGGATTATAAGAAACAGAGAGGCAGCCTGCGCTGGATGGATTTTCGCTCTCTCTGAAAATTCAGCTGCGCAGCTTGGCAGTGCTCCAGGGGGAGAGAAAGCTTTTAGCCACAGCTGCCCTTGGGACCTGACCGGACGAACGTGTCTGTGTACAGAGGAAGCCAGAGACCATCTGCCGGCCACAACCCACTGGGTGAGAGTGAAACTGTGGTTGGGCCCCTGCTGGATGCCAGCTCTTTCTCAAGGGAGCTGACTCACCCTTCCCCTGTACCTGCAGGACTAGGCCCTGCTGCTCCCGGCTGCCTCATCCCCTCCCAACACCAGCCACCTGGCCCACGGGGAAAGAGAACTTTTAGCTGGAGGTGACCACCAGAGGGAAAGGATTCAGATGCTTGAGGCTATCCCTCTTTACCCCTCCCCCAGAAGCAAGCTTTATCAGCATGTCTGAAGCTGATCCCTGGAGCAGAGACCGCTGGACTCTCTGGTGCTGGTTGCGGAGGCTTTTCTGGCAAAGCTGTGGGGTGAAACCCTGGGTGAAACTCTGGGCGATTGTGAGGGAGAGAGAACTGACCCTACTGGTCCCTGTCTGGCCGGTTGCCATGTCGGATTTCCAAGGGACTGGACCTTATGTTTTTGCTATATACAGTACAGTGGTGCCTCACATAGCAAGGTTAATCCATTCCAGATTAACCTTCGCTATGGCGAAACATTGCTGAACGGGACAGAAAAGCCCATTGGAACGCATTAAACATAGTTTAATGCGTTCCAAATGGGCCCAAAACTCACCGTTCAGCGATGCTTCCCAGGTCCGGCAGCCATTTTCGCGCCCTCGGTAAGTGAGGGCAGGGCGTGAAAACGCTGCGAGTGGCCATTTCGGGGCCTCCTGCGGCCATTTTGGAACTGCTGAACAGCTGATTGTCAGGCTTCGTTTGGCAAAGATCGGTAAGCGAAACGCTTACCGATCTTCGCAAAGCGTTTTTTGCCCATAGGGGCCATCGGTATGCGATCGCATTCGCGATCACTAAGACCTCTTCGCTATACGATTTTGTCATTCTATGGTGCGCTCGTTAAGCGAGGCACCACTGTATTAATGTTACTGTAAATGTTTGTTACTAATGTTTATACTTAGTTATTATTTGTTATTTTGCTTTGCTTAATATTTTATATTATTATTTTAATATTTTAATTAAAATATTTTGAAAAATATTTTAATATTTTTTCTTTTTATTCTCCCCCCTTTTCCATCTGGAGAGGAGGGCCTACTTCCCCAGCGAGGGTTCTAATAGGGTGATTATGGGTAGGCGGAGATATGGCGGTGGTACAGTGCCTACTCGTGTCAGGAGAACAGAGAACAGATGTTTGAAGGCTGTTCACTGTTCTGACATTGTGACCAACTGCCAAAATCGAGGTAGACAGCCCAGCTGGCCCTCTACTCTGAACCTGGTGCTGTTGAACGCCAGGTCTGTATCCAATAAATCCCAGCTTATCCAAGACCTTATTCTGGAGGAGGATGCAGACCTGCCGTGCATAACTGAGACCTGGATGGGTGAGGAAGGAGGGGTTCCTTTAACCCTTTCCTGTCCCCCAGACTATGCAGTCCAGCACCAGGGCAGACTGGAGGGGCAGGGGGGAATTGCCATTGTTTAAAGAAAGTCTTTAGAGGTTACAAGGCACTCCTTGGTTGTGAAGCCAGGTTTGGAGGCCCTTCATGTGCGAATTGGGACCAGGGACAGTATTGGGATCTTGCTAGGTTATGGCGCTCTCCGCGACCCAGCAGAGCTGGCGGACTTTGTCTCCATGGCACTGTTGGAGTCCCCGAGACTTCTGGTCCTGGGTGACTTCAACATCCATGCGGAGGTGGAGGTATTCGGTCCAGCTCTTGAGTTCCAGGAAACCATGGCTTTCTTGAACTTGTCCCAACATGTTAACGGTCCCGCACACATGGGCGGCCATATGCTTGACCTGGTATTCTCCACTGAGGATAGTGAGTGTGGTCCGATGGTGGCTGACCTCGTGTCAGTCCCCTTGTCATGGTCGGACCATCAAATGTAACCTTGCAATGGCGCTTCCTCTCTGCAGGGAGCAGGGACCTATTTTAATGGTCTGTCCTCAAAGGTTACTGGATCCCATGAGATTCCAGGATACCATGGGAGGGATCCCAATGGCACTGTCTGGCGCTGTCGAAGCTCTGGTGGACAGCAGGTTCTCCGCCGCTACTAGGACTGTTGACACAATCACACCCGAACGCCCTCTCAGGAGCAGATCTCAGCCAGGACCCTGGTATACCCAGGATCTACGAGCAATGAAGTGAATAAGGAGATGACTAGGGTGTGTGTGGAGAAGGAAATTGATGGACTACAATAAAATCGCTGTCAGGATCACAACTAACTGTTACCTGGCCAAGGTAAAGGCTGCTAGAAGATCTTACATCGCTGACCGGATAAGCGATGCTTCTAATCAGTAGGCGGAACTCTTTCATATGGTTTGCGTTCTATCCGGAATTGGTCTGGGTGAAGGGCCTCTCACTAGCATCTCACCTGACCAATTTGCAGCGTTTTTAAAATCAAAAGTGGAGGCCATCTGCCATGACATCCATTAGGCCCATTAGGAAGAAACCAAATGTGGCGATGGACGACATTGGAAATTATATGCCGTCGCCAATGTTTCTTTCCTCAGCAAGGTGGTCGAGAGGATGGTAGCAGATCAGCTCCAGGTGCTCTTGGACAAAACCAATGCTCTGGACCTATTCCAGTCAGGCTTCAGGCCGCGCTATGGTATGGAAATGGCACTGGTTGCACTGATGGATGACCTGTTGAGGGAGGCCAATGGGGGCAATATGTCCTTGTTGGTCCTCCTTGACATCTCAGTGGCCTTTGATACCATGGACCATGGTATCCTCCTGGGGAGGCTCTCTGAGTTAGGAATAGGTGGCCTAGTGTTTGCTTGGCTCCGTTCCTTCTTGGAGGACCGTCCCCAGAGAGTACAGCTTGGAGAGAGGGTCTCGACCCCATGGAGCCTCAATTGTGGCATCCCAAAGGGGTCGATCATCTCTCCAATTCTGTTTAACATCTGTATGAGGCCGCTGGGTGGGGTCATCAGGGGGTGTGGAGCCTCGTGTCACCAGTATGCTGACGAAACACAGTTCTACATTTCCTTTTCATCTACCTCAGTGGAAGCTGTTCCGTCCCTTCACCGCTGCCTGGAGACTGTACTGGAATGGATGTTGTTGAATGGGTTGAGGCTGAACCCGGACAAGACAGAGGTCTTGAGGGTGGGTGGTCCTCCCGTCAGTGGTATAGGTAACTCCCTTTCTTTTGGGGGGGGTGACCCTTGCCGCAAAGAATTAGGTCCGCAGCTTGGGGGTACATCTGGACCGGTGCTTACCATGGAAACCCAGGTGGTGGGTTTCCATGCTCTATGTGGGGCTGCCTTTGAGGCTGATGCGGAAACTTCAGATGGTCCAGAATGCAGCAGCCAGGTTACTTAGTGGGGTGAGAAAACACCAACATATCTCCCCCACGCTGGCTGCTCTTCACTGGTTGCCCATCCATTTCCGCGTCGACTTCAAAGTGCTAATGATCACTTATAAAGCCCTAAACGGTTTGGGACCTCAATATTTGGCAGACCGTCTTCCCCCACCCAGATCTACCCAAATCACCCGTCATCGCCAGCAGGGACAGCTGAGGGGTCTGACGGGGAGGGAGGCTCGGAAGGAAAAAAAAATAGAAACTGGGCCTTCTCGGTGGTGGCCCCTCGGCTGTGGAATGCCCTTCCAACAGAAATTGGGCTGGCACCCTCGCTGGGTGGTTTAAAAAAACAGTTAAAAACTTGGCTATTTAAGCAGGCCTTCCCTCCAGTCAGCTGTCTTTATTTTTTATTTTTTCTCATCTTATCTCATTTTGCTAACTTTTTCTTAATCCAATTGTATAAATTAATATACTAATTGTATTTTAAGATTATTTATATTTTATATTGTCTTATTTTATGCTGTAAGCCACCCCGAGTAGACATGGTCTAGAGGGGTGGCATATAAATATAAATATAAATATAAATATAAAAATAAATAAATAAATAAATAAATAAATAAATAAATAAATAAATAAATATTTTTAAAATACAGTGGTGCCTCGCAAGACAAATGGTTTTGGTGATGGGGCTGATGACTCGCAACACGTATGTTCCTATGGCCATGCTTCCCAAGATGATTATTTGCTGTTTGTTGTTCCTGCCTCATGTTTGCTGATTTTTAAATGTTTTTCTATGATTTTTAGAAAGTTAAAGTTGTTTTATTGAGATTTTTTAAATTATTTGCACAATATGTATGGCTTTAAAGAGTACTTAATAGATCCTTTGTAAACCAGATTTGATTTTGTTCTCACTTTTTTGCCTATAGGAACACATTAATTAGATTTCAATGCATTCCTATGGAAAACCCATATCGCAAGACAAATTTATCGCAAGACGACATTAACCACAGAACAAATTAAATTCATCTTGCAAGGCACCACTTGCAAGATGGGCCAAAGCCAAAAGGACGCTCAGCTGTGGACATGCCTGGAAGGGAAAGGAAAGTCTGATGCTGCAAAGAAAAATACTGCATAGGAACCTGGAATGTAAGATCTATGAACCTTGGTAAGCTGGATGTGGTCAAACAGGAGATGACAAGAATAAACATTGACATCCTGGGTTTTAGTGAACTAAAATGGATGAGAATGGGTGAAATCAATTTAGACAATTATCTACTATTGTGGGCAAGAGTCACCTAGAATAAATGGAGTAGCCCTCACAGTCAACAAAAGAGTGGGAAAAGCTGTACTGGGATACAATCTCAAAAATGATAAAATGATTTCAATATTAATCCAAGGCAGACCTTTCAACATCACTGTAATCCAAGTTGATGCACCAACCACTGATGCTGAAGAAGCTTACATTGTCCAATTCTATGAAGACTTACAACACCTTCTAGAACTGACACCAACATGTCCTTCTGCTTCATTGACTATGCAAAAGGCTTTGACTGTGTGGACCACAGAAAACTAGGGCAAGTTCTTAAAGAAATGGGAGTGCCTGACCATCTTATCGACCTCCTGAGAAATCTATATGTTGGAAGCAACATATAGGAGGCAACAGTTAGTGGATATGGAACAACTGATTGGTTTAAAATTGGGAAAGGAGTACGACAAGGCTGTATATTATCTCTCTGCTTATTTAACTTGTATGCAGAATAGATCATGCAAATGCTGGACTGGACAAATACTAAAATGGAATTAGGATTGCCGGAAGAAATATCAACCTCAGATATGCAGATGATACCACTCTGATGGCAGAAAGTGAGGAGGAATTAAAGAACCTCTTCTCTCTCATACGCATCCTTCAGTCTCGAGAGACTATGGTAACATGCTATGAATCGAGGACTGTCCTCTCCAGAGCATGAAGCCTGGATAAAGTGATTTGGAGGACAGGCTGTTACCCAAGCAGCAGATCCCCCCTCTCCACGTTGCTGAAATGGTCCAATGGAAGACAAGAGCCAATACAACTGGTTCCAGCAACGTTGCAGGAGTTGGCAGAACGAACGAACTGCCTTCGGGACTCCAGCTCTGGATTTTGCCTCTAGGTTATCTCCTGAAGCCTTTTCCATGAGTGGATATAGCCACAAGGCACTGGAGGTTTGAAATCGGAGTTTTCCTTCTCCTAGGTGGGTTGCCTTCCATGGCTGATCAGCCCCACCTACCCAGCATGTTCTTTAATAGTGCAGAAGTATGATCTGACCCTTAAAACCTTCCTGTCTCCCAGGTGTATGCAAATCTAATTGGCCTTCCTATTTACCATATTAGGGCCAGAGATAGAATCAGAGAATTTGAGACATGCTCATTTAAAGTAGAAGGCCCTACCCCCAGGCCATGTGGTGGGGGAGACAAAAAGAAAGCCCAGGGGAAAAAAAACTCAGCAAAATATACCTGGCCTTCAGCCTCAGCCTAGCTTCCCAGGGAAAAAGGTCCAGGGTCCTCAAAGAACCTCATAATGAGGCTGAAAGAGGAGAGTGCCAAAAACGGTCTGAAGCTCAACATCAAAAAAAACTAGGATCATGGCCACTGGTCCCATCACCTCCTGGCAAATAGAAGGGGAAGATATGGAGGCAGTGAGAGATTTTACTTTCTTGGGCTCCATGATCACTGCAGTGGAGTGAGAAAATACCAACATATTTCACCCACTCTGGCCGCACTGCATTGGCTGCCCATCCGATTCCGCATCGACTTCAAAGTGTTGATGCTCACGTACATAGCCCTAAACGGTTTAGAAACTCGATACTTGGCGGAACGCCTTCTCCCACCAAGATCTACCCATGTCACTTGCGTGAGCTAGGAGGTGAGGCTGAGGAGCCTAATGCCGAGGGAGGCCCGGAAGGAGAAGACAAGAAATCGGGCCTTCTCGGCAGTGGCTCCTCACCTCTGGAACAACCTACCTCCTGAGTTAGGAAGAACCACCTTCAGAACACGGCCAAGAAGCCCAAAAAACCCGCAACAACTACCTCCTGAGATTCGCGCGGCTCCCTCGCTGGGTATTTTCAAGAATCAATTAAAAACATGGATGTTTAGGCAGGCCTTCCCATCAGATAATTCCTGACGCCCTTTCCCCCTCTCCTACAGCTCTCCCATTCTGTTTAGTATTTTTGTTACGTAAAACTGTTTTATATGTATATTTTATCATTTTTTATGTTAGCCGCCTGAAACAGCGACGTCTACGCTGGCTTGGGCATGTTGTGAGAATGGCTGATGGTCAGATTCCAAAGGATCTCCTATATGGAGAATTAGTGCAGGGAAATCGCGCCAGAGGGAGACCACAGCTGTGATACAAGGAGATCTGCAAGCGGGATCTGAAGGCCTTAGGAATAGACCTCAACAGATGGGAAACTCTGACATCTGATCGTTCAGCCTGGAGGCAGGCAGTACATCACGGCCTCTCCCAATTTGAAGAGACCCTTGTCCAGCAGGCCGAGGCAAAGAGGAAGTCACAAAGGAAGCAAAACCAGGGAGCTGTACAGGGGACAGATTGGATTTGTCTTCAGTGTGGAAGAGATTGTAACTCTCGAATTGGCCTCCTCAGCCACACTAGACGCTGTTCCAAGTCCTCCATACAGAGCACGCTACCATAGTCTTTCGAGATTGAAGGATGCCTACTATTATTGTTAGCCGCCTAGAGTGGTCCTGACACAACCAGATAGGCGGGATATAAAATAAATAAATAAATAAATAAATAATGGTGACAGCAGCCCCAAAATTAAAAGATGCCTGCTTCTATGAAAGAAAGCAATGACAAACAGCAGCAGAGCTGCCCGAGGGCTCCCTGCGGGGGTTCAGGATCATCCTCATCATCACCTCTCTCTCTCTCCTCTTTCTTTCTCTTTCTCTCTCTCTCTTAAAAAGCAGAGACATCACCTTGCCGACAAAGATCCTCATAGTCAAAGCTATGGTTTTTCCAGTAGCAATGTATGGAAGTGAGAGCTGGACCATCAAGAAAGCTAACTGCTGAAGAATTGATGCTTTTGAACTGTGGTGCTGGCGGAGACTCTGGGGAGTCCCCTGGACTGCAAGGAGAACAAACCTATCTATTCTGAAAGAAATCAACCCTGAGTGCTCACTGGAAGGACAGATCCTGAAGCCGTGGCTCCAAGACTTTGGCCATCTCATGAGAAGAGAAGGCTCCCTGGAAAAGACCTTAATGTTGGGAAAGTGTGAGGGCAAGAGGAGAAGGGGATGATGTAGGATGAGATGTTTAGACAGTATCACCGAAGCAACTGACATGACTTTGACTCAACTCCGGGAGACAGTGGAAGACAGGAGGGCCTGGCATGCTCTGGTCCATGGGGTCACGAAGAGTCAGAGATGACTTCACGACTAAACAACAACAACAGTATTTGCTAACTCATTGTAGTTAGCTTTAAATACTGTCCTTTTAATGATGTAAGCTGCCCTGGGTCTTTATTTAGCCGAATGGTGTGGTAAAAAAATATTTTAAATAGATAAATATCATGTCACAGGAAGACAGGGCAGCATCCCGGCTCAAGGGTGGTCAAGATAGCCCATCCAGAGCACAGGATCCGGCCCCACCACCCACCCAATGGCCCCTGGACAGACAATCAGTGCAGGGAGAAAGACAAAGAAGAGGAATCCCTGCTTTGGGGATCCCGCTGAGGAAGGCAAAGGGATCCTTACCCAGAGAGAAGCTTCTTCCTGAAATTCTCCAGGGGGATCTCCTTCTGCGGAGCCCTCTCGCCTTGATTGTGGACGGCCTGCGCTCCTGCCCGGAAATGCACCCCTGCGCCTGGAAACGACCCAGGAATCTGTAAAAGGAAAAAGAGAAATTGGAGGGCCAAACCCCAACTCCCGTTTCTTGGGTAGCCTGTTAGAGGGAAGCCCCAAAACCCACGCTGAGTACCGCCATTCTTAAAGGACAGCATTCCCTGGGAAATCCCAATGGGAAAAACTGACATTGAAGGTCCCTTTTCTCCGATTTCCAGGGAGGAGCCACTCAAACCTGCTGGTGAGGGAGAATTCGTTTCGCCATTTATCTCCTTCTCTGGAAAGAGAAATAGGGCTCCCGTTGGCCTTGCTCTCCCCCTCTGCCCCAAATTATTTCTTTACTCAGAGACATTAGAAATCTTCGGTTTTGGGGAAGGGGGTGAAATGAAAAAAAGAACAAAAGCAGTAGAAAAAAGGGAGGAGAAGGAGAGAAAGATGAGGCCTCTCTGGGCTTCTGTCTCCAGCCAGGTCGGCTCCTTCTCCTCCTTCGCTGCTCCTGGCCTCTCCTCCTGGCCTCGAGGAGCCCCTTCCCTGATCCTGGAATTCCCCCCCCCCAAAAATGGCGTCTGTCAGACCCCTCCCCAGGGCCTCCAAAGAGGTCAGCCCCCCCTGCACCTTCTCCCCCCCCTCCACCCTCCTGAGGCGGGCCTTCTTCTCTTCTCCCTCCTCCTGTCCTTTCCTTTTCCTGCACCCTACTCAAGAGGAGGACGGGGCCCCAAGTCCCCCAGTTTCCCTCTCTTGCCTCTTCTTGGGGGGGCCCTCGGAGGAGGGGCGGTGGGGGCTTCTCCGGGGCTCCTCTTTGGGGACCCCTCCCACCCTCGGACCCCTGTGGAGGAAGCCGCCTCTGGGGAAAAAAACCTCCCTAGACCCTCATTTTTATTTTCCCCTTCCCGGATCAGGCCCCTCGTCCTCCCCCACAGCTGACACCCCCCCCGTGTTCATCCCCCCCAAAACCCCGATGTCTGGGACCCCCCACCCTCGTCCCCCCCCCGTTGGCAGCCCCTCCTGGAGCCCAGGGACCCCCCCTCCTTCCCTTCCGACACCCATTTGTGTGACGAGGGGGGGTCTCCTCTCAGGAAAGCCCAGGGCGACCCCCCCCCCCGCCCGCCCCGAACCTGCACGGGGGGGGCAAACGGGGGGTGCGGGGGTAAGGAATTTGCAAACATTTGGAAATATCCCCCCACCCCACCCCCCCATTTCACCGCCCCATACTTTTTCCTCCTCCCCCGGTCCTGAAGGTGGAAAAGCCGCAAGAAGGGGGTTGGGAGGGGATTAAATGTTCCTCCGCCGACCATAGAGAGCGGAGGGAAGGAGAGGGGAGAGACACCCGCTACTTCCGTTTCCGGTGGCCCCTAGAGCTACGACCCTCCCCTCGAGGCTTTGAAGGTGGAATGAAAGAGGTGGGAGATCATCCCACACGGAGGGGGGGATCCTCAGCTCTTCCCCTCCCCCCTGATCCCCAGCCTCCCCTCCCCCCCCCACCGCTGCGCCCTCCCCCCCCTCACCGCTCCCTCCCTCAGCTGGAGAAAGGCCCGGAGGAGGAGGAGGAGAAGCCGAGAGAGAGCCCCCCCCACCCCATCCCCGTTTCCCCCCCCATGGCCAACAGCAAAACAAATCCCCCCCCCCGCTTCCTCTCCGAAGTGATCTGCGGGTAAAGAGAGAGGGTGGGAGGAGGGGGCTCGGGAGGATCCTGCTTCGAAATCGATGGGGGGGGGAGATCCATGTTTTTGCACCACTGGAGAGCCCTGTGGCTGGGCGACCCCCCCCCCTCCACATGCTTTGTCCTCATGGACCTCATGGATAGCAGTTGGGGGAATGATCTTCCATCAAAACCGCATGGATTCCTGTAGATCCCCTTCACCCGACCCATGTTTTCCGCCATGGCAGAGCCATGCCCTATATTTCGAGGGTGGTTTGAGAGCGATCCTGTGTAAAAACCCAGCTGTGAAGCCGGGACTTCCTCTTGGATGAGTCTCGAACTCCGGATGTCCAGGATTCTCGCAGTGGCCAGGAGAGCCTTTGCAGCCTTAAAACGAGGGCACCAGCAGCGCCTCCTCCTGGCGGGGTCCGGTCTGGCTACGCGGACACATCCCTTAGTCACATTCCAGCAAATTGACTCTTAAGTGTTATACCTCCATCCTCTGATCGTGTTCTGGTGTTACACTCTATCTGGGACTGCCTCCGGAAAGGGTCCGGAATGCAAGAAATAAACCACACACAGAAATCCTGTTACGGCTCCAGAGGCTGCTCAACCATTTCTGGGCAGAATTCAAAATGTTGTACCTTCCTGCATTGAATGTGTTTTGCTATTGTTTATAATTTTTTTACACTTCTATTCCTTTCATCCCTTTTTCCATAAATATACTCACAGTTCTCAGCTTTAAATACCATTTTTAAAAAATGGTGTAAGCTACCCTGGGTCCTTTTTAAGAAGAAAGGCAGGGCAAAACATATTTTACACAAAAAACCTTTCTAAAGTACTAGGTCTATATTTGGAGGGAAACCCCTCTATTGGCCAGTTCTGAAAATTGCATTAGAGAAAGAGGTACTTCAGGGATTTTTCTTTTAATATTTTTAATAATTTCAGAGAGCAGATAAGTGAAATGGTGGATAACAATCTCGCTGATACGAGAGTTGTACTTTATATTGAACAATGTAACATTTTTCTCTAAACAACTATCTAGATTATCAATATTCTATTCATGAGAAAAATATTAAGAGAATATTAAGTACTTATACTGGAAACTTATAAAAAAGAATTTTCTATATCATCTCCCCCAACTTTGCCCCATTCCCTCCCTCTCCCCTCCTCCACTACCTACCACCCATCCCCCCTTCCCTTCCCAACCTCATTTCCCCCCACCAAAAGTAGTGAGGTGACCTAGCCTCTGTCTTTTAGGACTGGACTGTTCCAAGTGGGTTACACCAGGGAGGCCAAAAGCAATGCTTCTCAGGAAAGGACCCTCCCCACTCTCATAACCTGCCTTACTGCACATGAATATAAACGAATAAACATGTTTGTTATTTCACAACCATAAAGCCCTGAACTTCAAGGCAGCTGAAGGTCTACCCATATTCCATGCATTTATGAGGCTTCTCACTTGGTGTGGCTCCTTTGATGGGAATGTAGATGGTCACTCCGGTAGAAGCTCTTTCCACACTCCATGCATTTATAGGGTGTCTCCCCAGTGTGGATTCTGTAATGTGAACGTAGATTTCTACTGTGACGGAAGCTCGTCCCACATTCTAGGCATTTAAAGGGTTTCTCCCCTGTGTGGATCCTTTGATGTAATTTTAAATGACTGCTCTGACTGAAGCTCTTTCCACATTCCATGCACTTAAACGGTCTCTCCCCTGTATGGATTCTTTGGTGGTTTCTATATGATCCACTGTCGCTGAAGCTCTTTCCACATTCCATGCATTCATATGGTTTCTCCCCAGTGTGGATTCTTTGGTGTCTACTCAAGTTACTGCTCTGACTGAAGCTCTTTCCACACTCCATGCATTTATAGGGTGTCTCCCCAGTGTGGATTCTGTGATGTGAACATAGATTTCTACTGTGACGGAAGCTCGTCCCACATTCTAGGCATTTAAAGGGTTTCTCCCTTGTGTGGATTGTTTGATGTAATTTTAAATGACTGCTCTGACTGAAGCTCTTTCCACATTCCATGCACTTAAACGGTTTCTCCCCTGTATGGATTCTTTGGTGGTTTCTATATGATCCACTGTTGATGTAGCTCTTTCCACATTCCATGCATTCATATGGTTTCTCCCCAGTGTGGATCCTTTGATGTAATTTTAAATGACTGCTCTGACTGAAGCTCTTTCCACATTCCATGCACTTAAACGGTTTCTCCCCTGTATGGATTCTTTGGTGGTTTCTATATGATCCACTGTCGCTGAAGCTCTTTCCACATTCCATGCATTCATATGGTTTCTCCCCAGTGTGGATTCTTTGGTGTTTACTCAAGTTACTGCACTGACTGAAGCTCTTTCCACATTCCATGCACTTAAATGGTCTCTCCCCTGTATGGATTCTTTGATGGTTTCTATATGATCCACTGTCGCTGAAGCTCTTTCCACATTCCTCACACGTAAAGGGTTTCTCACCTGTGTGGATCCTTTGCTGTTCACGTAGAGCTCCACTGTGACTGAAGGTCATGTCACATTCTAGGTATTTAAAGGGTTTCTCCCCTGTGTGAATCCTTTGATGTCGATGTAGGGACCCCCTCTGACTGAAGCTCTTTCCACAATCCATGCACTTGAATGGTTTCTCCCCTGTATGGATTCTTTGATGGTTTCTATATGATCCACTGGTGCTGAAGCTCTTGCCACATTCCGTGCACTTATATGGTTTCTCGCCAGTGTGGATCCTCTGGTGTGTAGTTAAGTGTCCACTCCGAGTGAAACTCTTTCCACATTCCATACATTTATATGGTCTCTCCCCTGTTTTGGTCATTTTGATCCAGGAACTTCTCTGGTGCCCGTTTTTGGTCTTCTTTGATTTCCAAACGTCTTTTTTCCTTTATCCAACTCAGTTCCTTCCTGTTTGTTGTTACTGTTGTGTTCTTTACCTGAGAAAAAAGGAATAAAGAAATCTTATTCCTAGTCCATAACAGTAATGGAACAGATATTCGCGAAGGCTTTCACGGCCGGGATCTAATGTTGTTGTGGGTTTTTCGGGCTTTTGGCCGTGTTCTGAAGGTTGTTCTTCCTGACGTTTTGCCAGTCTGGCTGGTTTCCTGAGCCCTCCTCCAGCAGCGCCCCTTTCTGCCAAGTGCATGGAAAGCTTGTCCAACAACCCAAGGAGCTCCCGAGGCCCCCTTTCCACCCTTTCCCCGGGAATTGAGGGCAGGACACACCCCAACGGGCTCAAGCATAAGGATGCTGGATTTCGGTTGAAGATCAGGGGAAAAGTTCCTAATGGTTTGAGGAATATGACAACGGAACCTGCGACCTCAGGAGGAGGCGGTGAGCGCTCCAAGGCTGGAGTCATTTCAAGGGGAAATTGGACCACCCTCTGTCCGGCCAGCTTTGGTAGCTCAAGGACCGCCTCTCCCTTTGTGAGCCTGCCCGGGTGTTGAGATCATCGGGGGGGGCCTTTCTCTCTGTCCCACTGACCTTACAGGTGCGTCTAATAGAGGACACAGGAGAGGACCTTCCCTGTGGTTACTCCCAGACTATGGAACTCCTGCCCACTGGAGGCCAGGCTGGTCCCATCTTTGCTGTCCTTCTGCAAGCAGGCAAAGACCTTTCTCTTGTACTTTCCAGTTTTGCCTCCATTTGATCCTTACAAGTATTATAATCCCCTTCGCGGATTGCTGCCTTGTCGTGGTGAATGGGCTTTAGTAATTCAGAGAAACTATGGGCTATGCCATGCAGGGACACTCAAGACGGACAGGTCATAGTGGAGAGTTCTGACTTAACGCGATCCACGAGGAGCAGGAATTGGCAAGCCACTCCAATATCTTTGCCAAGAAAACCCCATGAAGAGAAACAAAAGGCTAAAAGATATCATGGAAGATGAGCCCCTCAGGTTGGAAGGCGTCCAACATGTTACTGAGGAAGAGCGGAGGACAAGGACAAGTATCTCCAAAGATAATGAAGTGATTGGGCAAAAGCCGAAAGGATGTTCAGCTGTGGATGTGTCTGGAAGTGAAAGGAAAGTCCAATGCTGCAAAGGAAAATACTGCATAGGAACCTGGAATGTAAGATCTATGAACCTTAGGAAGCTGGATGTGGTCACACAAAACATGGCAAGAATAAACATTGACATCCTGGGTTTCAGTGAACTAAAATGGGCAGGAATGGGCAAAATCAATTTAGACGATTTTCTGTATTGTGGGCAAGAGTCCCGAAAAAGAAATAGAGTAGCCCTCATAGTGAAGAAAAGAGTGGAAAAACTGTAATGAGATGCAATCTCAAAAGTGATAGAATGATTTCAAAACGAATTCAAGGCAGGGCTTTCAACATCACAAGGCACCAACCACCGATGCTTGTATGGAAGAATACATCATGCGAAAGGCTGGACTGGACAAATCCTAAAATGGAATGAAGATTGCCAGAAGAAATATCAACAACCTCCAATATGCAGATGATACCACTCTGCATAGAATGCCAAAAATGCCCTGAAACTCAACATCAAGAAAACTAAGATCATGGCCACTGGTCCCGTCACCTCTTGGAAAATAGAAGAGGAAGATAAGGAGGCAGTGACAGATTTTACTTTCTTGGGCTCCATGATCACTGCAGATGGTGACAGCAAACACGAAATTAAAAGATGCCTGCTTCTTGGGAGGAAAGCAATGACAAACCTAGACAGCACCTTGCCAACAAAGGTCCGCATAGTAGTCAAAGCTATGGTTTCTCCAGTAGTGATGTATGGAAATGAGAGTTGGACCATAAAGAAGGCTAACCACCGAAGACATGATGCTTTTGAATTGTGGTGCTGGATTAGGATCTTGAGAATCCCCTGGACTGCAAGGAGAACAAACCTATCTGTTCTAAAGGAAATCAACCCTGAGTGCTTACTGGAAGGACAGATCCTGAAGCTGACGCTCCAATACTTTGCCCATCCCATGAGAAGAGAGGATTCCCTGGAAAAGACCATGATGTTGGGAAAGTGTGAAGGCAAGAGGAGAAGGGGACGACAGAGGACGATATGGTTGGCCAGTGTGATTGAAGCGACCAACATTAATCTTACCAAACTCTGGGAGGCAGCAGAAGACAGGAGAGCCTGGCGTGCTCTGGTCCATGGGGTCATGAAGAGTCAGACATGACATAATGACTAAACAACAATAACAGTATTTGTTTACTCATTGTTGTTAGCTTTAAATACTGTCTTTTAAAAGATGTAAGCTGCCGTGGGTACTTCTTTATGTGAATGGTGGGATAAAAATATTTAAAATAAATGAAAATCATGTCATAGGAAGACAGGGCAGCATCCTGCCTCAATCAGTGCAGGGAGAAAGGCAAAGAAGAGGGATCCCTGCTTTGAGGATCCCTGCAAAGAAGGCAAAGTGATGCTTACCCAGAGAGAAGATTCTTCCTGAGATTCTCCAGGGGAAACTCCTTCTGCAGAGTCCTCCGGCCTGAATCCCGGACAGCCTGCGCTCGTGACTGGAAATGCTCCCCTGCGCCCGGAAAGGACCCAGGAAGCTGGAAAAGGAAAAAGAGAAATTGGAGGGCCAAACCCCAAACCCCGCTTCTTGGGTGGCATGTTAGAGGGAATCCCCCAAAACCCACGCTTTTCACCGCCATTCCCAAAGGACAGCGTTCCCTGGGAAATCTCGATGACATTTCACGTCCTTTTTCTCTATTTTCCAAGGAGGAGCCGCTCAAACCTGATGCCGAGAGAGAAGGGTTTTCGCCATTTATCTCCTTCTCCTGAAACAGAAAAGGGCCCCCGTTGGCCTTGCTCTCCCACTCTGCCTGAAATAAATTTTTCTACATGTAGAAGTAAGAAGTCTTCAGTTTTGGGCAGTGGGTGAATTGAAAAAGAGAACAAAGGCAGGAGAAGAAGCCTGGATTCCCGGAGGAGAAGAAGAGGCCTCTGGGCTTATTTCTCCAGCCGGGTTTGTCCCTGGAGGGCGACGTGTCACCCCTCCTCCTCCTTCGCGGCTCCTGGCCTCTCCTCCTGGCCTCGAGGAGCCCCTTCCCTGACCCTGGATCCTCCCCCCAAAACTGCTCTGTCGGACCCCTCCCCTTCCTAGGGGGCCCTTGGAGGAGGGGCAGTGGGGGCTTCTTATGGGCTCCTGCTTGGTGACCCCCCTCGGACCCCTTAGGAGGAAATGCCTTCTCAAACCTACCCCCCCCCCGAGACCCCTATTATTGTTATTATTATTTCCCACTCCAGGATTGATGTAGGGGCCCAGAGAGACTTTCCTCACCCCCACCCCACCACCCCCATGTTTGTGACACTCACCCCCAGCTGGAGAGGGAGGGTCTCCGACTCCCTATCCAGATCCTGGGCTGGAGGGCTGCCCTTCTCTCTGCCTGGGGCTGCCCCTGGCTGTGCTCCGGAGAAGGCAGCTGCTCCACGAGGGTTCCCTGGGGGTGGATCAGGTTGATGATGATCATCATCACAATGTCTTCCTCCCTCTCAATCTCTCTCTCTTGGGGGGGGGTCAGAATACCATGTCCTTCTGAGGCATGTGGCGTGGATCAGGCCCCTCCTCCTCCTCCTCCACAGCTGACCCCCGTGACTTCGCCCCCCAACCGCCCCCCGTGTCTGGGCCCCCCTACCCTCGCTCCTCCCCCTTGGCAGCCCCTCCTGGAGTCCAGGGACCCCACCCCGCTTCCCTTCTGGCACCCATTTCTTGTGACAAGGGGGGTCTCCTCGCAGGAAAGCTCAGGACAAACCCCCCCAGAACAGGGGGTGGGTGGGGGGAGGGATCGGTTTTTGTCGGGGGGGGGAATTGCAAACCTGATGGCCCAGAAAAGATTCTCCCCCCCCCAAAAAAAAAAGCATACAGACAAGCACAGGCTTTCCTTGGCTTGGAAATCTCCTTCCCCCCCCCCTTTTTCGCAGCCCCATTTCTCTTCCCCCCCCCCCCCGCGATCCCCGGCCCACCTCGTTTGAGGTCCTGAAGGTGGAAATCTCGGAAGAATGTTCCTCCGCTGACCATAGAGACGAGGGGAGGGAGGGGAAGAGAGGCGAGAGGCCCCCTCCTTCCGCTTCCGGTGGCGCCTAGAGCTACGAAGAGACTCGCCTCCCCTCCTCCCGCCTGCGAGGCTTTGAAGCCGGACTTAATTAAAAGGGGGGGGGATGTGTGGTTGTAAAACTGCAAAAAAGGGAGGGAGAAGAGAAGAGGGGGGGCTTTTGTTCCCCACCCCACTCCCGTTGCCCCCCCCCCCAGGGCCAAGAGCAAAGTGGTGGGAGATTCCCCCCTCAGGGCTTCCTCTCTGGAGGAGAGAGGGTGCTAGGAGTGTGGGGTGGGGTATCGTGGGGGGGGGGAGGATCCTGCCTCGAAATTAGACAGGGGGGAAGAATGCAGGAGGGTCGGGACTCAAGACGTCTGTTTTCGAGCCCCTGCCCTGCTTTCCCTCTGGTCCTCTGCAAGTAGAGATGGGACCTCATGGTTGGACAGCGGTTGAGGATAATGATCTCCCTCAAAATCGCATCGGATGATGGATCCCTTCACCCGATCCATGTTTTCCACCACTGCAAAGCCCTGTGCCTGTGGGACCAGCGATTTCTCTCGTGCAGTCCGTGGGCACAGAGGTTGGTTTGAGAGGGATCCTGTTGAAAAACCAGGTGGATTTGTCAGGCTTCAGAATCATCTTTTTGCACCACTGCAAAGCTGTATACCGAAAGACCCATGATATCTAGGGTGGGATCTGTGGGAAAAATACGATTTATGATCTTACCTTGTGTTAGGTAAGAAAACATGTAAAAATAGGAGTGCACATGGTAAATGTACGCATGAGTCAAGCAGGAAAATGTCATAATTTCATAGTTTAAATGTTAAAGGAGTGAGCTGCTGTATATTTTTATTTATTCAATTTCAATTCATATATTTATTTATTCTACTTATATCCCGCCTATCTGGTCTTGCGACCACTCTAGGCAGCTTTCAGACATAAAACAACAAATATAACAAAAGAAATCATTACATCAAATGACTAGTTCTTCAAGATGGAAAATAAAAAATAAACAAGAAAGAGAACAGAATCAGATATTAACTGGAGGGAAGGCCTGCCTGAACATCCATGTTTTTAATTGATTTTTTAAAATACCCAGCAAGGGGGCCGCATGAATCTTTGGAGGCAGATTGTTCTACTGCCGAGGAGGCCCGGTTGCTTGTTTTTTCCTTCCGGGCCTCCCTCGGTGTCAGGCTCCTCAGCCAGACCCCTGACTTGCTTGAGTGGTACAGGTAGATCTTGGTGGGAGTAGACGTTACACCACATATTGAGGCCCTAAACCGTTTAGGGCTTTATAAGTAAGCATTCAGGGACGTGGTGGTGCTGTGGGCTAAACCGCAGAAGCCTGTGCTGCAGGCTCAGAAGACCAGCAGTCGTAAGATCGAATCAACGCGACGGAGAGAGCGCCCGTCGCTTGTCCCAGCTCCCGCCAACCTAGCAGTTAGAAAGCATGTAAATGTGAGTAGATAAATAGGGACCACCTCGGTGGGAAGGTAACAGCGTTCCGTGTCGAAGTCGCACTGGTCATGTAACCACGGAAAGATTGTCTTCGGACAAAAACGCTGGCTCTATGGCTTGGAAACAGGGATGAGCAAAGCCCCCTAGAGTTGAACACGACTGGACAAAAATTGTCAAGGGGAACCTTTACCTTTAAGTAAGCATTAGGACTTTGAAGTGGATGCGGAACCGAATGGGCAGCCAATGCAATGTGGCCAGAATAGGAGAAATATGATGGTGTTTTTTTGCTCCACTAAGGAGTCTGGCCACCGCATTCTGCACCACCTGGAGTTTCCGCATCAACCTCAAAGGTAGCCCCACGTAGAGCGCATTACAGTGATCTAATCTTTAGATTTTGAGCGCATGTACCAAGGTAGTGAGTGCCCCCATGTCAAGATAGGGTCGCAGCTGGGTTATCTGCCAAAGATGGAAAAAGGCGGTAGGGACCACCGATGCCACCTGAGTCTCCATGGTGAGTGCCGGTTCCAGATGGATCCCCAAGCTGCGGACCCCACTCTTTGCAGCAAGGGTCACCCCCCCAAATGAGAATCACCCAAACTGCCAACTATGGGGGCACCCACCCTCAGGACTTCCATCTTGTCCAGGTTCAGCCTCACCCCATTTTCCTGCATCCACTGCAGTACGGCCCCCAGGCAGCACTGGAGGGACAGAACGGCATCACAATTGAGGGTCCACGGAGCCGAGACATTCTCCCCAAGCTGTACTTTCTGAGGATGATCTGCCGAGGAAGGAACGAAGCCATGCAAGGGCAAGGCCACCAATTCCCAACCCAGAGAGCCTCCCCAGGAGGATACCGTGGTCGACAGTATCAAAGGCCGCCGAGATGTCGAGGAGGACCAACAGAGACGTTTTATCCCTGTCAGCCTCCCTCAACAGGTCATCTTTGACCCCCCCCGGAGCCCCCATGTCTGAGACCCCCACCCCCTTGGCAGCCCCTCCTGGTGCCCAGAGACCCCCGTTCCCTTCTGACACACATTTGAGTGTGGGGGGTCTCCTCACAGGAGAGCCAAGGGCGATCCACCCCAAGCATCTTCCGGGGGGGCAACAAGGCAGTCAGGGAGGGATCTCAGCGTTAGGTATGGGGGGATTTCCAAACCTAAGGGCACAGAAAACATCCCCCCCAAAACACACAGACATACACATACACAAACACAGTGTTTCCTTGGTTTGGAAAACTCCCCCCATTTCGTCAACCCCATATCTTTCCACTCCCCTGCCCAGCTCTCCCCCCACGTCCTTCCAGGTCCTGAGGGTGGAAAACCCGCAAGAGGACTTTCCTGCAAAAGTAGAGGGGGGGAAGTTATTCCACCGACCATAGAGATGGGAGGGTGGAGGGAAAGAGAGGGGAGAGGCAACATGTGCTATGAAATGCCCCACCTCCGCCAAGCTATAAAGGAAGGAAGGAAGGAAGGAATGAAAGGGGGTGGGGGAGTAGCTGAGAGCCCCCCTGTGTTCATCCCATGGCCAAGAGCCAGGTGCTGGGGGATCCCCCCCCCCGGCTTTCTCTCTGGTGATCTGCAGGGAGAGGGGGGGAGGGGGTTGCGGGAGGATCCTGCGTGGAAATCTCTGTGCCTGGGGGACCCCCACTCGCTTTGTCTCATCATCTGCAGAAGAGATGGGACCTTCGAGGATCCCCTTGCCTGATCCTTCCACATTTATTGGATTTTATTTTATTTTATTCCACGAGTCCGTATGGTGGCATCATCCCCCTTTGTATCAGGTTTCTTGAAACCCTGATAAATATTCACCCTCTCCAGGTCTCAATGTGTTTTGTGTTGGTTATATTATTTTACCCTTGTATTCCCTTTATCCTTTTTTTATATTTGTATACTCACAGTTCCTAGCTTTAGATACATTTTTAAAAAGATATAAGCAACCCTGGGTCTTTTTAAGGAAAAAGGCAGAACAAATCATATTTTATATCAAAAACTTTTATAAAGTGCTTGGTTTATATTTGGAAGGAACGCCCTCTGGCCAAGGAATGGCCAGTTTTGATCACTGCGTCATAGAAAGAGGTACAGTGGTGCCCAGCATAGCGACGATAATCCGTGCAGCCAAAATTGTCGCTATACGGAGTCGTCGTTATGCGGATTTTAAAAGCTCATAGGAATGCATTAAAACCCATTTAATGCATTCCTACGGGCAAAAAACTCACCTTAATGCGAAAATCCTCCATACGGCCACCATTTCTGCTGCCTAGTAACCGAGGAATCCAGGCAAAAACACAGCGGGTGGCCATTATATTTACCCAGCAGCCATTCTGGAACCGCCGATCAGCTGTTGGGAAAACATTGCTATGTAAAAATCGATAATCGCAACAGTTTACTGATCATCGCAAAGCGATTATTTCCCATTTAAATCATCGCAATTCGATCGCTTTTGCGATCGCAAAAACTTAATTACTACGCGGATTCATTGTTAAATGGTGCGGCCGTTAAGCAAGGCACCACTGTATTTCAGGGATTTAAAAAAAGTCTTTTTAATAATACCAGACAGCAGATAAGTAAAACAGTGGATAACAATCCCAGTGGTGCAAGGGTCCTACTTTATACTGAACGATTAAACATTTTGCTATAAAAAGCTATCTATACTACAGTATTAATATTCTTTTTATGTGAAAAATATTAAGAGAATATTAAGTACTCATACTGGACCCTTATAAAACAGGATTTTCTCTATCATCTCCCCCAACTTTGCCCCATTCCCTCCCTCTCTCTTCTTCCTCTACCTTCCACCCATCCCCGCTTCCCTTCCCAACCTCGTTTCCCCCCATCAAAAACAGTGAGGTGACCTAGCCTCCAGCTCCTACGACTGGGCTATTCCATGTGGGTTACGCCGGGGAGGCCAAAAGGAATCTCCCCACTCTCATAACCTGCCTTACTGCACATGGATAAATAAGCATGTTTGTTATTTCATAACCAGAAAGCCCTGAATTTCAAAGCAGCTGAAGGTCTTCCCACATTCCATGCATTGATGTGTTTTCCCCCCAGTGTCCTTTGATGGGAATGTATACCGTCACTTCGGCAGAAGCTCTTTCCACATTCCATTCACGTAAAGCATTTCTCCCCTTTGTGGATTTTTCCATATTTTCTTTCTGATCCACTGTCACTGAAACATTGTCCACATTCCATTCATTGATATGGTTTCACCCCAGTGTGGATCCTTTGGTGTGCACGTAGATGTCCATTCTGACGGAAACTCATCCCACATTCTAGGCATTTAAAGGGTTTCTCCCCTGCGTGGATCCTTTGATGTAAATTAAAACTACTGCTCAGATTGAAGCTCTTTCCACATTCCATGCATTTAAATGGTTTCCCCCCTGTATGAATTATTTGATGTTTTCTAAATGATCCACCGAATAAGCATGTTTCTTATTTCATAACTGGAAAGCCCTGAACTTCAAGGCAGCTGAAGGTCCTCCTATGTTCCATGCATTTATGAGGCTTCTCACTTGGTGTGGGTCCTTTAATGTGAATGTAGACCTCCACTCTTATGGAAGCTCGTCCCACATTCTAGGCATTTAAAGGGTTTCTCTCCTGTGTGGATGCTTTGATGTCTATTCAGGTGACTGCTGTGATTGAAGCTCTTCCCACATTCCTCACACATAAAGGGTTTCTCCCCTGTGTGGATCCTTTGGTGTTCACGTAGACTTCCACAATGACGGAAGCTCTTTCCACATTCCATGCACTTAAATGGTTTCTCTCCTGTATGGATTCTTTGATGTAAATTAAGATTAGCGCCCCTACTGAAACTCTTTCCACATTCCATGCACTTAAATGGTTTTTCTCCTGTATGGATTCTTTGATGTTTTCTATATGATCCAATGTCCCTGAACCTCTTTCCACATTCCACACATTTATATGGTTTTTCCCCAGTGTGGATCCTTTGATGTCTACTCAAGTTACCGCTCTCACTGAAGCTCTTTCCACATTCCATGCATTTAAATGGTTTCTCCTCGGTATGGATTCTTTGATGGTTTCTATATGATCCACTGTCCCTGAAGCTCTTTCCACATTCCACGCATTTATATGGTTTCTCCCCTGTGTGGATCCTTTGGTGTGTACGTAGATTTCCACTCTGACGGAAGCTCATCCCACATTCCACGCATTTATATGGTTTCTCCCCAGTGTGGATTCTTTGATGGTTTCTATATGATCCACTGTCCCTGAAGTTCTTTCCACATTCCACACATTTATATGGTTTCTCCCCAGTGTGGATCCTTTGATGTCTACTCAAGTGACCGCTCCCACTGAAGCTATTTCCACATTCCATGCATTTAAATGGTTTCTCCTCGGTATGGATTCTTTGATGGTTTCTATATGATCCACTGTCCCTGAAGCTCTTTCCACATTCCACGCATTTATATGGTTTCTCCCCTGTGTGGACCCTTTGGTGTGTACGTAGATTTCCACTCTGACGGAAGCTCTTTCCACATTCCACGCATTTATATGGTTTCTCTCCAGTGTGGATCCTTTGATGTCTATTCAAGTGACCGCTCTTACTGAAGCACTTTCGACTTTCCGTACATTTATATGGTCTCTCCTCCGTTTCGGACATTTTGATTCAGGGACTTCTCTGGTGACCGTTATTGATCTTCTTTGATTTCCAAACGTCTTTTTTCCTGTTTCTGACTCAGTTGGCTCCCGAGTGTTCTTACGATTGTGTTCTTTACCTGAGTGAAAAGGAAGAAAGAAATCTTATTCCTAGTCCATAACAGTAATGGAAGATATCAGATATTATACCCGGTTTCATCATCTCCAAGGCTTCTTCCTTCCTTCTTTGTACCCTCGGCTCAACTCGGTATTTCCTTCAGAATAGGACACCCTTTCCCAAGCTAAACACTTTGAATCTGGGACTGAATCCTAATTCCCTCAAGGACGTCATGGAAGACAGTAGAAAGTTGCGGTAAGTGAATCAGTGGATACTTGATCAAGTGGATATGGGGGTGCTCCTGTACTCGTTTATCTGTTTTAGTCTTTCTCCTCTCCAGCTGCAAAGGTTACCTATCCTATTTCAAAGGCTTCTATAAAACTCTACATGCTATTTGCAAACCCAGTTAACCACTCTCACAGTAAATCAGCTAAGGTAAGTGGTTTATGGCCATTAGATATTACAGATGTAAAGAACTGTGTTTTAAGAGTTTTACATCAAAACATGGAGCTTCTCCCCACATTCGACCCACTGATCTCACACAGGAGTTTCATGAAGGTTTAATCTGAGATCAAATGCCTTGGTCTGCATGGGGGGGAAGAAAGGCTTCAGCAGAATATGCAATGATCCTGTGTTAAATTTAAGATAAATTCTTTCCCATAGGTCCCTACCAAGTAATGTCTTTTTGTGGGAAGGATGTATTTCCTCTCCTCTGTGAGTGCCCCACAAGGAGGACTGGACCGAGGCAGATGAGCCTCATCAGCTACAAGGGAGTGACGAAGCAGGCGCCGCATTTAGTCAAAAGAAGGCAATTTGGAGCCTCCGGTTTCACCGTTGCTCTCCTGAGTTGAGTGAATAAATGGTGAAAAACAGGCAGCCCTCCCTCCAGGTCATGAAAAAAGGCCAGTGTGAGGAGCTGGCTGGTTCCCTGAGCCTTCCTCCAGCAGCGCCCCTTTTTGCCAAGTGGAGGATAGCTTGTCCAGCAAACCAAGGAGCTCCCAAGGCCCCTTTTCCACCCTTTTCCCGGGAATTGAGGGCAGGGCACATCTCAATGGGCTCAAGCGACAGGAAGCAGGATCAGGGAAAAGCTCCTAACGGTTTGAGGAGTACGACAACGGAACCTGCGACCTCAGGAGGATGCTGTGAGCGCTCCAAGGCTGGAGCCATTTCAAGGAGAAATTGGACTGTATCCCTGCAGGGAGTAAGGGGTGTCGACGGGATGGCCTTGGAATCCCCTTCACGGATTGCTGCCTTGTTGTGGCGAAGGGGCTTGAGTATCTCAGAGAAACTATGGGCTGTTATGACGTGCAGGGACACCCAAGATGAACAGGTCATAGTGGAGAGTTCTGACTAAACGTGATCGACCTGGAGCAGGAACTGGCAAGCCATTCCAATATCTTTGCCAAGAAAACCCCATGAAGAGAAACAAAAGGCTAAATGATATCATGGAAGATGAGCCCCTCAGGTTGGAAGGTGTCCACCATGTTACTGAGGAAGAGCGGAGGACAAGGACAAGTATCTCCAGAGGAAATGAAGTGGTTGGGCCAAAGCTGAAAGGATGCTCAGCTGTCGATGTGTCTGGAAGTGAAAGGGAAGTCCAATGCTGCAAAGGAAAATAAGATCTATGAACCTTGGGAAGCTGGATGTGGTCAAACAGGAGGTGGCAAGAATAAACATTGACATCCTGGATTTCAGTGAACTAAAATGGACAGGAATGGGCAAAATCAATTTAGACGATTATCTTCTACTGTATTACGGGCAAGAGTCCCAAAAAAGAAATGCAGTAGCCCTCATAGTCAACGAAAGAGTGAGAAAACTGTACTGGGATTCAATCAAAAATGATAGAATGATTTCAAAACTAATTCAAGGCAGGCCTTTCAACATAACAATACACCAACCACCGATGTTTGCATGAAAGAATACATCATGCAAAAGGCTGGACTGGACAAATCCTAAAATGGAATGAAGATTGCCAGAAAAAATATCAACAACCTCCAATATGCAGATGATACCACTCTGGTGGCAGAAAGTGAGGAGGAATTGAAAAACCTCTTAATGAGGGTGAAAGAGGAGAATGCCAAAAACGGCCTGAAACGCAACATCCAGAAAACTAAGATCATTGCCACTGGTCCCGTCACCTTCTGGAAAATAGAAGGGGAAGATATGGAGGCAGTGATGGATTTTACGTTCTTGGGGTTCATGATCACTGCAGATGGTGACAGCAAACACGAAATTAAAATACGCCTGCTTCTTGGGAAGAAAGCAATGACAAACCTAGACAACACCTTACCAACAAAGGTCCGCATAGTAGTCAAAGCTATGGTTTTTCCAGGAGCGATGTATGGAATTGAGAGCTGGACCATAAAGAAGGCTAACCACTGAAGAAATGATGCTTTTGAATTGTGGTGCTGGAGGAGGCTCTTGAGAATCCCCGGGACTGCAAGGAGAACAAACCTATCCGTTCTAAAGGAAATCAACCCTGAGTGCTCACTGGAAGGACAGATCCTGAAACTGAGGCTCCAATACTTTGTCCATCCCATGAGAAGAGAGGACCCCCTGGAAAAGACCCTGATGTTGGGAAAGTGTGAAGGCAAGAGGAGAAGGGGACGACAGAGGACGAGATGGTTGGACAGTGTCATCGAAGCGACCAACATGAATCGTACCAAACTCTGGGAGGCAGCAGAAGACAGGAGAGCCTGGCGTGCTCTGGTCCATGGGGTCACGAAGAGTCAGACATGACATAATGACTAAACAACAATAACAGTATTTGTTTACTCATTGTTGTTAGCTTTAAATACTGTCTTTTTAAAGATGTAAGTTGCCCTGGGTACTTCTTTAGGCGAATGGTGCAGCATCCTGCCTCAAGGCTAGCTGAGATAGCCTGTCCAGAGCAGAGGATCCGGCCCCACCACCCACCCAATGTCCCCTGGACAGCCAATCAGTGCAGGGAGAAAGACAAAGAAGATGGATTCCTGCTTTGGGAATCCCTCCGAGGAAGGCAAAGGGATCCTTACCTGGAGATAAGCTTCTTCCGGAGATTCTCCAGGGGGACCTCCTTCTGCAGAGCCCTCCGGCCTGAATCCAGGACAGCCTGCGCTCAAGCCTGGAAATGCTCCCCTGTGCCCGGAAAGGACCCAGGAAGCTGGAAAAGGAAAAAGAGAAATTGGAGGGCCAAACCCCAAACCCTGTTTTTTGAGTGGCCTGTGATAGGGATGTCCCAATACCCACGCTTTGCACCGCCATTCCCAAAGGACAGCATTCCCTTGGAAATCTCGATGGAAAACTGACATTTCACGTCCTTTTTCTGCATTTTCCCAGGACGAGCCACTCAAACCTGATGCCCAGGGAGAAGGGTTTTCGCCATTTATTTCCTTCTCCTGAAACAGAAAAGGGCCCCCGTTGGCCTTGCTCTCCCACTCTGCCTGAAATAAATTTTTTCTACATGTAGAAGTAAGAAGTCTTCAGTTTTGGGCAGTGGGCGAATTGAAAAAGAGAACAAAGGCAGGAGAAGAAGCCTGGATTCCCGGAGGAGAAGAAGAGGCCTCTGGGCTTATTTCTCCAGCCGGGTCTGTCCCTGTAAGGCATCGTGACACCCCTTCTCCTTCACGGCTCCTGGCTTCTCCTCCTGGCCTCGAGGAGCCCCATTCCTGATCCTGGTCCCCCCCAAAATGGCATGTGCCAGACCCCTCCCATCGGTGGCCCCCACCCCTCGGACCCCTTAGGAAGAAATGCCTTCTCAAACCTACCCACCGAGACCCCTATTATTATTATTATTATTATTATTATTATTATTATTATTATTATTATTATTATTATTATTATTATTATTATTATTATTATTATTATTATTATTATTATTATTATTATTATTATTATTTCCCACTCCAGGATCGATGTAGGGGCCCAGAGAGACTTTCCACAACACCACCACCACCACCCCCATGTTTGTGACCCCCCCAGCTGGAGAGGGTCTCCGACTCCCTATCCAGATCCTGGGCTGGAGGGCTGCCCTTCTCTCTGCCTGGGGCTGCCCATGGCCACGCTCCGGAGAAGGCGGCTGCTGCCAGAGGGTTCCCTGGGGGTGGATCAGGTTGATGATGATCATCATCATAACGTCTCCCTCCCTCTCAATCTGTCTCTCTTGGAGGGGGTCAGAATACCATGTCCTTCTGAGGCATGTGGCGTGGATCAGGCCCCTCCTCCTCCCCCACAGCTGAGCCCCCCCTGTCTTCACCCCCCAAAATGCCAGCCCCCGTGTCTGGGTCCCCCAACCCTCCCCCCCTTGGCAGCCCCTCCTGGAGCCCAGGGACCCCCCTCCTTCCCTTCCGGCACCCATTTCTTGTGACAAGGGGGGTCTCCTCGCAGGAAAGCCCAGGACGATTCCCCCCCCCCAGAACAGGGGGCGGGTGGGTGATGTTTGTGGGGGGGCGGAAATGCAAACCTGATGGCCCAGAAAAGATTCTTCCCCCCCCAAAAAAAAAAGCATACAGACAAGCACAGGCTTTCCTTGGCTTGGAAATCTCCCCCCCCCCCTTTTTCGCAGCCCCATTTCTCTTCCCCCCCCCCCCCCCGCGATCCCCGGCCCACCTCGTTTGAGGTCCTGAAGGTGGAAACCCCGGGGAGAATGTTCCTCCGCCGACCATAGAGACAAGGGGAGGGAGGGGAAGAGAGGCAAGAGCCTCCCTCCTTCCGCTTCCGGTGGCGCCTAGAGCTACGAAGAGACTCGCCTCCCCTCCTCCCGCCTGCGAGGCTTTGAAGTCGGACTGAATGAATGAATTAACGGGGGGGGGAGGTGTGTGGTTGTGAAACTGCAAAAAAGGGGGGAGAAGAGAAGAGGGGGGCCTTTTCGTTCCCGTTCCGCCCCCCCAGGGCCAAGAGCAAAGGGGTGGGGGATTTCCCCCCTCCCCGGCAGAGAGAGGGTGGGAGGAGGGTGGGGGGGTCTCGGGAGGAGGATTCGTTTCGTTTAGTCGTTTAGTCGTGTCCGACTCTTCGTGACCCCATGGACCAGAGCACGCCAGGCCCTCCTGTCTTCTACTGCCTCCCGGAGTTGTGTCAATTTCATGTTGGTCGCTTCGATGACCCTTTCCATCCATCTCATCCTCCGTCGTCCCCTTCTCCTCTTGCCTTCACACTTTCCTAACATTAAGGTCTTTTCCAGGGAGTCTTCTCTTCTCATGAGATGGCCAAAGGATTGGAGCCTCAGCTTCAGGATCTGTCCTTCCAGTGAGCACTCAGGGTTGATTTCCTTCAAAATGGATAGGTTTCTTCTCCTTGCAGTAAAGGGGAGCCCAGGATACTGCCTCGAAATCGGAGGATCGGGACTCAAGATGCCTGTTTTTGCGCCCCTGCACAACCCTGGGCCCGGGGGGGGGGGGAACCTGCTCTGCTTTCCCTCTGGTCCTCTGCGGGTGGAGAGTGCTTTCATCTGTGGTTTGAGAGGGATCCTGTTTAAAAACCATGCGAAAGACCCAGGATTTCTCCGGTGGGGTCCGTAGGTACAAATGACCATTTATGATCTGACCTTGTCTTAGGAAAGATAACATGCAAAAATCATATGAAATCACGTGGATCTATGAAGGTAAACGTACTCGTGAGTCAACCAGGAAAATGTCGTAATTTCAGAGTTTAAAGGAGTGAGCTGCTGTATATTTATTATTTATTTATTTATTTATTTATTTATTTATTTATTTATTTATTTATTTATTTATTTATTTATTTTACTTATATCCCGCCTTTCTGGTCTTGCGACCACTCTAGACGGCTTTCAGACACATAAAACAACAAATAAATATAACAAAAGAAATTATTACATCAAATGACCAGTTCTTCAAGATGGAAAATAAAAAATAAAAAATAACAGAATCAGATATTAACTGGGGGGGGAGGCCTGCCTGAACATCCATGTTTTTAATTGATTTTTAAAAATACCCAACAAAGGGGACGCACGAATCTCCGGAGGTAGATTGTTCTAGAGGTGAGGAGCTACCGCCAAGAAGGCCCGGTTGCTTGTTTTTTCCTTCCGGGCCTCCCTCGGCGTCAGGCGTCCCGACGAAAGAGGATGGTACCGTCACAAGTGCTGTGGGACCATTTGCGCCATGAGGAGTCTCCCTCCTCCTCAGAAGGAGCCGCGGGGATCTTGTGGGATCCGCCGCCTGTAACTCCCTGGGAGTTTGACCAAAGTTTAAATGTTATTGAAAATGGCCTGTTGCCAAGTTTGAAACCATTAAACCCATTTAAAGATGTGCAGGTGGGAGAGGAGATGAATAAAAGTTCCAATGTTAACGTTATGCAGACTCAGTCTGACTTATTTTCCGCCGAGAACAAGGGGCTGCCTGAAGGAAAGGACCAACTTTCTTGCATGGTGTGAGTTCTGAGATCTGCAACTACTTATAGTATGGTGTGAAATTTCTTGATATTTTTCCTAAAAGCCCCGATGACTACAGGGACCACTGAAGTGTGTTTCTTCCAGAGGTGAGATGTATCGATTGTTAGGTCTCTGTACTTGGCTCGTTTTTCCAATTCTTTATTTTTAACTCTGGCATCCCCTGGAATTGCAGTGTCTATGATCTCCACCTGAAATTTCATCCTCTTTCCCCAAAATCCTGCCCCCCCGCTTTTTCCTTCCCTGCTGCAAAGCCCCACCCTGGTCCTCGCTCTGGATCTGGAGGCAGGTCGGCAGGGTGGTTCACTGAAAGGAGAATTTTTTTAATTTTTATTTTTATGACATACATATACACACAAAACAAACAAAAACACATAGAACAATCAAAGACATATACTGTAGAAGAAACAAAACACACAGGCGGGGAGGTATTTCATATTCAAACTTATCCATTATCTGATTCTGTTTGGGGAAGTGTGGTCTAATGGGCAGAGCAGAGCTGCTTTTCCTGCTCTGGGGCCACCAGATTGAGATGCCATTTCTCTCCCCCCCCCCACTTTTTTGTTTTTTAAATCTGGCCTGAAAAGGGACTCCCATAGCAAGGAAAAGGGGGAAGGGGGAGGAGCGAAGAGGGGAGAGATGAGAAGGGAAAAGAGGGGATAGAGTGTTGTGCTGAAGAGACTTCAGGTGCTTGCAGACAGAGTGTATCCAGAATCACAGTGTGGTTTTCGAGCTAATAGATCCACCACCGACATGATATTTTCCCTCAGACAGTTGCAGGAGAAATGCAGGGAACAACAACAGCCACTCTTTGTGGCCTTCATAGATCTCACAAAGGCCTTTGACTTGGTTAGCAGGGATGGACTTTTTAAAATACTTCCCAAGATTGGATGTCCACCTCAACTCCTTAATATCATCAGGTCCTTTCATGAGGAAATGAAGGGCACTGTAGTTTTTGATGGCTCAACATCAGATCCCTTTGACATCCGAAGCGGAGTAAAACAAGGCTGTGTCCTTGCGCCGACCCTGTTTGGGATATTCTTTGCTGTCATGCTGAAGCAGGCCTTTGGAACTGCAACAGAAGGTGTCTATCTGCGGACTAGATCAGATGGAAAGCTCTTTAATCTCACTAGATTGAGAGCGAAGACCAAAGTCCAACTGAAATGCATGCGGGACTTCCTCTTTGCTGATGATGCAGCCATTGTTGCCCACTCTGCTGAAGACCTCCAACAACCCATAAATCATTTTAGCAAGGCCTGCCAAGACTTTGGACTAACTATCAGCCTGAAGAAAGCACAAGTCATGTGCCAGGGCGTGGACTCACCTCCCTCTATTAACATCTCCATGCAAGAACTGGAGGTTGTTCATGAATTCGTGTACCTGGGCTCAACAATCTCTGACACTCTCTCCCTAGATGTCGAGCTGGATAAACGCATCGGGAAAGCAGCTACCATGTTCTCTAGACTCACAAAGAGAGTATGGCTTAATAAGAAGTTGACGGCATACACCAAAATACAGGTCTATAGAGCCTGTGTCCTGAGCACACTCCTATACTGCAGCGAGTCCTGGACCCTTTGTGCACGGCAGGAGAGGAAGCTGAACACCTTCCATATGCGTTGTCTCCAACGCATTCTTGGTATCACCTGGCAGGACAAAGTTCCAAATAGAGTAGTCCTAGAACGAGCTGGAATTTTCAGCATGTATACAATATTGAAACAGCGCCATCTACGTTGGCTTGGGCACGTCGTGAGAATGGCTGATGGTCGGATTCCAAAAGATCTCCTGTATGGAGAATTAGTGAAGGGAAGCCGCCCCCGAGGGAGACCACAGCTGCGTTACAAGGACATCTGCAAGCGGGATCTGAAGGCCTTAGGAATGGACCTCAACAGATGGGAAACCTTGACGTCTGAGCGTTCAGCCTGGAGGCAGGTGGTGCATCATGGCCTCTCCCAATTTGAAGAGACACTTGTACAGCAGACCGAGGCAAAGAGGCAGTCCCGAAACAAGCAAAACCAGGGAGCTGGACAGGGGACAGACTGGATTTGTCTTCAGTGTGGAAGGGATTGTCACTCTCGAATTGGCCTTCTCAGCCACACAAGACACTGTTCCAAGACCTCCATACAGAGCACGATACCATAGTCTCTTGAGACTGAAGGATGCCTACACAAAAATTACAAGTTTGGAAAATCTGCCTGATACACAACTAACTCTTGAGTATGTTACAAGCAGAATTTTGCAGAGGAGGAACACTAGAAGGAGAGATTCCAGGCTGCTGAAGGAAGCCACGTGGGAGCTGACCAGGAGAGACGGAGACAGATTCCAGATAGCAGCATGAGGAAAAGGACGCCGGCTACAGACAGAGAGCAGCGTGGGCATGCCATGATGATTAAAGCCTGTTACCGATGTGGATCCAGGAGTCATCTTTTGAAAAACTGTGAAGAGAAACAAGGCTGTTTGAAAGGAGAGACGTCTTCGGGCAGCAGAAAAGGCATTTCTCTTGTTAGCAAAACAAGAGATAAGGCGTCCAAGGTCGCAAGCACAGCTGAGTGGTTGATAGACTCGGGAGCTGTAAATCACCTCACTAATGATGTAGAGATGTTTTCTTTTCTAGGAAAGACAGAGCTGAGGAGCGTGATGCTGGCAAATGGACAGAAAGCAGACGTTGAAGCAGAAGGGAAAGTGTATGTTCCCAGTCTGAAGGAAGAGGTAAGTAATGTTTTACTGACACCCACAATTGACTATCATATTTTAAGCGTCTCAGCCCTCGACAGACAGGGGGTTTGTGTGATGTTTGAAAAAGGGGAATGTATAATTAAGAAAAATAACAGAGTAATTGCAAGAGCAAAGAAGGAGGACAATTTATATGTGTTAAAAGGCAGAGCACATAGAGACACACACGTGGTACATAAGAACAAGCCCCAACATGACAGTTGCATCCACTTACTACACAGGAGACTGGGTCATGTAAATTTTAAAACTGTGCAGAGAATGCAGAACATGGCTAGAGGTGTGAACATAAAGGATTGTAAAAATTACCTGGATTGCCAAGTTTGTAAACAGAGCAAAACGCATGTGGCTCCAAAAGGGAGACAGAGTGTCCGAGAGACAAGCAGGCCATTTGAGTTGGTACATGCTGATCTGATAGGGCCATTTCCACCCTCATTAGGAGGGGTAAAATTTGCACTGGTGATAGTGGATGATTATACACGTTTTTCATTCTGTTTCACGCTGAAGTCAAAAACAGAGGTCTTCCAGACATTTAGGAATTGGCTGAAATCAGTTGAACGGCGCTTTGGCCACCAGGTGGCGCAATTGCAGTCTGACAGAGGTTCAGAGTTCATGAATACACAATTTCAAAGGTGGCTAGAATGCACAGGAATCAGACACAGAAAAACAAGCCCATATAGTCCATTTCAGAATGTGTTTAATCGTTTAGTCGTGTCCGACTCTTCGTGACCCCATGGACCAGAGCACGCCAGGCCCTCCTGTCTTCTACTGCCTCCCGGAGTTGTGTCAGGTTCATGTTGGTTGCTTCGCAGACACTGTCCAGCCATCTCATCCTCGGTCGTCCCCTTCTCCTCTTGCCATCACACCTTCCTAACATCAAGGTTTTTTCCAAGGACTCTTTTCTTCTCATGAGATGGCCAAAGTACTGGAGCCTCAGCTTCAGGATCTGTCCTTCCAGTGAGCATTCAGGGTTGATTTCCTTTAGAACTGATAGGTTTGTTCTCCTTGCAGTTCAGGGGATTCTCAAGAGCCTCCTCCATTTCAGAATGGTTTGGCTGAAAGGAGAAATGGGGTGCTCCAGGAAATGAAGGATGCACTGCTAGTGGACGCAGGGATGCATCATGGGTTCTGGGAGGAGGCGTTGAAGACATCGAATTTTTTACTGAACAGAATTTGGTCATCCGCCATAGATCAGACCCCATATTTCATGTCATTTGGGAAGGAACCTTCTTTAAAGTACTTAAGAGTGTTTGGATGTACCGCTTGGGTACATGTGCCAAAGCAGCTAAGGAGAAAAGGCAAAGCGAAAACAAAGAGAATGAGGTTCCTGGGTTATGAGCCTGGCTCAAAAGCGTATAGATTTGTGGATGGTGACAGAAACATTGTAATTTCCAGGTCTGCCAGTTTCAATGAGGGAGAGAACTGGGACAAGGTACATGCAAATTCACAAATATATATCCCATTGAATGACAGAAGAAGAAGTCAGTTTAGACAGACAGAAACACATGAGCAAGACACGAAGTCCTCTGCTGGTGAAGATGAAGAAGATGATGAAGGACACGAAGAACACGAAGAAAAACACATTAGTGAGATTAGTGAGTCAGAGATAGAGACAGAAACACAAGGTCCTAGAAGGTCTGAAAGAACAAAACAAGGGATTGAATTGAGTCAAGAGCTAAAAATCAAACAAATGTTGGAAAAGTACTGCATGGGAGAGTGTAAAAGTGTAAGTACTCCCATGACAGTAGACTTTCAAAAGGAAGATGAAATCAGTAAAGATTTCGAAAACCAAGAATAATACCCTTCAGCCATAGGAAGCTTAATGTATTTGGCAAACTGGACACATCCAGATATAGCAGCCTCAGTGAACATTCTAAGTACGTATGTAGCCAGACCTAGTGAAAAGCACTGGCAAGGCGTAAAAAGGATTTTTAGATACTTAAAGGGGACATATAACTGCCATTTGATATTGAAGCCATCAAAAGATTTAAAACTGTCTGCTTATGTAGATAGTGACTGGGCCAATGATGAGACAGACAGAAAATCCATGACTGGATTTGTAATAAAATTTGGAAACAACATAGTTGGATGGAAATCCAGAAAACAAAGTTCCGTAGCAACTTCAACTTCTGAAGCAGAATTGCCACATTGTCAGAATTGTGTTCTGAATTAACATGGTATAAACAGTTAACAAAAGATTTAAAGAATGAAACAAGTGGTGCAATAAAAGTGATGGAAGATAATACCACATGTATACACATGGCTGAAACGGAAAGAGTAAAAAACAGAAGTAAACATATTGACATTAAGTATCATAATGTAAGAGAGGCTATAAGAGAGAAATTAATTGAATTAGAGTATTGTCAAACTGAAGATAACATAGCTGACATACTGACCAAACCTTTATGTACACAGAAGCATGAGAAATGTGTAAATGAGCTGGGAATGTGTTATGTTCAGGCATAAAAAATTAGGAGGGGTGTCAGAGTATAGAAATTTTATAAGCCTGAACCTGTATATGTGTTTCATTAACGAGCTGCCATTGTGCACAGATGTGAGAGTGCTGAATCACTCTGGACATGATGTAATGACTTGAAACCAGGAGAAGACCAGGTGCAAAGCATGAAGTCATCTGTTTTCTGAATGGACAAAATATGCCATGTAAATGTATATAAGTGGACTGTGTCTTTGTATCTTTCTCTTCCTCCACTATCACTTGCTGCCACGCATGTAAAGAGTTCCTGTTGTGCTGTTAAGATACCTGCCTGTATATAACTGTAAATACGTGTAAATACAACTGTCTTGCAACAAGAAGAACTGGTAAAGTGTCTTCAATAACTCTGCGTATTTACTGTTGCCAAAACCCTAACATGGCTGGTGGCTTGGGTGACTCTCATTTGGGGGGTGGCCCTGGCTGTGAAGAGTGGGGACCCGACGCTCTCCATGGAAACGCAGGTGGCGCCAGTTGTCTGTACCACCTTTTTTCACCTCTGGCGGATAGCCCGGCTGCGGCCCTACCTTGACACGGGGGCGCTGACTACCTTGGTACATGTGCTCGTAATCTCAAGATTAGACCACTGTAACACGCTCTACGTGGGGCTATCTTTGAGGCTGATGCAGAAACTTCAGATGGTGCAGAATGCAGCAGCCAGACTCCTTACTGGAGTGAGAAAATACCAACATATTTCTCATACTCTGGCCATGCTGCACTGGCTGCCCATCCGTTTCTGCATTGACTTCAAAGTGTTAATGCTTACCTAGGTAAAGGTAAAGGTTCCCCTTGACAATTTTTGTCGTGTCATGTTCGACTCTAGGGGGCGGTGCTCATCCCGTTGCCAAGCCATAGAGCCAGCGTTTGTCCATGGTCACATGGCCAGTGCGACTTAGACACGGAACGCTGTTACCTATAAGGCCCTAAACGGTTTAGGACCTCAATACCTGACGGAACACCTGTTCCCACCTAGATCTACCCGGATCACCCGTGCGACCCAGGAGGTGAGGTTGAGGAGCCTGACACCGAGGGTGGCCCGGAGGAAAAAAACACGAAATTGGGCCTTCTCGGCAGTCGCTCCTCACCTCTGGAACAACCTTCCTCCGGAGGTTCATGGGGCCCCTACACTAGGCACATTTAAAAGTCAACTGAAAACATGGATGTACATCCAGGCCTTCCCTCCTATCAGCACTTGATCTCCTTTCTTTTCCACTATCTATTATTTTATATTATTAAATATTTTTGGCACTGTATCTGTTATGGATTATGTTATGTTGACTTAATGTATATATTTTTATATTGGAAGCCGTCCAGAGTGGTAGAGTCTACCAGATGGGCAGGATATAAATAAATAAATAAATTTTGGTTTTTCAAGCTCCAGTCTCTTCGGGTTCTGGACTGCACTGGGTCAGAAGTGACCAAATCCTTTGATCCTTAACATCTGAGCTTCTCAGAGTTTGGGAAATCTAAGCCTTGGGAAAATTTGGTTTTGCTGACTGATGCAGAATAAAGGAATATAAATATTGGGAGAGACCTCCCACAAACTGTTACAGTGGGGTCTCTAATTAAGAACTTAATCCGTATTGGAAGGTGGTTCTCAAGTTGAAAAGTTCTTATGTTGAATCTGTGACGAACACGGGTTCGAAAACACACGTGTACGCTTGGACAGAGAGCAATCAGGAGTTTGCACATGCTAAAATAAGCTGAAAGAGTCCAATTCAGCCAGCCATGCTACAACACTCCTTCTTACAAGTCTGCCCACATAAGAACACCCTGGTACTCTCAGATATTATTGTGAAAAGGTCAAGTGGGCTTTGTAGTCCTTAGACTTAACTTGCACCACTGACAGGACTCTAAGTAAGCTAGGCCGAGGCAGCACTCTCAGATGACCCTATGACAAGTGTACTGTTCAGGAAATCAAATGAGTTTTATAATCTTTATTTTATTAAAGAAAAAGCATGTTACTAAATCAAATTAAACCAAAACAAATAAACTAGCATTGTGCTGTTTAGTTACAAGGATGTAGTGAGGCAAAGAAAACATGAAAAATAGAAAAGTATTCAAAAACCCAAAAAGCCATTAAAAGAATAAAAACAGTTCCAGTCCAGGAAATCATTAGTAAACAAAATAATCCAAGTTGGTTATAACAAGGCTATAGTCCTCAGTGATACTATAGAATAAAAATCCCTAAACAAAAGTAAAAATCCATTATATGTCCCATAGTCCTTAGAAAAGAAAAATCCAGTAAATATACCATAGTCCTTACAAAATTACAAGAGCATAGTCCATATGGAGTATTCCAAGAAAAGAAGTCCATAAAGAATATTCCATAGGTAACAGTCCATAGAAAATAGTCCATGTACAGTCCTTAGGAAAATCCCATAAGTCCAAAAGTAATCCAGCAAAGCATAGAAACCAGTCCATGTAGGTAGGCCACCAAACTCTCTCTCAAGACATCAGGGTAAGTCCCATATGGCTGAAATGTAGGTCACGAATCACTGAAAGGTCGGTCTTGGAAAGACAAAGTCCATAGGTAAAAAGTTCCTTTTTCAAGAGTAACTGGCAAGGGCCTAATGCACCTTCCCACGATGTCATCCAATCAGAGTTCGTTACTAGGCAAACAGTCCTGTTACATCACATGAATTCTTTCTCATACACAGCAGATGTTATTTGGGTTACGGTGGTTTCTCAAAGAGTCACAACAATTTCCATCTATCTAATCACACAGAGTCCTTCTCAGGCCTTCAGAATAACATGCTCTCTGCTCGCCTAGAAAACAACTTGTCAGCATAGCACAGATATTATATACAAAGAAACAAAATGGAACCTCTCTGGCTTATTTCTTAATTACAAAACCCATATGCCTTTAAAAGATTTTAATCTTAAAAACCCATCTCATCACAAGCCCCCTGAAGATTAACAAAATTCCTAAACAATTTAAGTTTTAAATTTTGATAACTGAATAAGATGAGATGTCATAATGAAGCATTAACAAAACAGAGAAAGATATTAACATGAGCATAAAGTTATACATTTCAAATATGATTCCTAAATAGCAAAACAATTGATACATGAGAACTATTATAATTACAGTATTTACCATACATGAGAGAAATTTGCCTTAGACACTTCTACTAGTCTGAAAAACAGAAGAATAAACAAGTTAGTATAATTAATCAAATACATCACTCTGCATATGCTCAGATAATACTCTAGTCATCAAACAGTAAAATAGTGAAACCAGGGTTAACATCATAATAACTTGACAATCCAATATACTGATATGTAATAATAATAGTGAAAATACTCTATGTATGCTCAGGAACATTGTCATACCGAATACCAAGAAAATTAAACATCAGAGCTTTAGCAATTCTAGCCATTTTCTCCCCTTGCATCTGCACTAAACACTCGAGATAAGCAGTGGGGAATTAAAGCGTCCTTTCCTGGTGGATGTTCAACATCAAAATCATATTTTTGCAATCTGAAATAACACTGCATTAATCTTGGGCTTCGATGTCTCTGCTTCTCTAAGAATGACAAAGCATTTTGGTCTGCTTGAATTGGATCAGGGCTGTAAATTACAAGGTTGCCTACATAGCCAATCACATAATATAAATCACCAAACAATTCATCAACCAATTTCTGAAAAGTAACATAGGTATTTTCCATTCCAGGTGCTAGTTTTCTGAGTTGGTAAATTCCCTGAGGGCAAGTAAATGATGTATCAGGGCGATGTTTCTCTTTAATTAAAATCTGATAAAGCCTTTCAACAGTTCCAGACACTAAATTGCCCTTAGACCCTTCTAGATCTATAGGAACAGAAACAGCAGTAAATCCTTCATTGACTGTAATAAAAAGTTTCACCACATCAGTTTCTCCCGGTGAATTCGAGAAGACGTTTTGGGGTTTAGCTAACACAGGCTCCAATATCTGTCCTGGGCCAAATTGATCAATGCCTTCCACGCCTTGGTCCAGAAATGTCACACCTCTGGACACATTTATCACTGAATTAGCTGTGTTATCAGGTTTGGTCACAAGAGGCCGCTGTTGCAACAAAGTTCCCTCGGGAGTACTCTGCATAGCCTCAGAAACAGTATCAGCATTCTCACCACTTCCTTGGAAAATAGGCTGTTGAAAATAAGAATGGTCCCAAACCTCTGCTTTTCTTTCTAAAGATCTTTCTGAGAAGATTTCAGTCTCTGGAGAAACATCAGCACTTTGTAATCCCAAAAAGTTAGCGCTTCCCCCATCGTTGGTTGTGTTAGGAACAGTCTCACAATCTGGCAGGTTCAAATGCAGCTTCCTATCTTTAATCAAGTTTACAGAGTCACTTGTACTATTGAAACAATGTGAAAGTTCATGCTGCAAGGTCTCTGTACAAATAACTCCACTATCACCTCCTATGGCACTGGGCAAAGACTCTGAGAAAACCTTCACTCCTCCAGCTTCCTCAGCTGACTTTTCCGGTACCTTGAGTAGGCCACCCCCTTGGTATTTTTCTTTACTTCCGAACTGCCATGAATTACATGGGGTCTCTGCCAACCTAACAGGGTCTGCTTTCGCTGTTCCCTCTGGGCTAAGAGAAGGGGGGTTGGTTGAGATCTGACATGCATCAAGATCTGCTGACACAAGTCCTGTTGCTTCTAAGCTCTCAGTCCCAGCAATTGCTTTATTACTTTGGAAAATCCCTTGCTCTCCTTCTTCTAGCAAACCCATAGTCTCCTCCCAAATTATTTCAGAACTTCTCACCTGTCCTGTGCTCTGAAAAGGAGCTGAAGATGGTTCTGAGCTGAATTCCAATGCACTGCAATTCTCTGGAGCACTGCAGTTTTCCCTTGGGTCGGCCGATGTTAATTTCCTCAAGTTCCCTTCGCGGCAAACTTTTTCCTGCATTCCTCCCTCTGCGCGCGGCTCTAGGGCCTGTAAATCCTTTGTTTGGACGGGCGATAAATCGCTGTCTTCTCTGGAATGCTCCTTAGCATTCCACTGAGCCTCGTTAACTCTTTCCACACAAACATCTTGCATCTCAGGGTTGCTCCCAATTGTTTGAAGCGTCTCATTGCAGTAATCCCCAAAGGAACCCTGCTGAACTTGGAAAAACCTTTGCATCAAGCCAGGTTCTGTGCTAAGAAAACGTTTTAAAAGGATGTTTTCCTGATAAAGCTCACGTATCAGGAAATCTCTTTCCCTAATTTTCTGCTTGGCTTCCTCGAAAAATCCTGAAGCCATTTCTAAGAGTACATCCACGGTTTTAGACTGATTTTGCTCCTCCATTTCTGCTGGCACTCTAGCCTTGGCTAGGTCAGCAAACAAAACTTCTAATAATAGAAATGAAAATTTAAAAATCTCCTCTGCACTTCTGACCAACTGCTGTCCCTTCTGCTATCCTAAGATAGGCGAGAGAACAAACAGCTGCCAAACCAAAATAAAATTAAAAATGTCTTCTGCACTTCTGACCAACTGCTGTCCCTGTGACCCTAAGGTCTGTGAGAGGCCAGACAGCTGCCAAAACCAAAATACTGAAAAAATCCAAAAGGAAGAGAAAAGAAAAACTGTGATCACTCTGTGAACCCTAAAGTTACAGAGATGATCAATGACTGAACTGGGTGCAGATAGATACCTCCAAGATCATAGGGCATGACTCTAGGCCAAGCCAGATGCAACTAGGTACTCCTGCCAGATCCTAAGATCCTAGTGGGGAGACCCAGAGCTAGTCTGGAACACGGCCAGGTGCTCCGGCAAATCCTAAGATTATAGGAGTACGCTTAGGCCAAAACAAAAAAAAGAAAAAAACCTGGATGCAAGTTCCAAAACAATGTAGCCAGAACAAAGTGGCCAGAGTCATTTATGCAATCCTAAGATTGTGAAATGACCTGCTCAACTTGGGTGCAAGCACTCCAAAAATAAAGGACATGCATCTTGGAATTTCTTCACTACAACGTTGTAACAACCTGCACATGCCTACTGATTAAATCCACTTGTTTCCTAACAGTTTGCTTGTCCCACTGGGAATCTCTTTCTTAAAAGAGCACCCCAGATTCTAACACACATTACAACAGCCTGAAGATTTAACACCTCTCACCACAGCCTTTAGATCTAACTGCTGGCAAACAGTGTTTCCTAGGAAATTACTGTTTACACCCAGGGAAGCACCTAGCTCCTTGAAGCCTCAGTGTCCCACTGCAATCAAAACTTAGCTTGTGGATCAGAGTCACTCAAGCTGCCAGATAAAACAAAAATTGGTCATCCTGAGGTACTACAAAACCCAGCACGTGGTCCATCGCGCAGCTGCCACCATGTGACGAACACGGGTTCGAAAACACACGTGTACGCTTGGACAGAGAGCAATCAGGAGTTTGCACATGCTAAAATAAGCTGAAAGAGTCCAATTCAGCCAGCCATGCTACAACACTCCTTCTCACAAGTCTGCCCACATAAGAACACCCTGGTACTCTCAGATATTATTGTGAAAAGGTCAAGTGGGCTTTGTAGTCCTTAGACTTAACTTGCACCACTGACAGGACTCTAAGTAAGCTAGGCCAAGGCAGCACTCTCAGATGACCCTATGACAAGTGTACTGTTCAGGAAATCAAATGAGTTTTATAATCTTTATTTTATTAAAGAAAAAGCATGTTACTAAATCAAATTAAACCAAAACAAATAAACTAGCATTGTGCTGTTTAGTTACAAGGATGTAGTGAGGCAAAGAAAACATGAAAAATAGAAAAGTATTCAAAAACCCAAAAAGCCATTAAAAGAATAAAAACAGTTCCAGTCCAGGAAATCATTAGTAAACAAAATAATCCAAGTTGGTTATAACAAGGCTATAGTCCTCAGTGATACTATAGAATAAAAATCCCTAAACAAAAGTAAAAATCCATTATATGTCCCATAGTCCTTAGAAAAGAAAAATCCAGTAAATATACCATAGTCCTTACAAAATTACAAGAGCATAGTCCATATGGAGTATTCCAAGAAAAGAAGTCCATAAAGAATATTCCATAGGTAACAGTCCATAGAAAATAGTCCATGTACAGTCCTTAGGAAAATCCCATAAGTCCAAAAGTAATCCAGCAAAGCATAGAAACCAGTCCATGTAGGTAGGCCACCAAACTCTCTCTCAAGACATCAGGGTAAGTCCCATATGGCTGAAATGTAGGTCACGAATCACTGAAAGGTCGGTCTTGGAAAGACAAAGTCCATAGGTAAAAAGTTCCTTTTTCAAGAGTAACTGGCAAGGGCTCCTTCATGGATTGCTGCCTTGTCGTGGCGAAGGGGCTTGAGTAACTGAGAGAAGCTATGGGCTATGCCGTGCAGGGACACCCAAGACGGACAGGACATAGTGGAGAGTTCCGACTAAACGCAATCCACCTGGAGTAGGAAATGGCAAGCCACTCCAGTATCTTTGCCAAGAACGCCCCATGATCAGAAACAAAAGGCTAAAAGATATGACGCTGGAAGATGGGCCCCTCAGGTCGGAAGGCGTCCAACATGCTACTGAGGAAGAGTGGAGGACAAGTACAAGTAGCTCCAGAGCTAATGAAGTGGTTGGGCCAAAGCCGAAAGGACGCTCAGCTGTGGACGTGCCTGGAAGTGAAAGGAAAATCCAATGCTGCAAAGAAAAATACTGCATAGGAACCTGGAATGTAAGATCTATGAATGTTGGGAAGCTGGAGGTGGTCAAACAGGAGATGGCAAGAATAAACATCGACATCCTGGGCATCAGTGAACTAAAATGGACAGGAATGGGCGAATTCAGCTCAGATGATTATCATATCTACTATTGTGGGCAAGAATCCCGCAGAAGGAATGGAGTAGCCCTCATAGTCAACAAAAGAGTGGGAAAAGCTGTAATGGGATACAATCTCAAAAATGATAGAATGATGTCAATACGAATCCAAGGCAGACCATTCAACATCACAATAATCCAAGTTTATGCACCAACCAGCATTGCTGAGGAGACTGAAATTGAACAATTCTATGAAGATTTACAACACCTTCTAGAACTGACACCAAAGAAAGATGTTCTTCTCATTCTAGGGGACTGGAATGCTAAAGTAGGGAGCCAAGAGATAAAAGGAACAACAGGGAAGTTTGGCCTTGGAGTTCAGAACGAAGCAGGACAAAGGCTAATAGAGTTTTGTCAAGAGAATAAGCTGGTCATCACAAACACTCTTTTCCAACAACACAAGAGGCGACTCTATACATGGAAATCACCAGATGGGCAATATCGAAATCAGATTGATTATATTCTCTGCAGCCAAAGATGGAGAAGCTCTATACAGTCAGCAAAAACAAGACCTGGAGCTGACTGCGGTTCTGATCATCAGCTTCTCATAGCAAAATTCAAGCTTAGACTGAAGAGATTAGGAAAAACCACTGGGCCACTCAGGTATAATCTAAACCAAATCCCTTATGAATACACAGTGGAAGTAAAGAACAGATTTAAGGAACTAGATTTGGTGGACAGAGTGCCTGAAGAACTTTGGATAGAGGCTCGTAACATTGTCCAGGAGGCAGCAACGAAAACCATCCCAAAGAAAAGGAAATGCAAGAAAGCAAAGTGGCTGTCCAACGAGGCCTTAGAAATAGCAGAGAGGAGAAGGGAAGCAAAATGCAAGGGAGATAGGGAAAGTTACAGAAACTTGAATGCAGACTTCCAAAGAATAGCAAGGAGAGACAAGAGGGCCTTCTTAAATGAACAGTGCAAAGAAATAGAGGAAGATAACAGAAAAGGAAAGACCAGAGATCTGTTCAGGAAAATTGGACATATTAGAGGAACATTTTGCGCAAAGATGAACATGATAAAAGACAAAAATGGAAGGGACCTAACAGAAGCAGAAGACGTCAAGAAGAGGTGGCAAGAATACACAGAGGAATTATATCAGAAAGATTTGGATATCCCGGACAACCCAGACAATGTAGTTGCTGACCTTGAGCCAGACATCCTGGAGAGCGAAGTCAAGTGGGCCTTAGAAAGCCTGGCTAACAACAAGGCCAGTGGAGGTGATGGCATTCCAGTTGAACTATTTAAAATCTTGAAAGAAGATGCTGTTAAGGTGCTACATTCAATATGCCAGCAAGTTTGGAAAACACAACAGTGGCCAGAGGATTGGAAAAGATCAGTCTACATCCCAATCCCAAAGAAAGGCAGTGCCAAAGAATGCTCCAACTACCGTACAATTGCACTCATTTCGCACGCTAGCAAGGTTATGCTCAAAATCCTACAAGGTAGGCTTCAGCAGTATGTGGACCGAGAACTCCCAGAAGTACAAGCTGGATTCCGAAGAGGCAGAGGAACTCGAGACCAAATTGCTAACTTGCGCTGGATTATGGAGAAAGCCAGAGAGTTCCAGAAAAATATCTACTTCTGCTTCATTGACTATGCGAAAGCCTTTGACTGTGTGGACCACAGCAAACTATGGCAAGTTCTTAAAGAAATGGGAGTGCCTGACCACTTTATCTGTCTCCTGAGAAACCTATATGTGGGACAGGAAGCAACAGTTAGAACTGGTCATGGAACAACTGAGTGGTTCAAAATTGGGAAAGGAGTACGGCAAGGCTGTATATTGTCCCCCAGCTTGTTTAACTTATATGCAGAAAACATCATGCGGAAGGCTGGACTGGAAGAAACCCAAGCCGGAATTAAGATTGCTTGAAGAAATATCAACAACCTCCGATATGCAGATGATACCACTCTGATGGCAGAAAGTGAGGAGGAATTAAAGAACCTTGTAATGAGAGTGAAAGGGGAGAGTGCAAAAAACGGTCTGAAACTCAACATCAAAAAAACTAAGATCATGGCCACTGGTCCCATCACCTCCTGGGAAATAGAAGGGGAAGACATGGAGGCAGTGTCAAATTTTATCTTCCTGGGCTCCATGATCACTGCAGATGGAGACAGCAGCCCTGAAATTAAAAGGCGCCTTCTTCTTGGGAGGAAAGCGATGACAAATCTTGACAGCATCTTGAAAAGCAGAGACATCACCTTGCCAACAAAAGTCCGAATAGTCAAAGCTATGGTTTTTCCTGTCGTGATGTATGGAAGTGAGAGCTGGACCATAAAGAAAGCAGACGGCCGAAGAATTGATGCCTTTGAATTGTGGTGCTGGAGGAGACTCTTGAGAATCCCCTGGACTGCAAGGAGAACAAACCTATCAGTTCTAAAGGAAATCAACCCTGAATGCTCACTTGAAGGACAGATCCTGAAGCTGAGGCTCCAGTACTTTGGCCATCTCATGAGAAGAAAAGAGTCCTTGGAAAAAACCTTGATGTTAGGAAGGTGTGATGGCAAGAGGAGAAGGGGACGACCGAGGATGAGATGGCTGGACAGTGTCTGCAAAGCAACCAACATGAACCTGACACAACTCCGGGAGGCAGTAGAAGACAGGAGGGCCTGGCGTGCTCTGGTCCATGGGGTCACGAAGAGTCGGACACGACTAAACGACTAAACACACACACACACACACAACTGGCAAGGGCCTAATGCACCTTCCCACGATGTCATCCAATCAGAGTTCGTTACTAGGCAAACAGTCCTGTTACATCACATGAATTCTTTCTCATACACAGCAGATGTTATTTGGGTTACGGTGGTTTCTCAAAGAGTCACAACAATTTCCATCTATCTAATCACACAGAGTCCTTCTCAGGCCTTCAGAATAACATGCTCTCTGCTCGCCTAGAAAACAACTTGTCAGCATAGCACAGATATTATATACAAAGAAACAAAATGGAACCTCTCTGGCTTATTTCTTAATTACAAAACCCATATGCCTTTAAAAGATTTTAATCTTAAAAACCCATCTAATCACAGAATCTACATTTCCCATAGGAATGCATTGAAAACCATTTAATCCGTATCTGCTCTTTTCCGTCCATAGAAACTACAGTGGAACCTCTACTTAAGAACTTAATCCGTTTTGGAATTGTGTTCTTAAGTTGAAACGTTCTTAAGTTGAAGCAAAATTTCCCATAGGAATGGACTGAAAACCAATTAATCCGTTCTGGCTGTTTTTTTGTTATGTAGAGGTGCGTTTGTACATTGAAGCATTAGCTCCCATAGGAACTAATGCAAAGCTGGTTAATACGTACTCTACCACTAGGGGAATTTTTTTTAAAAAAAATCTAAGATGACCTAAGGTTAAAAAAAGAGCAGGAAAGGTTTTTTTTTTCCTGTTCTTATCTTGGATTTCTGTTCTCAAGTAGAAGCAAAATTTAGCAAATGGAGCTGTTCTTAAGTTGGATTGTTCTTAAGTAGGGACGTTCTTAAGTAGAGACCCCACTGTATTAGAAAGGAACTGAGAACCGTAGATTTTTGGTTTCATGGAGTACAACAGACGATGGAATTGATGCCGGGTGAAAGTCCTTGGAAGAGCGGAAAGATAACCATGTGGCAGTGACAGCCGGCAATGGATTTTACGCACAACTGGGTGAGAACAAAATTTTCTGTGTGTTAACAACACAATTACAGCCAGATAGTGCTTTTTTTACTTTGTATATATTTTTAAAGTTTAAATACTTTTGCATGTTTGCTGTGGGTTTTTCAGGCTCTTTGGCTGTGTTTTGAAGGTTGTTCTTCCTAATATTTTGCCAATGTTTCTGGCCGGCATCTTCAGAGGACAGGAGTCGGAATTATTTGCTCTGGTGCAGTTCCGACTCCTGTCCTCTGAAGGTGCCGGCCACCAAGAGTGGCGAAACGTTAGCAAGAACAACCTTCAGAACACAGCCAAAGAGCCCGAAAAACCCACAACAACTACCAACATGAAATACAGTATGAGATATGCAGGAAAAGGGGAAACCAAGAAGAAATTCAGGCAATTTCCTGAGAATATTTTTGAACCCAAAATCATCATCAGTATACCTCACACAAGACTCCTCAAAATCATACACACACAGTTTTCCCAGTGTAGGAAACGGGCAGCCCCTCTCCCCAGGGGCTCTCCTGCCCCCATTGCTGTGAGTGGGAAGAGCATGAGGAGAATTGAGGGTCAGGATTCAGGTCAGGGCCTGGTTCATGTGTCAGGAACTTCCCTCTCTAGCAGGGGCATCAGCAGCCACCTTGGCTGCCAGATGGCATCCTTCAGTCTCGAAAGACTATGGTACCGTGCTCTGTATGGAGGGCTTGGAACAGCGTCTAGTGTGGCTGAGAAGGCCAATTCGAGAGTGACAGTCCCTTCCACACTGAAGACAAATCCAATCTGTCCCCTGTCCGGCTCCCTGGTTTTGCTGCTTTTGTGACTTCCTCTTTGCCTCGGCCTGCTGGGCAAGGGTCTCTTCAAATTGGGAGAGGCCGTAATGCACCACCTGCCTCCAGGCTGAACACTCAGATGTCAGGTTTTCCCATCTGTTGAGGTCTATTCCTAAGGCCTTCAGATCTCGCTTGCAGATGTCCTTGTATCGCAGTTGTGGTCTCCCTCTGGGGCGCTTTCCCCACACTAATTCTCCATAGAGGAGATCCTTTGGAATCCGACCATCAGCCATTCTCACGACGTGCCCGAGCCAGCGTAGACGTCGCTGTTTCAGTAATGTGTTCATGCTGAAAATTCCAGCTCGTTCTAGGACTGCTCTGTTTGGAACTTTGTCCTGCCAGGTGATGCCAAAAATCTGTTGGAGGCAACGCATATGGAAGGTGTTCAGCTTCCTCTCCTGGATGGGCCACATAGAAATGAAGTATCATCATCAACAACAACATTCCCAGCTATCTTCCAACCTACCCACTCCTACTCTTCCCTCCGACTTACAACCCTCGCAGGAGCTGGGAGGGATGCAGGTGGTGGGGTCTTGGGGCTGGCTCCCCCCTCCTATCGTGATGCCTGGGTTGGTCTGGAATGGATGCTTCAAAGCCATTGGCTTTACAAAAGACCTGCCTCCCACCCACCCCGAGATGCAAAGGCTGAAATGATCCCTGTGAGGAGGGACTCCTTCTGGGTTGCATTTCTCTTTTTATTTTCTCCAGCCCTCCTCCTTCTTCTGACTCTTCTCAAAGCCCCCTCCGTCCGTCAAGAGGAACCTCCAAAATCAGAGACTGTTGGAGAGGTCCCAGCTCCTGCGAGGGTTGTTTCGTCTTCAGAAATGAGGAGCTGGCCTTTGGGAAATGGGCAGGCCCTGAAGGGGGCCTTCAGGAGCCAACCCCAGAAAGGGCTCTTCCTGGCAGCCAGGAGAAAACTTTCCAGCAGAGATCTCCTTTCTTGGGGGGACCAGAGGATCTGGCCCGCAGGATCTACCCCTCCAGTGCTGGCCCGGAAGGGGGGAGGGGAAAAGAGGCAGAGGCCGCCTGGCTGGAGGGCAAAGGGGCCTGGATCTAGCCTCCTTCACTCCCAGCCAACCCCCTATCTTCCCCCGCTCCAAGCCCCATTTCTCTGGGGGCCCTCCTATGCCTTCATGCCTATACAGGAACTTCCCCTAAGGATCCAGACGGAGGTGGGTGATGGCCCTGGGGGGAAAGGAAGGAGAAGGGGGTGTCCCTAGAAAGATATTCTCCCAAAGGGGAGAAATATACCCCACACTCCTTGGGGGGACGGGGGCCTCTCCGTTCCTCATCTCCTCCTTGGGGGAGGGGGATCTTTAATGGGGCTTGTTTTCGTGTGTGTTTGTGTTTGCGGGGGAAAGCAGGAGGGACCCCACAAGCAAGGCCCCTGGGCCCCCTCCGTGTGTGTGTGTGTGTGTGTGTGTGTGTGTGTGTGTGTGTGTGTGTGTGTGTGTGTGTGTGTGTGTGTGTGTGTGTGTGTGTGTGTGTGTGTGTGTGTGTGTGTGTGTGTGTGTGTGTGTGTGTAGTGTTTTTTTGGTGAGATCACTCAGGCTTGCGTCTCCCTCCTTCCAACTTCTCCAGCCAAAGTCTGAGCACAACCCCCCCCAAGGAAACCCCTTTTGTTCCAAAGCTTGGGGGAAATTCCTGGAAAGCCCCAAATGGAGAGGGGGGGCTGTTTTGGTAGTGGGAGGAGGAGGAAGCTGCAATGGGGGTTGGGTGTAGGGGTGGGGGGTAGGAAGAGGACCAGAGGAATGGGGCTTGGAGGGGGAAAAAGATAGGGGGTTGGCAGAGAGGCTGGACCCAGTCCCGTTTGGCTGCCCTCCGGCCAGGCAGCCTCTGCCCCTTTTCTCCCTCTCAACCCCCTCTGCCCTTTCTCCCCCAGCCAGCCCTGGAGGGGTAGACAGGAGGGGGGAGCCCAGCTGCAACACCCCACAACCTGCATCCCTCGAACTGATGCTCTACAAACCGATTGGGACACACCTCACTGGAGGTGGAGGCTGCAGGCTCAGAAGCCACAGGGACTCCTAATGCCCGAACATTCTGAGCCCAGAGGCTAAATACTCAAAGCTAAGTTTTCTTAATTTTTGGGTTAGAAAAGAGTCTGTGTGGGTCTTATAAACAAAGGTGTCTTATAAATGGAAAAAGACAGTATTTTTTTTAAGAATGGGTTTATCAATCTTCCTCACCTCTTCCCCAAAGTTTTCTTTGGAAAAAAAATGTTATCCAAAATTTCCTCCCTTCCACGCATTTCTAAACATTTTCATATTAAATCCTTATTGTTGGTTATAATACCTGAAATATATCTCAATTGATTTGCTATATAATAACATTTAGTAATGGTTATCTGACAACCTTCTTTTTCTAATATCTACCAAGATTTCTTATTAATCCTAGCTTTCTTACTATTATTGCAATACGTATGAATCATCACTTGCCATTATTTTAACTACTTACCCGAAATCTTTATTGGTAACATCCAGAATAGGAAATATAATTTATGGATCATGCACTTCTGCCAAACCACAAAATGTTTAATGTTTTGTATTTCTTTATCTTTTGATTTGTCTCATTCCTCAACCTATCCGAATTCATTTTAAATACATCTTGTAAATTCCAAGTCATCTTTAGCGCGGTGTGCTTTGGAAATGAAAAAGAAAAGGCCGAGGAGGTCTGTTCAGGGGGTTGGTGGTCTGGTGGGTGAGCTTTCCTTCATTAGGGTCAACTGTGAAATTCCAGCCTGGTGTGTAAGCTATGGAGACCTCCAGAACTCTTCATCAGCCCCAGTGCTTATGGTAGAGTGGCAGTTTTTTAGCAGCGCCTGTTGCCGAAGCTCCAGTTCCAGGAGTAAAGAAAATCAGGCAAGGCTATCGATATGGTAAAAGGCAACATCCTAGCCAGTTTCAAGAATATTGTTTTGTATTCACGAAGGCTTTCACAACCAGGATCTAATGGTCGTTGTGGGTTTTTCGGGCTTCTTGGCCGTGTTCTGAAGGTGGTTCTTCCTAACGTTTCGCCAGTCTCTGTGGCCGGCATCTTCAGAGGACAAACTGTGCTCTGGTGCAGTTTGGCTAGGGTGTGGAGTATTTATGGCTGTGAGATGGGATGATTAGTGTGTATTGTTGTGGGTGTATTGTTTTCTGTGGATGGGTGATTAGTGGGTGTATTGTTGTGATAAGGAGATTGTCACTGTGGTTGATGGTAGTGATCCCCTTGACCTTGTGGTTGGGTAGAGTTCGTGACCTTTTGCCTGCTGTATTTTTGAGAGCTGGGAGCCAAGTTTTGTTGAGTTTCGAACTTTCTTCTTTTTTGTTGAGGTTTTTCTGGTGCTTGTGGATTTCAATGGCTTCCCTGTGCAGTCTGGCATAATGATTGCTGGTGTTGTCCAGTATTTCTGTATTTTGAAATAGAATTTCATGTCCAGTTTGTTTTAGGGCATGTTCAGCTACTGCAGATTTTTCTGGTTGTTTTAGTCTGCAGTGTCTCTCATGAGACACTCTCATGAGACACTCTCTCAGACTGCACAGGGAAGCCATTGAAATCCACAAGCACCAGAAAAACCTCAACAAAAAAGAAGTTTGAAACTCAACAAAACTTGGCTCCCAGCTCTCAAAAATACAGCAGGCAAAAGGTCACGAACTCTACCCAACCACAAGGTCAAGGGGATCACTACCATCAACCACAGTGACAGACAATCTCCTTATCACAACAATACACCCACTAATCACCCATCCACAGAAAACAATACACCCACAACAATACACACTAATCATCCCATCTCACAGCCATAAATACTCCACGCCCTAGCCAAACTGCACCAGAGCACAGTTTGTCCTCTGAAGATGCCGGCCACAGAGACTGGCGAAACGTTAGGAAGAACCACCTTCAGAACACAGCCAAGAAGCCCGAAAAACCCACAACAACCAATATTGTTTTGGAATATCGTCAGTGGCAAAAGAACAAAATGGTGGGTGGTCTCAGTTTGTTGGTGTCTTAACTGAGGCTCTGGAGGTAACTTTGATGCCATTTCCCATGTTGAAGTCAGTGCCACTTACATATTCATCTATTTAACACTATAATTCATCTGGTCCCAAAGCCTAATCACTTCGATTACTGTTTATTTATTTTTATTTATTTATTTATTTATTGTATTTATACCCCGCCTATCTAGTCATTTGCTTAGTCATTTAGTGGTGTCCAACTCTTTGTGACATCTTCATTGATGACCTGCAGAGAGAATTTCGTCATTCCATCTTTCTAATTTTCCCGAGCTTATCCTTAATGTGTGTTACTGTATATCTAAATTATAATGGATCACTTGTTGAATTGCCTGCTTTTGTAGCTTGTCGAAAGTGCTGTAACCATGGTTTAGGTTTCTGGCTATGAAGCCAGAGGTCACGAGTTTGATTCCCCACTTCGCCTCCTTGACGGGTGCTGGACCTGATGATCCCTAGGGACCTCTTCTGGCTCTTAAGGAGTGGTTTTACCAGTTCCACACCTTGCATGGCTCAGCAGGAAGGGATTCAAACCATGGTCTTCAGTCCAGTCCATCACTATCCACTATACCACACAGGGTTCCTAAATCTCAATTGCCAATATCAGATCATGGCAATCCATCAATCAATGAACAGCCAGCCGACTGCCGTCCTCGGAGCAACCCCCGGGCAGCCAGGAATAGGGTCCTTCTGGCTGCCTCCTCTCCCCTTGCGGCCCCTAACCTGGTGACAAAGAGGCGCTTCCCCCAGCCCATCTGTGGGGCGCTCTTGATGATGGGGTCTGGCTAGAACTGCCAGATACATGGGTACCAAAAGGAGGACATAGAAAAATAAAAAAAGATGACAGAGGATGTATTAAATATTCATTTGAATTGTTCTGGATTAATCCCACAATCAATACAATTTTATTACAATAGCTGCCAATAAATGTCTCTTAAGAAACAGTAATGGTAAAAATAAATATAAATTCAGTGGAGGCTTTTTTTCAAAATACAAAAAAAATTTATACAGCCAATTGTACAATTATTACCTTAAAAATCTTTATTAATTATACCACATATTTCTCGGAGGAGCCAAATTTTCACAGATCTTCATTAGCAATCACATATGCATCAAACAGTTCACAGATAATATTCTTCAAATTGGACTTCCAAGTGGGAGCAAAGCAAATAAACCTAAATCCACCCTGGCCTGGCTGCACAATCCCCCAGCCAGTCACACTCTGCACAGGCTCAGAGGCAAACTTGCTAATCTGGATACCCAAATAGGCTCCAGTGCAGTCTGAGAGAAAACAATGCTGGGGAAAGCCAAACAAGGCAGCCTCCCCTCCCCTGAGGGTCATCAGTTCAAGCCTGGGGAGTGTGGGAGTTGGAGTCCCCAAAAGGGACTTTGAACACACCCAGTCCGGGCGCTTGCCTTCCTATTGATGCCCTTGGGTGCTGCTTGCTCCTGGGTGGTGCGCCACTTGCACTGCCTTTCTGGTCTCCATGTGGGCTGGACGGGCATGGCGGATCGCAGTGCAGCAGCCACCACAGTGGGAGGGGCCGAGGGCTGCACTCCAGCACCAGCGGCAGGTAATGGGTGGATGAAGGTGGGAAAAGACAGGGGGTCCTTCCACCTCTCCCCCTCCCATCCAAAAGTATAACATAAAATATACAAAAGCCAGACATTTTAAACATTTTTATCTTTGCCTGCTGGACGGAGGACATTAGGTTAAATGGAACACATGTCCTCCTTTTGCCGGACATTGGGCAACTCTAGGTCTAGCCTGTTTGATCTAGGCTCATAAGCCGCCTGGCCAAGAAGACAGCGTGTCCTAAAAGGCGGATTAAAAACAAATGGGCTAAATCACAAGCAGGATCAGTCTGGCCCAGTGGGAGAAAGGTCCAGAGGGGCCTTGTGGGGCCAGGACATATCTGGGAAGGGGGTCCAGCTTGTCCCACGGGGCCTCCCAACAAGTGGGGTGAGGCGCTGGCTTCTGTTTCAGTGTGTGTCAATTTGTTAAATAATATATATCTATATATTTAGAGAGAGCCTGATGGAAGAAAGCACGAGAGCCAGGCGCTTTCCCCCTCTCACCTTCCCCAGAGAGCACGCCAGAGGAAGGCATGGGCTGAAGGGTGTGCTGGCCTTTTCCCCACTTACCTTCCGCGGATCTCGGCCGTTGTGTCGCTGGAGAGGCAGGCCAGTGAAGCTGTGTGGTGGAAAAAATGACGATGAAGGCAAGCGAAAGAGCGGCTCCAGCTGCTCCCTCCTTCTTGAAGGGGGTGTGTGAGGGGCTCTTTCATGCTCCTTGGTCGCTCTGGGCACCCTTCCCCAAGTGTCCCCCCTCAGTTGAAAAGCCCCCTCCTTGGGATCATGCAAGGGAAGATTGGGGGCTCCCAATAAAAAGTGGGTTGGGGGAGGGAGGACTGGAAGGGGTGGAGCCTCAAAGGGGGGCAGAAACAGGAGAGGGGAGACCCACATGGGGGTTGCAAAAGCCTCCTGATTCCTCCCGCCCTCCAACTGGGTCTGCCAAGCATTTCACGAGCCATTCACATGTTGGGATATGTCCAAGGAGCCATAATTTCTAAGAACTCAAGAGCTGTGCCTGTGGCCCCAGCCTCAGCCCAAACATTAGAATCTCCCAGGACAAGAACCCTCAGGGACCTCAACGCCAATGCTGAGACAAGGCCTGTCTCTGGACAGGAGAGTGCTGGGTTGCAAGGAACATGGTAAGCCAGCATCCTCTCAAAGCTGTCTCTGGCTCACACTGACACATGGAATGTGTAGGATCTTAGTTTAGGGCTCCATCTTGTGGCTATTAAGGGGTACAACAGTGGTGCTTAGCCTAACCAAACATTGTTCTGTGATTCTCTCTCTGCGCATGTGTGGAATTTCTGGAATGTGTAGAACACGATGTTTCATTGGCTATCTCTTATCTTTTATTTAAATGATGATACTTAATAAAAGGACATGCCTCTGGGGAGGAGGAGGAACACTTTGTTAACAGGATTCGTTGTTAACAGGCAGACATCCTCCTCACCGGTGATATGCTTCATAACTAAAGACTGCAGTCTGCCTGTTTTATTCTATCAGAGATCTCTCCCTGGTATTTAATTCAACTGTTGCCTGAGGATGGTCCTCAAGTAACGGTTCCCTGGGAATTATTAATTATTCCCTACAGGAATGCAGGGAATGCTTGTCAGATTTGTGGATGAGATTAAATTTGGTAGAATCAGGAATACCTGGAAAGACTGAAACAAATGATCTTGATATGCTGGAGCACTGGGCTGAAATCTCCAAAATTGGAACAGATCGTAAAGCGGGCATTGTGCTAGCACCTAGAAAACAAGGCAGTAATAACTAGAAGCCAACATGGATTTGTCAAGTCCAAATCCTGCCAAACTTATTCAATCACTTTTCTTGATCATGTCACCTCCCTGATATATACTGTAGATGTATTCTATGTTAACTTCAGCAAAGCTTTTGACCAAGTGCTCCATAATCTTCTAATTGATACAGTTAGCTACAGAATCGTACTCAGAGGATGATGATTAATGGCGCCTTCACTAACTGGGAGAAGGTCACAAGTGGGGTACCCAAGACTCTGTCCTGGGTTGGGGATGCAGATAATGCTAATCAAATCTGTGAATATCACAAAATTGGGTGGAGTAGTTATTATCCTGGAAGACAGAAAAAAATTCAAAATGAGCTTCATAGGCTGGAGCCCTGGGCTGAAAGCAACAGAATGAAATTTGAAGATGAGAAGTGCAAAGTACTGCACATAAGAAAAAGAAACCAATTGCAGTTACAAGATGGGGGATACATGGCTCAGCAAAACTATGAACGAGAAGGATCTGGGAATTGTTGTGCATCACAAACTAAATAAGAGCCAACAGTTTCATGTGGCTACAAAAAAGGCCAGTGCATTTTATGCTCACTGTGAGTTCGTTGATGGGAACTCAGATGACTTTTCTGAGTGAAGTTCTTTCCACATTCCATGCATTTATATGGTTTCTCCCCTGTGTGAGTTCTTTGATGGGAACTCAGGTGACTGCTCTGACTGAAGCTTTTTCCACATTCCATGCATTTATATGGTTTCTCCCCAGTGTGAGTTCTTTGATGGGAACTCAGGTGAACTCCTTGACTGAAACTCTTTCCACATTCCATGCATTTATATGGTTTCTCCCCAGTGTGAGTTCTTTGATGTGAACTCAGGGCACTGCTGTGATTGAAGCTCTTCTCACATTCCATGCATTTATATGGTTTCTCCCCAGTGTGAGTTCTTTGATGGGATCTCAGGTGACTGCTATGACTGAAGCTGTTTCCACATTCCATGTATTTATATAGTTTCTCCTCAGTGTGAGTTCTTTGATGTTTACTCAGGGCACTGCTGTCAGTGAAATTCTTCCCACATTCCATGCATTTATATGGTTTCTCCCCAGTGTGAGTTCTTTGATGTATACTCAGGGCACTGCTGTGACTGAAACTCTTCCCACATTCCATGCATTTATATGGTTTCTCCCCAGTGTGAGTTCTTTGATGGGAACTCAGGTGAACTCCTTGACTGAAACTCTTTCCACATTCTATGCATTTATATGGTTTCTCCCCAGTGTGAGTTCTTTGATGTAAACTCAGGGCACTGCTCTGACTGAAGCATTTCTCACATTCCATGCATTTATATGGTTTCTCCCCAGTGTGAGTTCTTTGATGGGAACTCAGGGAACTGCTGACAGTGAAACTCTTCCCACATTCCATGCATTTATATGGTTTCTCCCCAGTGTGAGTTCTTTGATGGGAACTCAGGTGAACTCCTTGACTGAAACTCTTTCCACATTCCATGCATTTATATGGTTTCTCCCCAGTGTGAGTTCTTTGATGTGAACTCAGGGCACTGCTGTGATTGAAGCTCTTCTCACATTCCATGCATTTATATGGTTTCTCCCCAGTGTGAGTTTTTTGATGTGTACTCAGATGAGTGCTTTGACTGAAGCTCTTTCCACGTTCCATGCATTTATATAGTTTCTCCCCAGTGTGAGTTCCTTGATGTTTACTCAGGGCACTGCTGTGACTGAAACTCTTCCCACATTCCATGCATTTATATGGTTTCTCCCCAGTGTGAGTTCTTTGATGTAAACTCAGGGCACTGCTCTGACTGAAGCATTTCTCACATTCCATGCATTTATATGGTTTCTCCCCAGTGTGAGTTCTTTGATGGGAACTCAGGGAACTGCTGACAGTGAAACTCTTCCCACATTCCATGCATTTATATGGTTTCTCCCCAGTGTGAGTTCTTTGATGGGAACTCAGGTGAACTCCTTGACTGAAACTCTTTCCACATTCCATGCATTTATATGGTTTCTCCCCAGTGTGAGTTCTTTGATGTGAACTCAGGGCACTGCTGTGATTGAAGCTCTTCTCACATTCCATGCATTTATATGGTTTCTCCCCAGTGTGAGTTTTTTGATGTGTACTCAGATGAGTGCTTTGACTGAAGCTCTTTCCACGTTCCATGCATTTATATAGTTTCTCCCCAGTGTGAGTTCCTTGATGTTTACTCAGGGCACTGCTGTGACTGAAACTCTTCCCACATTCCATGCATTTATATGGTTTCTCCCCAGTGTGAGTTCTTTGATGTATACTCGGGGCACTGCTGTGATTGAAGCTCTTCCCACATTCCATGCATTTATATGGTTTCTGCCCAGTGTGAGTTCTTTGATGGGAACTCAGGTGACTGCTCTGACTGAAGCACTTTTCACATTCCATGCATTTATATGGTTTCTCCCCAGTGTAAGTTCTTTGATGGGAACTCAGGTTACTGCTCTGACTAAAGTTCTTTCTACATTCTATGCATTTATATGGGTTTCTCCCCAGTGTGAGTTCCTTGATGGGAACTCAGGTTACTGCTCTGACTAAAGCTGTTTCCACACTGTAGGCTTTTCTACTGTCTCTCACCTCTCAGGGATGTTTCACGTGAAATACAATCATGATGCTCTTTCCTTGTTCAATGCATTGGCTTTGTTTCTCCTCTGGGTGGACTTTGTCAGGTCTATTGTTATATGAGGTTCCCTTGAATGTTTTTTTCTGCCCAGGGAACCTTTTCTCTTTTATTTCCCCCCTGTTGATTTTTTCAGATGATCAGAAGTGCATCAACCTATATAGCAGATGCTGGAGATTTCTTTTTCCCTCTTGTTGTCCAGCCTCCTTTTTTTCAGTTTTTCGCCATTTGTCCTCTTCATCACCTGATGGAGAGAGAAAAAGAGATGAAAGAAGATTCCTATCTTTCAAAAGAGGAACCAGGGACCTGCAGACCTCTCAGCTTGACATCCATCTTAGGGAAAATTCTTGAGGAGATTACAAAGCAGACACTCTGCAAGCAACTGAAAAACAATGCAATGAGAACTAAAAACCAACATAGAAAGAAGGAAAGAAATCGATGTATTTAGCTTTGAGAAAAGAAGCCTCAGGAGAGAGACATAACAGAACTCTTTCCTAAAGATGGGGCTGAATTAATTTGGGCCCCAGCTGACAAAATTCATGTGCGCAGAGAATTAGAGATGCAGCACATAAACTCTCCCACACATTGGGTCTTTCTTCTTCAGTAGTGCGCCAATCCAGAACGGAGCTCTGCTGGCCTTTCCTTGCCTCTTCCTGCAGTCAGCCAATCATTTGCTTAGTGGGGAGAATCCTTGTCTTGCTTCCTCATCAGAGCGGTCAGCTGCTGGAGGAGGCAGAGAAGGGCAGTGCCACTTTGCAGACTGGATCACCAACAGAGAAGAAGGACCCTGGTAGTTCATGACAAATTGTGAGTGGCTCGGCCGACCTAGGGCATATGAAGAGGTTATGAATTTTGTTGGCGGTTGGAATTAATTTGGGCCCCTCTCTCCTTTCCAGACATGATAGCATTGAGCAGGGGATGGGACTTGATAGACTGATAGCCTCCTTCAAAGTAAAATGATTCTATCATTTGACACCACGGCTAGGGGACTTGTAGTTGCATAACGGGGAATGTCAGCAACGTCCTCTTCATTCCTAATCATCTTTATTACTCTGTCTGGCTAAGCAAAATAACACAGGGGGAAAGTTTCCACTGTGCTCATTAACCTTAAGAACAGCACCCTTCCAAAATGCAATTACAGCCTCTTCCATGTGCCACTTCGGATGGAAACTGTGGCAAGTTCTAAAAACTTCAAAAAAAAAAAAAAACACACTAAAACTCAACAAGATTAAGTGCTAAAATGATTCCACCACTCCCACCCTGTTAAAGGTGCTATTCCACTAGGGGAAGGGGCCAGTGTGAGTTCCCAGTTTCACCAGCCTTTGGACTCTAGGCTGAAAACTAGAAGGTGCGGAAATGGACAAAACTTCTAACCCTAGATTCCCACTTATCCCCTTATTTGGGGACAAAATACTGTTGACTGTGTACTTTAAGCCCTGCACACCATCCTGACCAGGTTAAGACACCCGAAGAGCAAAAATAGCCCACATCGCTCTGTGGCTAAGGCAGTTTCTTTAGACACTCAAACTCTTGTTTCCCCGAATATCACACTTGGGTAAACTATAAAAAGAATCATGGAATTATAGAAAAGTGAAGTTGGAAGGGGCCTAGAAGGCCATCAAGTCCAACCCCTTGCTCAATGCAGGAATTCAAACAAAGCATATCTGCCAGGTGATGATCTAAGTTTTTCTTGAATGCCTCCAGTGTTGGAGCACTCACCAACACCCAAGGTAACTGACCCCACTGTTGTACTGCTCCAATAGTTTTTTCGATATTCAAATGAAATCTGGCTTCCTTTCACTTGAGCCCATGGTTGCATGTCCTGCTCTCTGGGAAGACCGAGAACAGATCCTGCCCCTCCTTTGTATGACAGCCTTTCAAACATTTGAAAAATGCTATCATATCATCCCTCAGGCTTTTTTTCTCAAGGCTAAACATGCCCAGTTCTTTCAGCCTTTCCTACCAAGGCTTGGTTTCCAGCCCCCCGATCATCCTTGTCGCTCTCCTCTGAACTTCTTCCAATTTGTTAACGTCCTTCCTGAAGTGTGGTGTCCAGAACTGGACACAATACTCAAGGCCTCACCAGTGCTGAATAGAGGGGGGCTAGCACCTCACGGGATTTGGAAACTCTACTTCTACTAATGCAGCCTAAAAAAGCATTTGCCTTTTTTGTAGCCACATCCTGCTGTTGGCTCATATTTAGCTTGTGATCTACAATTCCAACATCCTTCTCAGTCGTAGTTTTGCTGAGCCTGGTCTCTCCCATCTTGTAACTTTGCAATTGGTTTCTTTTTCTGAGGTACCGGGCTTTGCACTATAAGCAAAAATTATTCATGATAGATGTAAGCTTTGTCCTTCTCCTAAGAGAATAAGACAGCTCAGAATAGAGAGAGTCCAGAGTTCAGTGTACTCTTATTTAGGATGAGATGAGTCCTTTTTCCCATCCAGGCTGTCCCACTGCCCAAAAATTAACCATGAGTCTTAGAGTCATTTAGATCTCTCAGAACTCAGGAAAATATTGGACTCAAGGTATTTATTTATTTATTTGATTTATTTGATTTATATCCCACCCAACTGGTATATTTATACCACTCTGAGCGGCTGAGGTAGTTAATTCGTGGCCAAAATGTTTAGTAGCAAGTCTGGTAGCAGCTTGTTCTGTTCAAGAGGCCAATCATAAGTTCTTAAGTATAATTGTTTTTTATTAGAAAAATAAAGATTTTTAAAGAATTCAGTTTATTGCAAAGCATAGCATTCAATAACATTTCCAAATATAAGTCTTTGGAAACCTAACAAACTCCAGCTATAAAAATAACACAATAAAAATAGCTAACCTAAGTAAAATTAGGAAAGGCAAGGCCTCCTCTCCATCTTCTATGAAAAACTACATCCTAACAAATTTCTGGAACTCCAAAGTCCTTCAAAAACCCATAGTCGAAATAGGCATCTCTCAAAAATCCATGATGTAAAAAAGCATCTCTGTCTCTCAGAAATCCTCCATTTTCACTCCTGTGCTGTCATCCCCCTTTTCTTCTTCTTTCAGCTGTTGACCAATCAGGATGAAGAAAAAGTTGTTTCTCCCCGCCTATATTTCTCCTGGAACCCAGGTGTTGTTTTATTTTCTTTGCAGGAATGTTTAATCTTCAGAGGCCCTCTCTGTAGTATCATAGCAACGAGATAACGGACTGGGAGCTAGGAATGAAACAGCATCTGGCTATTTCTAGAACAGACTCAAAAATGGATTCAAAATGGATTCCTTCTTCATAATTGCATAATTACATATCCCATTTAGAAAACACACTCTAACTTCAATAACACATATGATCACAATAGACACTTAATATGAGCCAGCAGTGTGATGCAGGTACACTATTTTAGGCAGGATTAACAGGAAGAGAGTCTCTAAATCCTGCGAAGTCCTGGTTCACCTCTATTCAGCATTGGTTTGGTCTCATCTACAGTACTCTGTCCTGTTCCGGACACTGCACTTCAAGAAGGATACTAACAAATTGCAGCAAGTTCAGAAGAGGCCAAGAGTGTTCCACGAATGGAGGCATACAAGGGAACATAAAAACGTTAAAAAGAGCCCTGCTGGATCAGGCCGAGGGCCCCTCTAGTCCAGCTTCCTGTATCTCACAGTGGCCCCAAGAGATGCCTCTGGGAGCCCACGAGATCCCTGTCTCCTGATCCCACCCTCTTGCATCTGGCCTTTGCAGGGGCCTTCCTTTTAAGCCTGGAGATTGTACATCCCCATCATGACTTGTCCTCCTGGAATCTGTCCAGTCTCCTTTTTGAGGTAACTAGGCCAGATGCCATCAACCGCATTATGTGACAAGGAGTTCCAAAGACTAATAACACGCTGGGTCAAGAAATATTTTCTTTTCTCTGTTCTCAGTCTCCCAACACTCCATTGGAGGGGTGTGGTATCTGGGATGAATTTTTTTTTTGCAGAAAAAGCCCCCCCCCCCAATGGATGGCTACCTTGTTGTGGCAAGGACACACAAGATGGGACAGGTCATAGTCGAGAGTTCTGAGTAAACTGCAGCAGGACCTTTGATAGCTCTGTGTTTTCCTGAATGAAAAGGGGGGAGGGGAGGCCGCATAAAAATGCGGGTGGGGGAGGAATGTTTTCAAGAATATCTCCTCACTGGGAAGATGGTGTTTTGTCAGCTGTAGGGGTGGTGCGGCCATGATGTGGAAGTGTTTCCTGGAAGGCTGGGAAAGGGGACTTCTTTTTGATACTACGGTGAAGCCTCCCTGACCTTGTCTAGATTTCCTCATGCCTGCTTGTGTTCACTCCTTGCCGAGGTGGCCACTCACTCCTTCCTTCCTTCCTTCCTTCCTTCCTTCCTTCCTTCCTTCCTTCCTTCCTTCCTTCCTTCCTTCCTTCCTTCCTTCCTTCCTTCCTTCCTTCCTTCCTTCCTTCCTTCCTCCCTCCCTCCCTCCCTCCCTCCCTCCCTCCATTTTCTCTCTTTCTTTCAACAAAAGAGCGGGAAAAGCTGTCCTGGGATACAATATCAAAAATAATAGAATGATTTCAATACGAATCCGAGGCAGATCTTTCAACATCACAGTCATCCAAGTTTATGCACCAACCACCGATGCTGAGGAGACTGAAATTGACCAATTCTATGAAGACTTACAACACCTTCTAGAACTGACACAAAAGAAAGATGTTCTTCTCATTATAGAGGACTGGAATGCTAAGGTAGGGAGTCAAGAGATAAAACAAGCTCTTTTCCAACAACCCAAGAAGCGACTCTACACTTGGAAATCACCGGGTGGACAATACTGAAACCAGATTATATTCTCTGCAGCCAAAGGTGGAGAAGCTCTATATGGTCAGCAAAAACAAGACCTGAAGCTGATTGTGGCTCTGATCATTAGCTTCTTATAGCAAAATTCAAGCTTAAACTGAAGAAAGTAGGAAAAAACACTGGGCTAGTCAGGTTTAATCTAAACCAAATCCCTTATGAATACACAGTAGAAGTGGAGAACAGATTCAAGGAACTCGATTTGGTGGACAGAGTACCTGAAGAACTATGGCTGGAGGTTCGTAACATTGTATAGGAGGCAGCAACAAAAAACATCCCAAAGAAAAGGAAATGCAAGGAAGCAAACTGGCTGTCCAACAAGGCCTTACAATAAAACCAGAGATTTGTTCAAGGAAATTGGTGATATTAAAGGAACATTTTGTGCAAATGTGTTTGCCAGTGTTTTGATTCTTAGATGTCATGGTCATATGCAAAACTGACCTCCTATTGGGACACAGGGTCTACAGAAAATCCACCCACACAGACCGGTACCTACACAAAAACACCAACCACCACCCACGACAGAAAAGAGACATAATCAAAACACAAATAAGGTATTTCTGCGATACATCAAAGGGGTCACGGACCGCATGGGGAAACTTCTGAAAAAACACAACCTACAAACAGTATTCAGACCCACCACAAAATTACAACAAATGCTACCATCAATAAAGGACAAAAGAGACCCCCTCACTACTGCAGGAGTATACCGGATACCTTGAAGTTGTGGACAGGTATATATCGGGACCACAAAACGCAGCATTCACACCAGGATCAAAGAACATGAGAGACACTGCAGATTAAAACAACTGGAAAATTCAGCAGTAGCTGAACATGCCCTTTAGCTGGACATGAAATTCTATTTCAAAATACTGAAGTACTGGAAGGCCTAAAACTAAACATGGCCTGGCACCCCATTCTGAAAAATACAACCTGCAAAAGGTCAATGAAATCTACCCAGCCACAAAAAAGACCAGCTAACGACACCCATCAATCACAGTGACAGATAATCTCTTCCACCCCCCTTATCACAACTAAAACATGCTGATCACCCCATCTCCTGAAAAAAGACTAAAAGCCATTCCCACAGTTATAAATACTATCAAACAAACACCAACAGAGCATGGACAGAGTTCCTACTCCAGTCCTCTGAAGATGCCTGTGGCGATCCCCCTTGGAGTCCCTTATTTCTTTGGGCTCCACAAAGGTAAACTCGCCCCTTTTCCGCTGCCACCAGGTATTTTCCTAATACCACTTTGAGTCCCACACACAGGAGTTGCCAACCAAAAGGGTCATGTTACTTAGGAATCATGGGTTTTGATCAAATATTCTTTTATTGTTGAACAAATCATAAGGAAAATCAATATATAACTCTTTCAGGTGTGCATAGATCATGTATTCAATCACTGGTTTTCAGAACTATTATAAGTTTTAAATCAATATATATCATGTTATGCTTAAATGTTCATTCCTGCTTCTTCAATATGATGTAAATTGTTCTATTTCATTTCCTAACTCCTTTAATTAATTCCTAAACCCTAACACTCTCTCAACATCTTCTGGTCGCTGACTCTCTATATCCCTATGTGACTCCAACTGTCTCTGTCTCTTCCAACTCTCAAACTGTCATTCTGGCTCCGCCCCTCCTGCTCTATCCATCATCTCCCCCTTAGCTGCTATGATAGACAGGCAGAAATGACGTCACCTTTGTGGGTTCCACTACAATGCCGGCCACAGACTGGCGAAACAGCAGGAAAAACAACCTCCAGAACATGGCCAAAGAGCCCGAAAAACAACAACGAAAACAGATTGATTATGTTCTCTGCAGCCAAGGATGTAGAAGATCTATCGTTTTCGTTTAGTCATTTAGTCGTGCCCGACTCTTCGTGACCCCATGGACCAAAGCACGCCAGGCCCTTCTATCTTCCACTGCCTCCCGGAGTTGTGTCAGATTCATGTTGGTTGCCTCGATGACACTGTCCAACCATCTCGTCCTCGGTCGTCCCCTTCTCCTCTTGCCTTCACATTTTCCCAACATCAAGGTCTTTACCAGGGAGTCCTCTCTTCTCATGAAATGGCCAAAGTATTGGAGCCTCAGCTTCAGGATCTGTCCTTCCAGTGAGCACTCGGGGTTGATTTCCTTTAGAATTGATAGGTTTGTTTTCTTTGCAGTCCAGGGGACTCTCAAAAGTCTCCTCCAGCACCACAATTCAAAGGCATCAATTCTACGGTGGTCAGCTTTCTTTATGGTCCAGCTCTCACTTCCATACATCACTACAGGGAAAACCATAGCTTTGAATATTCGGACTTTTGTTGGCAAGGTGATATCTCTGCTTTTTAAGATGCTGTCAAGGTTTTTCATCGCTTTCCTCCCAAGAAGCAGGCGTCTTTTAATTTCGTGGCTGCTGTCTCCATCTGCAGTGATTATGGAGCCCAAGAAAGTAAAATCTGTCCTTGCCTCCATATCTTCCACTTCTATTTCCCAGGAGGTGATGGGACCAGTGGCCATGATCTTAGTTTTTTTGATGTTGAGTTTCAGACCGTTTTTTGCACTCTCCTCTTTCACCCTCATTACAAGGTTCTTTAGTTCCTCCTCACTTTCTGCCATCAGAGTGGTATCATCTGCATATTGGAGGTTGTTGATATTTCTTCCGGCAATCTTAATTCCAGTTTGGGATTCCTCCAGTCCAGCCTTCCGCATGATGTATTCTGCATATAAATTGAATAAGCAGGGGGACAATATACAGCCTTGTCGTACTCCTTTCCCAATTTTGAATCAATCAGTTGTTCCATATCCAGTTCTAACTGTTGCTTCCTGTCCCAAATATAGGTTTCTCAGGAAATGGATAAGGTGGTCAGGCATGCCCATTTCTTTAAGGACTTGCCATAGTTTGCTGTGGTCCACACAATCAAAGGCTTTTGCATAATCAATGAAGCAGAAGTAGATGTTTTTCTGGAACTCTCTGGCTTTCTCCATAATCCAGCGCATATTAGCAATTTGGACTCGAGTTCCTCCGCCCCTTCGGAATCCTGCTTGTACTTCTGGAAGTTCTCGGTCCACATATTGCTGAAGCATAACCTTGCTAGCATGTGAAATGAGTGCAATTGTCCGGTAGTTGGAGCATTCTTTGGCACTGCTCTTTGGGATTGGAATGTAGACTGATCTTTTCCAGTCCTCTGGCCACTGTTGAGTTTTATTTATTTATTTATTTTTATTTATTTATTTGATTTTTACCCCGCCCCTCTAGACCATGTCTACTCGGGGCGGCTTACAAAATAAAACAAAACAGTATAAAAATATATAAAATCATAAAAATTACAACTACAGTTTTCCAGACTTGCTGGCATATTGAAAGTAGCACCTTAACAGCATCATCTTTTAAGATTTTAAATAGTTCCACTGGAATGCCATCACCTCCACTGGCCGGTCAACAACTACTTTATTTGGCTTGTCCGGGATATCCAAATCTTTCTGATATAATTCCTCTGTGTATTCTTGCCACCTCTTCTTGATGTCTTCTGCTTCTGTGAGGTCCCTTCCATTTTTGTCCTTTATCATGTCCATCTTTGCACAGAAGGTTCCTCTGATATCTACAATTTTCTTGAACAGATCTCTGGTTTTTCCTTTTTTGTTATTTTCCTCTATTTCTTTGCATTGTTCATTTAAGAATGCCCTCTTGTCTCTCCTTGCTATTCTTTGGAAGTCTGCATTCAATTTTCTGTAGCTTTCCCTTGTATTTAGTTTCCCTTCTCTGCTATTTGTAAGGCCTCGTTGGGCAGCCACTTTGCTTTCTTGCATTTCCCTTTCTTTGGTATGGTTTTTGTTGCTGCTTCCTGTATAATGTTTCGAGCCTCTATCCAAAGTTCTTCAGGCACTCTGTCCACCAAATCTAGTTCCTTAAATCTGTTCTTCACTTCCACTGTGTATTCATAAGGGATTTGGTTTAGATTATACCTGAGTAGCCCAGTGGTTTTTCCTACTCTCTTCAGTTTAAGCCTAAATTTTGCTATGAGTAGCTGATGATCAGAGCCACAATCAGCTCCAGGTCTTGTTTTTGCTGACTGTATAGAGCTTCTCCATCTTTGGCTGCAGAGAATATAATCAATCTGATTTCGATGTTGCCCATCTGGTGATTTCCATGTGTAGAGTCGCCTCTTGTGTTGTTGGAAAAGACTGTTTGTGATGACCAGCTTGTTCTCTTGACAAAACTCTATTAGCCTTTGTCCTGCTTCGTTCTGAACTCCAAGGCCAAACTTCCCTGTTGTTCCTTTTATCTCTTGGCTCCCTACTTTAGCATTCCAGTCCCCTAGAATGAGAAGAACATCTTTCTTTGGTGTCAGTTCTAGAAGGTGTTGTAAATCTTCATAGAATTGTTCAATTTCAGTCTCCTCAGCAATGGAGGTTGGTGCATAAACTTGGATTATTGTGAGGTTGAAAGGTCTGCCTTGAATTCGTATTGACATCATTCTATCATTTTTGAGATTATATCCCATTACAGCTTTTCCCACTCTTTTGTTGACTATGAGGGCTACTCCATTCCTTCTACGGGATTCTTGCCCACAATAGTAAACATGATAGTCATCTGCGTTGAATTCACCCATTCCCGTCCATTTTAGTTCACTGACGCCCAGGATGTCAATGTTTATTCTTGCCATCTCCTGTTTGACCACCTCCAGCTTCCCAAGGTTCATAGATCTTACATTCCAGGTTCCTATGCAGTATTTTTCTTTGCAGCATCGAACTTTCCTTTCACTTCCAGGCACGTCCACAGCTGAGCGTCCTTTCGGCTTTGGCCCAACCACTTCATTAGCTCTGGAGCTACTTGTACTTGTCCTCCGCTCTTCCTCAGTAGCATGTTGGATGCCTTCTGACCGGAGGGTCCCATCTTCCAGCGTCATATCTTTTAGCCTTTTGTTTCTGGTCATGGGGCTTTCTTGGCAAAGATACTGGAGTGGAATTGCCGGTTCCTACCCCAGGTGGATTGCGTTTAGTCGGAACTCTCCACTATGACCTGTCCGTCTTGGGTGGCCCTGCACGGCATAGCTCATAGCTTCTCTGAGTTGCTCAAGGCCCTTCGCCATGACAAGGCAGCAATCCGTGAAGGGGTTAGAAGCTCTATACGGTCAGCAAAAACAAGACCTGGAGCTGATTGTGGCTCTGATCAGCAGCTTCTTATAGCAAAGTTCAAGCTGAAACTGGAGAGAGTAGGAAAAAACACTGGGCTAGTCTGGTATAATATAAACCAAATCCCAGAGGAAGTGAAGAACAGATTTAAGGAACTCAATTTGGTGGACAGAGTGCCTGAAGAACTTTGGATAGAGGCTCATAACATTGTACAGGAGGCAGCAACAAAAACCATCCCAAAGAAAAGGAAATGCAAGAAAGCAAAGTGGCTGTCAAACTAGGCCTTACAAATAGCAGAGAAGGGAAACTAAATACAAGGGAGTTGTACTCATCATAATTTTTAATTAATTCCAAAGGCATCTCAGCGTAGATCTCTGCTAGTCCTCCACTAATTTGAGATCTCAGCACTATCATTCTTTCAGATCCCCTCACATCAAAATCTTCACATGCACTCTGAAACATCACCATAAATGATTCAGTGTCATCCCCTTTTCTAAATACTGGGAATCTTTTCAGGTCTGCCTTTGACAAATGCCTCTCCTTAGAATTAGATTGGCCATCGTTATTATTAGCCTGCACTGCCAGCTCCAGCCTCCTAATTTCAAATGCCATTTGCTCTTTTTCTAAGGCAATTCTTTCTAGTTCCAAATTCTTATCTATCTGTCTCATTTCCAGTTGTCTTTCCTCAGATCTGGCTTTTATTTCTAGCTGCAATTTCCACTTTCTGAATTTTATAGAGTCCTCCTCCCTTGAGGCCCTCATACCTTGATCTGAGGTACTTTCTTCCTCAGAATCCCCATTTCCTTTATCTGACCCAACTGCCAATTCAATGGGTACAATTTCAGCTTTCTTTCCTCTTGTGGAAAGCATGTTTCTTTACTCAGGCTTATTATTCAGTTTTCAAGCCTCGATTTAAAAAGCACACTTTTTTCCTGTCAGTGAGAGTCAGTGTTATAAAGTTGCTTCCAGCCAGGCCTTTCACCAAAGACAGAGTTTCTCTCCCTGCCTCATGCCCCAAAATAACTCAAAATAACAGCTTCACCCTTTCCTAGGTTTAGCTGACTTGAGCTCCCTCAGCTTATCTGCCCTTGGCCTCCGCTTTGTTCCCTCAGAACTCTCTCCTTTGAGCTCAGGACAAGCTAGACAACCAGCCACAGATTCTGCTTGGGGTAACTCTTTCCAGAAATGGTTTCCACAGACCCATTCCCTATCTTAGCCACCCCAATCTGAGTTTCAGAGCCTTTCCACTGGACTTTCTCCCCTTGAGAAAAGTCCTAGGAAGTTACCCACTCGTCCACTCAGATTCCCTGACTAAAGATCTTTTCTGCTCTGGGCACCTTTCTGTTCTCAGGCTTTAATGGATCAAGCACGCATCCCACTCGCTGGACACCAGTTTATGTAGCGGGCACGCTGGAGCCTCTATTATCTCAGGCCTCCAATATGTGCTCACTCCTCTTCTCAAGTAGCTGCCACCAGGTATTGCTGCTTCAATACCAAATATTCACTGACACTTATATTTACTTTAAAACTTAAACTTATTTGATTACATAAAAGAAATAAATAAATCACAAGTAGATAATCAATTTCTTTCAATCACTGAACTCTCTAATACACAGACCCTGCTCTCACTGTTAGCCTGGCATACAGTGTCTGTGCTCCTGCCATTCCCATGGTAACAGACTAATGTCTGAAGCGTAGGGTTATTGAATAACAAGAGTACATTAAAGGGATGCTAAGATTCATATTTTCAGCCGCTCTCACATTGGGGCAGACCTCAGAGGAATGGCCTTAGGAGCAGATTCTTTTTCCAGGAGTGGTCCGGACACCCATAACATTTGCAAAAAGAGAGGCATATAGGCATCCCCTTCTCCATCTTCCCCACCCCCTTCCAAGGGATGCTTGGCAGAAAAGGCCTAATGGGGTGTCCTTCAGTCGGCAGTCTGTTGCCATGGAAACTTAATCACGGATGTATCGTGACTTCATCCCAACAAGGAGCCGGAGTGTGTGTGGAGAAAAGAGAAGGGTTCAGTGATCAGATCCTTTGTAAAATGATAGTGTGGGACCAGCCCTTGAAAGTAGGCAGAGGGAGTGGATTTTATGGTGCAGTGGAGGAGAGTAAGGTATGGAAACCATGTGCCTGGCTTCCTCATGAGGAGTCACTGGATTTCCCTCCCCCTCCCCCCCTTATAATTTCATGAAGTTGGTGGCTTGTGATGAGACGCGGCCTTTGAAGCTTCTTCCAGCTGCTGGGTTTGTGAGGTTGAAGTGGAAAGCCATGAAGGAAAAAACAACAACAAAATGGTGGCAATGAGGTTGACTTTTGAGACATCCAGTCTCTTGTTGGCTGTTTCGAAAGCCAGATGGAAAAACTGCACCTTGGTGGAACACAGAATGGCAAGAACTTTTGGGGCCACCTCTGTAAAGGCCCTGCTTTTGTTGAGGGTGGGTCTTCTTCACCTTACGTGCTGTTGGAGAGGGAAGCTGTGCGTGATCCGGAAGCGTCACCCCAGGGGTGTGTACATGTTGGGAGAAGCACCTTCCACCGCCTGGGTTTAGCTTTCCACGGTTTGCCTCCATTCCTTCAACGGCCACCTTCCAGCGCTGCCTGGTTTGAATATTTAGAGGTTACGGGTGGGGTGGGGTGTGTACCGTGGGAGATATTTGCTTCCCTTGCTACTCACCCAAGCAGAGCCATTTTTCTTTGTGCTAATTTATGGGCAAGGCCCCTGCAAGGCTATATTTGTGTGATCTGCTGAACAGTCCATCTTATATCAGTGATGTTGCTTTATGGAAGGTAGGCATTTTGTGGAGGAGTCTGTTTTTTTCTCTCTCTCTTTGTTCTGGCTCGTCACATGGCCTAGTGGGAGGGCCTTATAGTTTGAATCCTGATTTTACTGGAGCCTGTGTTCCTTTTCCCTAAGGGTTTTTGGCTAGGAAGGAAGAGGAAGGTAGGCATTTTGTGGAGGAGTCTGTTGTTTTCTCTCTCTTTGTTCTGGCTCATCACATGGCCTAGTGGGAGGGCCTTCTAGTTTGAATCCTGATTTTACTGGAGCCTGTGTTCATTTTCCCGAAGACTTTTTGGCTGGGAAGGAAGAGGAAGGTAGGCATTTTGTGGAGAAGTCTGTTTTTTCTCTCTCTCTCTTTGTTCTGGCTCATCACATGGCCTAGTGGGAGGGCCTAGTAGTTTGAATCCTGATTTTACTGGAGCCTGTGTTCATTTTCACTATGAGTTTTTGGCTGGGAAGGAAGAGGAAGGTAGGCATTTTGTGGAGGAGTCTGTTTTTTCCTCTCTCTTTGTTCTGGCTCATCACATGGCCTAGTGGGAGGGCCTACTAGTTTGAATCCTGATTTTACTGGAGCCTGTGTTCATTTTCACTATGAGTTTTTGGCTGGGAAGGAAGAGGAAGGTAGGGATTTTGTGGAGGAGTCGGTTTTTTCCTCTCTCTTTGTTCTGGCTCATCACATGGCCTAGTGGGAGGGCCTACCAGTTTGAATCCTGATTTTACTGGAGCCTGTGTTCATTTTCCCTAAGAGTTTTTGGCTGGGAAGGAAGAGGAAGGTAGGCATTTTGTGGAGAAGTCTGTTTTTTTTCCCTCTCTCTTTGTTCTGGTTCATCACATGGCCTAGTGGGAGGGCCTAGTAGTTTGAAACCTGATTTTACTGGAGCCTGTGTTCATTTTTCCTAAGAGTTTGTGACTGGGAAGGAAGAGGAAGGTAGGCATTTTGTGGAGAAGTCTGTATTTTTTCTCTCTCTTTGATCTGGCTCATCACATGGCCTAGTGGGAGGGCCTTCTAGTTTGAATCCTGATTTTACTGGAGCCTGTGTTCATTTTCCCTAAGAGTTTGTGGCTGGGAAGGAAGGGGAAGGTAGGCATTTTGTGGAGAAGTCTGTTTTTTTCTCTCTCTCTTTGTTCTGGCTCATCACATGGCCTAGTGGGAGGGCCTTATAGTTTGAATCCTGATTTTACTGGAGCCTGTGTTCATTTTCCCTAAGAGTTTGTGGCTGGGAAGGAAGAGGAAGGTAGGCATTTTGTGGAGAAGTCTGTTTTTTTCCTCTCTCTTTGTTCTGGTTCATCACATGGCCTAGTGGGAGGGCTTAGTAGTTTGAATCCTGATTTTACTGGAGCCTGTGTTCATTTTCCCTAAGAGTTTTTGGCTGGGAAGGAAGAGGAAGGTAGGCATTTTGTGGAGAAGTCTGTTTTTTCCTCTCTCTTTGTTGTGGCTCATCACATGGCCTAGTGGGAGGGCCTTCTAGTTTGAATCCTGATTTTACTGGAGCCTGTGTTCATTTACCCTAAGAGTTTGTGGCTGAGAAGGAAGAGGAAGGTAGGCATTTTGTGGAGAAGTCTGTTTTTTCCTCTCTCTTTGTTCTGGTTCATCACATGGCCTAGTGGGAGGGCCTAGTAGTTTGAATAGTCTTTTTTCTCTCTCTCTAACTCTATCTCTAACCCCAATATGCTGAATATGGATGGCCTGAAGGAGGGCAGAATTTCAGCATTAAAAAGAGAATGAGGAGGAGAGTGTGTCACATGAAATTCCCTAATCCTATCTCTTACTTAATTTGGTAAAAGAGAGCAGGCTGGGTAGGTGGGGCTCATCAGCCCTGGAAGGCAGCCCATCTAGGAGAAGGAAAACTCCAAATTTAAACCTCCACTGCCTTGTGGCTATATCCACTTATGGAAAGGGCTTCAGGAGATAACCTTGAGGCAAAATCCGGAGCCGGAGTCCCGGAGGCATTTTCTTTCATTCTGCCAACTCCTGCGACATTGCTGGAACCAGTTGTATTGGCTCTTGCCTTTCCACTGGACCATTTCAGCGATGTGGAGAGGGGGGATTTGCTGCTTGGGTAACAGCCTATCCTCCATATTATTTTACCCAGGCTTCGTGCTCTGGAGAGGACACTCCAGCTTCGCATACAACGTCGAAACAACACGGGAAGTAGCAGTTACCGGTTATAAGTCTCTGCTCAATTGGCGTACAGCAGGACGCCAGGGGCTACTTCTGACGGCGGGAGAGGTCATTGCACCTCACTAGGTAGATACCGCCCGCCTTAAGCTGGGCAGCCCCCAGCCAGTAAGGTGCTACCTCGCCACGGTCTGTTAACCTCACGGGGTGCGTGGGGTTTAGGGTGAAACCCGACAAGCAGATCGACAACTGTGCACCATGCAACAATCATAAGAAAACTTCTGCCCTTAAGCTGGGCACCTGAAATGTAGGGACAATGACCCCTGGCTTTCCTGACTACGGCTTTCCTAACGACCTGCAAGAAATAGACGATGTGCGCAAGACAGCTGTCATTGACATGGAACTGAGTAGACTGCAGATGGACATTGTTGCCCTGCAAGAGACAAGACTGCCAGACTCGGGATCTGTCAAAGAAAAAAACTTCTCCTTCTTCTGGCAGGGAAAACCATCGAATGAGACAAGGGAGTATGGTGTTGGCTTTGCAGTCAGAAACAACCTTCTGAGATGCATTGTTCCACCCACTGTGGGGAGTGAAAGAATCCTGTCTCTGCAGCTCCACTCATCAGCAGGTCCAGTAATCCTCATTAGTGCATATGCACCAACACTGTCATCTACTACAGAAGTGAAAGACAAATTCTATGACGATCTGGCAGCTACTATCAAAAAAGTCCCTGAAAGAGAGTCACTGTTCATTCTTGGAGACTTTAATGCTAGAGTTGGTGCTGATCACAATTCTTGGCCCACTTGTCTAGGCAGTTTTGGCATTGGAAAGATGAATGAAAATGGCCAACGCTTACTGGAGTTTTGCTGTTATTATGGTCTCTGTGTCAGCAACACATTCTTTAATACGAAGCTGCAACACAGTTTCCTGGAGACATCCAAGATCCAAGCATTGGCATCAGCTCGATTTGATCCTCACTAGACGTTCTATCCTTCCTAGTGTTACGATCACACGCAGCTACCAGAGTGCTGATTGCAATACTGATCACTCCCTGGTGTGTAGTAGAGTAAAACTGCGAACAAAGAAATTGTATCACACGAAAAAGGAAGGAAGACCACGTATTGACATCAACAAGACTCGCGATCAAAGAAAAGTGAAGGAATTTGCCCAAGCACTCAAGGAAACCCTTCCAGGTTCAGCTAATGTAAATGCACCTGAACAATGGGAACACTTCAAGAACACTGTCTACAACACCGCCTTGTCCACCTTTGGCAAGAAGACCAGAAAGATGGCTGACTGGTTCAAAGCCCATTCGGAGGAATTAATGCCAGCCATTGAGGATAAGAGAAGAGCTCTAACAGCATACAAAACCTGTCCTAGCGAGTACAACCTGCAAGCTCTTCGAGCCGCTCGTAGCCAAGTCCAACAGGCTGCCAGGAGATGCTCCAATGACTATTGGGTTCAGCTCTGCTCTCAGATACAGATAGCAGTGGACACAGGTAACAACAAAGGAATGTATGATGGTATCAAGCAGGCCTTAGGTCCATTACAGAAGAAATCTGCTCCCTTGAAGTCTGCTATAGGTGTGATCATCCAGGACCAAGCACAGCAGATGGAACGCTAGGTGCAGCACTACTCCGAGCTATATTCCAGAAAGAATGTAGTAACCGAAGAAGCATTAAATAACATTGAGTGCCTGCCTGTCTTGGAAGAGCTGGACAGTGAACCAACCCTAGCAGAAATAAATATGGCCTTGGATTCCCTCACCTCCGGCAAGGCACCTGGAAGGGACAACATCCCTGTTGAAGTGCTGAAATGCGGTAAGGAGATCATCATCACCGAACTGTATGAAATCTTTTGTCTTTGCTGGAGGGAAGGTGGAGTCCCACAGGACATGAAGGATGCAAACATCGTCACACTGTACAAGAACAAAGGTGACAGGGGTGACTGCAATAACTACCGTGGTATCTCTCTTCTTAGCGTTGTAGGGAAGCTGCTTGCCCATGTGGTGCTGAAGAGGCTCCAGGTGCTTGCAGACAGAGTCTATCCAGAATCACAGTGTGGATTTTGAGCTAATAGATCCACCACTGACATGGTATTCTCACTCCGACAGTTGCAGGAGAAATGCAGGGAACAACAACAGCCACTCTTAGTGGCTTTCATAGACCTTACAAAAGCATTTGACTTGGTTAGCAGGGATGGCCTTTTCAAAATACTTCCCAAGATTGGATGTCCACCTCGTCTCCTTAACATCATCAGGTCCCTCCACGATGGAATGAAAGGCACTGTAGTTTTTGACGGCTCAACATCAGATCCCTTTGACATCCGAAGCGGAGTGAAACAGGGCTGTGTCCTCGCACCAACACTTTTTCTTTTTTGCTGTCATGCTGAAGCATGCCTTTGGAACTGCAACGGAAGGTGTCTATCTCCGGACTAGATCAGATGGAAAGCTCTTTAATCTCTCTAGATTGAGAGCGAAGACCAAAGTCCAACTGAAATGCATGCGGGACTTCCTCTTTGCAGACGATGCAGCCATTGTTGCCCACTCTGCTGAAGACCTCCAACAACTCATGAATCGTTTCAGCAAGGCCTGCCAAGACTTTGGACTAACAATCAGCCTGAAGAAAACACAAGTCATGGGCCAGGGTGTGGACTCACCTCCCTCTATTACCATCTCCACACAAGAATTGGAGGTTGTTCATGACTTTGTGTACCTTGGCTCAACCATCTCTGACACCCTCTCTCTAGATGCCGAGCTGGATAAACGCATTGGGAAAGCAGCCACCATGTTTTCTAGACTCACAAAGAGAGTATGGCTCAATAAGAAACTGACAACACATACCAAGATCCAGGTCTATAGAGCCTGTGTCCTGAGCACACTCCTGTACTGCAGCGAGTCCTGGACCCTTTGTGCCCGGCAGGAGAGGAAGCTGAACACCTTCCATATGCGTTGCCTACGACGGATTTTTGGTATCACCTGGCAGGACAGAGTTCCAAATAGAGTAGTCCTAGAACGAGCTGGAATTTTCAGCATGCATACATTACTGAAACAGCGACGTCTACGCTGGCTTGGGCACGTTGTGAGAATGGCTGATGGTCGGATTCCAAAGGATCTCCTATATGGAGAATTAGTGCAGGGAAATCGCCCCAGAGGGAGACCACAGCTGCGATACAAGGATATCTGCAAGCGGGATCTGAAAGCCTTAGGAATAGACCTCAACAGATGGGAAACTCTGATATCTGATCGTTCAGCCTGGAGGCAGGCGGTACATCACGGCCTCTCCCAATTTGAAGAGACCCTTGTCCAGGAGGCCGAGGCAAAGAGGAAGTCACAAAACCAGGGAGCTGGACAGGGGACAGATTGGATTTGTCTTCAGTGTGGAAGAAATTGTAACTCTCGAATTGGCCTCCTCAGCCACACTAGACGCTGTTCCAAGTCCTCCATACAGAGCACGCTACCATAGTCTTTCGAGACTGAAGGATGCCTACTGCTGCTCTCACTGTCTCATTAACACACTGCCTTCTCACTCAGATCTCTACACTCTCTCTCCTCTCTCACATTCTCTCCCTAAACATCATACACGCCCCTTTTTATCCCAGCCCCTCCCCCTGTAGCATCACCTCCCGTTCACTTATTGGCTCTTTTTACACTACTCAGCTGTGACGGACAGGTGAGGGCAGGGCTGAACGCCACAGGAAGGAACAGATAGAACTGGATATGGAACAACCGATTTGTTCAAAATTGGGAAAGGAGTACGAAAAGGCTGTATATTGTCTCCATGCTTATTTAAATTTTATGCAGAATACATAATGAGAAAGGCTGGAGTGGAGGAATCCCAAAATGGAATTAAGATTGCCGGAAGAAATATCAACAACCTCAGATATGCAGATGATACCACTCTGATGGCAAAAATTTAAAAAACTTTTCAATGAGGGTGAAAGAGGCGACCCCAAAAAATGGTCTAAAGGTCAGCATCCAAATAATCTAAAATCATGGCCAGTGGTCCCATCACCTCCTGGCAAATAGAAGGGGAAGATATGGAGGCAGTGACAGATTTTACTTTCCTGGGCTCCATGATCTCTGCAGATGGTGACAGTAGCCACACAAAATCCTGAAACTGAGGCTCCAGTACTTTGGCCATCTCATGTGAAAGGAGGATTCCCTGGAAAAGACTCTGATGTTGGGAAAGTGTGAAGGCAAGAGGAGAAGGGGATGACAGAGGATGAGATGGTTGGACAGTGTCGCTGAAGCTACCAACATGAACTGGAGCAAACTCCGGGAGGCAGTGGAAGACAGGAGGGCCTGGCGTGTTCTGGTCCATGGGGTCACGAAGAGTCAGACATGACTTAACAACTAAAGAACAACAAAGTATGGATCAGTTTCTTAATGATTTAAGTATTAATGTAACTGAGCTGAAACACAGCATGTTTCAATTTATATGTGAATGCAAGTGTAATAGGTAGAAACAAACACATATGTACAAAATACTATGATGGAAGGCAGGCTGTAAAAGAGGGAAAAGTAAAAGTAGAATTTTGCCCCAGTAAAGACCATATTGCTGACCTATTCAGAAAACCTCTTCCAGAAGGAAGACATGTAGTTTTGTCAAGTAGAACGGGAATGTTCAAAACCAACGCAGAAATGAAAGAACCTGCCCGGGAAATAAAGTGCTGGAGAGCAAATGGAGTCGATGATCCAGAGGGTCCCTTCCTGCTCGGCAGTTCTAACAGGATGGGTAGACTCCAGAAGCGACATCTCCCACCAGTGAAGTTACAATTTCTAACGCACCTCTCTAGTGGAAAAAGAGGTGAATTTCAAGATTTCTGAGGGCTCTGGAAGAAACCAGAGGCATTTTGGGATATTTAATGAAACCAGAATGATTGCTAGGCAAATCTACTTTTTAAATTTATAAAATCCATGTTAGATGGCCAGAATATCACACTAGAGGAAAAATTAACAACAACAACAAAAACCTTCAGGCAGCCAAATGAATGAAAGCTCCCCAGCCCCCCCTTTAATTTATTTATTGAGGAGGGGGAACCTTTCATAGTTATTGATGAGTAGCAAAGCGAATATCAGCCTCTGAGGCTCTTGCTTTTGGGGGCATCGAGAGCCAGGTTGAAATGTGAACATTTTAAGAGCATGTTTCGAAGCTCTTATATCCCACGTCTGCAACGGGACAGAGAGTGGGGTGGGAGGAGGGAGTAAGTAATGAGAATGGCTATTGCTTTGTATATGTACTAGACATTTTTTTTAAAAATTAAGTTACCTGGAGAGACGTCGTTCCCAGAAATCTCCAGCAGGAGGTCCTCGCGCAGAGATCTCAAGCCTCGAGCCAGAAGATCCCAGGCTCTGTTGGGGTCAATACGAAGGTCACCTCCTCAAAGGCCACTGGAAGGAGGAAGGAGAAAACAGTCTTACTAGGTGGAAAAGGTCCCACAACATCCCAACTCCGTTTGTTTAAAAGGTTTGAAAATAACAGGCATTCTCTGAAGTTCAGCTTCAGTAACGTGAGTCCCAGTTTTCTGACAAACAGGACAATTATGTCTGACTGATTATGAAACACTGGCCCAGTAGAAACGAGTAGTAATTCTATTCAAGGTCCTTTGGAGGCGAAGGTGGCCAGAAAAAGCAGCAGGGTGGGCTAAGGCGAACACCTTTTCTCGGTAAGGCTTTGGCACTGTGTTGGGGGAGGCAGGAGCTCCTCATAAGAAAGTCCCAGACCAACCTTGACACAGCCAACCACATTTATTGGGGGGGGGCTGTGGTGAGAGGGGCTCCCCAGCCTCATTGCAAGGAGAGAAGGATGTGGGGTGAGTGGGCAGGAGAAGGGAAGGAAGAAGAGTCTAAGCAAGAGACAGAGATGCCCCACCCACCCCAAGGCTCCTCCTCCCAAGGGGTGGGGCATCTCCTCCTCCTCCTGGATCCTCCCCCCTCAAAGGGAATCCAAAAGGCACCACAGTCAGGTGTGGGCAAAGGAAGGCCTTGGGGGGGGGCTCATCAGGAGAGTCGCCATCGCTCCTTCTCTTTGGACCACCCCCCCAAAAGAAGGAAGGAAAGTAAAAAAGGAAAAGGGAGGTCTCTATGCACAGGAGAGAGAAAAAAACAACCACTACCGGAGAATGATTCCCTGTATGCTCACACACACACATGCATGAAGGAGATCCCAGCAAGCTTCCTGCCCCCTAGGGTGGGATTGTGACCCTCCCCCTCTCCCTCCCCCCTGTAAATCATCCCTGTAAAATCTACATATGAGAAAGACATGCTCTCATGTTTCAATTTCTTTATTATTACAGGGGCATAGTCAATTTTCATACGGTAACATCCCTCTAAAACTGCAGATGGAAGGGAGTTAAATCCAGCTCCTGGAAAGGCCTGCCGGTATTTTTGGGATGGTTGTTTTCCAGGCATAGTTCACTCTTTGGTGGAATTTGAAATTTAGACCAAAGATGCTTTTGAGACGGAGCCCCCTTCCTCTTCCTCCTTGCAACCCCATCAGGCTCGCTTCCCACCCCCACCCTCACGCCGGAAGACTTGCAGCCTTGACCAAGATTTGACAGAATGGGGTGGGTGGGTTGGGGGGGGATGTTGAGTTTGGGTTTCCCTCTCCCCTTGGGGGTCCCTTGAGGTTTTGGCTGGAGTGGGGGTAGGGAGAGAGCCAGGCCCCTTCCCCTCCTTCTCCTTTGAAACCCCACCGGGAGAAAGTGTGGTTTTTTTGGTTGGGGGGGTGGGGTGTCACCATGCAGGAAAACCCAGGACCGACCCCCACCCCCAAGGGTGCCTTGCTCAGAGGGGGATCTGGGCTTCTTTCCCCCCCCCGAAAACAACCCCCCTCCCTCCCCTCAAGACAGACACCCGCCTCTCCCTCCACACAAAGGGGGGGAGACCCAGAAGAAGCAAAAGGCCAGCCTTGGGGGAGATTTGCCATCTGGGTTCCTTTTCCCTTTTTGTTTCGGGGAAATGACCCCACCCCTCTCTGTCTCTTCCCCCCCCACACTGCTTTCCCTCCCTCCCTCCCTCCTCCCACCCACCCCCCGCGCCATGCCCACCTCCTGCCCAGACCCAACCGGGGGGGGGGGGTAAGATCTTCGGAGCCCCATAGAGTGGGGGGGGGCAGGAGAGGGAGAGAGGAGGGGGGGCGACCTCCGGGGCTTCCGCTTTTTGTTAGAACAGCGCCTCTTCCGTCTTCATAGCTGTAAGGTCCTCTCTTCCTTCTCCCCCCCCCCGCTCTCTACCCCCCAAGAATGGAGAGAGAGATAGAGATAAAGAAGAAGGGGTGGGGAGGTCATGAGTGGCCTGCGATCTCTCCCCCCCCCCCAGTTTGTGCATACCTCCTCTTTTCTCTCCAAAGGGCCGGAGGAGGCCATCGTCTTCCCCCCCCTCCAGAGTTCCCCCCTTCCTTCCTTCTCTCCAACCGCCGGCCTTGAAGGGGGGAGGGGAAAAGGGCGGGAAGGAAGAGAAAGGCCCCAAAGGGCGCAGGCGCGTCAGGGACCAACCGTCCTCTGGTGGGGGAGGGGGGAGAGCAGGGGGGAGGGGCCTGGAGGGGGGGTTTGGTCCCTATTTTCCCCCCAGGAAGGGTAACTGAGGCGAGCGCGGGGGGGGGGTCTCTCCCTTCAGGCTCTTCCCCGTTTGGAGCCTCCTCTGAGGGGGATTCGCCTGAGGTGTTTCCCTCCAGGAGCGAAACGAGGCGCTTCCTTTGCCAAGGATTTTTTTTTCTGCCCTCACCGTCAACCTTTTGAGATCCCCCTCTCTCCCCCTTTGAATCCCCCCTCCGCCCCTTCCTCTGGAGGAGACCCAGAGGGGGGAAAAATTGCCTTCGTTCCCACTGGAAAAAACAGGCCTTTCTCGAGGAGGAGCTCAGCCAGGGGGAGAACCGGGGGGGGGGCTTCCACAACGGGGGGTCCCCCTCCTCCCCCCTCTCCTCCCCCCCTCCGGGCCAGGCTCTCCCTTGAGGGACGTTTTAAGCCTCCCGCCTTGCCCGCGATCCTGAAACCTGTTGGGGAAAACTCAGCCCCCCAAACGCCACTCTCCTGGGGGGGGGGACGGGGGGGAGGGGTGGCTACTTACCTGAAGGGCCACTAAAACCGCCTTCTCTGAGGGGAGACGTTCTGGCCGCCTTCTCAACTGCGCACGCGCCACACTGGCTAACCCATGCTCCCCCTCTGTGGGGGGAAGAGGAGCGCATGCACGGGAGGGAGAGGGAGCGGCGCAGCCTGTGAGAGGATCTCGCGCGTGCGCAGAGAGGAGCCGTGGGTGGGCTTGGAGGGCAGCCTGTCAGTCAGTCACTGGAGAGGGAAGTGAGGGGGGGGGGAATGGCGGTTCTTCCCCAGAGGGATGGGCTTCTGCCCAGAGACAGGTGACGTGTAAGAAGCAGGAGGAGGAGCGAGCTCTCATTGGGTCTCTCCCTTGTCTTCTGGACGGAAACAGAACCTCCTCCCCTGTGCCTGGCAGGGTTGCCAGGCAACCCCCTCATAGACGTCATAAAAACGGCAGGGGGACTCCCAAGGAGACCAGCTCTGGAGGGCTTCCGCCCAGCAACGGGTGACGCGGGAGAGGAGCGAGTTCTCATTGGGTCTCCATTGTTCTTCCCTGGGTGGAGCCGGAGGAGGAGGATGGCAGCCAGGACGACCCCTCAGAAAAGGAAGCAAGGAGGGGGAGGAAGGTTTTCAGTTAGGGATGAGTTAAGGTCAGAGTTAGGATTTCAGTTAGTCAGGAGTTACAGAAACAGCTAGAAAGTCAAAGTTAGATGTGAGACTAGTAACGAGTAAATACACAAGTTGGTTAAATGGCAAAGTAAACAAAAGAAGACATTTCAATGATTGTGATTAGGAGTAAATAAATAAATGAACATCTGTAACTTTAAAAAAAGTTTCAATGGTTGGCAGCCAGTGTTTGAGTGAAATAATTTACATAGTGGATAAAAGAAATCCACTGGTGGCAGCGAAAAAGAGTGAAAATTAAATGTCATGTTAGCACCCAATTTTAGGTTTCAATTCTCCGGCAGGGAATAACAGATAAAGACAATTCATCGGTTCAGTCCATATATAAGCCAATTTTATTCATACATATGGCTGGGCCTCGTTCCTAAAAAGGTGGATCGGGAGCCCTCATCATACATAGGTAAAGCCTTTTATAAGTTTAGCACAGCGTCCCCTTGTTGGTCCCTTGAACCCTAATCTTAAAGCTCATTGGTTAATAAATACCCGTATTGGGTCATTCTACTAGATGTAAGAAAATATCTAACTTGTATCTCAAAGATCCCCCTTTGGACCTGTGAGTTAGATGAGTTAAAAATTTGTGACCTATTTCTGTATTTGGAAACATCACCTTATCTTTTAATGACAGATTATGGGCCATCTGAGTTAGGGTAGTTAATCTGTGTTCCCTGCTTGAAGGCTGTTAATTAGATTCAAACTTGGGCTTGAATAGACACTTCACACAAGGGTTACAAAGGCAGGCTTGTGTTAGATTTCCCCAAGCGTGAAGGGTAGATGTTAGGAGTGCCAATTCAGCTTCACCAGCACAAAGTATAATCATTTTGTGGTTGTTGTGCTGCCCAGAGTGATAGAATATACCAGATGGGCGGGGTATAAATCAAATAAATAATAAATAATAATAATAATATATAATAATAATTGTGGGTTTCTTGGGCTCTTTGGCCGTGTTCTGAAGATGGTTCTTCCTAATGTTTCGCCAGTCTCTGTGGCCGGCATCTTCAGAGGACAGCAAACTGTGCTCTGGGTAGGCTTGGGAATATGGCTGTGAGAAGGCTAGTTTGTGAGATAGGCTATTGTCCTAATCAGGAGATGGGTGATTAGTGTCTTTTGTTGTGAGTGTATTGTTGTGATGAGGAGGGGAGATTATCTGTCCCTGTGGTTGATGGATGTCATTAGCTGGTCTTTTGTGTGTAGTAATTCCCTGTCCTTGTGGCTGGGTGGAGTTCATTGACCTTTTGCACTCTGTGTTTTTGAGAGCTGGGAGCCAGGTTTTGTTAAGTTTCAAACTTTCCTCGTTCCTGCTGAAGTTCTGTCCATGCTTGTGGATTTTATAATCCACAAGCACATATAATCATTTTACATTTGAGTAATGGTAAGGCATCATTATTTTATAATCATTTTACATTTAAGCTATAGTATTCTATAATCATTGTACTTTCAAACAAAGTTAAAACTTAGATTCATTGTGCCTTGGTAACAGTCATACCTGCAAGGGAACCTGGATGTGTCGAAGAACAAACAGGGGAACTGGGGGTATGTGACATAAACTGTTCATGCTGTTCAACATGCTGTTCAACATCTACATGAAACCACTGGGAGAGGTCATCAGGAGGTTTGGGCTGAGGAGTCAGCAATATGCTGACGACACTCAGCTCTACCTCTCGTTTTCCACCAATCCAGGTGAGGCGGTTTCTGTGCTGAACTCGTGTCTGGACCTGATAATGGACTGGATGAGGGTTAATAAATTGAAACTCAATCCAGACAAGACGGAAGTGCTGTTAGTGGGTGCTTCGCCGGACAGGTTGGAGGGCCATTTCCCTGTCCTGAATGGGGTTACACTCCCCCTAAGGGACAGGGTCCGCAGCCTGGGGGTGCTCCTGGACCCCAGTCTAACTTTGGAAGCTCAGGTGGACTCAGTGGCCAGGGGCGCCTTCCTTCAGCTGCAGAAATTATACCAGCTACGGCCCTACCTGGACGAGCGGAGTCTCATGACAGTTACACACGCACTGGTAACATCTCGTATTGATTATTGCAATGCACTCTATGTGGGGCTGCCTTTGAAGACAGTCCGGCAACTGCAACTGGTCCAGAATCGAGCTGCGCGGCTGGTGAGTGGTGGGGCCGCCAGAGAGCACATCAAGCCGATTCTGTACAATTTACACTGGTTACCAGTTGCTGTCCGGGCCCAATTCAAAGTGCTTGTTTTGACATATAAAGCCCTAAACGGCTTGGGCCCTGGATACTTGAAGGACCGCCTCCTTCCATATGAGCCTACCCGGCTATTAAGATCTAGCCAGGGGGCCCTTTTGAAAGAGCCATCCCTCAAGGAGGTAAGAGGGATGGCTTGTAGACAAAGGGCAGCTGCCCCCAGACTATGGAACGCCCTCCCAACTGAAATTCGCCTGGCGCCGACACTGATGATATTTCGGCGCCAGGTCAAAACCTTCCTGTTCCAGAAGGCTTTTAATTGAAATAACATTAACTGTGGGACTTGATGATGGCAATTTAAATTTTAATTTGTATTTTAATCGTATTTTAATCATTTTATATTTTATTGTGTTGAATTTTGGTTGTTGTAAGCCGCCCAGAGACCTTTGGGTAGAGTGGGCGGCATATAACTTAAATAAATAAAATAAATAAATAAATAAACTCTAATCACACCTCAGAATCCCCCAAACTCCCCACACTCTCTATCCCCTTCTCTCTCACACACACTCCACTCTTATAGCATCTCTCTCTCTCTTTCTCGGCTCCACCTCTCAGCAACAGGAATATGCATGAACCATTACATAAAACATGCTTCTCAAGATGGTTGCAGTGGTTTCAAAATAAGGTAGGGCGGCAACAGAGACAGGGAAGAAGGAACGAACCATAAAGTTTGTTTAGCAGATAATTTTAATCTTTTCCATGTTTTAATCTTTTAACTTTAGTTTAAACTATATTTATTTAATTTGCCTTTTAATATTTAGCGTTTTGTGTTTTAATTGTGTTAATTTTAATGCTGTGAGCTGCCTTGGGGCCCTTTGTTGGGAGAAATGCAGCATACAAATAAAACTGATAATAATAATAATAATGAACCATTACATAAAACATGAACCATTGACCAAATAAATGGGGACCGCTACAGACCTCCCCCTTTAAATATGTTTGTTTGGGAGGGGAAACAAGTTTTTCCTCCTAAACAAGCAGGCACAATTACATAACTTACGTAACAATTCAAAGTTTTATAGGTAACATCACATCACATTATTACTCTAAACATTTTGCATTATTAGTCCTGCCTCCCCCCTTCCTCGCCCCTCCCTGGGAGTAGGGGGGTGGGATCTGGGCCCCAGAGATCTCCTCTCCCCTTTGAATCCCCTCCCTCTGGAGGAGATCCAGAGGGGGAAAAATCCAAACCGATTCAGGGTCCAAAACGGGGGGGGGGAGAGCCCCCTTGGGTGGGGGTGGGGGGGCAGGAAGCTCCCCTGGAGAAGGCAGGCTGGGGGGGGTCTCACCTCCGCCCCACCCAGGGCCCCACGCGGAGGGGAGGAAGTAACGCGTTGCCCGCCCTGCCCTGGCTTTCGGGTGTCCCAGGAACGGCTCGAAGTTCCTTTTCAAGGACGTTTGAACCGCTTTGAGGGACATTTTGGCCAGGCTCCCGCATCCCCCCCCTGGTCCCCTGAGTGGTTCTTTGGCTTTTTTTCTTTTGCCACCCAGTCATACAGCCAGTTTCCCCGAAAATTGAAGGGAAACAAGAGGAAAGGAACGATTGTTAAATCAATACAATTACTTTTTCCCTTATGCAGAGTTACTGTAAGGAGCCTTCAGAGGATGTGGTGATGGGAAGGAAGCTCCTTTTTGCAATCAATCAATAAATAGCTTTGCCACGCATGGCCCTCCAGAAAATACCTCCAAAATCAAAAGACTGTTCCCTTATAAAACACACAAACACACACACACAGCAGAAAGGGTCTCTCCGACCAGCGTTGGGATCCCCTTTCCCCTCGTTCCTTCTCAACCATTTTGACCGGAGCTTTTTACTTTAACAGAACAAACCCCCCCCCGCCTCCCTTTTTCTCCTTGACAAGATTATTCCCCAGGCAGGGCTGGTATTGCTTTCTCTCCTTGTTGTGTAAACGTTCCCGTGTGTTTCACTTCCCCTTTTCTTGTCATACTTCCAAGGTTTATTTTCAGAAGTCCAAGAATGCGTCACTCTTCAGCTCTTACAAATCTTTTAAAAACTGCATTTAGTTAGGGGAATATGGGTGTATTTACAGCTCTATCTATGTATCTATGTATGTATCTATGTATGTATCTATGTATGTATGTATGTATGTATGTATCTATCTATCTATCTATCTATCTATCTATCTATCTATCTATCTATCTATCTATCTTTCTTTCTTTCTATCTATCTTTCTATCTATCTATCTATCTATCTATCTATCTATCTATCTATCTATCTATCTATCTATCTATCTATCTATCTATCTATCTATCTATCTATCTATCTATCTATCTATCTATCTATCTATATCTATCTATCTATCTATCTATCTATCTATCTATCTATCATCTTAATTAACCCACTGTTCCATCCTTCAAGAGCTGGAACACCAGTTTCACCTTCCCGAAAGAAAGAGTGTGACTACACCATGAAAGAAATGCTTGTTCACTCGCTGTGACGTTCACACAGGGAGAGTTCAGATTTCCTGGGGGTCAGTTTGTGTTAGCCGGCCACTCAAGGAGAACAAAGTTGGTTAAACAGCTTTGTTGGCAGCTTGTCGAGGCAGCTCTCTTAGAGGTGAGGTTCCAGGAGAAGCTGTAAACAAGGGTCGTGTGGCCGTTTCCTCTTCTTATTCTGTTTTGTCTTGGTGCGCTAGCGCAGCAGTGCAGGCACCACGTTGGGCTCAGTCTTTGCTCCTCCAACACCCACTGCTGTCTTTGTAAGCTCTCAACTCTCCTAAGAGAATGCTGAAGGGTGAAATAGAGAGGTTCCAAGTCCAGTTGACCCCTATTTAAGTTGAAATGAGTCCTTGTCTCAACCAGGCTGTCCCACTGACACCCTTCTACCAAGTCTATTCCCACTTAAAAATCACCGAGAAACCAAGTTAAAATCGTGAGTCTTAGAGTCATCCAGAACTCTCAAAACTCAGGAAATTACTGGACTCAAAGTAGCGTAATTCATGGCCTTAAAGAAAAACCAGTTAAGTATGATAGCAGGCTATCTGTTCAAGAGACCAAGCATAGGTTTTAAGTATTATTGTTTTATTAGAAAAATACAGATTTAGATATATTCAGTTTGTTGCAAAGCATAGCATTCCATTAACTAAGGTAGTTAGAAATCTAGCAAATCCCAGCTAACAAAAAAAATAATAATAAAACTACTAGCTCAAAAAATAGGTAAGGCTGAGCCTCCCTTTCTATTCTCCTACTATGAACTACATCCTAGCAAATCAATGGGAACTCCAAAGTCCATTCAAAAATCCATAATCCAAGGTAAAGTCCAAAAAATCCATAAACACAAAAAAGTCTCTCTCTGTGTCAGCATTCCTCCATTTTCTTCTCATGCTGGAATTACCCTCCTTCTTCACTCTCCACTGACATACGCCAATCAGGACGAAGGCTTGCTCGTCTCTCTCCACCTCCTTTTCTCATGAGATTGCAGGTGTTGTTGACATTCCTCCTCAGATGTTATGGCTCGCCTCTTCGTCTTCGGTCTCAGCCACACTACCTACATGATAACATTCCTAACTAGCTGCAAGAGAAAACAGCTTCTCGATGCTTCTAGTAAAATGACACAGACCAATATGGATTCCTTCTACACAATTCCATGACTACAATTCAGAAATTACATTTTAGCCTTAATAACCTAAACCATGACAGGACTATGGTGTTGAGAGAGGTCAACTGGTGGCCAGTGTAAAGGAGAGAACATGTCGTGGGCCTCAGGCTAGTGAAATAATATGGGCACACGTAGTGGCATATCACAATTAATATTAATATCTAATATTAATATTTAATTTAAATATGAATCAATTAATTAATTTTACTTATTAATTTAATATTTCAACAATTACTCAATCATCCTATCCTTGCAGGGACTTGCAAAAGCAGCCTTTACCTTCCTCCTTTTCTCTCGCCAGATTGGTCCATGCACAGATATATGTGAAGGCTTGGGGTGTGGCAGATGTTTAGGTTGCCTAGGTATTTATACCCCCTTTTACCTGTTCTATCTTGTCCCCATTCAGATTCCATTGAAGTTGCTTACATGACTTTGAGAAAATCAAAATCTTGGATTCATCCTAATTTAGTTGCATTTTGTTTTTGTCCAAGTATTCCACAGTTCTGATGATTAAACATTTCAAACCTGGACTGGAGCACGAGATGATAACAGCATCATCCGCGTCCCCAATTTTGGTGGTGGCCCTCCACACTGACTAGAAAGGGGGATAGATAATTCGTAAAGAGGTTGAATAGAGAGGGAGCAAGAATGCAGCCTTGCTTCACTCCCTTGTTGGTTGGAAATTGATTAGATAACTCCACTTTCCAAGAGACACAAACTTGGCATGTTGTGCCAGAGTATGAAATTCCTATGAGGGAAAGGAGTCTTTATGCTCATATTTTTGAGTTTTTCCCAGAGAAACTCTCTGTCTACAGAATTGAAAGCTGCCTTTAAGCTGAGGAGGCTCTTGAGAGTCCCCTGGACTGCAAGGAGAACTAACCTATCAATTCTAAAGGAAATCAACCCCGAGTGCTCACTGGAAGGACAGATCCTGAAGCTGAGGCTCCAATACTTTGGCCATCTGATGAGAAGAGAAGACTCCCTGGAAAAGACCTTAATGTTGGGAAAGTCATGGAGGAAAGTATAGCCAGTCTGACCTCTCTGGGTGAGCGTTGTGTTTCAGCTCCCTTTGCTTCATAAAACCCATTTTGCGAATAGGATCAAAGAATAAATCCTTTGTGCCTAAATGCTTTCTCCCTTTACTTCGGTTCATTCCCTGATTGAGGAAGTGCTTTTTTCACTTCGGTTCCACTTTGATTATTTTTCTCATTTCAGTTTCCGGCATGAAAGAAAAGAGGAGTGAGGAGGAAGAAGAAGAAGAAGAAGAAGAAGGCACCATATTATTGCAAGCTGTGATGGACAAAAGATGGGGAAACCCCATAAAAGGCAGTACGATCTTCAGTGGTGGAAGCCTTCTTGCTTCCCATCAGCAGCTCCATGCGGGAAAGAAGATGTTGACATGTTTGGATTGTGGAAAGAGCTTCAGGTAGTGTCTATCTCTTGCTTCCTACAAAAGGATCCACACAGAGGAGAAGCCATTTCAGTGCCTGGACTCAGGAAAAGACTTAATTGTTTGGATAGCGGAAAGATCTTCAGTCACAGCACAGATGTTGTGCAACATGCTAGCATCCACCCAGGGGAAAAACCATTTAAATGTGTGGAATGTGGAAAGGGCTTCCTTCAGAGAGAAAAGCTTGATTCTCACATGAGAATCCACGCAGGAGAGAAACCGTATAAATGCATAGAATGTGGGAAGAGCTTCAAGCACAATAGTGATCTTAGTTCACATCAAAGACGTCATACCGGGGAGAAACCATTTCAATGCATAGAATGCGGAAAGGGTTTCTTTTTATTTTATTTTTTTGGTATTTTTATTTTTTATAAGGAATAACAAAAAGGAAAAGGGAATTGGGATTGATGAGGAAGAGGGGAGACAATAACATACTTTCATCCATTCTGTACCTATTGCCATATCAAGATTTTAAATTATTCTATTTACTCTTTTCTGCCTTCTAGATTCAGTTCTCCTTTCAATATGTACTGTTCACAAGCTGCCTGTTGATTCAGTCCACTTGTTAAATAAATCCCATCTTTCTGTTGCCTTTTGGAAGGGATAGTCCTTCATAACTTCTGATAAAATGTCCATTTCGGCTATTTCCCGTATCTTTTCAATAAGATCTTCTTGTTTCGGTACCGTTGATCTTTTCCAATTTTTAGCATATAAAATTCTAGCTGCCGTAACTATGTATATAACGATATAATTCTTTGACTTATCTATATTTTCAGGTATCATACTCAATAAAAACAGTTCTGGGGTTAATGGCACTTTACAGAGCAATATTTGTTCCAACATTACATGTACTCTTTTCCAATATTGTTTCGCTACTCCACATGACCACCACATATGATAATAGCTTCCCACTTGTGATTCACATTTCCAACACTTATTTGATACATCTGTATACATCTTTGACAATTTTTCTGGGGTCATGTGCCATCTATAAAACATCTTATATATATTCTCTTTAAAGTTCACCGATCTTGTAAGCTTTATATTATTTTGCCATATTTTCAGCCATTGATCAATATCAATGTTATGCCCTATATTTTGTGCCCACTTAATCATACATTCCTTAACCATTTCATCTTGCATCTTAATTTCCAACATATAATTATACATTTTCTTAACAGTTTGTTCTTTTGAACCTAATAAAAGTTTGTCAAAAATCGTTTGCTCTAAGTAGATGCCTTCTATTTTATCTTTTGTATATCTAGATTCTAGCTGTGCTCTAGGCCACCACTCTATATATATATTCTGTGACTCTAGCTCTTCTTTAGACTTTAGTTCACCATCCTTTTTTAATAGATCCTGATATTTTAAAAAGTTTGTTTTTGTCATAAGACTGGGTTGGATAAAGGCCTCTAACGGTGACACCCATACAGGTATTTTGTAATAAATTTGTTGTACAATTTTTCTCCACATTCCCAGTAAAGCTCTTCTTATCATATGTGAATTAAAATTTTTTTGTTCTTTGTCCTTTTTATACCATAAATAGGCATGCCAGCCTAATTGCAAATCATGTCCCTCCAAGCTAAGTAATCTATCATTTTCTAGAGTTATCCATTCTTTTATCCAATCTAGAATACAAGCTCTATAATACAGAACCCAGTCAGGAAGACCAAAGCCACCCCTCTGCTTAGCATCTTGCATTGCCTTAATTTTAATTCTTGGTTTTTTACCTTGCCATATAAATCTCATGATTATCTTATTAAATTCTTTGAAAAATGACTGTTTTAATATTATAGGGATTGACTGAAATAAGAATAGGATTTTTGGTAAAATAGTCATTTCAAATGCTTTTTCCGCATCCAAGAATATCATAGCCATCTGTTTCTCCGGGTGTACTTCATAGTATTCCAGGGCATTTAAAACTATCCTTATATTATTCTTCATCTGTCTTTTAGGGAGAAACCCAGACTGGTCTTGATGTATCAAGTGGGTTAAAATTCTTTTCAATCTAGTTGCCAGGATAGTCACATATATTTTGTAGTCCACATTCAACAATGAAATTGGCCTATAATTTTGTATTTCTTTACCTTCCGTGTTTTCCTTATGTATAAGAGAGATTGTTGCTTCAGTCCATGTTGCTGGTATTTTCCCTTCTTCTTCAATGCATTCTAGAAGCTTTTTAAATGGCTGGAGAAGCACCTCTTCCAGTTCTTTGTAATATTCTGCTGGTAGTCCATCTGGGCCTGTTGCTTTCCCATTTTTTTGTTTTTTAAGGGCTTCTGTAATTTCTGCATACGTTATAGGCTCATTTAAGGCCTGAATTTGTTCTTTAGTCAATTTCATTTTATTGTGCTTCAACAAATATTCTTCCTGGGCTTCTCCATCCACTTCTTTTTTCTCATATAACTTCCTATAAAAATCTTCAGCAATTTTCTTTATTTCTTCCTGTTTGAATTTTTCTGTTCCCTTTTCGTCTTTCAAAGTTTGGATTATTGTCTTCTCCTTCTCTTTCCTTAATTTGTATGCTAACCATCTTCCTGGTTTATTTGCATTCTCAAAAAAATTTTGCTTTGCAAATTTGAACTTCTTTGCGGTTTCTTCAGTGAGCAATATATTTATCTGATGTTAGAATGCGGAAAGGGTTTCAGTCATAGCGGAAATCTTACTTCGCATATGCGAATCCACACAGGAGAGAAACCATATAAATGCTTAGAATGTGGAAAGGGTTTCTGTCATAGCGGAAATCTTACTTCGCATATGCGAATCCACACAGGGGAGAAACCATTTATATGCTTCGAATGTGGGAAGAGCTTCTGTCAGAGAGAAAAGCTTGATTCCCATATGAGAACCCACACAGGAGAGAAACCGTATCAGTGTATGGAATGTGGAAAGGGCTTCACTCAGAGCAGCAGTCTTGCCTCTCATATGAGGGTACACAAAGGGGATAAACCATTTATGTGCCTGGAATGTGGAAAAAGCTTTAGCCATAGCTCAAACCGTTTGAAGGCAGCGAATGTGGGAAGAGCTTCAAGCACAATAGTGACCTTAGTTTACACAAAAGATCTCACACGGAGGAGAAACCGTACAAATGCACGGAATGTGGGAAAGGCTTCAATCGGAGTGGAAAGCTTTATTCCCATATGAGAGTCCACACAGGAGAAAAACCATTTAAATGTCTGGAATGTGGGAAGGGCTTCACCCAGAATGGAAACCTTTCCTCCCACATGAGAATACACAGAGGGGAGAAGCCCGTTATGTGTTTGAAATGTGGGAAGAGCTTCAATCAGAGCTCAAACCTTGTTTCCCATATGAGAAGGCGCTCACAAGAGAATCCCTTTAAATGCATAGAATGTGGGAAGAGTTTCAAGCACAAGAGTCATCTTAGTTTGCATCAAAGAACTCACACTGGGGAGGAACGAAGAGCTTCAGTCAGAAGGGTAACCTGAATTCCCATCAAAGAACTCATACTAGGGAGAAACCCTATCAATGCATGGAATGTGGAAAGAGCTTCAGTCACAGCAGTATCCTCCGTTCACATAAAACAACTCACACAGGGGAGAAGAATCGAACCCACAGAGAGAAAGGATTCAAATATTTGGAATGTGAAAAAGACTTCTGTCCATTGGACAACCTTAGTTTGTATGGTTTCTCACACCAGGGAGAAACCCTATGAATGCATGGAATGTGGGAAGTGCTTCAGTTGTAGCAGTTACCTTCACTCATATTTAAAAAAAACACCTACAAAGGAAACTGTTTAGATCAGAAAATTTGGCAAGGGCTTTCATAGAGATCTCGGACATTTCTTGTCATCAAAGAAGCTACACAGAGGAAAAGCATGTAGATTAGGAAATCTGAGAAAGGTTCTTGGTCACTCATCCGGCATCTCATCAGAGACTTCATGGACCTATGGTGAAACTGTCCTCATTGCTTGGTACATAGAAAAACCTTTAGGCAGAAAAGATATTTGATGTCACTTCATGAAGTTCACCATGGTGTAAATACGTGGATCTTTTTCCGTAGTCTGAGTGTTGTTTTTCTAGATCCGGGAGGAAATAATGAATTTTGTAGAGGTAGGAAGAACAACGAAGAGAAATGCAGGGAGCTTCTGGACAAAGGCACTGATAGCCATTTGCTTATACAATCATATAAAGCTCATTGAGTGGGAAATATACCAAACATCCTTACTAGAAATGGGCATAAACCATGTCTTGGCAGTTCAGCCTGGTTTGGCTCAATGTCCACACAGGTTTTCTGCAGGCCCCACATTCTTCCCTCCCTGCTTCTTTGTTAGAGTTTAAAAAACTGATTTTATGGGGTACAGAGGAATTGCCTTAAAATTGAAAAGTTCAGAGACATACGTGAAAAACAAACGTATTATTGAAAAACTACAGCTGGGGACAATTGTTTACAAAACAGCCCATTTTGGGGGCAACATAAAAGTGATACGATAACAAGGCAGTCATCACTCATTCAGTTTTGTGCCAGTTTCATAGTGAAAAATGTAAACAATAGAGGTTTTACGCTGTTGAAAAAGCTAAACTCTAAACAGAGACAAAAACGGTGGGAAAACAGAAAAAATTAAAATTATAGATTGCGTTGTGTTTAACTATAATGTTAATTAGCAAAGAGGCATCACAAAATACATGTGTAACCCTGTGTTGAATTAGAATAACCACGTATTGTATAAAAGAAGTTTCTACAGAAAAGTGTAAAAGGAGAAAAGGATGAATGTTATTTAAAGCAGTTTTAGTAATAAGGAAGTAAAGGGAAAGAAGGCGTCATTTGTTTCAAAAGGTTTTAATCTTGTGTTTAATAGTAACGTAAAGTCTGAAAAGTTCTACCCGTGACACTCGCGCGAGAACCTTGTAATGAGGGTGAAAGAGGAGAGCGCCAAAAATGGTCTGAAGCTCAACATCCAAAAAACTAAGATCATGGCCGCTGGTCCCATCACCTCCTGGCAAATAAAAGGGGAAGATATGGAGGCAGTGACAGATTTTACTTTCCTGGGCTCCATGTTCACTGCAGATGGTGACAGCAGCCCCAAAATTAAAAGACACCTGCTTCTTGGGAGGAAAGTGATGCCAAACCTCGACAACATCTTAAAAAGCAGAGACATCACCTTGCTGACAAAGGCCCGCATAGTCAAAGCTATGGTTTTTCCGGTAGCGATGTATGGAATTGAGAGCTGGACCATAAAGAAGGCCGACCGCCAAATAATTGATTCTTTTGAATTGTGGTGCTGGAGGAAACTCTTGAGAGTCCCCTGGACTGCAAGGAGAACAAACCTATCCATTCTGAAGGAAATGAACCCTGAGTGCTCACTGGAAGGACAGATCCTGAAACGGAGGCTCCAATACTTTGGCCATTTCATGAGAAGACTCCTTGGAAAAGACCCTGATGTTGGGAAAGTGTGAAGGCAAGAGGAGAAGGGGACAACAGAGGACGAGATGGCTGGACAGTGTCATTGAAGCGACCCACATGAATTTGACCCAACTCCGGAAGGCAGTGGAAGACAGGAGGGCCTGGTGTGCTCTGGTCCATAGGGTCACGAAGAGTCGGACATGACTTAATGACTAAACAACAACATGGAGAATTAGTGCAGGGAAATCGCCTCAGAGGGAGACCACAACTGCAATACAAGGACATCTGCAAGCAGGTTCTGAAGGCCTTAGGAATGAACCTCAACAGATGGGAAACCTTGACCTCTGAGCGTTCAGCCTGGAGGCAGGCGTTGCATCACGGCCTCTCCCAGTTTGAAGAGACCCTTGTCCAGCAGGGCGAGGCCAAGAGGCAGTCCCTAAAGGGAGCTGGACAGGGGACAGATTATATTTGTCTTCAGTGTGGAAGGGATTGCCACTTTCGAATTGGGCTTCTCAGCCACACTGGACGTCGTTCCTCTTTGGAGCACATTACCATAGTCTCTCAAGCCTGAAGGATGCCTACACACACTTCCCCATGGTCTGAGTAGGCTCCTTAGATGGACAAAGGACTGGGGGTGAGGGACAATCCCCACTTGGGTAAGTAATGAAACGTTTCAAACTAACAAGAAAAAAAAATCCAGTAGCCATGACTCTAGTTCCAGATTCTTATTCAGATCTTGTTTCGGAAACCTGAAACACCAGGAAGCCCATAGAAATCTTGGGTCTGGTTTTATTGTTGATTTCAATGGGATAAGAGAGCAATCTTTTTTTTTCTTTCCTGTATCTGAATTTCTGGATTCACAAAGAGCCCTGTCTGTCCTGATGAACATGTTATGGTGGGAAGGGAAAAGAGGGTGCACTTTGGAATCAGCGGAGGAGGAGGAGGAGGAGGAGGAGGAGGAAGAAGGAGAGAGACGCTCTAGGAATCAAGATGTCCCTTCCCTTCTTTCTTTGGTACTCTAGGAACGGCGACTCTATCTATCTTTTATTTCCAAAGAGGCCCCAGAGAATATTTGGCTTTTATTTTCTTGGTTTCAACATCTTTCTCTCTGAAAGAGATTTTTTTTTAAGGCAGAGAGGCTTTTGGAAAAAAGATAAATAAAAACAACTCCTCTTCCTATCCATTCCAAATAGTTGTCCTCCTTACTCTATTCCTTAATTCATTCCTAGAACGCCCCCATAGGAAGGCTAGAAGAGAGGCAACGACCGGCCCCTTCCTTCATTCCTGGAATGGACGTCAGAAAGGCAGCGTCCTTCCTAGAGAGGCATCCCAAGAAAGTGAGAGAGGTGGGGCTGCTTCCCTCCTAGAGTGTCCCCCTCAGGGAGAAGATGAGCCGTGGAGAGGAAGTGGGTCCTAGAGCGTCCCCACACACAGGCGGAAATACATTTCTTCTTCCGCTGAGGGAGCCTCTTTAGAAGGTGGGAAGCCTCCAGGTGGGGAGGAAGGAAAAGGGGCTCCTGGTTAGGATTTTTTTGGGGGGGGGGGAAGGAGCGTTGTGGGGGAAGTGGGGCGGGTGCGGGTGGGGAGGCCTTGGAAGAGCCTGGGATGGGCAAGAAGGGGGGGGAAGGGGTCTGGCTAAAGGAAGTCTGTCCTTCCCCTCCCCCCCCATCCTCCTCCTCCTCCTCTCATCTTGGCAGGGGGGGGGGGAAAGAGAGGCCCTCTGTATTTCATTGCTTTTTATTTTCCTCCCCCCCAACTTCTGGAGACCCCCCCCCAAATATGTGTGGTGTGTGTGTGAGAGAGCGCGAAGGGGTTTTCCTCCTTCTCTCCCTGCCATTCAAAGGTGGTCTTTAAAACCACCCCTTTCTTCCTCCTCTTGAGGAGACCCTGGCAGGCTCGAGGGGGTTCTTCAAAAGGGGGGGGGGAGGAATTCTGGGCTGCTTCAGGTCCGACGGAGGAGCTCCCCCACCCCACTCTCCATCTTTTAATGCTCTCGGCTCTGAAACCAGGCCTGAGGGAAGGGGCTTCGGCGGGTGGGTCTCCTTGGACAGCTGAGGGGGACCCCTTCTCCCGGGAAGGGTGATGTTCCTGGGGAGCCTTTCAAACTAGCCTGTTTGGCATCTTCTGCCTTTATTTTCAGACGTTTGGGCTGTCACTCACCTTTGCCATCAGGCCAGCCATCTTCTTCCTGTTGTGATCGAAGGCAACTCCTATCAAGCACAATTTTCGTAACTACTGAAGGGATTCACAGCAAAAGTAAGCCTGTGGGATGATCTCACGGGTAATCCATTTCTTTGGTTTGTTTTTACAGAGAGAGTCTCTGGAGTCTCAGTTTGTGTCACCCTCAGATCATCACCGGCAAGAGAGTCCTCGGAACGTCCTCCAGGCATCGCCTCTTCCACTCTGCTGTGGGTCTCGCCGGCTGGGTTGGCTGGTGCCACCCAGGGTGGAGGGAGGTGAAGGCTGGTGGCCCACCGGATTCTCGATGTGTTGAGGATCCAACTTCTGAGAGGCAGAAAGATCCGCATGCCCTGCTTTGGAGGCCAACGAAGACCACTCTCCTGTCAAGCAGCGGGCTTCTAATGACCTTAACGCATCGGCACCCGCTGTTCGGCAGGCCCAGTGGCAGGTAAAAGGTTTCCATCTGAAAGTGTGCTCCTTTTGACACTTCAGTTGTTGTCCTAGAATTGGCTTTCCCCAAATGGCCCACAAAGATTCAAGATTTTGTGTGTGTGTGTGTGTGTGTGATATGAGACAGCTACAGACATTTCACTTCTTAGTATAGAAGATTATGGAAATAAGGTACATATTAGAAGGTTGAGAAGTGTTCTTCTTAAGCAGAGTGGTTAAATCACAGAATTGTTGAGCTGGAGGAGACCCCAAAGCTTCATCAAGCCCAGGTCCCTTGTTGGCCTGGCGTCCTCCAAGCATCGCCTCTTGGCCCCTCTCCTGCCGAAAGAAGAACCGAAAGGCCGGTTGGGGAGATGTCAGGAGTGGCTTGTTTGCCCCCTTTGAACTCCGTGGCTCCTCTTTCTTTCCTGCCCTGATGGTGAGGCTGTTCTCCCTCAGGCTCTCTCCGCACCATGAGTATCCCAAGAGCCTGTTTGGTAAAAGGGAAAAGCAGCGTGGTGTAGCGGATGGAGTGTCAGGCTAGGAATCGGGAGACGTGGGTTCAAATTCAGGCTTAACCAGAGAAGCTCACTGGGGAGGTTTGCAAGGACAAATAACTCTTCGCATATTTCCCATAAGGGTTCCTGTAAGGTGGAAGAGGTAGGCTTGTGTGTAGGTCCACTCTGGGTAGTTTAGAACAAATAACAAGAAAACAACCAAGTAACAAAATAGCAAATAGCGACATTAATACATAGGGGTGAAAATCAAAAATAAAGTCAAGTGAGGATAAAATTATAATACAATAAATACAATTAAAAGCATAGAAGGAAATAAAAACATGGAGTGTGGCAGTATGATAGAAGTTGTATTATTGGGCATTATTTATCAGAGGTTTGTTCAGGGAAGACTTGTCTAAATAGCCAGGTTTTAAGTAGCTTTGTGAAGGGGCTGGACGGACTTCGGGTAGAAGAGAGTTCCATAATTGTGGGGCTCCTGCCGAGAAGGCCCGGTTTCTAGTGGTTGTTTTCCGGTCTTCTCTCGGGGTTAGAAATCTCAGCCGTTCTGCTTGTGACGATTTTATAGGATGGGCAGGCCTAACTGGGAGGAGGCGCTCAGCCAGATATCGAGGTCCATGTGAAATGGGGAGACATGGAGAGTCCTAAGGAAAGGAGGGAGCCAACTTGAGACAGGTAGCTTTACGTACGTGGTTGGTTCTAGCTTTGTTTTTTTTTTTAAGAAGCCAAAGTGGTTTGTATCCCCAGATGTTCTTGAATGACAGCTCTGAAAACTCCTGGATATCACCGCTTGTGGTGAAGGCTTCCAAGCGTTTTTGTCCAAGAGCATCTGGGGACACAAAGTTGAAAACCACCGGGATGATCAGAGGGATTCGTCCTGGAAAGCGGCTGAATCCAGGGATTCGCTGCAGGCTTCTCTCTCTCTCTCTCTCTCTCTCTCTCTCTCTCTCTCTCTCTCACACACACACACACACACACACACACACACACACACAGAGAGAGAGAGAGAGAGAAAGAGAGAGAGAGAGAGAGAGCTGTAGCAGGCTGTGGTTCACACAGGTATCCTATGTCTTATCCTGGAGCGGAAAGAGTGACGGCCTGGCCCTCCAGAGGGCTCCCTGACCCACCCTGGCAGATGTCTGCCACGACCCTTTGGGGTCCTCCATTTATGATTTTTCTATCCTAGGCCTGAGGAAGAGATTTTTATCCATGTCTTTTGCGGTGGGGAGCATGCCAGCCATTGCACAAAGGCACAGGGACACTCCACCCTCACCACCCCACCCTTATGATTCCGGTTCCCATTCAAAGAGAACCCTTGGTTCATGCATGGGGTGGGGATGGAAAGAGTCGTTCTGCCTCTTTGTCCCCCTTCCTCTTCCAAGGGTGTGGAAAGACCTTCTTGTTGTTGTTTAGTCATTAAGTCGTGTCCGACTCTTCGTGACCCCATGGACCAGAGCACACCGAGCCCTCCTGTCTTTTACTGCCTCCCGGAGTTGTGTCAAATTCAAGTCGGTCGCTTTGATGACACTGTCCAACCATCTTGTCCTCTGTCGTCGCCCCTTCTCCTCTTGCCATCACACTTTCCCAACATCAGGGTCTTTTCCAGGGAGTCTTCTCTTCTCATGAGATGGCCAAAGTCTTGGAGCCTCAGCTTCAGGATCTGTCCTTCCAGTGAGCATTCAGGGTTGATTTCCTTTAGAATTGATAGGTTTGTTCTCCTTGCAGTCCAGGGGATTCTCAAGAGTCTCCTCCAGCACCACAATTCAAAGGCATCAATTCTTCGGCGGTCAGCTTTCTTTATGGTCCAGCTCTCACTTCCATACATCACAACAGGAAAAACCATAGCTTTGACTATTCGGACTTTTGTTGGCAAGGTGATGTCTCTGCTTTTCAAGATGCTGTCAAGATTTGTCATCGCTTTCCTCCCAAGAAGAAGGCGCCTTTTAATTTCAGGGCTGCTGTCTCCATCTGCAGTGATCATGGAGCCCAGGAAGATTTGTTCTCCTTGCAGTCCATAATTCAAAAGGATCCATTCTTCGGCTGTCAGCCTTCTTTATGGTCCAGCTCTCAGCAGAGGATGTTACAGTAGTCAAATTTTGAGATTACCATACCATGAACCACTTTGTCTCTGTCCCAAATGAGCCTGCAGCTAAGTTGCATGTAAACGTGAAAGATGTTTTTCTGAAAGGAAACTGGAGCAGAAACAAGCCTGAGAAGCGGATTGCCTTCTCTTCATGGGGTGCTTTTCAGGAAAAAGCTTGAATAGATCTCCCCAGGAACAAGATCTTTTGCAGGTTCTCCTAGCTGTAACAAAGAGTGTTTTCTGGTGTGGGTTGGGGCTTTTTGTGTGTGTCCTGAATGCACAGTTAAGGGCCATCCATTTTACAGAAGGCCTGATTTTCATATGTTAATATGGATCTTTCCCCCCCCCCCCCACACACACACCGCTTACATTTTGGAGTTCTCCTTTGGGCCGAGGGAGGGCAGAAGGACAGAAACACAACCCATCAGGAGTCTGTTCTCCCTGGGTCACCTTGGGTCTCCACCCTCAGCCTTCGCCTTGAGGGGAGGGTTTCCTTCTCCCAGCAAGTGAATGGCTCTGAAGTCTCCATTCTAGACCAACTCTTGCGACGTGACAGCAAGGGAAGCCAGATGCAAGACTCCCAAAATCGGTGTCTGTTCGATGCAACCACTGGAAATCTCTCGTGGCAGTGGGAAGGTGCCTGTTTCTTGTTCTAAGCAGACAAGTTGGCAGAGGCAGGAGATTGCAACGCAATAGATTTGGGGGTGGGAGGTGGTGTGCCGTGAAGTTGCTTCTGATATTTGGTGATCCTAAGAGGGAAGGGAGATGTTCCATCCTGGCTGAACGAGGATTTGAACCCAGGTCTCAATGATCCGACACTCTAAACTTGACACAACACTGCCTCCCTGAGAGGGTTTTCGGGTTGGAAAAAAATTGCTTCCTACCCCCAACTACCATTAATGGAAGATTTTTGTCTCAGAGTTCGTGAGATGCCCTTCCTTTTGTCCATCACCAGCTCCTTCCTTCCTTCCTTCCTTCTCTCCTTCCTTCCTCCCTCCCTTCCTACCTTCCTTCTTTCCTTCCTTCCTTCTTTCTTTCCTTCTATCCATCATGAACTCCCCCCTCCCTCCCTCTGCTGTTCCTTTGTTACCAGCCTTTTAAATCATATTTTTCTGCTCACAGAAGAAGCAAGAGACATATGGAGATGTAGCCGCACCCCCACCCATCCAAAAAAGCATAGGGGCAAGTACTGTTCTTGGTTTCCTTTGTCCAAGAAGCCTCTGGGCTGATCCTTTTTCTTTTCCCCAAAGGAGGCGGATGAAACTGCAGTGATCTCTCTTGGCTTTGATGAGGACCAACCATGAAGAATCAAATTCTAGATCCTTCCCAACACGTGCAAGGCAGGTGAGATCTTTCTTTCTTTTGATCAGAAGCCCCACGGTCCAGTTAATAGGATGCAAGAAGTTGTAACACTTCGGTAAATATGTTAGCTGAGTAAAGGTCTTGGGGGGCGCTGCGGAAGCATCCTTTAATAAACTCAGACATTCACGTTCACAGGGGAGAGCCTTCCTCCTGCCCAGGGAGGCCGCCCCCTCTGCCAGCCCGCGGCAGCTGGCTCACACTGATCTCTCTCCCCCCCCCAGCTAAATATATTATATATTCATTGTCAGAGTACCCCCCCCGGTCCTTCCAAAACCTAAAGGGTCGATCATGTGCCATCAGCCCCTCCATCACCGATGGTAGAATCAGGACTTTCATGGGAAACCGGAAAGGCGGGAAGAGTTCTTGCAGGCCGTGTGGGGTGCTTGGGATTCCTTCCTTTCCTTGAGGCAAGAGCAGAATTTAATCCAGGGCTGCATCCTCTGGGGCCCAGCTGCCCTTCCAGGCCCTCTGCCCCTCCCGGGATCCCCCTTCTCAGGTCCGACCAGGACCTCCGGCTCCCTCCCAGCCCCTCCTCGGGTCACGAGAGGCTTCCTTCTCCTCCTCCTGCTTAACGAGAAATGCCAAGGGTGGGGGGTCCTGCCAAGGGTCCGCCTGTTCATCTTCCTCCTCCCCCCAAAAAGCTCTCCCCTCCCTCTTGCTAGCCCTTCTCCATGGGTCCAGGAGTCCAGAATATTGGGGAGGGGGGGAGCCTTCTGCCCAGGGAGGGCGGGCCACTCTGCCAACCCGCAACAGCTGGCTCACACCCATCTCTCTCTCTCCTTCCCCACTAAATATATCTATATCTACATATGCATTAATTGGCAGAGAGTATTAATATATTATGTGTTAGTGGTTGTTCTGGGTTTTTCGGGCTCTTTGGCTGTGTTCTGAAGGTTGTTCTTCTTGATGTTGTTCTTCCTGACGTTTCGCCAGTCTCTGTGGCCGGCATCTTCAGAGGACAGCAACATTTTGGCCCAGAGGTTGAATAAATTTGCAACAAATTCTGTCCCCACAGATCATGAGGTCTTTGTGCCAGGCAGAGAAAGGTCAGGTGCAATGATGCCACCATTTGGACTTATGCAATACCCATGGCAATTTGCATAGAGGAGAAGGAGATCTACTCCTGACGATGCTGTGTCCTTTGTACTTCCTACTGTATTGAGTCACTTAGAACAACAGGGAACTTATGCAAGGCTGTTGCTTGTGGATTATAGCTCTGCTTTTAATACCGTTCTACCCACTAGGTTGTTTTTTTTAAATGCTCAGCCTCTGATTACCTCAGAAGATTTGCATGCGGGTAAAGGACTTTCTGACAGAGAGGCCAGAGTCAGTAAGGATGGGATCCCACCATTCTTCTACCCTGGTCCTCAGTACAGGAGCTCCCCAGGGCTGTGTGCTAAGTACCTTCCTCTGTTCCCTGTACAGACATGATTCCACCCCACTATATATAACACTAACACAGTTACTAAATTTGCAGACAATAGGACAGTGGTGGGGCTCATAAACAAGAACAATGAGTCTGCTTATAGAAAGGAAGTACAGTGGTGCCTCGCTTGACGATGTTAATTCGTTCCAGCAAAATCGCTGTACAGTGAAAACATCAAACGAAATTTTCAAAAACCCATTGAAATGCATTGAAAACCGTTGAATGCTTTCCAATGAGCTGAATACCTGCTCGTCCAGCAAAGATCCTCCATACGGTGGCCATTTTCGGTGCCTGTAAAGCAAGAAATCCGTCCTAGAAAACAGCAGGGGGGCATTTTCTTCAGCCAGCGGTCATTTTGAAACCCGATGATCAGCTGTTTGCTGATCGTCGTAAAGCGAAAATCAGTTCCTGAAGCAGAAAACCAATCATTGTTAAACGAAAAAAAAACATTTAAACCATCATTTTGCAATTGTAAAAACCTAATCGTACAGCAATTTCCTCATTAAGCGAGGCAATTGTTAAGTGAGGCACCACTGTACAAGGGCTGATACTCTGTTGTAAAGAAAATAATCTTATACTTAACTTCAAAAAAAAACCCTAAAGAACTCATAATTGGTTTTAGGAGGAAGAAAAATGTACATTTACCACTGTACATAAATGGCGAGGAAGTGGAGAGAGTTGGTCGTTTTAAATTTCTGGGCACTGACATCTCAGAGGACCTCTCATGGACTATAAATGCCAACATGCTAGTAAAGAAGGCACAGAAGAGGCCGTATTTCCTGAGAACGCTCGAGAAGTTAAAGTTATCTCGTCCGACTATCGTAGCACCATTGAGAGTGTCCTCCTAACCCAGTGGTCAGGGAACAGGGGTAAATTACCCCAAATGGGGTAAGAACGAAAATCCTGGGGGTAATGAGGACGCGACTCTAACCTCCATCCCTCCTCTTCCTCCTCCTCTGCCTGGAAGGGGGGGTTCCCAGATGCCCAATTGCCCCCGTCCCGCCCCCTTCAGCCTGGCTGCAACCGAGCCATGGCGGATAGCAACCGGCAACAGGCCTGAGCCAGCGACGTACGGCAGCCATGGTGGCGGCAGCAGGGCTGGCCATGGCGGGGAGGGCGATGCCGGGACAAGTGGCCGGAGCACCCCAGCCATGAGGAGCCTCTCCTTCCAGTGCCTGGAGAGGTGGGTTGCAGCGGAGAGGGGCGGCTGCGGTCACAACAGCAGCCTGGGCCAGGCTCAGCCTCCTGGCTCCAGGACGCCACCAACGTCTGAGTTCAGCAAGGTGGTCCTTAAGTGAAGAATGGCCGGAGTGCTTTTAAGTACTTGGACATGAAAGAGGCTCGTGGCGCAGAGGTTAAACTGGAGCCAAAACTCTGCTCAAGACCCGGGTCCAATCCCAGGGAGCTGGCTCGAGGTTCGCTCAGCCTTCCATCCTTTCAAGGATGGTCAAATGAGGACCCAGCTGGCCCTGGGAGTGGGTCGGGCCAAAGGGTAGCCAATGTAACGACACCACCCAAAGAGTGCTTTAAGTGCTATGGGGTGGACTAGAAGCATAAGCATGCTTTGTTTTTTAAAAAACTTCTGAAATTGGTCCTTTTTAAATAACTTCTGAGAATTAAGAAAGGACCTCTTTGCATAGCCTCGCATTCTGGCCAATCAGAACAGGCCTCCAGTCGCCCCGCCCCCAGGGTGGGTGTCAGTTTTTCTCTTTTAACCCTTCCATGGCCTTCAGTGGGAAGGAAAGCATTTCACTCCTCCTGAGGCACTCAATCTTAGTCGTGCCCATGGGAAAAAACATTTAAAAGTTTTAAAAATACATAATAATTAATTATCTTACATAATTAATTATGTGTGTGTGTGTTTAGTCGTTTAGTCGTGTCCGACTCTTCGTGACCCCATGGACCAGAGCACGCCAGGCCCTCCTGTCTTCTACTGCCTCCCGGAGTTGTGTCAGGTTCATGTTGGTTGCTTCGCAGACACTGTCCAGCCATCTCATCCTCGGTCGTCCCCTTCTCCTCTTGCCATCACACCTTCCTAACATCAAGGTTTTTTCCAAGGACTCTTTTCTTCTCATGAGATGGCCAAAGTACTGGAGCCTCAGCTTCAGGATCTGTCCTTCCAGTGAGCACTCAGGGTTGATTTCCTTTAGAATTGATAGGTTTGTTCTCTTTGCAGTCCAGGGGATTCTCAAGAGCCTCCTCCAGCACCACAATTCAAAGGCATCAATTCTTCGGCGGTCTGCTTTCTTTATGGTCCAGCTCTCACTTCCATACATCACGACAGGAAAAACCATAGCTTTGACTATTCGGACTTTTGTTGGCAAGGTGATGTCTCTGCTTTTCAAGATGCTGTCAAGATTTGTCATCGCTTTCCTCCCAAGAAGAAGGCGTCTTTTAATTTCAGGGCTGCTGTCTCCATCTGCAGTGATCATGGAGCCCAGGAAGATAAAATTTGACACTGCCTCCATATCTTCCCCTTCTATCTCCCAGGAGGTGATGGGACCAGTGGCCATGATCTTAGTTTTTTTGATGTTGAGTTTCAGACCATTTTTTGCGCTCTCCTCTTTCACCCTCATTACGAGGTTATTTAATTCCTCCTCACTTTCTGCCATCAGAGTGGTATCATCTGCATATCGGAGGTTGTTGATGTTTCTTCCGGCAATCTTAATTCCGGCTTGGGTTTCTTCCAGTCCAGCCTTCCGCATGATGTATTCTGCATATAAGTTAAATAAGCTGGGGGACAATATACAGCCTTGCCGTACTCCTTTACCAATTTTGAACCACTCAGTTGTTCCATGACCAGTTCTAACTGTTGCTTCCTGTCCCACATATAGGTTTCTCAGGAGACAGATAAAGTGGTGAGGCACTCCCATTTCTTTAAGAACTTGCCATAGTTTGTTGTGGTCCACACAGTCAAAGGCTTTCACATAGTCAATGAAGCAGAAGTAGATATTTTTCTGGAACTCTCTGGCTTTCTCCATAATCCAGCGCAAGTTAGCAATTTGGTCTCGAGTTCCTCTGCCTCTTCGGAATCCAGCTTGTACTTCTGGGAGTTCTCGGTCCACATACTGCTGAAGCCTACCTTGCAGGATTTTGAGCATAACCTTGCTAGCGTGCGAAATGAGTGCAATTGTTCGGTAGTTGGAGCATTCTTTGGCACTGCCTTTCTTTGGGATTGGGATGTAGACTGATCTTTTCCAATCCTCTGGCCACTGTTGGGTTTTCCAAACTTGCTGGCATATTGAATGTAGCACCTGAACAGCATCATCTTTCAAGATTTTAAATAGTTCAACTGGGATGCCATCACCTCCACTGGCCTTGTTGTTAGCCAGGCTTTCTAAGGCCCACTTGACTTCACTCTCCAGGATGTCTGGCTCAAGGTCAGCAACTACATTGTCTGGGTTGTCCGGGATATCCACATCTTTCTGATATAATTCCTCTGTGTATTCTTGCCACCTCTTCTTGACGTCTTCTGCTTCTGTGAGGTCCCTCCCATTTTTGTCTTTTATCATGTTCATCTTTGTGCAAAATGTTCCTCTAATATGTCCAATTTTCCTGAACAGATCTCTGGTCTTTCCTTTTCTGTTATCTTCCTCTATTTCTTTGCATTGTTCATTTAAGAAGGCCCTCTTGTCTCTCCTTGCTATTCTTTGGAAGTCTGCATTCAATTTTCTGTAACTTTCCCTATCTCCCTTGCATTTTGTTTCTCTTCTCCTCTCTGCTATTTCTAAGGCCTCGTTGGACAGCCACTTTGCTTTCTTGCATTTTCTTTTCTTTGGGATGGTTTTCGTTGCTGCCTCCTGGACAATGTTACGAGCCTCTATCCAAAGTTCTTCAGGCACTCTGTCCACCAAATCTAGTTCCTTAAATCTGTTCTTTACTTCCACTGTGTATTCATAAGGGATTTGGTTTAGATTATACCTGAGTGGCCCAGTGGTTTTTCCTACTCTCTTCAGTCTAAGCTTGAATTTTGCTATGAGAAGCTGATGATCAGAACCGCAGTCAGCTCCAGGTCTTGTTTTTGCTGACTGTATAGAGCTTCTCCATCTTTGGCTGCAGAGAATATAATCAATCTGATTTCGATATTGCCCATCTGGTGATTTCCATGTATAGAGTCGCCTCTTGTGTTGTTGGAAAAGAGTGTTTGTGATGACCAGCTTATTCTCTTGACAAAACTCTATTAGCCTTTGTCCTGCTTCGTTCTGAACTCCAAGGCCAAACTTCCCTGTTGTTCCTTTTATCTCTTGGCTCCGTACTTTAGCATTCCAGTCCCCTAGAATGAGAAGAACATCTTTCTTTGGTGTCAGTTCTAGAAGGTGTTGTAAATCTTCATAGAATTGTTCAATTTCAGTTTCCTCAGCAATGCTGGTTGGTGCATAAACTTGGATTATTGTGATGTTGAATGGTCTGCCTTGGATTCGTATTGACATCATTCTATCATTTTTGAGATTGTATCCCATTACAGCTTTTCCCACTCTTTTGTTGACTATGAGGGCTACTCCATTCCTTCTACGGGATTCTTGCCCACAGTAGTAGATATGATAATCATCTGAGCTGAATTCGCCCATTCCTGTCCATTTTAGTTCACTGATGCCCAGGATGTCGATGTTTATTCTTGCCATCTCCTGTTTGACCACCTCCAGCTTCCCAACGTTCATAGATCTTACATTCCAGGTTCCTATGCAGTATTTTTCTTTACAGCATTGGACTTTCCTTTCACTTCCAGGCACGTCCACAGCTGAGCGTCCTTTCGGCTTTGGCCCAACCACTTCATTAGCTCTGGAGCTACTTGTACTTGTCCTCCACTCTTCCTCAGTAGCATGTTGGACGCCTTCCGACCTGAGGGTCCCATCTTCCAGCGTCATATCTTTTAGCCTTTTGTTTCTGATCATGGGGTGTTCTTGGCAAAGATACTGGAGTGGCTTGCCATTTCCTACTCCAGGTGGATTGCGTTTAGTCGGAACTCTCCACTATGTCCTGTCCGTCTTGGGTGTCCCTGCACGTCATAGCCCATAGCTTCTCTGAGTTACTCAAGCCCCTTCGCCACGACAAGGCAGCAATCCATGAAGGGGTAATTAATTATAGTGCAGCAATAATTAATGGGTCTTTCCTTGAGGGCAGGGTTTGTCCTGCCCTCAAGGAGACACTCATTAGGCCCATAAGGACGAAACCTAATTTGGCAGCGGACAAAATTGGGAATTATAAGCCCGTTGCCAATGTTTCATCAGCAAAGTGGTTGAGAGGGTGGTGGCTGACCAGCTTCAGGCTCTTTGGAATGAAACAGATGCCCTGGAACCATTTCAGTTGGGCTTCAGGCCGCGCCACAGTACAGAGACGGCATTGGTTGCCCTATACGATGACCTGTTGAGCAAGGCTGACAGGGGTAAAATCTGTTGGTCCTCCTTGACATCTTGGTGGCCTTCGATACCGTCAACCACGGTATCCTCCTGGGGAGGCTCTCTGGGTTGAGAATTGGTGGCCTTGCCCTTGCATGGCTCCGTTCCTTCCTCGGGGACCGTCCTCAGAAAGTACAGCTTGGGGAGAATGTGTCGGCCCCGTGGACCCTCAATTGTGGGGTTCCGCAGGGCTGGATATTTTATTAATCAACTGTGCTTTCATAAATAACGTATTTGCTTAGATAGAATCATTTTAATCAAGGTATTTATTCATTTCATATCATATTCTCTATCTCCCTGTTCTTCTCTAACACAAGACGGGTCCTAAGTGTCTAAACTACTTCTCTCTAACTGAGGTCCCTAACTCATCCCTAACTGAAAACTTCTCTAACTGCTAACTGAACTTTTTAAATATCCTTAGTTCTGCCTCTTCTGTTCACCCATTGGTTGATATGTCAAGGTTCTATTGTAATGGACAGGAGTGGTTACTGACCTGTCTGTCACAGCCACCAATTTCCAACTCGGAGAGCCTCCCCAGGAGGATACCGTGGTCGACGGTATCAAAGGCCGCTGAGATGTTGAGGAGGACCAACAGAGACGTTTTATCCCTGTCAGCCTCCCTCAACAGGTCATCATACAGGGCGACCAATGGCATCTCTGTACCGTGACGCAGCCTGAAGCCTGACTGAAATGGATCCAGGGCATCCGTTTCATCCAAAAAGCCTGAAGCTGGTCAGCCACCACCCTCTCAACCACTTTGCTCATGAAAGAAACATTGGCGGCAGGGCTATAATTGCCAATCTCGTCCGCTGCCACATTAAGTTTCTTTCTAATGGGCCTAATGAGTGTCTCCTTGAGGGCAGGTGGGAACCTGCCCTCAAGGAAAGACCCATTGTTTATTGCTGTGGCCCATTCCATTGTTATCGGCCTGGTTGCTTTGATTAGCCAGGCCAGGCAAGGGTCAAGAGAGGAGGTGGTGGCACAGCAGCTATCAAGTGCCCTGGCCACAGTATCCGGCGTCACAGGCTGAAAGAGATCGAGAGTCACCGGGCAAGACGGAGCACTGGACATCTCAGTTCAACTCACTGTATTCAAAAAAGGAGAGAGCTCCCGGCGGATGGCCTCCACTTCAGATTTTAAAAATGTTGCAAATTGGTCCGGTGAAAACTAGGGGGAGGCCCATCACTCAGACCTATGCCGAATAGGTCGTGCACTATACAGAATAACTCCGCCTGCTGATTTGAGGCTTCGCTTATCCGGTTAGGGAAGTATGTACGACAAGCAGCCTTTACCTTAATCAGGTAAAGGTTAGTTGCGACCCTGACAGCTATCCAATTGTAATCTGCCGGGTTCTTCCCCCACTTGCTCTCTAGCCTTCTCCTAGTTTGCTTCATCGCTCGTAGGTCCTGGTTAAACCAGGGTGCTGGACGAGCTCTGCATTGGGGAGGGCATTTAGGAGCGATCGCATCAACAGCCCTAGTGGCTGGCTGGGCTGGCTACCTCGATACTGAGAGTTGATCACAGCCCCAGAACAATGAACAGCCTTCAAACATCTGTTCATCATTCTTCTAACATGAGTAGGAGCTGTGTCAACGCCATATCTCCCTCTATCCATAATCACCGAGATGTTCAAAGGCCCCTCACTGGGCAAACAGACCTTCCACTCCATATCAAAAAGAAAGGAAAAAGAGAAAAAAGACAAATCAAAAAGAAAGCAAATACCTTAATTAATACAACTTAAACAGTAGAGTAAGTGCATTAATCAAATACAGTGTTATCAAATAAAAAATATCCCAGTTTGCAAAAAAAAACCCTAAATATATAAAATAACTTCTAAAGAACACCCAGTGCTTAGCCTCCACATGTAGTCCTGTTCTGTCCTCCTCCGCTACCTAACCTTGTCCTTTTAGATATCGCTGGTCTTGATGTTATTGTCAGTGTTGTTAATATTGATGTTAGTGGTAATAGAAGTGCTGGAGTGAGGATGTTACTCACGGGGTATGTCACAAAGGTCTCAATAGTGAGCATAGGAAACGTCAGGAATAGTAAAATCCAAACTGAAAGTGACTCAGTCACTGACATTTCCCTCCCTTGGGAAAGAAGTAAATCGTCACTGTAGCTAGACCGAGGAGAGCAAGCTGAACAAACCGGTCTTAAGAAAAATACTGCCATTCGAAGATCCAGCATGGCAACCAGCCAGCTGAAATCCTTTCCTTGCTTATCAAATATTGCTGTGATCATCGTTTTCTCTCTAGCTATCTTCCCGGTTTGTTTGCATTTTCAAAGAATTTTTGCCTTGCAAATATGATTTTCTTCTCCATCTCTTCCTGTTCTAGTAGATTAATTTTATGCTGTAAAATATTTATTGGTGCCTTCTTTAGCTCTGCTTCCTCTTTTTTTAGAGATGTTATTAGAGTTTGATATTGTTTATTCCTTTCCTTTTTTTCTTTATATATAAAATTCTATTGCGTAGCCTCGGAAATATGCAGCTTTGGCTGCATCTCATACCATTGTTATCCCTGATCTTGAGGTTTATTGATTTGGAAAAAAAATTCATCTGATTTTAAATTTTATTCAAGGTCTCTTCTCTCAACAATTGCGTGTTGAGTCTCCGAAAGCCACTCTTTGTCTTCTGTCCTAATGTCATCAATATTGGATTATGGTCTGCATAAGTATTTGGTAATATTTCAATGTCCTCTACTTGATGTGTAGCTTCCGCTGATACCCAACAATTATCAATTCTTGACCATGATTTATGTCTGAGTAAAATGTATAGTCTCCTCTGTTCGGATTTCTGAGTCTCCATAGGTCAGTTAGGTATCATATTCCTTGTCTTTTTCCTCCCATTTTCAATTTCCTTGGATGTATCCTTCTCTTTGTCCGTTATTGCATTGAAGTCTCCCATAATACATATTTTTTTATTCTGACCTTTGTAATAATTGATTCTTCAAAGCCACTTCTTTTTTCTTTTGTTTGCTTGAGGCTATGAAGACTTTAACCAATTTTAGATTTTCTAACAGGTTTTTTTTATCTTTTTCTCTAATATGGGTCTCCTGAATAAATATGATATCTACTTTGGCTTTAAGGAGTTTGGTGAATATTTTTCTTCTTTTTGGGGGGGTGAGTTAAGTCCTTTAACAGTCACTGATTGTTGCATGTTATCTTTCCTAAGACAAGGTCAGATCATAAATGGTTATTTGTACCTCCAGACCCCACCGGAGAAATCATGGGTCTTTCACCTGTTTTTCCACAGGATCGCCCTCAAACTACCCTCCAAACATAGGCCCCCTCTGTGCCCATAGACTAACTGAGAGAAATGACGGGTCCCCCAGCGCATGGCTTTGCAGTGGTGGAAAACATTCCCCCAACCACTGTCCAACCAGAAGTCTCATCTCTGCTTGCAGAGGACCAGAGGGAAAGCAGGGGGGTCCAGTGGTACAAAAACATGTGTCTGAAGCCCAGATCCTCCTGGATCCCCCCCCAATTTTGACACAGGATCCTCCTGAGACCCCCTCTTCCCACCCTCTCTCTGCCCACAGATCACAGATGAGAGGAAGCCCAGGGGCTCCCCCAGTGCTTTGCTCTTGGCCATGGGGGGTGAAAAGGGGGGCGGGGGCTCTCTCGGCTTCTCCTCCTCCGGACCTTTCTCCAGCGGAGGGAGGGAGACGACGGGGGCAAAGGAGGGGGGGCTGGGAATCTGGGGGGGCGAGGGGGAGCTGAGGTTCCCCCCAATGTGAGATCTCCCCCTCTCTCTTTTTTTGCAGGAAGACAAAAGCCCCCCTCTTCTCTTCTCCCCCCTTTTGTTTTGTTTTAACACTTTCACACCCACACCCCCGCCCCCCCTTTCATTCATTCAGGCTTCAATGCCGGGGTGGGGGAACCTAGAGCTAGAAAAAAGTGGGAGGTGGGTCTATTCGTAGCTCTAGGCGCCTCCGGGAGTGGAAGGAGGGGGCTGGCCTCTCTTTCCCTCCCTCCCCTTGTCTCTATGGTTGGTGGAGGAACATTATTCCAGGTTTTCAACCCTCAGGACCTGGAAGTAGGTGGGCCGGGTGGATGGGGGGGAGAGATATGGGGTGGCGAAAAAGGAAACCCTATGCTTGTCTGTGTGTTGGAGGGAAGAATCTTTTCTGGGCTATGAGGTTTGCAATCCTCCCCCCACAAACACCTGGTGCATTTGTCCCTCCCCCACCCCCCGTTGCCCCCCATGCATTTTCAGGGGGATCATCCTGGACTTGCCTGCGAGGAGACCCCTTGTCACACAAATGGGTGTCTGAAGGGAAGGAGGGGGGTCCCTGGGCTCCAGGAGAGGCTGCCAAGGGGGGGGGCGAGGGTTGGGGGTCCCAGATATGGGGGCTTTCGGGGGTGAAGACAGGGGGTGTCAGCTGTGAAGGAGGAGGAGGGGCCTGATCCGGGCCACTTCCCTGGGTGCAGGAACTCTTCTGACAGCTTCCCCAAAAGAGAGAGAGAGAGTTGATGATGAAGATGATAATCCTGATCCCCCCAGGAAACCGTTGGGCAGCTCTTGCCTTCTCTGGAGCCCCAGGTGGAAAGAAGGGCAGCCCTCTAGCCAGGATCCGCATAGAAAGTCGGAGCCCCTTCCTCTCTGGCTGGGGGACACAAACTGGGGGGTCTCCGGGCCCCTCTCTCCATTCAGGAAGGGAAACTAATAATAGAGATCTCGGGGTTTTTTTTGAGAGGCGGCTTCTTCCAAAGGGGTCCGAGGGTGGGAGGGATCACCAAAGAGGAGCCCCTGAGAAGACCCCACCGCCCCTCCTTTGAGGGCCCCCTAGGAAGAGGCAAGAAAGGGAAACGGGTACTGGACCCCCTCCTCCTCTCAGGTAAGCTGCACGAAAAGGAAAGGACAGGAGAGGAGGAGGAGGAGGAGGAGGAGGAAGAGAAGAAGGCCCCCCAGGACATTGCAGGGGGTGGCCTCTTTCAAGGCTCTGGGGAGGGGTCCGACACATGCCATTTTGGGGGGAATCCAGGGATCAGTGAAGGGGCTCCTCGAGGCCAAGAGGAGAGGCCAGGAGCCGCGAAGGAGAAGGGGTGACACAACGCCCTCCAGGGACCGACCCGGCTGGAGACAGAAGCCCAGAGGCCTCGTCTTCTCCTCCAGGAATCCAGGCTTCTTGTCCTGCCTTTGTTCTTTTTTTCAATTCACCCACTGCCCAAAACTGAAGATTTCTTACTTCTCCACATTAAAAAACTGACTTGTGGCAGAGTGGGAGAGCAAGGCCAACGGGGGCCCAATTTTGTTTCAGGAAAAAGGAGATAAATGGCGATACCCCTTCTCCCTGGCCTGCAGGGTTAAACTCCTCATCCTTGGAACATGGAGAAAAGGGAAATGAACTGTCAATTTTTCGTCAGGATTTTCCAGGGAATGCTGTCCTTTGGGAATGAAAAAGGACACCAAAGCCTGGGCATTCAGGCTCGGGGATGAATCCAGGAGGACCCCCAACCTGTGCAGCTGAGTTTTCAGAGAGAGCGAAAATCCATCCAGCGCAGGCTGCCTCTCTGTTTCTTAGAATCCTAGAACAATTTAAGTTGGATGGGGGCCTCCAAGGCCATCCTGTCCACACCCCTTGCTCCCTGAAGGAATCCAAACCAAAGCTGGCCGGACAGAGGGGGTCCAATCTCCCCTTGAAATGGCTCCAGCCTTGGAGCGCTCACCGCCTCCTCCTGAGGCCGCAGGTTCCGTTGTCATTCTCCTGAAACTGTTAGGAACTTTTTCCTGATCTTCAACCAAAATCCAGCTTCTCGTCGCTTGAGCCTTAAAGGGGTGCTGCTGAAGGAAGGCTCAGAAAACCAGCCAGCTCTGTCCTTTTTTCACGACCCAGGTACCTCCAACCTGGAGGGAGGGCTGCCTGTTTTTCACAATTTATTCACTGCCCTCAGGAGAACAGCCCTGAAACTGGAGGCCACAAATCCCCTTCCTTTGACTAAATGCTCTGCCTGCTTCATCAGTCCCTTGTAGCTGATGTGGCTGGTCTGCCTCGGTCCAGTCTTTTTTGTAGGGCCTCACAGAGGAGAGCAAATCCTCTCCCCAAAAACCAGCTCTTGGTAAGGACCTATGGGAAAGAATTTATGTTAAATTTAACAGAGGATCATTGCATATTCTGCTGAGACCTTTCTCCCCCCCCATGCAGACCAAAGCATTTGAGCTCAAATTAAACCTTCATGAGCCTCCTGTCTGAGATCAGTGGGTCGAACATGGGGAGAAGCTCCATGTTTTGATGTAAAACTCTTAAAACACAGTTGTTTACATTTGAAATATCTAACGATTATAAACCACTTACCTTAGCTGATCTACTATGAGAGTGATTAACTGGGCATGCAGATAGCATGTAGAGTTATATAGAAGCCTTTGAGAAATCCTTGGTTGTGTCAGTAAGGTACAAAGTTATAAAACCAATAGGATATGTAACCTTTGCAGCTGGGGAGAAGATGACTAAAAGAGCACAGTAGCACCCCCATATCCACGGAATCAATTATCAGCTGATTCAGTTACCACGAGCTCTATTGTCTTAGAGTTCCATGACGTTGTTCAGGGAATTAGGATTCAGCCCAAGAAGCAAGAAGAGGGACATGGTAGTGCTGTGGGCTAAACCGCAGAAGCCTATGCTGCATGGTGAGAAGGCCAGCAGTCGTAAGATCGAATCCACGCGACGGAGTGAGCGCCTGTCGCTTGTCCCAGCTCCAGCCAACCTAGCGGTTTGAAAGCATGCAAATGCGAGTAGATAAATAGGGACCACCTCAGTGGGAAGGTAAACAGCGTTCTGTGTCTAAGTCGCACTGGCCATGTGACCACGGAAATATTGTCTTCAGACAAACACTGGATCTATGGCTTGAAAAGCGGGATGAGCGTCGCCCCCTAGAGTCGAACACGACAGGACAAAAATTGTCAAGGGGAACCTTTACCTTTAGCAAGAAGCAAAGAGTTTAGTTTGGGGAAGAGTATCCTATTCTGAAGGAAACAACAAGTTAAGCTGAGGGTACAAAGAAGGAAGGACCCTTGGGGATAATGAAACTGGGTATAATCTCCGATATCTTCCATTTCTGTTCTTAACTAGGAATGAGATTTCTTTCTTCCTTTTCTCTCAGGTAAAGAACAGTACGATACGAGCAATCCGGAAAGAACTGAGTCGGAAACAGGAAAAAAGACGTTTGGAAATCAAAGAAGACCAAAAACGGGCACCAGAGAAGTCCCGGAATCAAAATGCCTGAAACAGGGGAGAAACCATTTAAGTGCATGGAATGTGGAAAGAGCTTCAATCAGAGTGGTAGTTTTAATTTACATCAAAGGGCTCACACAGGGGAGAAACCCTTTAAATGCCTAGAATGTGGGACAAGCTTCCGTAAGAGTGGAGATCTACGTACACACGAAAGGATCCACACAGGGGAGAAACCTTTTACATGTGAGGAATGTGGGAAGAGCTTCAGTCAGAGCAGTCACCTGAATACACATCAAAGAAGCCACACAGGGGAGAAACCATATAAATGCATGGAATGTGGAAAGAGTTTCAGCGAGAGTGGAGCATATAGAAAACATCAAATGGTCCATACAGGGGAGAAACCATTTAAGTGCATGGAATGTGGAAAGAGCTTCAATCGGAGTGAACATTTAAATTTGCACCAGAGGATCCACACCGGCGAGAAACCATATAAGTGCACGGAATGTGGCAAGAGCTTCAGCTATAGTGGATCATATAGATACCATCAAAGAATCCACACAGGGGAGAAACCATACAAATGCATGGAATGTGGAAAGAGCTTCAGTGACAGTGGATCATATAGAAACCATCATAGAATCCATACAGGGGAAAAACCATTTAATTGCAAGGAATGTGGAAAGAGCTTCAATTGGAGCAGTAGTTTTAATTTACATCAAAGGATTCACACAGGGGAGAAACCCTTTAAATGCCTAGAATGTGGGACGAGCTTCCATGAGAGCGGAGGTCTACGTGCACACCAAAGGATCCACACAGGGGAGAAACCCTTTACATGTGAGGAATGTGGGAAGAGCTTCAGTCAGAGTGGGTACCTACATCGACATCAAAGGATTCACACAGGAGAAAAACCTTATCTCTGCATGGAATGTGGAAAGAGCTTCAGCGACAGTGGATCATATAGAAAGCATCAAAGAATCCATACAGGGGAGAAACCATTTAAGTGCATGGAATGTGGAAAGAGCTTCAATTTGAGCAGTAGTTTTAATTTACATCAAAGGATCCACACAGGGGAGAAACCCTTTAAATGCCTAGAATGTGGGAGGAGCTTCTGTCAGAGTGGAGATCTACGTACACACCAAAGGATCCACACAGGGGAGAAACCTTTTACGTGTGAGGAATGTGGGAAGAGCTTCAGTGAGAGTGGGTACCTACATCGACATAAAAGGATTCACACAGGAGAAAAACCTTATCTCTGCATGGAATGTGGAAAGAGCTTCAGCGACAGTGGATCATATAGAAAGCATCAAAGAATCCATACAGGGGAGAAACCATTTAAGTGCATGGAATGTGGAAAGAGCTTCAAACATAGCAGTAATTTTAATTTACACCAAAGGACTCACACAGGGGAGAAACCCTTTACATGCATGGAATGTGGGAAGAGCTTCAGTCGCAGCGATCATCTGCATACACATCACAGAATCCACACAGGGGAGAAACCCTTTACGTGCATGGAATGTGGGAAGAGCTTCAGTCACAGCGGTCAGCTGAATACACATCACAGAATCCACACTGGGCAGAAACCCTTTAAATGCCTAGAATGTGGGATGAGCTTCCGTCAGAGTGGAGATCTACGTGTACACCGAAGGATCCACACAGGCGAGAAACCCTTTACGTGCATGGAATGTGGAAAGAGCTTTGGCCGGAGTGACGTCCTACATTCACATCAAAGGATCCACACTGGGGAGAAAACACATCAATGCATGGAATGTGCGAAAAGCTTCAGTTCGCGCGGTAGCCTCATCAATCATAAAAAAACTCACATTGGGGAGAAACCCTATAAATGCATGGAATGTGGAAAGAGCTTCGGCCGGAAAGACCATCTACATTCACATCAAAGGATCCACACTGGGGAGAAAACACATCAATGCATGGAATGTGCGAAAAGCTTCAGTTCGCACGGTAGCCTCTTCAAACATCAAACAACTCACATTGGGGAGAAACCCTATAAATGCATGGAATGTGGAAAGAGCTTCGGCCGGAGTGACGTTCTACGTTCACATCAAAGGATCCACACTGGGGAGAAACCCTATAAATGCATGGAATGTGGAAAGAGCTTCGGCCGGAGTGACCATCTACATTCCCATCAAAGGAGCCACACCAAGTGAGAAGCCTCATAAATGCATGGAACATGGGAAGACCTTCAGCTGCCTTGAAGTTCAGGGCTTTCTGGTTGTGGAATAACAAACATGCCTATTCGTTTATATCCATGTGCAGGAAGGCGGGTCATGAGAGTGGGGAGGGTCCTTTCCTTCCAAGCATTGCTTTTTGCCTCTGCGGTGTATTTTATTTATTTATTTAATTTAATTGATTTCTATCCCGCCCATCTGGTATATTCTACCCATGTGGAACAGCCCAGTTGTAGGAGCCAGAGGCTAGGTTACCTCACTACTTTTGGTGGTGGTGGGGAAATGAGGTTGGGAAGGGAAGGGGGGTCGGTGGTAGGTAGAGGAGGCGGGGAGTGGGAGGGAATAGGGCAACGTTTGGGGCAAATCATACAGAAAATCCTATTTTATAACATTCTCTTAATATTTTTCACAGGAATAAGATGAATACTATAGATAGTTTAGAACAAATTGTTGCCGGAGAGGGGCGGAGCTAGAAACAGCAAAGCAGCAGGAAACTGGGCTCCCCAGAAACCTTGAAGCTGCTTGATGAAAGTTGATGTCTGGGCTAGCAAATTACGAGCTGTACTGAGACTTTTATTACTTAATTATTTTATGGGTTTTGGCTGGAAGAAAGAACAAACAAGCCGATTTGGTGGCTATTCTCTCTATGACAGGGAACGTTTCTTTATGCAAGACTTACACAGAGGAGCCGCCACTTCACACTCACATACACTTATCAAGCTGCCACCAACCACACACATATATCTGACTCCTCAGACAATAGTATGGATTTAAAAATAAAATGGTTGTTTATTAATAGAACATAAGAGATAGTAAATCACAGTATAAACTAAATAAGGCAATCAATATCATAAAGTATCCCCTCATATACTCTCTCACTCAGACCTTCACTAACACAGTACCTCATAACCTGCACATGCCCTAAGTCCCTAACAAGACCCTAACCAAGTCCCTATCTGACTCACACCTCATTCACTCCCCCCTTAAATACCATGGCTCCACCCTTTGAAGTCCCAACTCCTGTCCTGCTATAGGCAGATAAACTCAAGCTACAGCAGTGACGGGCGGATGACATCATCGCAGCCGTCACATACCTCCCCCCTTATAAAGTTGTTTTGCGGTGAAAAGCTAAAGTGCTTTTCATCCCAAAACAACTGCACATCAATTATAACAATACACACCCCATTACGATACATAACATAACCTCAAAATATTTTTACGCATAAACATATCTTTTTAAATATACTTACTTTCCAAATAACATTTCACAGATAACAATGCAATCACACTAACATTATACAACCTTTTACACTTAGTTATAATTTTTAAGAGTTCATGTTTATTCAGCCTCCGTCTTCAGGTCTTCAGGATAAGGTGTCAGTAACATAGTTCATTGTCCATTTGACAACCTTACCCTCCAAGTCATAGTCCTGCAAAAGGAGCGCCCACCTCATCAGTTCACTGTTCTGGGCTTTCATAGTCTTTGGCCATATAAAAGGTGAATAGTCCACGCCCCAAATGAAGTGTCTTTTCCAGATGTAGGCCCTCACTCTCTGGATCATGTAAACGATGGCCCAACACTCTTTTCCGATGGTCGACACATGCTTTTCTCTCAAAGTTTCTGGATCAGGTAGGACACAGGATGCTGGTCTCCGTTGTCATCACACTGGTACAGTACAGCTCCTACCCCGGCCTTCGAAGTATCGGTGTGGGCGATGAATTCTTGTTTTAAGTCTGGAGCATGCAACACAGGGTGGTTGGTAAATGCTTCTTTTAGCTTTCCAAAAGCCACCTTGCAGTCTCTGGACCATGGAACGAGGTCCTTGCTCCTTTTCTTCATCAGCTCTGCATCAATCTGATGTAACATTCCTTTGGCTACATTAGGTTTGCTGTAGAAAACCTGCTGATACTTATTAACTAATGTTAAATCACTCTGCTGTTCTATGAATAGAGCAGGGCTGATCTGCACCTCCTCTGAGATGAACTTTTGCTGACCCCTCCCTTTCCAGAAAGGTAACTCATGTTCTCTTTTATCAGCTGCTTTCATTTCAAACAGCACAATTTTTTCTTCACTATAAGAAGGCTTAAGGGCATTTACATGAACAACCCTTTTGTCTAGGGGTTCAACTCCCTCAAGAATGTAATTGAGGTTACTCATTTCATGAATAACTCCATACGGACTGTTCCAGTTCAGTTGTAACTTGTTCCCCTTAATGGGCCTCACCAGAAAGACCTCATCTCTAGGAATAAACTGAAGTTCCCTAGCCTTTTTGTCATACCACAGTTTTTGTTTGACTTTTTGTGGTTTTAGATTCTCATCAGCCAAATCTAAATTTCTTTCGAGGTTGATTACCACAGAGTCTGCACATGTGATCACATTTTGGGGTCTTCTTTAACAATCTGATCCCAATTTTGCTTAATTAGATCAAGCGGACCCCTCACATGTCTCTCAAATAATAGCTTAAAAGGGCTGAAACCAGTACTCTCTTGTGGGACTGATCTGTAGGCATATAAAAGTAACTGTGGGTTTTGGTCCCAGTTATTATGGTTCTCAGCTAAATAGGCTTTAATCATCCTCATGAGGGTCACATTGAATCTCTCTGCCAACCCATCACTTTCCGGATGATAGGGAGAATTCTCTAAGTGTTTTACTCCACAAATCTGCCACACTCTAGTTATAAGCCTGGATGTAAGAGATGTTTCTATAAGGTCTGATTCAATACTTTTAACAGGTGTAGAGATTTCTGGTAAAGGGCACAGCTTAACCTCAGTCTGGTAACTGTTATAACTCTGTATCTGGCACATATCAACTTTCTGACAGAAATTTCTAATCTGTTCTTCTATTTCAGGCCAATAAAACTTCTGGGATATTCTCTGGTTGATTTCACTCATACACAAATGTGTATCAACTATGATCGAATGTCCCTTTTCCAAAATTATTGAACCATATTTATCAGGTACAACCAACTGACTTTTAACCTCAGGTCCCCCTTTTGAAATGTTGATCAGTTTTTCTTTATAAAGCAACCCATGTTTCATAATGAAACGTTCAGGACATTCAAGGGACAATTCTTTGTCATCCACTTTTTCAAAACAAATCTTCAAAGTGGGGTCTGCTATCTGTTCTTTGGCAAATATATTTTTCTGAGGTATTTCTAAAGAAAACGCCTCAGCTTGGGGTATATTTTCCTCTTTCTCTTGAGATTCAGTATCATCTCTTGCAGCCTTAATTTGTTCTGACTGAGATCGTGTAATCACCAAGGCACTTTTGACATGTTTTGATAAATCAGTACCAATAAGGACTGGTGTAGGAATTTGAGAAGAAACCCCAACCTGCCAATTACCCTGCCATCCCTGGTAATTAATTAAAACTTCCGCCACAGGCAAAACCACTACCTCCTTCCCAATCCCTTTGAGAGTCAGGTGCTGATTAGGAATTAGACAATTCTGAGGTACAATGTCAGAGTGGCAGATGGTAACCTGTGAGCAAGTGTCTCTTAAGGCAGTATAGTTGTTTTCAAATATTTTTATTTTGTTACCGGCTGATTCAAGTAACTGAGAATTAGTCTGAATATATAAGCAGTGTCTAATCTCAGCTATAGGCAGATTTTCATCATCGCTTGAAATCTGCTCACTCAAAGTATCAATTTCAGAGTTCTTAGCTGCCTCTGTTTTCGTTTCCATGGTTACAGAGCTACCTCTAGAGGGAGTCATCTGACTGTTCTGTATGCAATATACAGACTTGGCCTCTTTTAAATTCACTTTCTGGGGAGAAATTTCTTTATTTTGTTTTGTATTAAAACACTGGGAAGCAATGTGTCCCTTCCCCTGACAAGCGAAGCAAATTTTCTCTCCCCATGAGCTTTTGCCAGCAAATCTTTCTGATTTTTCTTTTCCCTCCAAAACCTGGCTCTTGGCCTGGCTCTGTCCTGAAGGCTTTTCAACAAAATGGCCGCCCATTTTAGGCTGACCCTGAACTAGCTCTTTGGAGTACTTAGGGTCCCACGTCTTGCTTATGTATTTTCCCTCAGAATTTACAGACCCACTTATTTGAGAAATAAAATCAGCAATCTGAGCAGCCTGTTTAAGGTCTGAAGGTTTCTTTTCCTGTACCAAATATTTAAGTTCACCATGGAGTAAGGAATAGAACTGCTCCAATCCTATAACATTTTTTAATTGTTGAAATGTCTGAACATTCTCCTGTGCTAGCCACTGCTCCAAACATTTTTCTAAATTAAAACCAAGCTGAGTGTAAGATTCATCTGCTTTCTTTGAAATTTTTCTGAATTTCTGTCTTAGGTGTTCCGCATTAATGCAAATCTCGTAAAAACCATATTTTTAAACTCTGAATAATCTTTACTGAATTTGATTGGCATATCAGCATAGACTTCAGCCATTTTCCCACTAATTAGAGACCTTACAATTATCATTGTCTCTGATTGCCTGACAGAAAAATCTGAGCATGTTCTTTCAAAAATCGTAAGGAACGATTCAGGAGAGTCCCCTTGTTTATAAGAAGGAAATTTCTTTAAATCTGCTTTTGATAATTGGCCCTCTTCTAGACTAGAATTTCGGTTGTTGTTATTATTCTGGTTCATCAATTCCAGCCTTCGAATCTCAAAGGACATACGTTCTTTCTCCAGTTCAAATTGTCTCTCTCTCTCTCTTTCCTCCTTCTCCCTGTCCAATCTCTCTTTCTCTAATTCTAATTGCCTCATTCTTTCCTCTTTTTCTAATTGCCTCATTCTTTCCTCTTTTTCTAATTGCCTCATTCTTTCCTCTTTTTCTAATTGTTTCATCCTAAATTCATGTTCCTGGGCTAGTTTAATTTTCCTCAGTTCTGATAACTGTTCACCAGTAAATTCTTCCTCCTGCACTGAGGCAAAACAGTCCCTTTCACCATCAAACTCATCTCCAGACCTTTCAGACATCTCTGGAGATTTTGGCTCACTTTCTGCCATTTTACTGCGCGTTAAAGGCATGTTACTTGCACTAAAGGCTCCTTACTATTTCCAAGCCTCTGTGTAAAACACTATTTTCCTTTCCTGTGCTAAGGTCTGATATTTATTAGCAGTGTATTCCAGCTGATCTAACTGGTCTAGTAACTGTAACTCCGCTTCTTTGGCGTCTTCTGCCCCTCACACTGGGCCCCTTGCCCAACTAAGGATACTTTATATTTCTCTTTATATTCCTGCCTTTGGCACGACTTTAAATTTTATTACAGCTCTACCCACTCACTTAGGTTCTGCTGTTTACAATGGAGATCCCTCAGCTTTGCTGCCCTTGGTCTGTGTCCCCACAGAGTTCTCCTAACTCTGGACACGCTGACCAAATCACCACAGCCTCTGCTTTTGGGCCACTCTCCCTCACAAAATGGACACCACTGAGCTCATATATCAGTTCTTCCACTCTGAAGCTTAAGCGCCTCTCCACTAAATTTGCTCCCCTTGAGTCAAATTCTAGAGAGTTACGCACGCTTTACACTTCAGGTGACCCTAACTGAAATCCTTTTGCTCTGGTCACTTTGGCCAAGGCTTTACTGGACAGGTCGTATCCCACACGCTGGACACCAATTTTATTGTGGCCACCTCCTCCTACGTCACAGAGGAGCCACCACTTCACACTCACATACACTTATCAAGCTGCCACCAACCACACACATATATCTGACTCCTCAGACAATAGTATGGATTTAAAAATAAAATGGTTGTTTATTGATAGAACATAAGAGATAGTAAATCACAGTATAAACTAAATAAGGCAATCAATATCATAAAGTATCCCCTCATATACTCTCTCACTCAGACCTTCACTAACACAGTACCTCATAACCTGCACATGCCCTAAGTCCCTAACAAGACTCTAACCAAGTCCCTATCTGACTCACACCTCATTCACTCCCCCCTTAAATACCATGGCTCCACCCTCTGAAGTCCCACCTCCCGTCCTGCTATAGGCAGATAAACTCAAGCTACAACAGTGACGGGCGGATGAGATCATTGCAGCCGTCACAATAACGTTCTCTTAATATTTTTCACAGGAATAAGATGAATACTATAGATAGTTTAGAACAAATTGTTGCCGGAGAGGGGCGGAGCTAGAAACAGCAAAGCAGCAGGAAACTGGGCTGCCCAGAAACCTTGAAGCTGCTTGATGAAAGTTGACGTCTGGGCTAGCAAATTACAAGCTGTACTGAGACTTTTATTACTTAATTATTTTATGGGTTTTGGCTGGAAGAAAGAATAAACAAGCCGATTTGGTGGCTATTCTCTCTACGACAGGGAACGTTCTTTATGCGAGACTTATATTTAGTAATCAGAAAGCACCTTTTGCCCATCAACTTTACAATGGAGGAGGACCTAATAGAGGACTTAATGGACGTGCAAATTAATATTGTGAATTACATTTTGACCCAGATCTCCGAACGTAAGACATTGTTTTGAGGTTTGAATGGAAAAGAAGAGCATCAAGAGACGTCAGACCATCGAAATGGAGGCAGCACCAGAGAGAGAGAGACTTTATTTGTTTTTAGAAAGGAGGGTGAAACCCCTAAAAAGGAGGCCAGAAAAAATTAATTTGTATGGTGAGAGAGAGGAGAAGGTGGATGAAAAAGAGATGTGTATAAAGGAGAAGATCGCTCCAAAAATAGACTCTTATCCGATGGGAGAATATTCAAAATAGGGAAGTGGGAATGTGAAGCTGAAAGGGCAACAAAATGTTGATTACAGACTAGATATCAACTCGCTTCAAAGGCAGAATACGATTGATAGAGGAATATCAATCATATTCTAATTGATCAGAGAGTTCAGAGGAAAATCAGAGAGAAAATGGCTTAAAGAAGTTCTATAGATGGCATTTTAAAACTAGTAAAAAGGATGCAAGAATTTAATTCTAGGTTTATAATGCTATAAGTGATTTGGGATTCCTGGCCTGTGCATGGAGCTAAGATACATAAATTAAAAAGGGGGAATGTTACTTGCTGAATATATAACAATAGAAATTATGGATTGAGAGGCACACATTTATACATAAAATTGATGTGGGTTATATACTGTAAGCAATTCCGGTTATGTTTGGATTCAAATGGTAGTTAAGAATTTCTAACTATGTAATCTGAAAAATGCTTATGATGAATATAATATTAGAAATTGTTGATTGTAAGGCACTTACTTAGAGAACTGAAGTATATATGAATTGTAATATGATTAAGTAAACTCTGTCTTCTGAAATGCTGATAATATTTGAAACATTGATATGTATGCATAGATGTTTATTAGAATGAACACAATATTGGAGATTATTATAAGGCACTCACATAGAGATATTAAGCATATATGAATTATAATATGATTGTGCTGTTAAGTTTATATCTTTTGGTTTTTTGGAATGTTGATTTCTTGTGATTGTAAAGCATTGATATCCTGAGATATAATTGGTTAGCTAAGAATGCAGGAGAAAGAATCTATAAAAAAACAATCACTGGAATTATTATACTTTTAGGCTGGTTTATATTGAACTAAATTTTTAAGAGCAATGAGGTTGATGCAGTCAGATTTATATAATGGATACTATTGTATGGAAATGCCCCCCACCTATATGTTTTTGCTTGTTTTGTATGTTTTTTGTTGGTTTTGTATGTCTATATGTGTTATAAAATAAAATAAATCTTTAGAAAAAGAACAAATTGTTGCCTAGTTTAATATAAAGCAGGACCCTTGTATCAGTGGGATTGTTATCCACTGTTTCACTTATCTGCTGTCTGAAATATTATTTATTTATTGAATTTATACCCTGCCCATCAAGTCAACTGACTTTAAAAGAAAAATCCCTGAAATACCGATTTCTATGGTCCAATTATCAGAACTGGCCACTAAAGGGGATTCCCTCCAAATATGCCTTTTTCCTTAAAATACAAAAAAGTATAAAAGGAAGACAAGGGCAAAAAATATAAACAACACCAAATACATTCAAAGAAGGAAGGTACATCATTTTGAATTATGCCCGCAAATCTATGAGCAGCTTCTGGAGCCATAACAGGGTGTCTGTGTGTGTTTTATTTGTTGTATTCTGGACCCTCTGAAGGTCCCGGACCCTTTCCAGGGGCTGTTCCCACATAGAGTGCAGCACCAGAACACGCTCAGAGCAGGGAGGTACAACACTTTGAATCCAGACTGACATTTGAATCCGGATGCACTGCTATAACAAAGATGGCATTAGAGTCAATTTGCCGGGATGTGACTAAGGCAAGTGTCAACGTGGCCTGCCAGGAGGAGGCGCCGCTGGTGCCCTCATTTTAAGGGTGCAAAGGCACTCCTGGCCACTGCAGAATCCTAGACATCTGGACTTTGAGACTCATCCAAGAGGACCCACCAAGCTTCGCACCTGGGTTGTCATCAGGGTCAAAAACAAAAGAAAGTGTCTCCTCCATTTTGGCCCAAAGGTTGAATAGATTTGCAACAAATTCTATCCACACAGATCACCAGGTCTTTGTGCCAGTCAGACAAAGGTCAGATGCAATTGAAAGGCTGATAAATCTTCTATATAGACTGTCTATAAAGAAACCGAAAAGGGCAGAAACCCCACTGGATGCCTTTGACCTCCTGGAAAGGGTGAACACAGGAGAAACATTTCTTAGGGTTTCAAGAAACCTGATACAAAGAGGGAAGATGCCACCATACGGACATGTGGAACAGAATCCGTTAAATGTGGAAGGACTAGGCAAGGGAATCCTCGAAGGTCCCATCTGTACCTGCAGATGACAAGACAAAGCAGGGGGTTCCCCAGGTTCAGGGCTCTCCAGAGGTACAGAAACAGGTGTCTGAAGCCCGGACCCTCCTGGATCTCCATGATTTTTATACAGGAGCCTCCAGAAACCCTTTCTCCCACCCTCTCTGCCTGCAGGTTGCCAGAGAGATACTGGGGGTTCCTCCAACGCCGGGCTCTGAGGTGAAAATGGGGTGAAAATGGGGGTGGGCTTGGCTTCTCTTTTTTGCAGGAAGATAAAAGCCCTCCCACCTTTTCTCCCCCTTTTCTTTTCTACAATTTCACACCCACACCCCCTCTCCCTTCATTCCAGCTTCAAAGATTTGCGAGGGGAACCCAGAGCTAGAAAAATGGGAGGTGGGTTTGGTCGTAGCTCTAGGCACCCTCCCCTCATCTCTATGGTCTATTCCTAGGACAGTATCAGATCATAAATCGTATTTGTACCCACAGGCCCCACCCTAGAAAATAATGGGTCTTTCAGCACACAGCTTTCAAGCGGCACAAAAAGATGAATTGAAGCATGGATCCTGATATATCCACGTGGTTTTTACACAGGAACACTGTAGCGAACAGCCCTGCCCTCACCTGTCCGTCACCGCAGAACATTGAAGAGGGAGCCAATGAGTGGATGGAAGGCGGAGCCAAGGGGGGAGGGAGCTGGATATAAAGGCTGGTGGATGGAGTCTGAGGAGAGAATCTGGGAGAAAGAGACTGTGTATACTTTGAAAGTGACTAAACATAAATAGGAATAGAGGGTTCAAAGAGTTTTGAAGTTGTATCTGATTAGATTCAAATATAAGTGATTGGCAACCTTTGATTGATCTAATGAATATTTATCATCTAATAACTTCCCTGATCAAATAAAAGCCTTAAGTTTTTAACAGCACACTTGTCTCTATACGTACTTGATATTAAAGCATTAATATCTCGTGGCAATGAACAAGAAAGAAGAGTGAGATCCTTGTGAAGGCCAGGGGAACTGAATCTTTGGAGGAGATCGCCACAAATTGGTGACCAGCTGCAGTATTAAATGTAATCCACTGAAGCCTTAAAAAAAAGAAAAGGTTCCCAGAGCAAGGGATCTGTGAAATAAAATTAACTTGAGAGCAAGAAAAGTTTCCAGTCAGGGGAGCTGAAGTGGGAGGAGTGGATAACTTCCTAGTGCTTTTCAGGGGGGAAAAGCTTAGTGGGGAGGCTCCTAAGCTCAGATCAGGGGGCTAAGATAGGGACAGTCTCTGAGGAAACCATTTCTGGAAGGAATTTGCCTCAGGCAGCGAAGGGACCAGTTGGCTAGCTTGTCCTGAGCTCAAAGGAGAGAGCTCTGAGGGGACAATATTGGCAGGGAGGCAACTTTATTACAGAGACTATAACTCACAGGAAAAAAAGAGAGAGAAAAGTGTACCTTTTAAATCTGAGGCTTGGAAAGTGAATCAGAAGCATAAATAAATAAACATGCCTTCCACACAGGGGAAAAGGTCTCAGATGCCTCAGATCAGGAGGGGGAAGAAATTCAAGAAGGAATTACCTCAGAGGGAGGAAGGGAGACTTCAAGGGGGGAAGACTCCATAGAATTCAGAAAATGGAAATTGGAGCAGGAACAAGAAAGAGAATTCAAGCTAAAACAGATGGAGCTACAAAAGCTAGAAATTAACGCTAGATCTTAGGAAAGACCTTGAGTAATACAAATGGAGCAAGAAAAGATAGCTCTGGAAAAGGAAAGGATGTTATTTGAACTGAGGCGGTTGGAGCTAACAGCCCAGAGTAATAATAATAATAATAGCCAGCCTAATTCAGGAGAAAGACATTTGTCCAAGGGAGACCTTAAAAGATTCCCAGTACTTAGAAAGGGCAGTGATCCTGAATCTTTCATTATTCTATTTGAATGTGCATGTGAAGATTTTAAAGTGAGGGGATCAGAACGTATGATTGTGATGAGGTCCCAGATAAGTGGCGAGTTAGCGGATACATACGCCCAGATGCCATTGGACTTAGAGATTTCAAATACAGTGGTGCCCCGCATAGCGACGTTAATCCGTTCCAGGATTAACGTCGCTATATGGAAACATCGCTAAACGGAACAAAAAAAGCCCATAGAAACGCATTAAAACACAATTAATGCATTCCTATGGGCTTAAAACTCACAGTTGAGCGAAGGTCCTCCATAGGGGCGGCCATTTTCAGTGCCTCTTAAGCGAGGAATCTGTCCAGAAAACAGCAGCGGCCATTTTGAAACTGCCGATCAGCTGGCTTCCCCCTACCCCAGTCCCTGCCGGCAGCGCAGCTGGGGCTTGCATTTCCTCCCGGCTCCCACCCACCCCCGTTACCGATGCCGGGAGGAGCGCGCAGCCCGGGCTTGCCTTTCCTCCCGGCTTCCCCCCACCCGTCCTTCTCCAGCGGTTTTTATTTCTGGGATGGGACTGTCTTCCAATGGCTCCCGGTCATCTTTTGAGGGGAGGGCCCAGCGGCTGGTGCTGGGGGGTCCCCTGCTCAACGCCCATGACACCGGCCTGTGGCTTTCCATCGGCTGCCCCGATGTAAAACATGTTACAGTAATCCAACTGGGATATAATTAACAACTCATGTGTCACTGTGGCCAGTAAAGACTTCTCTATGAGTGGGCATACCTGGTGCATCCGTTTTAATTGTGCAAAGGTGCAAGAGACCTGAGTTCAAATTGTTTCTATAAGCAAATGTACAACACAGTAGGAGTATATTTTCACAGTGAAGTATTCTGACCAATCAGAATGTGTCTGGCTCAGATGTTATACATATGTTATATCACGGGTGTCAAACACAAGGCCCGCGGGCCAAATCCGGCCCGCCAGACCTCGTCTGATGGCCCGCGGAGCCGCCGCCAGCCTTGCAGCCTCCCGGATCGCCTTTGGAACTCCCCCCCCTCTGTTTTCTTTCCCCTCCTTCCTTCACAATCTGGGGGCTCAGCTTGCACGCCAGCCTCTTCTCTTCTCTCCCCCCCTCGTCACCTTTCCTCTTCCCCCACCTTCTTCCCGGCCTCCCATCACGTGGGCGCTCCCGGCAGGTCCTCCTCAGGGAGGAGGCGTCCCTCTCTCGCCTTCAGACGTGCGTCGGGCAGTAGGTAGAGAGTTTGCTTCGCTCGCTCGCTCGCCCGTTGGAGAAAGAGAAAGCGAGAGGGGTTGGGGGTGGCAGCTGGTTGTGGGGAGGAGAGACTTCCCGGTTGCTCCCCTCAGCGCCGGGGGGCTGGTCTGCTCGCTTGCCGGGGGTGGCGGGTGGGGTGGGGAGAGAAGTGTCTCATGCGGCGCCGCCACAGAAGACAGACACACACGCTCTCGCTCTCTCTCCAGCCTTAAGAGAGTCCCAGCCGGCAACACTTGCAGGAAGTGGCCGGACTTCCTGCAAGCAGGGCCGCCAAAGTTGGATGGGGAGAGAGAGAGAGAGAGGAGGAAAAAAACAGAGTGAGCCTAGTCGGGGGAGTTTGTTTTGCTTCCGGCCAGCAACCAGCCCTTCGTCACCTCGTGAGTAAGGAAGGGAGCGGCTCCCTTCGCACCCCGCAAAAAGGATTCCTTCTCTGAGGCGAGACCCGAGTCTTCTCTAACCCCACCCCCCGGGCGCCGCCGCCACCACCACCGCCCCAGTTTGGGGCCTGGCCGCATCCTGGATACGGCCCTGTATCTTATTGACAGCCTCCTCTTTCTTGTCAGACAGCCTTGCGCTTCAAAGCCCTCTGAAGGATGATGACACGAGCCTTGGCGCCCTGCTCTTGTAGGCTTGCCCAGGCGGAGGTGTAATTTTTCCCTCGAAAAACCTTGCTTGCCCCGACACTTGAGTCTTTGGGTTTGGGAGCGTTTCTGTGGGAAAACGGTGTTGGGACCCTAACGAAGGGTTTGCCAACACTGACCTCATCGCGTATCCAAAATAACGAGAGAGAGAGAGAGAGAGAGAGAGAGAGAGAGAGAGGAGAATCAGTTGTTATGTTTCGGTTTCATTTCCCTTCCGCTTTTAAAATAAGTTTTCAGGTATCCTGCTGACTTGTCAGTGTCCCTGCCAGCTAGGAATTCATGAATACAAAGACAGCCATGGTCAAAACACTCATATTTGTAAATTCATCAGAGGATGTAAATAGGCTGAATTTTGATTAAGAGTAATTTCTGTGGCTGTAGTAAACTAGAAGTCACAGATATTTACAAAGTAAATTTATTAAGTATGCTGAGCCTAGCTCTGGTATTCAAAGCAAACGCAGAAACAAATTCCTGCTTCTTTATGGCACAAGTATGCAATTGCTCTGATTTTTTTCTCACATCCATTCTGAAGTTTCCTTACTTTATTGCAGTTCAGCCAGGTTTGTGGGGCCTTAGTAATGCCCCTAGTGATTGACAGAGTGATCATGTGTTTCAAAACACCTCTGGGGTACAAAAGTTACTTTGCACATGTTTGCTGGCCTGTGGATTGTAAGGGTTGTAGTCTAAAAATATAACTTTTGCAAGCTCTGCAGATTACAGGGGGCAGGATGACATGTTCTCCTTTTAAAATGGTTCATCTCTTGAAACAAGTTTTATTGAAGGATGTATTGTACATTTCTGGGGGACTTTAGTGGATTTTTTTTAAAAGCCACTAGTGTGAACATGTGTTTTTTAAAAGAAGGAACCAAAAAAAGAGTAAGCAACAGTTTTGTTAACTGAATTAAAAAATCATTATGTGAGTTAAACTGGACAGAAAGAATAGATGAAATAGTTGAGCTACACAGATGTTAAATTCAGCTTCTGCATGAAGTGTTGTTTTAAAATGTGTGTTAGTCATATTAACAAACGATTGCTAGCCCCCATGACAGTTGTGCAGTGATGCGAAGTAGAAAGGAAATAGTACCTACTATGGAGCAGTTTTATTACCACTATTAAAGCAAAGTGCAAAGACCAGTAAGAATTGCTCTTTAAAAAACGCTTGTTTCTGGTTTAAGAGTTATAAGGTGAAAAGACTAACGCTGCCATTACTTCTGAATGATTTCAGCAGTTTAAAAATTCTCAAAAAGAGGAAAAATATGAAACTGATACTTGAAGATAATTAATACCACTGCCAAAACTTCAGATTAGGAAGAGATTTAATCCCCCCCCCAGCCAGTCTGTTAGAAGTGCTTTCTTTTTGATGATATTTCCCAGCTGAGTAGGCTCCTTAAGTGTTTCTAGGTTAAATATATTTGCATTTCTGGCTTGGTTGTAATATTGATATGTAGAAAACATTTTTTGTTCTTTGCAGCTGACTTCTTAAGAATATTGATCCGGATGCTTTTGCATTTGATTCTGTCTTCAGCCTACACCCCCCCTTTTTTTCCCAATGAATTTACTCCGTGCCTGCACGGAGTAAATTCATTTTAAAAATGGCTCAAGTTAACCCGGCCCTTTGATGGGGACCAAACTGCTGATGCGGCCCCCGATGAATTTGAGTTTGACACCCCTGTGTTATATGATATGAGTTTGTTTATTAGAGTAACTAAGCCTGTTAAGTTTTAATGAGGCGCAAACACAACTAAGTCAAGTACAATTTTTATGTAACAATAGTTACATAAGTCAAGTACAATATGTCTAAGCACTGTGAGTTTATTCTACTCTACATATATTTTGAACAGTGAATGTTCTTCAATGTTTTTAACAAAGGCCAAGTGATCATTTTACTTACTATCATCTGCTGGCAAAAACACACCCAAGGGGAGATTATGAATTTTTGCTCTGCAAGTGTTTTTTAACCACAACAATTGAAGCTGCTGTGCGCAAACAGTTGCGTTTTATGATTTTAAAACTAGCCTAGGTCAACAAAAACCCTGTTGGCCAAGGAAAATGATCAGGAGACTGGTGTCAATAAAGAACCACTTCTGAACACCTTACATTTCCTAAAAACCTTCATTACAATTGCGGGGGTGGGGGGAGTTGACAGCAATATTGTGTTTCCCTGAAAATAAGACAGGGGTCTTGTAATATTTTTTGGTCCAAAAAATACATTAGGGCCTATTTTCCGGGGATGTTTTATTTTTTTCATATACAAGCATCTACATTTATTCAAATACAGTCATATTGTCTTCCTCTGATTGCTGCACAAGGGTGGAGGGCGGGCTTTCACTTAACCCGGGCTTATTTTGGGAAGGGGGATTATATTACGATCATTCTGAAAAATCATTCTAGGGCTTATTTTCAAGTTAGGTCTTATTTTTGGGGAAACGATAGTATTCTCACTCAGAAAGCATATTAAAAATACAGTGGTGCCTCACTTAGCGATGTTGATCCATGCAGAAAAAATCGCTGCTAAGTGATAACATCGCTAAGCGATATTAAAAAGCCCATAGAAATGCATTAAAACGCGATTAATGCGTTCCTATGGGCTAAAAACTCATCTTTAAGTGAAGATCCTCCATAGGGGCGGCCATTTCTGGTGCCTCTTAAGCGAGAAAATACAGCGGGCGGCCATTTTGTTTACCCGGTGGCCATTTTGAAACCACTGATCAGATGGCCGAAAATGGGGGCTTTGAGATGATCGCTTCCCTGCGATCATCGAAAAGCGAAATTCACCCATAGGGACCATCGCAAAGCGATCACTTTTGCGATGGCAATAAGTCCATCGCAAAGTGATTTCATTGCTATACGGAGCGACAGCTATGCGAGGCACCACTGTACTCTTGTCACCCCTGTTTTACCTTTCTACTACTATATCCTTAATAAATCTTTGGATCCCAAATACAACATTAACAGAGGAAACTGGATTCCTGTTCACTCTGAAATGGATATCTCAATCTATAAAGTGCCCCTTTTACATTCATGATATATGCTGAAAATGACTGTTTTCGGTTACCTCCTCAAAAGGTGGAATGTTGCCAGAGAGGTTTCCAACTTTCTGATGGCCAGGAGGTCTGTGATTCCTTAAGGAAGTGATTCAGTTATAACCAATTCTATAAGACATTTATTCACCTCTTTCAATGGCAAAGGAAAATTTTAAAAGTCAAATACAGGACAAAGTTTCAGACCAATGGACTTCCACTCTCACTGTGGGCCTCACTTTTTTCTATGATATTTCCCGAGGCCCCACAGAGCACAAGATCAGCACAAGACAGAGGCTCATTTTCCAGAGCAGATACTGAAAGCACAGGATGTCTGCAAAGAAAAAAAAATCTCATCTCATCCCGCACGTGGAAGAAGGTTTGGTTAGAGTGAACTGTTCCGTGAACTTCATCCTGGAGCTTCAGCCACCAGATGGATGAAAGAATATGAAAAATTGTTTTGCAAGATTCTCCCTGCTGTCAGTTCTTGAAGGCTTAACACACAACCCACTGTTGTGAAAGCTGTTTCCACATTGTATCTTTTGGCCAGAATCCTTGACATTACATTGGAAGCATGTGACCTGATTGTGTATAGTGCAGTGGTTCTTAACGTGGGCGATAATGCCCCCCAGGGGGCGATTTCATTTTTCAGGAGGGCGGTAGAACGAAAAGGGGCAGCGTGGGGGCGCTGGAGCAGAAGGGGGCGGTAGGGGGGCGCTGGAGCAAGCCAAACCTGTGAAGATGGCTGCAGCCTTTTTACATTGTGCATGAATATATATTTTCCTACAATTTTAATTTAGTTTCAGACTTTTTGTCTTGAAATTTTTAGTTCCTGCATTTGTTTTTATGCCCTTTTTATATTTTATCTTGCGTTTTAAAATTCACTTGCAACTAAATCATTAAATGTTACTTTTTGGGGGGCATTTCATTTTCCTGGAATTTAATTTTGTTTTCAAGGGTCATTGGATTTAAGTGTCTTAAATAAATAAATAAATAAATAAATAAATAAATAAATAAATAAATAAATAAATAAATAAATAAATAAAAGATATCATCACCGCCGGGAGGGGGGCGATGATAACTTCTTCAATGGCTCAAGGGGGCGTTTCTTTCAAAAAGGTTAAGAACCACTGGTATAGTGCATTGCCTGGGTATAAAACCTGACAAAGTTACTTCAGGAGATCTGATTTCCAGTCATTGTATACTTAGCAAGGCAGTGTTATACTTCCAAATGAAGGTCTTCTCATATTTCATGCATTCCGTGTTCCTGTGTGATTTCTTTGATATTGCCGAAGGCTACTCCTGTGACTGAAAGACTTTCCACATTCCATGCATTGATGTGGTTTCTCTCCCTGTGGGTTCTTTGATGGGAACGCAGATTTCCATTGTGACTGAAGCTCTTCCCACATTCCATGCACATATATGGTTTCTCCCCTGTGTGAATCCTTTGATGTCGCTGTAGATGTTCACTCTGCCGGAAGCTCTTCCCACACTCCATGCACTTGTATGGTTTCTCCCCTGTGTGGGTCCTTTGATGTGAATTGAGGTCACTGCTACGACAGAAGTTCTTCCCACATTCAAAGCACATATATGGTTTCTCCCCTGTGTGGATCCTTTGGTGTGACTGGAGGTACCACTTCTGACTGTAACTCTTTCCACATTCAAAGCATTGATATGGTTTCCCCCCTGTGTGGGTTCTTTGATGTCTAGTAAATGTTCCACTTTCACTGAAGTTCTTCCCACACTCCATACACTTGTATGGTTTCTCCCCTGTATGTGCCCTTTGATGTGATTGTAGGTACTCCCTCTGACTGAAACTCTTTCCACATTCAAGGCACGAATATGGTTTCTCTCCTGTGTGGGTCCTTTGATGTCGATATAGATGTCCACTCCAATTGAACTTCTTCCCACATTCCAGGCATGTATATGGTTTGTCCCCTGTGTGTATGTTGCCCTCCACCGAGCCCAATGACAAACCTCAACAGCATCTTAAAAAACAAAGAAATTGCCTTGCAGGCAAAGGTCAACATCATCAAAGCTATGGTTTTTCCAGTTGTGATGTATGGAAGTGAGAGCTGGACCATAAAGAAGGCTGACTGCCGAAGAATTGATGCTTTTGAATTGTGGTACTGAAGGAGACTCTTGAGAGTCCCCTGGACTGCAAAGAGAACAAACCTATCCGTTTTGAAGGAAATCAACCCTGAGTGCTCACTGGAAGGACAGATCCTGAAGCTGAGGCTCCAATACTTTGGCCATCTCATGAGAAGACTCCCTGGAAAAGACCCTGATGTTGGGAAAGTGTGAAGACAAGAGGAGAAGGAGACCACAGAGGACGAAATTATTTATTTATTATTTTATTTATTAAATTTATACCCCGCCCCTCTAGACCATGTCTACTCAGGGCGGCTACTCGGGGAGATGCATGGATACTGTCATCGAAGTGGCCAACATGAATTTGACCCAACTCCGGGAGGCAGTGGAAGACAGGAGGGCCTGGGGTGCTCTGGTCCATGGAGTCACGAAGAGTCGGATGTGATTTAACGACTAAACAACAACAAACCATCAGTGTAGTGCTGACACCCAACTCTTATCTGCTTTTAAAGAAATTGCAGGAGAAAATTCTCTCATTCTCTTAGGCCCCAGTGTGTGAAAGGTTCTTGAAGAGATGGACCTTTGGAAGGTGGTGAGAAAGTAGGAAATCTTCTAGCCCGGCAAAGCAAGAACTGCTTTGGGGATCCTTTTAAGGGAGAGAAATGGACAAGGGCCTTCTCACCTTTTTCTGGAATGGCAGTTCCGCCTAAGACAGGTCTTGCTCTCATTCAGATTTTGCGTTTTGCAAAAGAGGTTGGTGAGGCTTTTCTAGAGCCTTCTTCCGTGTTGACTCTGTCCCTCAAATTGCCACTCTGGAACTGAAAGAGGTGATTTTTGAAGTCACATGATCCCTGGGAAGAAGCAGTTTAGAAAGATGAATGGAATCTCCTTATTGGTATGCTTGTAGAACACAACATTTCTGATTCTTTGAATATCTTTTCCTAGCGCCTTCTTCTGTGTCCATTCTCTCCCTGAAATCGCCAGTCTGGAACTGAAAGAGGGGAGTTTTCCTGTTCCTCCATCCCAACTCATTTCATTCCAGTCATCCAGCAGGGATGTCACCAAGGTGTGTGTCACCCCATCGAGATCAGACCTCTCCAGGGATGGGCCCAGTTGCTGTGCAAAGCTTCTGCTGGCCACCCCTTGAGAAACCGGGGGGGGGGGGCTCCAGGCTGAGAGATGAATCCGGGACCACCACCCCAGGGACCGCCCTGTGCTTCCAGAAGGAGGGAGATCGCCCCTGGAGGAGGAGCCCACTGGGAGTTGGGGGGGACACCCCTTTTCTCCCTCCCTGGGATCTCTCTCAGAGGGGGACCTTCCTCCTCTCCTCCTTTCCCCCCAAAAAGCACATTTTGGGATCCAGTCTCAATGCAGACCCTTTGAAGTTCAAGAAAAGAAAAAAAAGGTGGAGGGGAGCAGGGGAGGGAGGGGGGTCTCCTCTAGCACGAAGGCTGCCCTGCTCTACCCACTGAGCTCTCCTTCTCCCACCCACACAGGCTTCTTCCACGTAGAGACGGAAACTTCCCGGAAAGTCTTAACATCTGGAGCTGGGGGGGACCTTGGCATCTGGAGTCAAGAGGGTCCAAACTGTCTGGATCAGAAACAACGATGGGGGGGGTTAAAATAAATCGCGGGGAGAGATTGGCAGCAGAAGGAGCTCCGGGAGGCTTCTCGGAGGGGAGGGGTCAGCGCTCTGGACGGGGGGGCGCTCCTGGGGGGGTTTCCTCCCCCTTCGAGGGCATCTTCGCCCTCCCTTCCTCAAGGCAGACTCGCCGGGGGGTGGAGGCCTTGCCCCCGGAAGGGAGGGGCCTCAAACCCCGTTTTTCAGCGTCCCCCCCTCTCGACCCCCCCAATGCCCATCCGGTCTTCTCCTCTTCTTGGGGGGGGGAGCAAAGAGTCCCGGAGAATTCCCGGGGGTGGCGGGTCCTCCTCTCCCTCCCTCCGGCGCTGCTGCCTCTCGCCTCCCTCCCGGTCCTCAAAAGCGACAGGGCTCCCCCGTGGGGGGGGGGGAAGGAGGAATCACCCTCTTCTCTCTCTCCTCCCTCAAGGACCTGTCTCCGCTGCCTGCCTCCCCATCGCGCAGGGGCTCAGCCGAGGACGGGGGGGGGGCTCCGGAGGGATCCTCCTCCCCTCCCCCTTCGCTTTCCACCTGCGGACCCCAAACCCCAAGGGGGGGCGACTCCATCCCTCCTCTGCCCCCCTCGACTTGCCCTCCCCCCTCCACACCTCGGTCTCTCTCTTCCCCCTCATTCCCCCCCCAGGGAGTCCCTCCACCGAGCGTACCTCGGCCTTTCCTGCACGCCCGCCACGTGTGGATGCAGCTCCCTTTCTTCCCCTTTCCAGGAAATCGTGGGGGGGGGTACCCTCAAGTCGCTATGCAGAACCTAGAATTGGCAGGCTCCATTCCCTGTGAATTTTCCTCTTCACAAGGGTGTGGCCTTTTCCATCAAACCAAAGGACTTCCAGAGGAAAAACACTCATTCTAGATAATCTTTGGCTCACAGAGCAACCTAAATCTGACTAGATGTTTATACATTTCCTTGCCGGTCTGGAAAAAGAGGATCTTGCGCAGCGCCTACTCAGGAAATCCCAACTGGGAGCGAAGGCGATGTACGTACACCTTAGTGCTCTGCATTTACCCCAAATGTAGAGGAAAGCTTTCCCAAAATGAACATAAATGGCACTTAGTCAAAATATTAATTGGCGATTTACTTACCACATCTAAAATTATGAAGGTAGAACACATGTTTTATGACTACACCCACACACGTCCAGTTGGGACCTTGAACGACAGCCTTTCAGCAAAACAGAGATGTGTGATCTTGCCGCTTGCCGTCCACCTCCCTTTCCTTCTCTTTGCTCAAAGAAGAATTCGGCACACCCAATTCTTCTAATAAAACCGGTTTATTCTTTAACATGGGTTCTTCTTGTTTTGTTTTTTTTTGGTCCTGTTTGTCATCATCCAACTTCAACAACCAACCATAAGTCTTCACATCAATAAAACTGGGTATCTCTTCATGGTAAGACAACAGGGGAATGAATAACTGTTAATGTCTTGAGACCATTTGGATCTGACCTCCATGAACTCCGGTGTGTTCTCCAGCCACTTCAAGTTTTTGGATGAGACGCCCTCGTTCCCTGCTGCTCCCCCTTTGTCGAGCCATATCTCTTTCTCTGTTGGGGGGGGTGTTGAGCCCACGGGATGTCTCTGGACTCACTGTACACTCTTTCCTTTCTCTCCTTTGTTCTTCTCTCTTTACCCACGCCCTAGATTCCTTCCTTTGTTTTCGCTCTTCAGTCTCCCCCCCCCCCCAATATGGTGGCCTTCTACACATTGGTCGCCTCCGTTCCCTTTCAGCGTCTTCCTGGATCAACTCCACTAACTCTTCTTTTTCCTCTCCTTTCTCCTCTCTTCCCCAACATGCTTCTGTCTTTCCCCCTCCTTCTTTCTCCCTCTTATCCTCCTCCTTCCCCACCTGATTTGCGCCTCCTTCAGCCTCTAATTTTCTTAATTCTTTTTCTATCGCTCCTCTCCCTTGCGCTTCTGCCTTGATTTGAGAGGCGGACGGTACACTCTCCGGATCCTGGGCATTGTAGCTCGTCCCCTCACAATCTTTAACAAGAGGAACTGCGTACTTACTTTGGGCTTAGCCGTGTCGATTTCCTTAGCACAACCTAGTTACTGGTTATTAAACAACTAATGAGGAATGTCTTATTATACCAGAGAGCTCTCTAGACCTAACCCCGGATTCTAGGGGGGAAGAAGACTGGAGGATATTTTTGGAAGAACCAAGATCTGGCTACAGATCAGCAGGGAGGGAATCAGGTACTCATGGATAATCCCAGTTCAAATATTAGGATTGGATTAGACAGTTTTTGCACTGACCCTCGTCCAGCTAAAATTGACAGCACAGAAAAATTACAAAACTAGGACAAGTCTAGAGAGGGAGGCAGTTGGGCCATCCTCCGAAGATGGAACTGGGCTGCCCAGACCACAGATGCTACCTACGTTTCCATGGTGAGATCCAGGTCCACGCAGATGCCCAAGCTGGCATAAAAGGATGATGAAAAGGATGGCAGAAAGGGTGGCAAAAGGGAGGCTGAGATCAGGGAAAGCCTGGTGGAAGAGCCAAGCCTTCAATACTCCTTTGAACCCATCCAGCGAGGGTGCCAGGCAGATCTCAATGGGCAGGTTGTTCCACAGGCAGGGGGCGACCCCACCAAGAAGGCCCGGTTTCTTGTTCTTTTCCTCCAGGTCTCCTATGGGGTCAAGGCCCTCCACCCCCCTGCCTGTAAAGAATGGGTATTATGGCCTTGAATGTTATCATCATAACCTTGAAGTCGATGCAGAAATGAACCGGGAGCCAATGAAAGGCAGCCAGAGTGGGGGAGATGTGGTGGAACTTCTTCACCCATTATTAATCTGACCACCAAATTTTGGACCAGTTGAAGTCTCTACATCAGCCTGAACGGTAGCCCCACGTAGAGAGCACTGCAGTAGTCTATTGAGGGGGGAACGCTTCTCCCCAAAGTTGCTAAGCTTTTCGCTGATTCTTGAGTGCAGAGAACGCTCTCCTGGATGATGTCACAGCTGCTTCTGAGAGGAGGCATGGCCACTACCCATTCTTCCTCTTTCTCATAGCGATAGGGAGCTAACATCAAAGCCTTTCTATGGGCCAATCCTAATGGCATTATGTAACCACTGTCCTATCTGAACTGTCAATAATCTGTATACTGTCAACCATCTGTGAGCTTGCTAAAGTAATGAGTCCTCCTGGGGGCATAGCATGACTAGTCACCCACGAGGAGCACTGCTGCCAGACATCCTTGTGTGCATGGCTGACTTCTTTAACTTCTCTCTCTAAGACTATTAGCCACCCTGATCACATAAACTATCAGCCTTCTCATTTCGCTATCGCGACAGACTATTCTTGAGATGACGAGTGTATGAATCAGCGTTGTGAGTGCCCCCCATGTCTAGATAGGGACGCAGCTGAGCCATCCTCCGAAGATGGCGATGGGCTGCCCGGACCACAGAGGCCACCTGGGTTTCCATGGTGAGATCTGGGTCCAGGCAGATGCCCAAGCTGCGAACCTCGCTCTTCGTGGGAAGAGTCACTCCCCCAAAGGAGAGGGGGTTTCCAAACCCACTGATGCCAGGGCCACCCGTGCGCAAGATTTCTGTCTTGTCCGGATTCAACCTCAGTCCATTTGTCCTCATCCACTTCCTTTGTGAGGAACTAAATAGAGATCATGAATCCTTCTTCCATTTCCTTGTTTTCAGTTATTTTTGTCCCTTTTTTTTGAGCCAAGTTCATCTTAACTCAAAACAATACAGCGTTTCCCTGAAAATAAGAGAGGCATCTTGTGTTTGTTTTTTTGCCCCCCAAAACATATTAGGGCTTATTTTCAGGGGATGTTTTATTTTTTTCATGTACAAGCATCTACATTTTTTTCAAATACAGCCATGTCATCTTGCTCTGATTGCTACACAAGGTGGACGGCGCAATTTCACTTAACTGGAGCTTATTTTGGGTGGAGGGCTTATATTATGAGCATCCTGGAAAGTCATACTAGGGCTTATTTTCAGGTTAGGTCTTATTTTTGGGGAAACAGGGCAGTATTCTAACTCTGAAAGCACATTAAAAATACCCTTGCCACCCCTCTATCTCATATAAATCTTTGGATCCCAAATACAACATTAACAGAGGAAACTGGATTCCTCTTCACTCTGAAATTTATATCTCAATCTATAAAGTGCCCCTTTTACATTTATGATACATGCGGAAAATGGTTGCTCGCGGTTACGTCCTGAAAAGGTGGAATTTCTGCCTGCTCCAGCCTGAAAGGTTTCCAATTTTCTGATGGCCGGGAGGTCTGTGATTCCTCAAGGAAGTGATTCACTTAGAGCCAATTCTATAAGAAGACATTTATTCAACTCTTTCAAGGGCAAAGGAGATTTTTAAAAGTTACATACACAACACAGAACTCTCACTGTGGGCCTCACTTTTTTCCATTGTATTTCACAGCACAAGAAGACCAGCAGAAGAGAGAGAGGCCCATTTTCCAGAGCAGATACAGAAAGCAAAGGGTGTCTGCAAATATATATACCAGACCCCCACATGGGAGAAGGTCCGGTTAGAGTGAAGTGTTCCGTGAATTTCATCCTGGAAGCTTCAGCCACCAGATGGATGAAAGAATATGAAAACTTTGAAAGAGGATTTCTACGTGTTGTTTTGCAAAATTCTCCCTGCTGTAAGCTCTTTAATACACAACCTACTGTTGTGAAAGCTGTTTCCACATCGTATCCTTTGGCCAGAATCCTTGACGTTACATTGGAAGCATGTGACCTGATTGTGTATTGTGCATTGCCTGGGTATAAAACCCGACAAAGTTAACTTCAGGAGACCTAGTGAAGAAATGAAGTCCAGCATTATCTTCTGCAAGGCAGAGTTATCCTTCCAGATGAAGGTCTTTCCATATTCCATACATTCCGTGTTCCTACGTGAGTTCATTGACGTGGCTGGAGACAACAACTGTGACTGTAACACTTTCCCCATTTATGGGGTTTCTCTCCCTGTGGGTTCTTTGATGGGAAAGCAGATTTCCGTTGTGACTGAAGCTCTTCCCACATTCCATGCACATATATGGTTTCTCCCCTGTATGAATCCTTTGATGTGATTTTAGGTGACCACTCCGACTGAAGCTCTTTCCACATTCCATACACATGTGTGGTTTCTTCCCTGTGTGTGTATTTTGATGTGAACTGAGGTCACTGCTACGACTGAAGTTCTTCCCACATTCAAAGCACGTGTATGGTTTCTCTCCTGTGTGGATCCTTTGGTGTGAATATAGATCTACATTCTGACAGAAGCTTTTTCCACATTCAATGCATTTATAAGGTTTCTCCCCTGTGTGGGTTCTTCGATGTTTAGCATATGATCCACTGAGACTGAAGTTCTTCCCACATTCGACACACTTGTATGGTTTCTCCCCTGTGTGGGTCCTTTGATGTGATTGTAGGTACTCCCTCTGACTGAAGCTCTTTCCACATTCAAGGCACGTATATGGTTTCTCCGCTGTATGGGTCCTTTGATGTCGATATAGATGTCCACTCCTATTGAAGTTCTTTCCACATTCCAGGCATACATATGGTTTGTCTCCTTTATGTGTTATTTGATGTGAACGAAGGCCACTGCTCTGACTGAAGCTCTTTCCGCATTCCATGCATACATGTGGCTTCTCTCCAGTGTGGATTATTTGATGTGAACGTAGATGCCCACTCCGAGTAAAGCTCTTCCCACATTCCAAGCATTTATATGGTTTCATCCCTGTGTGGCTTCTTTCATGTAACCACAGGTCTCTACTCCAAGTGAAGCTCTTCCCACATTCCATGCATTCATATGGTTTCTCCCCTGTGTGGGTTCTTTGATGTGAAAGCAGTTGGCACCTCTGACCGAAGGCTTTTCCGCACTCCATGCACGTATATGGTTTCTCCCCTGTGTGGGTTCTATGATGTGTGCCATATGATCCACTGTCACTGAAGCTCTTTCCACATTCAATGCACATATAAGTTTTTTCTCCTGTGTGAATTCTTTGATGTCGATATAGATGTCCACTCCGATTAAAGCTCTTTCCACATTCCTTGCACATGTATGGTTTCTCTCCTGTGTGGGTCCTTTGATGTGAACTAAGGTCACTGCTATGACTGAAGCTCTTTCCACATTCTTTGCATTCATATGGTTTCTCCCCTGTGTGGATCCTTTGATGTGAATTTAGATTGGCCCTCCGACTGAAGCTCTTTCCGCATTCCGTGCATATATGTGGTTTCTCTCCGGTGTGGATTATTTGATGTGAACGTAGTTGCCCACTCCGACTAAAGCTCTTCCCACATTCCAAGCATTTATATGGTTTCATCCCTGTGTGTGTTATTTCATGTGAACTCAGATGTCTACTCGAACTGAAGCTCTTTCCACATTCCATGCACATGTTTGGTTTCTCCCCTGTGTGGGTTCTTTCATGTTTTTCCCCTGTGTGAATCCTTTGATGTCGGTATAGATGTCCACTCCTATTAAAGCTCTTTCCACATTCCATGCACGTATATGTTTTCTCTCCTGTGTGGATCTTTTGATGTGAGATAAGGGTACTATTACGATTGAAGCTCTTCCCGCATTCCATGCATGTAAATGATTTCTCCCCTGTGTGGACCCATTGATAGGAACTAAGCTTACTGTTCATGCTGACGCTCTTCCCTATTCTATGTATTTATACAGTTTCTCTTCTGTCTGGGTTCTTTCATGTGAAAGTTGATGTCCACTCATACCGAGAATCTTTCCACTTGCCCTTCAGTTTTTAGGACTTCTGCCCCCTGGGTAATTTGAATCTTTATACAAGATCCACCATACTGCAGGTGTCATTTGCAACCTCTTTAAAAGAAAGACTTCCACCTGTTATTTCCCCACCGACTGTTCTGTTCCCTCTTATTTTTTCTTTTGTGATGATCACTGGATTTATGGTCTCTAAAACATCAAAGAAACAGAGGATTTCTTTTCACTGTTTTTTCATTCACTCCTCCCGTCCCCTTTCTGGTCCGTTTTATTTCCAAACTTCATTTTCCCTCTTTCAAGCTGATTTGTTTTCTTGTTGTCTTTTTTTAACCTGAAATAAAAGGGGAAAGGTTCCTCAGTTCAGTACAGAAGGGGAAGGGATCATTTCCACCTTTCCAAAGTAACCCTCCTCGACTGAATCTCCTTTAAGATTCACGCCCCATGCAGAATAGGCCAAACGTATGTCTAGAGGAGTTCTATACAGTGCGACATCAACCAACGGCTCTGTTCACAATAATGTACATAAGTTCATCTTAGGTCAAAAGAAGAAGAAAAAATTTAAAAAATGCTCCCCCTAGTGGTTAACTGGCTTTGCGTTAGTTCCTATGGGAACTAATGCCTCTACCTAAGAATGAAAAACAGTAGATACAGATTAAGTGGTGTTAATGCATTCCTATGGGACTTCGACTTAAGAACGTTTCAACTTAAGAATGCAGTCCCCATACGAATTAAGTTCTTAAGTCGAGGTACCACTGTATTTCATTGTTTATTCAACGTCGATGTATTCAAACGAAGTAGAAAAGGAACATAGTAACTGTTTCTAGTAACTGTTTCAAAATCAAGTATCAAAAACTTAGCAAGAAAGTTTCAAATATGTAGCAATGAAACCATGTCAATTTCATTTTTTAGAATAACAAAACAGCTGTTTATATTATATCAGGAAAATTGTAACATTTTTGGGTCCCACCTCTAGCAGAGCAACCATAATCCATCATCTCCGGTTGTTTTTCCGTCTTCCTTTCCTATTTCAAATTTTAGGTTAATTCAGTTCTTTAAAAAAACTTCAGTTTATGACTGTGGGCTATTGTGCTTCTGTATGCTTGGGACCTCAAGCATATGACTGTGGGCTATTGTGCTTCTGTAGGTTTGGGACCTCAATATCTGGCAGATCGTCTTCTCCCACCCAGATCTACCCGAATCACCCGACATAGCCAGCAGGGACGGCTGAGGGGTCTGATGCTGAGGGAGGTCCAGAAGGAAAAAACGAGAACACGGGCCTTCTCGGCAGTGGCCCCTCGGCTGTGGAACATTCTCCCTACTGAAATTCGGCTGGCACCCTCGCTGGGCGTCTTCAAAAGCCAACTGAAAACTTGGCTGTTCAAGCAGGCCTTCCCTCCAGTCAATTAAGTGATGCTTATTTCTTATTTCTTTCCTTTTAACTCATACAATCTTGGGACTGTTTGCTTTAAATAAATTGTAAATTTACAATATTATTTTTATATCGTTTTGTTTTTTTAAAATGTAAAACTGCGTATATTTTAAATTGTTTTTATCTTGTATGTTGTGAGCCGCCCAGAGTAGACTATGTCTAGATGGGCAGCATATAAATGCAATAAATAAATAAATAAATAAATAAATAAATAAATAAATAAATAAATAAATAAATAAATAAAATATGCATGATTCAAAAAGCCAGAAAATGGCCCAATATTGGAGCATAATGTGATACCCTTGCTGCCAGCAGGAAAAAGGATGCCAAGCCTTACATAGCAGAGGTCAGCCTGAATGCTGACAGCATCAATGGCAGCAATCAAGATGGTTTACAGGATCCCCTCTTGTGCTCACTACCATTTGCACTGGTTGAAAAGCAGTCCTGACAGTTACTTTGCATTTGGGTGAAAAGAACAAATTTAAGGAACTAGATTTGATGGACAGAGTGCTTGAAGAACTTTGGATGGGGGCTCGTAACACTGTACAGAAGGCAGCAAAAAATCCAGAAAATGGAATGCAGACTTCCAAAGAATAGCAAGGAGAGACAAGAGTGTCTTCTTGAACAAACACTGCAATGATTTATTTATTTCTTTATTTATTCTATTTGTACCCTGCCTATCTGGTCGGCTAGAGGAAAAGAATAGAAAGCCAAAACCAGAGATCTGTTCAAGAAAACTGGAGATATTAAAGGAACCTTTTGCACATAGATGGACATGATAAAGGACAAAAATATACACAGTTTTACATTTTAAAAAAAGCAGAAGACATCAAGAAGAGGTGGCAAGAATACACAGAGGAATTATACCAGAAAGAGTTGCATGTCCCGGACAACCCAAATAGTGTGGCTACTGATCTTGAGCCAAACATCCTAGAGAGTGAAGTCAAGTGGGCCTTAGAAAGCATGGCTAACAACAAGGCCAATATAGGTAATGGCATTCCAGTTGAACTATTTAAAATCTTAAAAGATGATGCTGTTAAGGTGTTACACTCAAACTCTACAGTGGCCAGAGGACAGGAAAAGATCAGTCTACATCCCAGTCCCAAAGTAGGGCAGTGCCAAAGAATGCTCCAACTACCGTACAATTGCACTCATTTCACACGCTAGCAAGGTTGTGCTCAAAATCCTCCAAGGTAGGCTTCAGCAGTATGTGAACCGAGAACTCCCAAATAGTACAAGCTGGATTTCGAAGGGGCAGAGGAACTAGAGACCAAATTGCTAACATGCACTGGATTATGAAGACAGAGAGTTTCAGAAAAACATCTACCTCTGCTTCATTGACTACGCAAAAGCCTTTGACTGTGTTGACCGAACTATGGCAAGTTCTTTAAAAAATCTATCTCCTGAAAAATCTATATATATGTGGGACAGGAAGCAACAGTTAGAACTGGATATGGCACAACTAATTGGTTCAAAATTGGGAAAGGAGTACGAAAAGGCTGTATATTGCCTTCTTATTTAACTTATATACAGAGTACATCAAGTGAAAGGCAGGACTGGATGAATCCCAAACTGGAATTAAGATTGCCGGAAGAAATATCAACAACCTCAGATATGCAGATGATACCACTCTGGTGGCAGAAAGTAAGGAGGAATTAAAGAACCCCTTAATGAGCGTGAAAGAGGAGAGTGCAAAAAACGGTCTGAAGCTCAAAATCCAAAAAACCAAGATCATGGCCACTGGTCCCATCACCTCCTGGCAAATAGAATGGGAAGATATGGAGGTAGGGACAGATTTTATTTTCTTGAACTCCCTGATCACTGCAGATGGGGACAGCAGCCACGAAATTAAAAGACACCTGCTTCTTGGGAGGAAAGCAATGACAAACCTCAACAGCATCTTAAAAAGCAGAGACATCACCTTGCCGACAAAGGTCCACATAGTCAAAACTATGGTTTTTTAAGTAGCAAAGTATGAAAGTGAGAGCTGGACCATAAAGAAAGCTGATTGCTGAAGAATGGATGCTTTTGAATTGTGGTGCTGGAGGAGACTTTTGAGAGTCCCCTGGACTGCAAGGAGAACCTATCAATTCTAAAGGAAATCAACCTCGAATGCTCACTGGAAGGACAGATCCTGAAGCTGAGGCTTCAATACTTTGGCCATCTTATGAGAAGACTCCCTGGAAAAGACCTTGATGTTGGGAAAATGTGAGGAGTCCTCTCTTCTCATGAGATGGCCACTACTGGAGCCTCAGCTTCAGGATCTGTCCTTCCAGTGAGCATTCGAGGTTGATTTCCTTCAGAACAGATAGGTTTGTTCTCTTTGCAGTCCAGGGGACTCTCAAAAGCCTCCTCCAGCACCACAATTCAAAAGCAGTTGAAATTCTACTAATAAAAATAACAATCAATACGTGCTTTCTCTTTCATCAGTTTCAACATTCAGTGTGAAAAACAGCAGTATACTTGCATGAACACCAAATCAATTGAGTCAAATATTTTGACTCTAGCTCCAAGCTTCTCTGCCCAGCATAGCCAGCAGTAGAGACTTATAGGTATTATACACATGAAGTAACTAATAAATGTAACATTAATCTTTGTGCCAATGACATGGCCATGAAAGATCTCATCACTTCTTGACATATAGCACTTCTAAGGATGTTTGAAATCACATGATCCCCGGGAAGAAACAGAGAAAGATGAATGGAATCTGCTGATTGGTATGCTTGTAGAACACAACATTTCTCATTCCTTGAATTTGTTTTATAAAACCTGTGAGGGGCTGGGGACCCTTGTTTCCCCCACACCCACTCTTGAAGAGACGGACTTTTGGAGGGTGGTGAGAAACTAAGAAATCTTCTAGACCGGCAAAGCAAGACTGGCTTTTGGGGATCCTTTGAAGGAGGAGAAATGGACAAGGACCTTCTCACCTTGTTCTGGAATGGCAGGCCTTGCTCTCGTTCGATTTTTGCGTTTTGGAGAAGAGGTTGTTTGAGGCTTCCCTAGCGCCTTCTTCTGTATCGACTCTCTCCCTCGAATTGCCACTCTGGAAATGAAAGAGGGAATTTTTGAAGTCACATGATCCCTGGGAAGAAGCAGTTAATGGTAAAGCCAAAGGAAGATGAATGGAATCTACTCTTTGAACATCTTTTCGTAGTGTCGCCTTCTGCACCCACTCTGTCCTTAAATTGCTACTCTGGAACTGAAAGAGGGGAGAAGTTCAAGTAAAGAAAAAGGGGGGTGGGGTGCACAGAAGGGAGGGGGGGTCTCCTCTGGCAGCCCTGGAGCAGGACGGCTGCCCTGCTCTACCCACTAAGCTCTGCCTCCCCCCACCCCACAGGCTTCTTCCACGTAGAGATGGAAACTTCCCGGAAATCTTCACATCTGGAGCTGGGGGGGACCTTGGCATCTGGAGCCAAGAGGGTGCAAAGTGTCTGGATCAGAAATGACGATGGGGGGGGGTAAAATAAATCGCAGGGAGAGATTGGCAGCCGGAGAAGGAGCCCCGGGAGGCTTTTCGGAGGGGCGGCTCCGCGCTCCGGACGGGGCAATGGAAGGAGATGCAGGGGGCCTTTCCTTCTTCCTCCCCCCCCCCCCCGCAGGAGCCCCTCTGGAGGCTCGCCTCGCCCCCCCCCGTCGGGACCCGAAGGGGCGCCTCCCTCCCCAATCTCGGCCTGGGGGAGTCCCTCCAACCTCCCAACCTCCCCCACCCGCAGCCCCCACTGTCTCCTTCCCCCCCCCGCCCGGCGGTCCCCCTTCCGCCCTCCTTCCCTGCAAGTCCGGCAGCGGCTCCCACCGTCTCTGCCTCGGGACCCCCTCGGCTGCCCGGAGGGGGTGGGAAGCGCTCCTGGGCGGGGGGGTTTCCTCCCCCTTCGAGGGCATCCTCGCCCTCCTGGTCCTCAAGAGAGACTCGCGGGGTAGGGAGGCTTTCCCCTCGGAACGGAGGGGCCTCAACCCCTGTTCTTCCACGCCCCCCCCTCGACCCCCCCCCCAAAAAAAGAGTCCCGGAGAACTCCCGGGCTTGGCGCATCCTCCTCTCCCTCCGCTCCGGGTCGCGCCTCTCGCCTCCCTCCCGGTCCTCAAAAGCGCCACGACTCCCCGGGGGAATCACCTTCACATCATCCCCCCCCCGCCCCGACATGGATCTGCCTTCCCTTTTGCCCCCCCCCCGCCTCCCCGTCGGGCAGGGTCTCCGCCGGGGGGGGGGGGCTCCGAAGGGGGGGAGCCGGAGGGACCCTCCTTCCCTCCCCCTTCGCTTTCCACCTGCGGACCCCTGGCCCCAAGGGGGGGGGCTCCATCCCTCCTCTGCCCCCCCAACCTTCTTGCCCTCCCCCCTCCACACCGGGTCTCTCTTCCCCCTCATCCGCCCCCCCCCCCCGGCAGGGATCCTTCCACCGGGCCCAGGACCCGCCACGTGGGTCACCTACCTTGGCCTCTCCTGCTCGCCCTCCACGTGTGGATGCAACTCCCTTTCTTCCCCTTTCCAGGAAATAGTGGGGGAGGGGCCACCGGCTTGGCCCCTCCTCTTCCCCCCCCCCCCCGTCCTTTGCCTTGTCCGCTTGTATGGGACTTCTCCCCTCTGGCCCTCCCTCCTTTCTTGCCCTCCCAGGTGGGGTCCAGGTGTCCTGCCTCCAGGTGATCCATCAGGTTTCAAGGGAGGCATCATCTCCCCAGGAGCCTCTTCCTCTTTCTTATAGGGAAGACAAAGCCGGTGGGGGGGGGGGTCTGGGGCCCTCCCCCAGTTCTTCTCAAGCAAGGAACTCCTTTCTTGGGGGGTCAAGGAAAGGATGGTTCTCTCCACCACCACCACCCCCACCACCACCCCCGCATAGGCATGCCCCCGTCCAGGCGGCTGAGGACACCTGTGGCCCCCTTTTAAACCAGTAGGCGGATGAAAAGGGCTAGAGCCCTCATTTTCCAGAACTTTCTTGGGGAACTTGGGAGTGGCCTGTTCTCATGGACCTGTCTCTAGTACCAGTTCTACACCATCTGTACTCGAAGAAAAAACGGTGGTGGGGGGGAACTTTTATGGGGACCCTCTCCTTCACCCTGTCAGCACAGCTGCGACCCACTGGTGGGGGAATGATGAGGGGTGGCCTGCAAGGGGACACCCCAATAGGGCAACGGCCCTTTGGCATGCCAGTCCAGGAAAGAAGGTGACCCAATCATAGCACGAGTGCGAGTCCCTCCCTGTGACTTTCTGTTCCCTCACGATCCACTGGAGGAGAGACCTGGGGTTCTAGACGGGCCCCTTTTCTCTTTGCTCTGGAGACCAACGAAGGCGACGAATGAGGCTTCTGAGTCACAGCTCAATGAACAACGGCTCCCCCATCCCCAATCTATTCATGATTGATTGATTGATTGAATTTATATCCCACACCATCTGGCGACCAGGCCCCTCTGGGCAGCTGACAACATTATAAAAAACAATGTTAAAACATGATAAAAAAATAAATTAATTAGCACATAAACAAATAGGGTAAAATAGATAACAATAAAGGTGGTCAAAAGGGTGATGGAGAGGATGGCAAAAGGGATGGTAAAAAGGGAGGCCGAGATATTAGTGCTCCGGGAAAGCCTAGCCGAAGAGCCAGGTCTTCAATGCTCTTTTGAACCCGTCCAGCGAGGGTGCCAGGCGGAACTCCATGGGCAGGTTGTTCCACAGGCGGCGGGCGACCGCCGAGAAGGCCCGGTTTCTTGTTGTTTCCCTCCGGGCCTCCTTCGGGGTCAAGGCCCTCAACGGCCCTGCTCGTAAAGAACGGGTATCACGGACAGATCTGGCTGAGAGCAGGCGTTCTGATAGGGAATGAGGTCCTAAACCATTTAGGGCTTTGAATGTTATCATCATCACCTGGAAGTCGATGCGGAAATGAACTGGCAACCAATGAAGGGCGTCCAGAGTGGGAGAAGATATCCTGGTATTTCTTCACCCCAGTTATTAATCTGGCCACCAAATTCCTTTAACTCTTTTTTCCCTCTAGTTCATCCTCTCTTCCCCAACACGCTTCGGTCTCTCCCCCTCTTTCTCTCTCCCTCTTATCCTCCTCCTTTCCCGCCTGATTTGCGCCCCCTTCCGCCTCTTCTTTAATTTCTAGTTTTCTTAGTTATTTTTCTATCACTCCTGTCTCTTCTGCCTTTATTTGAGAGGCAGACAGTACACTCTCCGGATCCTGGGCGAGGTGGCTCGTCGCCTCATAATATGTAGCTTTTGTATAAGTCCCCTGGCCTTGAAGAGAGAAAGCGGAATGGGGAAACCACCGTACAGAAGTCACTCCGTGTGAGAAAGAAAAGGAAAATAACCACCTAAGCAGGCAAGCAAAGTGCCTCGATCAATTAGGCCAAGGAGCAGAACCCTAATGAGCCAGGCAACAATCAAATGGAGTAAAGAACCTAGAGACTGACGAAGTAGCCTTGAGGAACTTTCCATCACACTCGATGGCAAGTACCCTCAAGTCGCTATGCGGAACCTAGAACTGGCATTTGGAAAGTTTGCTCCATCCCCTGTGAATTTTCCTCTTCGCAAGGGTGTGGCCTTTCACATAAAACCAAAGGACTTACAGAGGAAAAACAGTCATTCTAGTTAATCTGTGACTCACAGAGCGACCTAAAGCTGACTAGATGCTTATATATTTATCCTGGAATTCACTGGTGGGAAAGCAACTACAAACCTGATGTCAAAAGTCAACACGCTATGATGGCAGACAGTGTGTGCCACAGTGGATGGTTTCAGAGAAGGATGCAAGAGACCTGGGTTCAAATTGTTGGTATGTGTAGTTGTACAACACAGTAGGAGTATACTCTGTGTGTGCGCATGGATGCGCATGTGCGGGTTTGCATGGGAAGGACTAGAATGTCATATATTCACAGTGAAGCTTTCTAACCAATCAGAATGTGCCTGGCAGTCAGATGTGTTATACATGTTATGAGAGTTTGTTTATTAAACTAAGTCTGTTAAGATTTAATGAGATGCAAATATAACTAAGTCAAGTAGAAATTTTATGTAACAAGTACCAATATGTCTAAGCACTGTGAGTTCATTCTACTCTCCATGGATTTTGAACTGTGAATTTAACGTTTTAAACAAAGGCCAAGTGACCATTTTACTTACTATCACCTGCTGGGAAAAAAAACACACAAGGGAAGAATGTTAATTTTTGCTCTGTAGGTGTTTTTTTAACCACAGCGCTTGAAGCTGCTGTGCGCAAACTCAACAATTGCATTTGATATGATTTTATAACAAAAACCCTGTTGGCCATGAAAACAGATCAGGAGACTGGTGTCAATTAAGAACCACTTCTGAAGACCTTTCTGTGGCGATCGCCCACGTCGCTCATGCTATTCCTATTCATGAGCTGATTTGCATGAACCTATGAGAGAACGGGAGAGGCGGAGTCAGCAGCTAATGAGGCTTGGCTGGAGAAAGCAGAGTCCGATAGGGCTGTTTAGTCAGAGAGACCGAGAACAGATATTGAGAGAGAGAGGGTTAATCAGAGAGATGGAGCTGATTAGGAAAATAGGTAGAGAAGGTGGTAATGATATTGGGAGAGAAAAGAAGTATGTACTGAGAGGACCGTTGATGAATTGCTTATGTATAATGTGTATCTGTAGGACTTCTGTTATTATTCAATCTGCTTTTCTTCCATAAATAAGTTCTGTTTCTGTTCACAAGACAAGTGTTCAGGCAAACATGATTTATATTGTGGATTGAAGTAATCCACTGGTGGCAGTAAGAAGAAAACACGATGTGAGCCTTTGTGAGGGAAAAAAAACAAGCAGGGGCCACAAGGGCAAACACCACACTTAGTATTTCGGGGGCGGGGGGAATTAACAGTAATACCGTGTTTCCCAGGAAATAAGACAGGGGTCTTTTATTATTTTTTGCTCCAAAAACACATTAGGGCTTGTTTTCAGGGGATGTTTTATTTTTTCCATGTACAATTATCTAAATTTATTCAAATACAGTAGTGTCATCTTCTACTGGTTGCTGCACAAGTTTGGAGGGCAGGGTTTCACTTAACTGGGACTTATTTTTGGGGTAGGGTGTCTATGACGAGCATCCCGAAAAATCCTACTAGGGCTTATTTTCAGAATTAGGTCTTATTTTCCGGAGAACAGGGTAGTATTCTTACGCTGAAAGCACATTAAATTATACTTGCCACCCCATTTCTACCTTTCCACAACTATATAGAGTAGTCCTAGAATGAGCTGGAATTTTTAGCATATATACATTACTGAAACAGGGACATCTACATTGTCTTGGACATGTTGTGAGAATGGCTGATGGTCGGATTCCAAAAGATCTCCTGTTTGGAGAATTAGTGCAGGGAAATCGCCCCAGAGGGAGACCACAGCTGCGATACAAGGATATTTGCAACCAGGATCTGAAGGCCTTAGGAATGGACCTCAACTGATGGGAAACCTTGACATCTGAGCGTTCAGCCTGGAGGCAGGTGGTGCATCATGTCCTCTCCCAATTTGAAGGGACCCTTGTCCAGCAGGCCAAGGCAAACAGGCAGTCCTGAAACCAGCAAAACCAGGGAGCTGGACAGGGACAGATTTTGTTTGTCTTCAGTGTGGAAGGGATTGTCACTTTCAAATTCATCTTGTCAGCCACACAAGATGCTGTTCCAAGTCCTCCATACGGAGCACGTTACCATAGTCTCTTGAGACTGAAGAATGCCATTGTAGTACTATATCCTCAATAAATCTTTGGATCCCAAATACAACATTAACAGAGGAAACTGGATTCCTGTTCACTCAATCTATAAAGTGTGCCTTTTACATTTATGATATATGCTGAAAATGACTGTTTTCTGTTACCTTCTCAAAAGGTGGAATTTCTACCTGCTCCAGCCAGAGAGGTTTCCAATTTTTTGATGTCCAGGAGGTCTGTGATTCCTCAAGGAAGTGATTCACTTAGAGTCAATTCTACAATTAGACATTTATTCTCTTTCAAAGGCGAAGAAAAATTTTAGAAGTCACATACAGACCACAGCTTCAGACCAATGGACTGACACTCTCACTGTGGGCCTCGCTTTTTTCTATAATATTTCCCGAGGCCCCACAGAACACAACAAAAAACAGAGGCCCATTTTCCAGAGCAGATACTGAAAGCACAGGGTGTCTGCAAATATACATATATATCATCCCATCCCCCCTGAAAGCTTCAGCCACCAGATGGATGAAAGAATATGAAAACTTTGAAAGAGGATTTCTACATGTTGTTTTGCAAGATTCTCCCTGCTATAAGCTCTTGAATGCTTAACACACAACACACTGTTGTGAAAGCTGATTCCCCATCATAACTTTTGGCCAGAATCCTTGACGTTACATTGGAAGGATGTGACCTGACTGTGTATTGTGCATTGTCTGGGTATAAAACCCAACAAAGTTAACTTCAGGAGACCTGGTGAAGAAATGAAGTCCAGTCATTGCATACTTTGCATTCTGTGTGCGTTGTCTTCTGCGAGGAAGAGTTATACTTTCAGATGAAGGTCTTAACATATTCCATGCATTCCGTGTTCCTGTGTGAGTTCTTTGATGTTGCCGAAGGCTACTCCTGTGACGGAAACTCTTTCAACATTCAATGCATTGATGTGTGTTCTTTGATGGCAACACAGATTTCCATTGTGACTATAGCTCTTCCCACATTCCATGCACATATATGGTTTCTCCCCTCTATGAATCCTTTGATGTCGCTGTAGATATCCACCTCGCTGGAAGCTCTCCCCACATTCCATGCACTTGTATGGTTTCTCCCCTGTGTGGATCCTTTGGTGTGAGCTAAGGGTACTATTATGAGTGAAGCTCTTTCCACATTCCATGCATTCATATGGTTTCTTCCCTGTGTGGGTCCTTTGATGTGCACTAAGATGGCCTCTCCAACTGAAGCTCTTTCCGCATTCCATGCATAGATGTGGTTTCTCTCCAGTGTGGATTATTTGATGTGACCGTAGATGCCAACACTGACTAAATCTCCCCCCACATTCCAAGCATTAATATGCTTTCATCTCTGTGTGTGTTCTTTCATGTAAACACAGGTATCTACTCGAACTGAAGCTCTTCCCACATTCTATGCACGTATACGGTTTCACTCTTGTGTGGGTTCTGTGATGTTTACTATATGATCCACTGTTACTGAAGCTCTTCCCACATTCCATGCACATATAAGGTTTTTCCCCTGTGTGAATCCTTTGGTGTCGATATAGATGTACACTCTGACTGAAGCTCTTCCCACATTCCATGCATGCATATGGTTTCTCTCCTGTGTGGGTTCTTTGATGTTTACTATATGATCCACTGTCTCTGAAGCTCTTCCCACATTCCATGCTTTTATACGGTTTCTCCCCTGTGTGGGTCCTTTGATGTGTACTAAGGTGGCCCCTCTGAGTGAAGCTCTTCCCACATTCCATGCATATGTATGGTTTCTCTCCGGTGTGGGTCCTTTGATGTGAACGTAGATCCCCACTCCGACTAAAACTCTTCCCACATTCCAAGCATTTATATGCTTTAATCTCTGTGTGTGATTTTTTATGTAAACACAGATCTCTACTCGAACTGAAACTCTTTCCACATTCCATGCATATATAAAGTTTGTCCCCTGTATGAATCGTTTGATGTGAATTTAGATGGTCCCTCTGACTGAAGCTCATTATGAATGTAAACCATGTACCCACTGATGGGAACTAAGCTTACTGTTCATGCTGAAGCTCTTCCCTATTCCATGAATGTATACGTTTTCTCTTCTCTCTGGGTTCTTTCATGCAAAAGTTGATGTCTACTCATACCGAGAATCCTTCCACGTGCCCTTAAGTTTATAGGATGTCCGCCCGCTGGGTGATTTGAATCTTTGTACAAGATCCAGCATACTACATGTGGAGTTTGCAAACTCTTTAAAAGACAGGATTGCACTTCCTATTCCCCCACAGACTGGTCTGTGTCCTCTTCTTTTCTTCTTTTGTGATGATTACTGGATTCAGGGTCTGAAAAACATCAGAGGCCAAAGAAGCACAGGATTTCTTCTCTTTTCATTCCCCTTTATGGTCCATTTTAGTTCCAAACTTCATTTTCCCTATGTCATGCTGATTTGTTTCCTTGTTGTCCTTTCTTTACCTGAAATAAAAGGGGAAAGATTCCTCAGTTCAGTACAGAAGTGGAAGGGATCATGCCCTGTTTCATCTTCAAGGCTCCTACCCTCCTAAGCACCCTACGCTAAATCTGTTTTTCTTTTAGAGTAGGCTTCCCTTCCCAAGCTAAACTACTTCTCTTGGACTGAATCCTAATTCCTTGATAGATGGAACTCCAAGATGATTGAACTTACTTGATAGATGAAACTCCAAGATCAGAGAAGCTTGTGGGTCTATCATGATTTCCCTAGTCGGGGTTTTATTCCGAGTGACATCAGGCAACTATTTCCAGCTTTCCAAAGTAATCGTCCTCTACTAGATCCCCTTTAAGAGTCACACCCCTTTCAGAAGAGGCCAAACATTATGTCTAGAGGAGTTCTCTATTTCATTGTTTCTTGAACAAGTCAATGCATGCAAACGAAGTAGAGAAGCGGCATAAGATGAGTTCTATCTAGTGACTGTTTCAAAATCAAGTATCAAAAATTGAGCAAGAAAGTTTCAAATACTGTATGTGGCAATGAAACCATGTCAATTTCTATTATATCATTAAAATTCTAACATTTTTGCGTCCTACCTGTAGTAGAGCAACCATAATCCATAATCTCCAATTGTTTTCCCTCTTCCTTTCCTATTTCAACTTGTAGGATAATTCAGTTCTTAAAAACAACACCTTCAGTTTATGAATGTGGGCTATTGTGCTTCTGTACACAGATTCCAAAAGCTAGGGAGTAGCCCAGTATCGATGACTATTGCAGTACAACACCATGCCCTCATTGCCAGCAGGAAAAAGGATTCAAACTCTCACATGGCAAAGGTTAGCCTAAATGTTGACAACACAAACGGCAGCCATCAAGATGGTTTACAGGACCCCCTCTTGTGCTCATTACCATTCAGACAGGTTGAAAAACAGTCCTGACATTTGCTTTGCATTTGGGTGAGAAGTGTGGTGTCATTTTGTAAATGGTAGTGTTTCTGGGGGACTCCTCTTCAACCCCTCAACCATTCACCTGTGGTGTGTCTCCGGGTTCCATGACTCCCCATCCTATTTCACAGAGACATTAAAAACCTGGAAGAGACTGTCCAGGATTTTGTGGTCTGGAACCATCAGTGTGCTGATGACACCCAACTCCATCTGCTTTTAAAGATCTTCCAGGAGAACCTTCTCTCAGTCTCTCAGACCCCAGTGTGTGTGGTCACCCAGCTTCTCTCCCCACCATAGAAGCTATAGTAGAGATGGGGGTATTCGTACATGAATATCCCCTCACAGTTGCAGATAGTGAGGGTCTGGCCCTAGGGGGCCAATCAAACATGATTCCACCACTGCCACGAGCCCCCGCAGTGCCTATCTATCGCTTAGTTACTTACGATGGATTACCAGAAGGCGGGATGGAGAGTCTCTCTGCCACGTCGAAGAACAACAATCATTACATGCTCTCTCTTTCATCAGTTTCAACATTCAGTGTGAAAAACAGCAGTATTCTTGCACGAACACCAAATCAATTGAGTCAAATATTTTGACTCCAGCTCCAAGCTTCTCCGTCCAGTAGAGTATTATAGGTATTATAGACATGAACTAATAAATAATATGAATCTTTGTGCCAATGACATGGACATGAAAGATCTCATCACTTCTTCACGTATAGCACTTCTAAGGATTTCTGAAGTCACATGATCCCTGGGAAGAAGCAGTTTATGGTTAAGCCAAAGAAAGATGAATAAAATCTGCTGATTGGTATGCTTGTAGGACACACCATTTCTGAATCTTTCAATGTGTTTTATAAAACCTCTGTGGGGCTGGGAACCCTTGTTTCCCCACGCCCAATATTTAGTGGGCTGCAGGACAACTCAATTTTTCGCATCTCTCAGAAATCTGGGGGGAATTAAATGCATTTAAATGCAACACATACTCCCTGGCTGGTCAGAAATAGGAAGCGAGGCGCAGATCACTTCCAGTTTTTTTAAAAAGGCTAACACTCGATTCAATGAGGCCTGAAGAGAAAATTACATTGAAGAAGCATGTTTTGTCCCTTGTCGATTTTTGCATCAAATCATGGAGCTTTCACCCCACCCTTGATCCCATTTGATCTCTCACCTTTCTGACTCTCAAGAGCATCCTCCAGCACCACAATTGAAAAGCCGTTGAAATTCTACTAATAAAAATAACAATCATTATGTGCTTTCTCTTTCATCAGTTTCAACATTCAGTATGAAAAACAGCATGAACACGAAATCAATCGAGTCAAATATTTTGACTACAGCTCCAAGCTTCTCCGCCTAGCATAGCCAGCAGTAGAGGTATTATACACATGAAGTAACTAATAAATGTAACATTAATCTTTGTGCCAATGACATGGCCATGAAAGATCTCTCCTCCCTCCCCCCCCCCCAAAAGCACATTTTGGATCCAGTCTCAATAGAGACCCTTTGAAGTTCAAGTACAGAAAAAAAAGGGGGAGAGGCGCATGGGAGGGAGGGGGTCTCCTCTGGAGTCCCTGGAGACTGCCCTGCTCTACCCATTGAGCTCTGCTTCTCCCACCCCACACGCTTCTTCCAGGTCGAGATGGAAACTTCCTGGATGTCTTAACATCTGGAGCTCGGGGGACCTTGGCATCTGGAGCCAAGAGGGTCCCCATCCGGTGTGGATCAGAAAGGACGATGGGGGAGGGTTGGTTAAACAAATCGGGGGGGGGGGCCAAGAGGTTGGCAGCCTGAAAAGGAGTCCGGGAGGCTCCTCGGAAGGGAGGGGTCAGCGCTCTGGACGGGAGGGGGCGATGTCGGGAGATCCAGGTGGTCGTTCCACCTTCCTTTCCTCCCCCAGGAGCCCCTCTGGAGCGCCTTGCCCTCCCCAACCCCTGCCTGGGGGATCCCTCCAAAAGCCCCCCCACTGTCTTCTCCGCACGCTCGGCGATCCTCCTCACCGGGGGGGGGGCTTTCCCCTCGGAAGGGAGGGTCCTCAACCTCGTTTTTAAACGTCCTCCTTCTCTATACCCCCCCATCCCATTCGGTCTTCTCCTCCTCTTGGGGGGGGCGAAAAGAATTCCCGAGCTTGGCGGGTCCTCGTCTCTATCCGGCTCCGCTGCCCGCTTTGGCTCGCGCCTCTGGCCTCCCTCCCGGTCCTCGAAAGCGGCAGGGCTCCCCGGGGGGGGATCACCCTCTCTCTCGCCCCCCTCCCCACCAAGGACCCGTCTCTCTTCCCCCCCGCCCCGTCTGCCTCCCCTTCGCGCAGGGGCTCCGCCAAGGGGGTTGGTTCCCTCCCCCTTCGCTTTCCACCTGCGGATCCCGGATCCCAAGGGGGGGCTCCATCCCTCCTCTGCCCCCCCCTCGTCTTGCCCTCCCCCCTCCACACCGGGGTCTCTCTCTTCCCCCTCATCCGCCCCCCCCCCCCCGGCAGTAGTCCTTCCACGGAGCTAAGGACCCGCCAGGTGGGTTGCCTACCTTGGGCTTTCCCGCGCACTCCACGTGCGGATGCAACTCCCCTTTCTTCTCCTTTCCAGGAAATCGTGGGGGAGGGGCCCCCGCTTGGCCCCTCCTCTTCTCCCCCAACATTCTCCCCCTCCTTTGCCTTTTCCGCTTGGTAGGGACCTCCCCCCTCAGCCCCTCCCTTGCCCTCCCCCCATTTGTTGCCTTTTTCCCAGGTGGGTTCTGCCACCAGGTCTCCCCGGGATCCCTCCGTTTTCCACAAAGGCATCATCTGCACAGGAGCCTCTTCTTCTTTTTTAGGCATCCTTCAAGTCTCGAGAGACGATGGTCCCATGCTCTGTATGGAGGACTTGGAACAGCGTCTAGTGTGGCTGAGGAGGCCGATTCGAGAATGACAACAATCCCTTCCACCCTGAACACAGATACAATCTGTCCCCTGTCCAGCTCCCTGGTTTGGCTGCTGTCAGGACGGCCTCTTTGCCTCGGCCTGCTGGACAAGGGTCCCTTCAAATTGGGAGAGGCCGTGATGCCCCACAAGATAGGCTGAATTTCTACTTCCCACATGGCTGTTACCGCCTCTAAAAAAAGGAGAGGCATGCCTGTCACATCAGTTGCAGGGGACAGCAGCCATCCCATGGGCCACCTGGATGAGGGGCTCATATCATGATGCATTCCTCAACCAATAATAATAATAATGATAATGATGATAACAACAACAATCCTTACACACAGAACCTAAACATAAACGAATATCTAGATCAGCCTGGATGCCAAACTGCAATTCTAAGCTATTTCAACAACCACGTCTCTCTTCCTCCATGATGAACCATCCAAAATGGATCAGAAATAATTTGATAGTAAAATCAAATTCCAATGGAGGGGAGAATTTGCAGCGGGGGGGGCAAGCTTAGTTTCCCATGGAAGGCAATGCATGGGTGTGGGAGTGTTATATAGCTCCAGGCGCATTGACTCCTAGGCGGGATCATCATCCTTTCTTCTTTCTGCTCTTCCTCCAAAGATGGAGCCCCCCCCTTCCCACGTCCTCTTATCTCTTTCCCAACCCCCCATCGCAGCCCCACCCTAGGATGCTCTCCCTTCCCTTTCTTCCTTCCCTCTCCGCCTTCGTGTGGGATAAACGGCTCCCGCCTCAGCCGCGGAGGCGCCACTGCGCAGGCGCCCCCTGGCGATTGCGGTTGGCTGGCCCGGCGGAGATTGGCTGGCGGAGAAGCACAGCCTCTTCACCTTCCCTCCTCCTGGCCTTGGAGGCGGGCAGTGTGTGTGTGTGTGGTGAGGGGGCCGGCAGTGGGGCTGGGGATGAGGTGGGGTTGGATAGGGTGTCCCGCCTGGCCTTCTCCCCCCTTCCCCGCCTCAGTTTTACCTCAGAGGCCACCAAGATACAGATAATGTGTGTGTGTACACATTCACCCACCCCACCTCAAGAGGCCAAATGGTTTCTTGTTGCCTTAAAAAAATAAAAAAAAAATAATTAATTAATAAAATAAGTAAATAAATAAATAAAGTAAATAAAATAAATAATTACTCCCGAAACATAAGGAGGCTAAATGCTTGAGAGAAAGGAAACTAAGAACAGCCCCTCCACCTCCTGAGGGAAAACTTGCTAATCCTCCCAGAGCTCCCCCTTCTCCACTCAAAAGCACACCTGGCCTCTTATCCATTCTTCTGTACAGAGAAAGGCACCCGGCGAGTAAGAGTGGCGGCGTCCCTCTTTGGAGGATGCCCGTGAAGGGAAGGTACATCCTCTTTGAATTCTATAGTTTATGTATCCAGACAGCAAATATTCAAGTAATATTTTCTGTATGACTTTATCAGTCTCTCACACCATTATGGAGGAATTCTGGCCGACTCTTCTTTACAATGTTGCTTCAGTTTATTGAGGTTTGCGGGCATTTGTTTAAGGTCCTACCACAACATTCCTATCAGGTTGAAGTCTGGACTTTGACTGAGCCATTGCAAGACCTTGATATATATATATATATATACATTTGCAGGCGCAACTTGGGATTAAAGATGGGCATGAACCAGAAAAATACTAGTTCATGGGTCTGCATACCACAAACCACAAATCTCTGAACGTTTCCCTGATGAACCACGAATTGGTTCATCAGTTTGTCGGCCTATAAAAGGGCCCACCAGGGCAACTAAGAACACCCCCCTCCCCACTGTCCCCTCTTGAAAGGCAGCCCAGCCAGCTCCCAGTCGGCTCCCTCGTCACTCAAATAAAAAGTTTTAATTTTTTTTAAGTTTTAAAAATTCAAGAGGCAGTCCAGGGCTGTCACTGTGCATGCACTGGCATCTCAGGTGAGAGGTGAGTACACAGGCAAAGGCATACCCAGCCTGTGGAAGCCAGCCAGGCTGCATCTGATTTTTATTTTTTAAATTGTTCTTTTTGAGAGATAGTGGTTGCCTCTTGGCATGCACCCACCTGTCAACTGAGAGGTGGGTGTATGCTCAGAGGAACTTCTGCCTGTGGGTGCTATTGGAGCTTCCTCTCGAAAAAAAGAAGAAATTAAGAGGAGTCTAGACTGTTGCCCCCAAATTAAAAAAAATAGAGCCAGTCTGCGGGCACATACAGAGGCAACCCAGCTTGCAGGAGCCACTGGGCTGCCTTAAGATGGTGACAGTGGAAGACGTGGGAGCAGCAAAAGATAGGGAGCCTTTGGGACAGTGGGAAAGGGGTGGGGAGCAGGAGGAAGGGGGCACAGGCAAGCCATTGGGGTGAGGAGCAACGAACCAGGAAATTCAGGAAAACTCTTAAAACGTTCATGGTTTGGGTCAGTTCAGGTTCTCTATTTCAGAACCAACAAACCAGCAATTTTCCACAAATTCCCTAGTTCTTTTCTTGGTTCGGGCCAAATCATGACCCCTCCAGCACCATGCTTGACAGTGGATATGAGGTGTTTGTGCTGATATGGAGTGTTTGATTTTTGCCAAATGTGGACCTATGCATTATGGCTAAACATCTCCACTTTGGTCTCGTCTGTCCTACGGACCTTGTTGCAGAAGTCTTGTGGTTTGTCCTGATGCAACTTTGCAAACCTAAGCCATGCTGCCATGTCCTTTTTAGAGAGAAGAGGCTTTCCCCTGACAACCTTTCCAAATAAACCATACTTCTTCAGTCTTTTTCTAATTGTACTGTCATGAACGTTAACGTTTAATGTGCTAACTGAGGCCTGTAGAGTCTGAGATGTAACTCTTGGGTTTTTGGCAATTTCTCTGAGCATCGCACGGTCTGACCTTGGGGTGAATTTGCTTGGACGTCCACTCCTGGGAAGATTGGCAACTGTCTTAAATGTTTTCCACTTTTGAATAATCTTCCTCACTGTAGAATGATGGACTTCAAATTGTTTGGAAATGGACTTATAACCCTTCCCAGATTGATGGGCAGCAACAATTGCTTCTCTACAATCATTAATGATGGATTTCCTCCTTGGCATTGTGTTAACACACATCTGAATGCACCAGACCAGCAAACTGCTAAAACGACAGCTTTTATAGAGGTGGTCACACGTGTTGATAATCAGTTACTCAAGGGCATTGGGTTAGCAGCACCTGCCTGCTACTTAGCCTCTTAATTCCTGTGGAACCAGTAAAGGTGTACTTAGGTTTTCACACATGGCTTCTCCGTTTTGGCTTTACTTCTGAGAAATAAGTAATGACACAGTGTAAATATGCCATGGGTTGTTGTTTATCTAAGGTTCTATTTACTCAATTTTCAGACCTGCTAAGGACCAGTTTATGATGATGATGTCCTGATATGCAAAACCATAGAATTAAAAGGGAATGCACTTTCTTTCCCACATGACTGTATCTGTTCTAATAGGATGCTATCTTCTCTTCCTTTTTCTTGGTGTCCTTTTTTCTATAGTTAGGCATCCATGAATACTAGAGCCCTAAGAAGCTGGAGATGTATTTTCCTTTGTCCTGGGACGGCTTCCCTTCTGCCTTTCCCCTCCTTTCTGGTGTCTAATTTTGTTCTTTTCCGCCTTCACATTCGGTTCTTTTCTATAGCAGAAAATGTTGTTCCATATAATTCTTGTTGTTCTGTTTATACCTGATTGAGAAAAGAGAGAAGAAGGTGTGGCATGGAGGTTAAACTGCAGTACTGCAGCCAAAATAGTTTTTGGCTCATTAGTTTTTATCCCAGAGCTATAATTGCAATTAATAATGAGCTTAAAGACCACCAGTAGTGAATAATTAGTTGGACTGTGTTACTTGGCCTGCGGTGTAGATGTTTGTATTTTTAGAGGGGGACTTTAAGTGGGTGGGGAGTGTTTGGGGAATTTTATGTGTGTGCATGTGTCTGGTCTCTGGGTGTCTGTGAATTTCGTTGTATGTGTATATACTTACAATGACAATAAATTATTATTATTATTATTATTATTATTATTATTATTATTATTATTATTATTATTATTAAAACTCTTCTCACGATCAGGGTTCAATGCCAGGTAGCCAGTTCAAGGTTCACTGAGACTTCCATCCTTCTGGTATATATAGACTAATTAGGCATACTAATACATATAAATGTGCATAGGAGAATCTGTGGGATCACATGATTTGAAATCACCAGTCTCATAAAATAAGAGAAATTTTTTTCAGCCTGCTGATAACAAGAGGAAGGAAGTTTTTTTTTCACAGCTATCTTTCTCTTCTCCTGCCACCTGCACAGCCCCATCAGTGACTTTTTCAGAAAGGCATATACAGTGGTGCCCCGCATAGTGACGATAATCCGTTCCAGGAAAATCGTTGCTATCCGGAATCGTCGCTATACGGAATAAAAAACCCCATAGGAACACATTAATGCGTTCCTATGGGGAAAAACCTCACCGCTATGCGGAAATCCTCCATCTGGTCACCATTTTCCTTGCCCGGTAAGCGAGGAAAGGGCGTGAAAACTCTGCGGGCGGCCATTTTTTCCCGGTGACCATTTTGGAACCACCGATCAGCTGTTTTCTAAACATCGCAATGCGAAAATCGGTAAGCGATATTTAGCCATTAAAACCATAGCAATGCGATCGCTTTTGTGATCGCAAAATCCACATTGCTATGCGGATTCGTCGTTAAACGGGGTGCTCGCTATGCGGGGCACCACTGTATGTTTATTTCAATGTCAGGGCCAGCATCAAGAAGAATGTGTTTCTCTTAGGCCACAACCGATTCGGAGAACCTGAAACTGGGAGATTAAAGTGCTACCACCTTGCCCATTATTCAAATGCTTTGGCGACATGCCTCGGATCATTTTACCGATTTGGCAAAATGCCCTGATGGGTGCTACTACACACCTACGTAGGTGAGAAACCATTCACAGCCCTAATCTAGGTGTTTCCTCAAAGAATCATGATTTTTGGCCCTTAAGAACCCTTGGTGGCCTTGAGTGTTTTCTTGTTACCTCCCCCGTTTAAGGAAGAATCATCCACCGGCCTTCTCTGAGTTGGAGTCTATGACCAACCATGGATTGACCTGAGAGTTGTTCTATCTAGCCCACCGTGAGATACCTTGAGCATAAGTTTATCATGTATGCATGTCTTCCATTTTCTGTTCCCTTAAAGCAAGAGGCATGTTCTCTGAAATTCATGGCTGACAGCACACGACACCCACTCCCCAACACCATCTCCCCGTGTCTTATTACAGTATTTTGCAAAAGGTGGGGGAAACTCCCCTCTTCCCCGTGCAGGAGCCTTTCCAGAGGAAGAAACCATGTGCCTTGTTTTCTCCTTGGTTCTCCCCTTCCCTGCCTTGCAAAGGCATCTGGGGATCCACTGCCGGCCAGATTGGTGTCCCCCCCCCCCCGACTTGGTCATCTCAGGAAGAAAGCCAAATCCTGCAACAATCATAAGGTCACACCCATCTCCGAGCCCTCTCTGTCTGTCCCTCAATATGGGCCATGGAAGTTATCTGGGGGAAGATCTCGGGGTGACCTGCCTCTGGGTGAAACGTCTGTCACATAATTATCTCCTCTTTACAGCATATTATGTTCTGTTAATTGCACGGGGGTACTTCTGATCCAAATAAAGGAAATCTCACCTACCTTGCAAATGTTTGGACTCTTAATTCTTCTCTTTGGGTTCCGAATAGAGGGAAGAAAGGTTAGCCTTCGTGAATATAGAGATTAGCTCACTTTCCTATCTGGGGGGGGGGGGGAGAAGAAAAAAAGATAAGTCTTGAACAAAGGAAACCAAAAGCTTTTCTCTTAGGGCAGATGCTTTTGTTCTTTCTACCTCCAGTGGGCTAGAAAAAGAAGGGAAAGGCGGCTCAGAAATAATAGGGAGGGAAGCGGGAGAAGAGGAAGGAAGAAGGAAGGGCCGCTCAAGGACAACCCATGAGACAAATGCTCCCTGATTTGGGGCTGTCCCTCCTCAAGGGCAGCTGCCACAGAAGGCAACAGGACCCCTTGAGCAAGCCGTTCACGCCACACCCTCCCCTGCAGAACCTTTGAGAATTTTTTTTTAATGGGATTTCCCAGGACCATTTTAAATGGTTTTTCCCTTGAAAACCTGTGAGCCCTTCCCCTCCCTGCCCTTCACTCTGTTCCTCGTCTAGGCAGATCCTGGGAAGGTTAGACGGCTGGTTCCTTTCGGCGGAGGGTCTTATGCCTTTTCTATTTATATGACTCTCTATTATATTTCTTGGTTTTGGCAGGTTTAATTTGGTTACGTTCGCTCCGGGGCAGCGTAAAAGAGGCAAACTGGAAACGGTCCCCAGCCTGGAATCTGGCCCTGAGATGGATCCGATTGTTCCCCTTGTCCAGATCCTCTGCACAAGAAGCAGGTGAATCGTGGCCTCCTTAGGCATTCCTGAAGGGCAATCGCTCTATGTGTGTTTGTGTGTGTCTGCATGCAGAAGGCAAGGGCATTCAGAGTCGCCTGGACCAGCTTCCTCCCAGGCAGGGGATCCCCCATCCTCTCCCCCCCCAAGCCCATGGGTTACCCCCCTTGCCCCCCACCCACTGCCACTTTGCAGCCTTACTTCCTCCTCCTCTTCCTCCTCCTTGCACCCGCCCTGAGGCCAATTCTCCCCCCCCAACGTGTGGCGAGGGATTTCCTGGGGGGGGGGCTGGAGACTTTGGCTGGAGAAGGGGGAAATAAAATGGGGAGGGGGAAATCAGGAGATGAGACCCACAGACCCCCCCCCCACACACAGGGACAGCCCCTCCCGCCAGGTAGGGCTGGGATCTGGACCCTCCCCAGACATCCCAGGTCTTGAAACTCCCCTCCCTCGCCCAAGATCCCCCCCATGGAAGAGACCCGGAAAGCAAAAAAGAAAAGGGGGGCTGCCTCGATTCTTCCTCGGGTTTCCTTCTTTTTTTGGGGGGGAGGAGGCCTCTCTCCAGCCCCCCTTCTCTTTCTCCAGCCCCCCCTCCCGACCCACAGCGTCTCGTATCTCCCTCCCACCTCCAGCCCCCAATTTCTTTGCCCACCTCCTTCCAGGTCTTGATGCGGGAAGACTCCCGAGGAGGCCCCCCCTCCCAGCAAGCGCCTCTTCTCCCCCCCCCGGAGAGCCATAGAGGTGGAGGGGGAAAGAGAGGCCGGCGCACCGCTCCCACTTCCGGGTCGACGCAGAGCTCCTCTCCCAGCCGCCGCTCTAGCCCTCCGTCGCTCTTTTGTTTGCCTCCTCCTTTTTTTCCCCTCCCCCAGGAGAGAGAGAGAAGAAAGCGGGGGGGGGGGAGAGTGATTGACAGGAAGTGGGCGGAGCCAAGGGCGAGGTTTCTTCCCGCCTCCTCCTCCCCCCCTTTCGAAGGACCCCCCCCTTCTCAAAATGCACAAAGCGGGGGGGGGAGAGGGAGGCTCCCCTGCACCTCCTTTTTTTCCTCCCCCCTCCCAGGAAGGCGCTGCTGCGGTTGGGGTGGGAGGGGGGCGGGAAGGTGTTTCCCCCCCATGCAAAGAGGGGAGGGGGAAGAATCCCCAAGGCGTGTCGGGAGGGGGGGCAATCCCTTAGAGAAGGAGGGGAGTGGGATCCTTGGGGTGGGGTGGGGGGGGTCTTGCCAGGGTGAAATCCAGCCTCTTGGGGTCCCCTGGAAGGAGCCTCTTAAGAGCTGGGGAAGCCCGGGGGGGGGCAACAGCGGCGGCTGCCCCCTTGCCATCCCTCTCGGTGATGGAGGGGCCGGCAGCACACGGTTGACCCTTTAGGTTTGGGAAGGACCAGCTGAGGGTGGTTTTTTTTTTTGGGGGGGGGCGGAGTGCCCCCCCTCCGTGGGCAGGAGGAAGGCTCTCTTCTTCCCCATACTCGGGGCTCTTGGATCCATGGAGAAGGGCTCGGAAGAGGAGGGGGAGGGGAGAGCTTTTTGGGGGAGGGGAGGAGGAAGATGAACAGGCTGACCCTTGGCAGGACCCCCCCTCCCCACCCTCGACATTCCTCGTTGAGGGCACCAGGGAGCCCCCCCCATCCCGATGCCCCCTCGTCGGGTCCCCAAGCCGCCCCCCCCCAGACGACCCCCGCCCTTCCCGGCGAGGTTCCTCGAGGGGAAAAGAAGGAAGAAGGTCAGGGGGGGCCAGGAGGACTCCAGGGCCCGATCCAACACCCCCTCCCCAAGGTCTGATGAGCCATCCATCATCCTTCCATCACCCCTTCCACACATAACACACACGCCCTGTTCGTGCGGGAGGGGGAGGGAGGGGAGGAACCTAGAGCTACGAAGGGGGGGGGGAGAGGAAGGGCTCCTCCTCCTGGACGCGCTTCGAACGGGATCCGGAAGAAGCGGGATCTGCAGCAGCGCCTGCCTGCCTGCCTCCTCTCCCCCCCCCCCCCGTTTGGCCCCAAGGAGGCGCTCCTGGAGAGAAAAAGCGGGGATCGGGACCGGGACGGAGGTGGGGAGATGGGGGGGGGAGGTGAGATGGGCGGGGAGGGGTGTAATGTGGGGCATTTGCAAGGGGAGGGTGTAAGATGGCCAGCTCCCCTCCAGTCTGGGGGGGAGGCTGGAGGGGGGGCTTCTCCGAGCATCGCCGGGGGTGCGTGCGTGCCCCGTGGTGGTTTGCGTTTGCACGACCGGCTTGCAAGGCAGTTCCCCCACGTCTCGTCTGGAGGGAGGAGGGAGGGGATGCTCCAAGGGGACAGAGGATCTCTGGGGTCCAGATCCCATCCACCCCCCAAGGGGCAAGGAGACGCGCCACCCCACCCCGCCCCATGCTACCTCCCTGCAAGGCAGGCGGAGCCCTCTCCGCGAGGGGCACGCAGGGATCAACCCCTCCTGCCGCCGCCAAACCTCGGAAGCGGCAGGGATCTTCGACAGCCGGTTCTTCTACCTCAGTTGTTTCGGAGATGGCACCGCTTTCGTGTTTACTCCTGTGCAAGAGCCCGACTGCAAGCCGGGGGGAGGGAAGGCAAGGAAGGAAGGGGGCAGAGATGGGGGGGTATTCCTCCAGGTCGTTTGCATGGAGGGAGAAGAAACCGGGGCCTTCTGGGCTGATGCCACGGATGGCAGAAAATTTTGTGTGTGTGTGCGTGTGTGTGATAAAAGTGTAGGCATCCTTCAGTCTCGAGAGACTATGGTATCGTGCTCTGTGTGGAGGTCTTGGAACAGTGTCTTGTGTGGCTGAGAAGGCCAATTCGAGAGTGACAATCCCTTCCACACTGGAGACAAATCCAATCTGTCCCCTGTCCAGCTCCCTGGTTTTGCTTGTTTCGGGACTGCCTCTTTGCCTCGGTCTGCTGTACAAGTGTCTCTTCAAATTGGGAGAGGCCATGATGCACCGCCTGCCTCCAGGCTGAACGCTCAGATGTCAGGGTTTCCCATCTGTTGAGGTCCATTCCTAAGGCCTTCAGATCCCGCTTGCAGATGTCCTTGTAACGCAGCTGTGGTCTCCCTCGGGGGCGGCTTCCCTGCACTAATTCTCCATACAGGAGATCTTTTGGAATCCGGCCATCAGCCATTCTCACGACGTGCCCAAGCCAACGTAGACGGCGCTGTTTCAATATTGTATACATGCTGAAAATTCCAGCTCGTTCTAGGACTACTCTATTTGGAACTTTGTCCTGCCAGGTGATACCAAAAATGCGTCGGAGACAACGCATATGGAAGGTGTTCAGCTTTCTCTCCTGCCGTGCACAAAGGGTCCAGGACTCGCTGCAGTATAGGAGTGTGCTCAGGACACAGGCTCTATAGACCTGTATTTTGGTGTATGCCGTCAACTTCTTATTAAGCCATACTCTCTTTGTGAGTCTAGAGAACATGGTAGCTGCTTTCCCAATGCGTTTATCCAGCTCGACATCTAGGGAGAGAGTGTCAGAGATTGTTGAGCCAAGGTACACAAATTCATGAAAAACCTCCAGTTCTTGCATGGAGATAGTAATAGAGGGAGGTGAGTCCACGCCCTGGCACATGACTTGTGTTTTCTTCAGGCTGATAGTTAGTCCAAAGTCTTGGCAGGCCTTGCTAAAATGATTTATGAGTTGTTGGAGGTCTTCAGCAGAGTGGGCAACAATGGCTGCATCATCAACAAAGAGGAAGTCCCGCATGCATTTCAGTTGGACTTTGGTCTTCGCTCTCAATCTAGTGAGATTAAAGAGCTTTCCATCTGATCTAGTCCGGAGATAGACACCTTCTGTTGCAGTTCCAAAGGCCTGCTTCAGCATGACAGCAAAGAAGATCCCAAACAGGGTCGGCGCAAGGACACAACCTTGTTTTACTCCACTTCGGATGTCAAAGGGATCTGATGTTGAGCCATCAAAAACTACAGTGCCCTTCATTTCCTCATGAAAGGACCTGATGATGTTAAGGAGTTGAGGTGGACATCCAATCTTGGGAAGTATTTTAAAAAGTCCATCCCTGCTAACCAAGTCAAAGGCCTTTGTGAGATCTATGAAGGCCACAAAGAGTGGCTGTTGTTGTTCCCTGCATTTCTCCTGCAACTGTCGGAGGGAAAATATCATGTCGGTGGTGGATCTATTAGCTCGAAAACCACACTGTGATTCTGGATACACTCTGTCTGCAAGCACCTGAAGTCTCTTCAGCACAACACGGGCCAGCAGCTTCCCTACCACGCTGAGAAGAGAGATACCACGGTAGTTATTGCAGTCACCCCTGTCGCCTTTGTTCTTATATAATGTGACGATGTTTGCGTCCTTCATGTCCTGTGGTACTCCACCTTCTCTCCAGCAAAGACAAAAGAGTTCATACAGCTCAGTGGTGATGATCTCTTTACAGCACTTCAAAACTTCAACGGGGATGTTGTCCTTTCCAGGTGCCTTGCCAGAGGCAAGGGAATCCAAGGCCGCTTTTATTTCTGCTAAAGTTGGTTCACTGTCCAGCTCTTCCAAGAGAGGCAGGCACTCAATGTTATTTAGTGCCTCTTCCGTTACTACATTCTCTTTAGAATATAGCTCAGAGTAGTGCTGCACCCAGCGTTCCATCTCCTGTGCTCGGTCCTGGATGATCACGCCTGTAGTAGACTTCAAGGGAGCGGATTTCTTCTGTATTGGACCTAAAGCCTGCTTGATACCGTCATACATTCCCTTGATGTTACCTGTGTCCGCTGCTATCTGTATCTGAGAGCAGAGCTGAAGCCAATAATCATTTGAACATCTCCTGGCAGTCTGTTGGACTTGGCTACGAGCAGCTTGAAGAGCCTGCAAGTTGTACTCACTAGGACAGGCTTTGTATGCTGCTAGAGCTCTCCTCTTATCCTCGATGGCTGGAATCAGCTCCTCCAAATGGGCTTCGAACCAGTCAGCCGTCTTTTTGGTCTTCTTGCCAAATGTGGACAGGGCAGTGTTATAAACAGTGTTCTTGAAGTGTTCCCATCGTTTAGGTGCATTCGCATCAGCCGGGCCTGGAAGGGTTTCCTGAAGCGCTTGGGCAAATTCCTCCACTTTTCTTTGATTGTGAATCTTGTTGATATCTATACGTGGCCTTCCTTCCTTTTTAGTGTGATACAATCTCTTTGTTTGCAGTTTTATTCTGCTACATACCAGGGAATGATCAGTATCACAATCAGCACTCTGGTAACTGCGTGTGATCGTAATACTAGATAGGCTAGAACGTCTAGTGAGGATCAAATCAAGCTGATGCCAATGCTTCGATCTTGGATGTCTCCAGGAAACTTTGTGTTGAGGCTTTGTATTAAAGAACGTGTTGGTGACACAAAGACCATAATAACAGCAAAACTCCAGCAAGCGTTGGCCATTTTCATTCATCTTCCCAATGCCAAAACGGCCTAGGCAGGTGGGCCAAGAGTTGTGATCAGCACCAACTCTAGCGTTAAAGTCTCCGAGAATGAACAGCGGCTCTCTCTCAGGGACTTTTTTGATAGCAGCTGCCAAATCATCATAGAATTTGTCTTTGACTTCTGTTGTGGATGACAGTGTTGGTGCATATGCACTGATGAGGGTGACCAGTCCCGCTGATGACTGGAGCTGCAGAGACAGGATTCTTTCACTCCCCACAGTAGGTGGAACAATGGATCTCAGCAGAGTATTTCTGACCGCAAAGCCAACACCATATTCCCTGGTCTCGTTCAATGGTTTTCCCTGCCAGAAGAATGAGAAGTTTTTTTCCTTGACAGATCCCATGTCTGGCAATCTTGTCTCTTGCAGGGCAACAATGTCCATCCGCAGTCTACTCAGTTCAATGTCGATAACAGCTGTCTTGCGCACGTCGTCTATTTCCTGCAGGTTGTCAGAAAAGCCAGGGGTCATTGTCCGAACATTCCAGGTTCCCAGCTTTAGGGCAGATGTTTTCTTCTGATTGTTGCATGGTGCAGGGTTATTGATCTGTTTTTCGGCTCTCCCACCATCAGAAGTAGCCCCTCGCATCATGCTCTATGCCAATCGAGCAAAACGTATAACCAGTAACTGCTAGTTCCTGTGTTATTTCGACACTGTATGCAAAGCTGGAGTGTCCTCTCCAGAGCACGAAGCCTGGGTAGAATAATATGGAGGATAGGCTGTTACCCAAGACTCCAACTCAAATCCCCCCTCTCCACGTCACTGAAATAGTCCAATGGAGAGGCAAGAGCCAATACAACTGGTTCCAGCGACGTCGCAGGAGTTGGCAGAACAACACGAACTGTCTACGGGACTCCGGCTCCGGATTTTGCCTCGAGGTTATCTCCTGAAGCCTTTCCCATGAGTGGATATAGCCACAAGGCAGTGGAGGTTTGAAATCAGAGTTTTCCTTCTCTTAGATGGGCTGCCTTACATGGCTGACGAGTCCCACCTACCCGCTCTGCTCCCTAATAGTGTGGAAGTATGACCCTACTCCTGAAACATTCCTGCCACCATGTGTATGAAATGCTATTTGGCTATCCCATTTAGCAGATTAGAGTAAAAAATAGAATGAGAGCGCTTCTGCTGGCACTAATTTAAAGGCAAAGCCACGCCCCCTCAGACCATGCGGTCAAAGGGTCAGCCTACCAGAAAAGATCACACCAACTAAAATGGCCCCCAAGCACAGCTCCCTCCTACCTCCGCTTCCTCTTCAGGAAAGGGGCTTAGAGCTTCTGCTGGCACTAATTTAAAGGCAAAGCCACGCCCCCTCAGACCATGCGGTCAAAGGGTCAGCCTACCAGAAAAGATCACACCAACTAAAATGGCCCCCAAGCACAGCTCCCTCCTACCTCCGCTTCCTCTTCAGGAAAGGGGCTTAGAGCTTCTGCTGGCACTAATTTAAAGGCAAAGCCACGCCCCCTCAGACCATGCGGTCAAAGGGTCAGCCTACCAGAAAAGATCACACCAACTAAAATGGCCCCCAAGCACAGCTCCCTCCTACCTCCGCTTCCTCTTCAGGAAAGGGGCTTAGAGCTTCTGCTGGCACTAATTTAAAGGCAAAGCCACGCCCCCTCAGACCATGCGGTCAAAGGGTCAGCCTACCAGAAAAGATCACACCAACTAAAATGGCCCCCAAGCACAGCTCCCTCCTACCTCCGCTTCCTCTTCAGGAAAGGGGCTTAGAGCTTCTGCTGGCACTAATTTAAAGGCAAAGCCACGCCCCCTCAGACCATGCGGTCAAAGGGTCAGCCTACCAGAAAAGATCACACCAACTAAAATGGCCCCCAAGCACAGCTCCCTCCTACCTCCGCTTCCTCTTCAGGAAAGGGGCTTAGAGCTTCTGCTGGCACTAATTTAAAGGCAAAGCCACGCCCCCTCAGACCATGCGGTCAAAGGGTCAGCCTACCAGAAAAGATCACACCAACTAAAATGGCCCCCAAGCACAGCTCCCTCCTACCTCCGCTTCCTCTTCAGGAAAGGGGCTTAGAGCTTCTGCTGGCACTAATTTAAAGGCAAAGCCACGCCCCCTCAGACCATGCGGTCAAAGGGTCAGCCTACCAGAAAAGATCACACCAACTAAAATGGCCCCCAAGCACAGCTCCCTCCTACCTCCGCTTCCTCTTCAGGAAAGGGGCTTAGAGCTTCTGCTGGCACTAATTTAAAGGCAAAGCCACGCCCCCTCAGACCATGCGGTCAAAGGGTCAGCCTACCAGAAAAGATCACACCAACTAAAATGGCCCCCAAGCACAGCTCCCTCCTACCTCCGCTTCCTCTTCAGGAAAGGGGCTTAGAGCTTCTGCTGGCACTAATTTAAAGGCAAAGCCACGCCCCCTCAGACCATGCGGTCAAAGGGTCAGCCTACCAGAAAAGATCACACCAACTAAAATGGCCCCCAAGCACAGCTCCCTCCTACCTCCGCTTCCTCTTCAGGAAAGGGGCTTAGAGCTTCTGCTGGCACTAATTTAAAGGCAAAGCCACGCCCCCTCAGACCATGCGGTCAAAGGGTCAGCCTACCAGAAAAGATCACACCAACTAAAATGGCCCCCAAGCACAGCTCCCTCCTACCTCCGCTTCCTCTTCAGGAAAGGGGCTTAGAGCTTCTGCTGGCACTAATTTAAAGGCAAAGCCACGCCCCCTCAGACCATGCGGTCAAAGGGTCAGCCTACCAGAAAAGATCACACCAACTAAAATGGCCCCCAAGCACAGCTCCCTCCTACCTCCGCTTCCTCTTCAGGAAAGGGGCTTAGAGCTTCTGCTGGCACTAATTTAAAGGCAAAGCCACGCCCCCTCAGACCATGCGGTCAAAGGGTCAGCCTACCAGAAAAGATCACACCAACTAAAATGGCCCCCAAGCACAGCTCCCTCCTACCTCCGCTTCCTCTTCAGGAAAGGGGCTTAGAGCTTCTGCTGGCACTAATTTAAAGGCAAAGCCACGCCCCCTCAGACCATGCGGTCAAAGGGTCAGCCTACCAGAAAAGATCACACCAACTAAAATGGCCCCCAAGCACAGCTCCCTCCTACCTCCGCTTCCTCTTCAGGAAAGGGGCTTAGAGCTTCTGCTGGCACTAATTTAAAGGCAAAGCCACGCCCCCTCAGACCATGCGGTCAAAGGGTCAGCCTACCAGAAAAGATCACACCAACTAAAATGGCCCCCAAGCACAGCTCCCTCCTACCTCCGCTTCCTCTTCAGGAAAGGGGCTTAGAGCTTCTGCTGGCACTAATTTAAAGGCAAAGCCACGCCCCCTCAGACCATGCGGTCAAAGGGTCAGCCTACCAGAAAACATCACACCAACTAAAATGGCCCCCAAGCACAGCTCCCTCCTACCTCCGCTTCCTCTTCAGGAAAGGGGCTTAGAGCTTCTGCTGGCACTAATTTAAAGGCAAAGCCACGCCCCCTCAGACCATGCGGTCAAAGGGTCAGCCTACCAGAAAAGATCACACCAACTAAAATGGCCCCCAAGCACAGCTCCCTCCTACCTCCGCTTCCTCTTCAGGAAAGGGGCTTAGAGCTTCTGCTGGCACTAATTTAAAGGCAAAGCCACGCCCCCTCAAACCATGCGGTCAAAGGGTCAGCCTACCAGAAAAGATCACACCAACTAAAATGGCCCCCAAGCACAGCTCCCTCCTACCTCCGCTTCCTCTTCAGGAAAGGGGCTTAGAGCTTCTGCTGGCACTAATTTAAAGGCAAAGCCACGCCCCCTCAGACCATGCGGTCAAAGGGTCAGCCTACCAGAAAAGATCACACCAACTAAAATGGCCCCCAAGCACAGCTCCCTCCTACCTCCGCTTCCTCTTCAGGAAAGGGGCTTAGAGCTTCTGCTGGCACTAATTTAAAGGCAAAGCCACGCCCCCTCAGACCATGCGGTCAAAGGGTCAGCCTACCAGAAAAGATCACACCAACTAAAATGGCCCCCAAGCACAGCTCCCTCCTACCTCCGCTTCCTCTTCAGGAAAGGGGCTTAGAGCTTCTGCTGGCACTAATTTAAAGGCAAAGCCACGCCCCCTCAGACCATGCGGTCAAAGGGTCAGCCTACCAGAAAAGATCACACCAACTAAAATGGCCCCCAAGCACAGCTCCCTCCTACCTCCGCTTCCTCTTCAGGAAAGGGGCTTAGAGCTTCTGCTGGCACTAATTTAAAGGCAAAGCCACGCCCCCTCAGACCATGCGGTCAAAGGGTCAGCCTACCAGAAAAGATCACACCAACTAAAATGGCCCCCAAGCACAGCTCCCTCCTACCTCCGCTTCCTCTTCAGGAAAGGGGCTTAGAGCTTCTGCTGGCACTAATTTAAAGGCAAAGCCACGCCCCCTCAGACCATGCGGTCAAAGGGTCAGCCTACCAGAAAAGATCACACCAACTAAAATGGCCCCCAAGCACAGCTCCCTCCTACCTCCGCTTCCTCTTCAGGAAAGGGGCTTAGAGCTTCTGCTGGCACTAATTTAAAGGCAAAGCCACGCCCCCTCAGACCATGCGGTCAAAGGGTCAGCCTACCAGAAAAGATCACACCAACTAAAATGGCCCCCAAGCACAGCTCCCTCCTACCTCCGCTTCCTCTTCAGGAAAGGGGCTTAGAGCTTCTGCTGGCACTAATTTAAAGGCAAAGCCATGCCCCCTCAGACCATGCGGTCAAAGGGTCAGCCTACCAGAAAAGATCACACCAACTAAAATGGCCCCCAAGCACAGCTCCCTCCTACCTCCGCTTCCTCTTCAGGAAAGGGGCTTAGAGCTTCTGCTGGCACTAATTTAAAGGCAAAGCCACGCCCCCTCAGACCATGCGGTCAAAGGGTCAGCCTACCAGAAAAGATCACACCAACTAAAATGGCCCCCAAGCACAGCTCCCTCCTACCTCCGCTTCCTCTTCAGGAAAGGGGCTTAGAGCTTCTGCTGGCACTAATTTAAAGGCAAAGCCACGCCCCCTCAGACCATGCGGTCAAAGGGTCAGCCTACCAGAAAAGATCACACCAACTAAAATGGCCCCCAAGCACAGCTCCCTCCTACCTCCGCTTCCTCTTCAGGAAAGGGTGTGTGTGATAGACTCTCATAAAACCATGAGAAAGGAACTTTCCTCTCTCTCTCTCTCTCTCTCTCTCTCTCTCTGTGTGTGTGTGTGTGTGTGTGTGTGAGAGAGAGAGAGAGAGAGAGAGACTTGACTCTTTCATAAAACCATGGAAAACAAAGGAACCTTCCTCAGTTCATCTCCACTGCCTTTAGCTCTGCAGCATCTGTTGAGAACAGCTGAGTATTTCGAGATTCTGTTTAAGACTCTAAAAATGGAACTGGGCAGAACCGGAAGATTTAGCAGAGTCGGGCTTAGCAGCAAAACCCGGAGTAAAAGACAACCGACACACCTGGGATTAGAGGACTGGTCTGTGTAGCAATCCCGTTTCTCTCTTTCTCATCCCCAAAGGAGGCAAGAGTAACATAGTTTATCCCCCAAATCTGCATCCCAGTCTTTCTGCTCTTGGTCCTGCTTTGAGTTCATTTATTTATTTTTTTATTTGATTTATATCCCATCCATCTGGTCTGGTCGACCACTCAGCACCAAACAAAAAGGTCTTGCAAACAAAAGACTGTGGTTTTATTTATCTCCTGTGCAGTCCTCCTCTTTTCCTACTGCATTGGACTTTTTCCTGCCTTGCTGCCTTTTCCAGGGAGCTTGTCTTCTGATGCCACCGTAGTACAATTCCCTTTGTTTGATTATTTCTTTTAGCTTCTAATGAGAGTCCACACTTAATTTGCTTTACTTATCGCTCTTGACAAGTCATGATATCTTTAAATCTCTTTTCCAACAGTACATTTCAAATATGCGAAATGTGTGTATACACTTTATGTAGTGCATAAAATGTGGATATACACTTTAAAAGTTTGCACTCCTACCTAGCGCTGTTTTTCTGAAGGTGGCTTACTCTGGAGGAAACGAGTCCAGGATTTCAATGTACAGTGGTGCCTCGCTTAACGAGCACACTGTTTAATGACGAATCCGCATAGCGATGTCGCAATTGTGATCGCAAAAGTGATCGCATTGTGATGTTTAGATAGGGCAAAAATCGCATTGCGACAATCAGTAAGCGTTTCGCTTACCGATCTTCCCATTGCGATGTTTTTTAACAGCTGTTCGGCGGTTCCAATATGGCCGCCGGACGCCCCAAATGGCCACCACAAGTGTTTTCGCACCCTGCCCTCGCTTACTGAGGGCACGAAAATGGGGGCGCTATGGAGGATCTTCGCTGAACAGTGAGTTTAGGGCCCCATAGGAACGCATTAAGCTATGTTTAATGCATTCCTATGGGGATTTTCAATCCGTTTAGCGACGATTCCACATAGCGATGAACGGATTAATGTCGCTATGCGGGGCACCACTGTACTTAATAAATAGGGTGCATTGAATTCATTGTAGCATTCCGCACTTGCCTTTTTTTCTAAAAGAGCTGTCAGTTTGTGGAATCAGTAAAGAACCAGACAGACAAAAATGTGTAAATGTGACATATTTTTGGTAGGGACAGATTTGTGTTGGGTGCTTCATCCATCTTTTTTTAAAAATATACTTTTTTTTGTAGACTCCAAATCTTGAACACAAAAGAAATGAGTATACCAAAAACAGCAAAGCTGAAAAGAGATAGTGGGAGATCGTTCCAAGAGGCCTGGACAGAGTCATTTGGAATGACTGAACACTATGGGAAAGCGTCATGCATTCTGTGCGGTAAAAATGTTGTGTCTCGCACATCAAGTGTCAGATGTCACTTTGAATCCAACCACAAAAGTGTTGCCAAACTTGGAGAAGCTGAAAGGAAAGAGTTTCTTGAAGGGCGATTGAGGCAACATCGCTCCCAGCATCCGAGTTTTCCCCACTCTTCTAATCATCAAACAAAACATCTGACAGCTGCCAGCTTTCAAATTTCACTCTGCATAGCAAAACATGGCAGGCCCCTCTCCGATGGGGATTTGATCAAAACGGCCATGCTGGCTGGGGGTAATTCCCTTTTTCACGACTTCCCAAACAAGGATCAAATCATGCAGCGCATCTGTGAGATGCCACTTAGTAGAAATACCGTTAAAGATTGAATCCTGCGTATGGCAAGCGACGTTCATGAGCAACTCACCGCCGACTTATAAGAGGCAGCTTGTTACTCCATGTGCTTGGATGAAAGCAAAGATATAAATAACCATGCCAGTCTGGCAGTAATTTTGCGTTATGCGGTTGGTGACATCATGAGAGAAGAGCTGTTGAAACTGTTGTCTTTGCCTGGAAGGAGACAAGGGAGAGAGATCTACGACGCTGTGATGGAGGCATTTTTGTCACAAGACATAAGAGCAGAAAAAGTGGTTTCAGCGACTAGTGACGGGGTGCCTTGCATGGTGGGGGTCACATCTGGTTTCATGCAGTTCTTTGTTAAGGAAGCAAAACATCCGGTCATTCAGTTTCCTTGTATTATATATCAAAAAGCTCTTTGGGCCAAGGAAAGCAGCAAAAAAATAGTCAATATCCTCAGAGATGTCACAGAAATGGTGAACTACATCATGGCTCATGCTCTTCATTTTGGACAGTTTCAAGCACTTATCGATGAGGTTCAGGCACAGTATAATTCTTTACTTATGTGCAACAATATCCGGTGGCTGAGCAGAGGACGGGTCCTGGAGAGATTTGTCGCCTGCTTGGATGAAATTAGGCTGTTTATGACTGAAAAGGAGCAAGGACAGCCACAGCTCACTGATACGGCCTGGCTTACTGACCTCATGTTTTTTACAGATTTTACGGCACACTTCAATGTACTGAACGAGAAACTCCAAGGTTTAGGGAAAACGGCAGAAAGGATGTTTTGTGACATCAGAACATTTGAGAGAAAGCTGCGGGTTTTTGAGAGAGACCTTGAAAGTGGGCAGCTGGACTATTTTCCCAATCTAAAAATGTATTTGGAAAATTCCGCAACATTTACGGACGATCCTACAAGCCATCAGGAAATCTGCAAGGAATTTTCGAGCCTTGTAGCAGCTGCAATGGAGAATTTTAGTAACAGATTTTTACAGTTCCGTAAGATGGAGACAACTCTGTGTTTTCTTACTTCTCCAGATAAAGCGAAATTTGAAGAACTTGATCTTTCCTGCTTACAGTGGTTAGATTTTGGAACTCTCGAAATGGAGCTATTGGAATTTCAAGAAACCTCTATCTGGAAAGATAAATTCTATGACCTGCGTGCGACACTGGAGAAGATAGAGTGCGAGGGGATGACAATGGACAGTGCAGTTGGTCGTTCTGAAAATGTAATCCTTAAAGTGTGGAATTCTCTGCCAAATTGTTTAAGTCAATGAAAGCCCTTGGGATTGCTCTTCTTACTTTGTTTGGGTCGTCTTATGCTTGGGAGCAGCTGTTTTCAGCTTTGAATGAGATCAACTCTGATGCCAGAAACAGACTGACAGAGGACCTCAGCGCTGCCTGCGTTGCTCTCAAACTAACGGCCTATGAGCCAAGGTTTGACAAATTATCAGCATGCATACAACACCAAAAAGCATGCCAAATTCAACGCACTAGGAGTTGTAGAAACAGGGAAAGGACCCGGGGTGAGGCTTGTCCCCTACAATGTCAGTCTGGCATATAACCACAAGCTGAGTAACACTTATCCAAAAACACATGCACATAATTATTTTAAAAGTTTATATAAATTACCTGGCTTCGGGTTACGTGTACAATGTATAACTTTAAACATTTTTTTCCCATTTTACTAGAGTTGATGGTTATTTTTCAGTAAAAAAAACTGTTTGTATTATTGAAATCTCTGTTATTGTGTTTTTCTTTTAAGACCAAAGGTGTTGATTAGTTCAGACCACTGTATGAGCTGTTTTTTCTAAACCAAAACTGTTTGCCATCACTGCCCTAGGACTTAATCGTGTGTGTGTTCTGTGTTTTCATGGAAAATCTGGCAGAGAGGAGGGCTAACCCGATCCCTCTCCAGACCAGATCCTGAGTTGAGGATCAACTCCAGGAGGGGTTGGGACGACTCCTCTCCTCCCCCCCCGGCTTGGCAGCTTCCTTGTTGTGTTGCTTGTGAACACAGACCGTCTTTTTCTGAAGGACAGGCAGGAGAGAAGCAGGACAGAGAAGCTGGTGGACTTTCCTCCGTGTGATCTTTCATAGCAGAGGCTGAAAGGGAGATAAATCTCCCCAGGAATGGTCTTCTGTTGGAAGTTGTTCTTCCCGCAGGGCCAAAACTGTTCTGGTCTTTGGTTTCTGAATGCACAATTTAGGGCCATCGGCTGTGCAGAAGACCTACCCCTCGCTCCTTCTTCCTAGGGATTCGCCCTCCTGCCTCCCATTTGTGGCTCTCCATGGGGTGGAGCAAAAAGAGACTTTGGAAAGAGGCTGAAGGCGCTTCAGTCCTTCCACACGGAGGGCAGGAGGAGAGAAGGACAGGAAAAGGTGATCCAGCCTCTTTGGATCTGGGGAGTTTCCCTCTCCCAGCGGGTCTTTTGCAGAGTGAATGGGTCTGAAGCATCAGTTCCAGACCAAGGGATCATGAAATGCTTTACAGCAAGGACAGCTAACACCAAGGCCCCCCACCCTCGGTGGCCGCCTTTCCAAGCCCCTGAGAGGTTTGGAGTGAGCTCCAAGGGAAGAGTGAAACCTAAGCGAGGTTGGGGGGTTGGAAGACAGCAGGCGAGAAAAGTCCTGAGATCTAAACTGCTCACTTTGGGTGGGCAACCCCATGACACACAGGGACCAAAATAACGAAGGGTCCCATGATAATGGAAGGACATAACCAGCAGAAATCGATCGGGTGACTGGAGAGGAGAGGTCGGTCTGGGTGGGCTTTCTGGGCGCCGGTGGGCTCAGAAGGCTGCTTGGGTCTCCGTCCTCCTTCCAAGCTGAAACGTTCTTCAAGGCGGGAGAACCGGTCAGTCCATTTGGAAATACAAATTAAAAAATGGAGAGACATAACAGGTCCTGCAGTCTTCCCATGCTGTGAGATTGCTTCTGACCCACGGTGAGAGAAGTGAGATGATTAAAGAGGTGTTCCCTATGGCTATTAGGGATGTGGTGGTGCTGCGGGTTAAACCACAGAAGCCTTTGTGCTGTAAGGTCAGAAGACCTGAAGTCATAAGATTGAATCCACGCGAAGGAGTGAGCCCCCATCGCCTGTCCCAGCTCCCACCAACCTAGTGGCTCAAAAACATGCAAAATACAAAAATGTGAGTAGATAAATAGGTACCACCACAGTGGGAAGGTCACGGCGTTCCGTGTCTAGTCGCGCTGGCCACGTGACCACGGAAGACTGTCTTCGGACAAATGCTAGCTCCATGGGTTGGAAACGGAGATGAGCACTGCCCCCTAGCGTCGGATGCGACTGGACAAATTGTGAAGGGGAACCTTTACCTTTACCCATGGCTAACCCATTCCCACTAGTTTCCTTGGTTGAGAAGACCTTTGAACCCAGGTCCCAACCCGACACTTTATCAAGGACACTGCGGTGCCCCTCCTAAGGGGGCTCTCGAGGTATGGGAGCAGTTCAAGGTGGGGTTCTCCCTCATTCCCAACTGTCAAGTCAGCTTCTGTGGCTGGAGGGATTTGAACCCAGGTCTCACAAGGCCTGGTCCAACACACGGCGAACCTCACTATTCGTGGGAAGAGTCACTCCCCCGAAGGAGAGGGAGTTGCCCAACCTACTTATGCCATGGCCGCCCATTCACAAGATTTCCCTCTTGTCTGGATTCAACCTCAGTCCATTTGCCCTCTTCCACCCCAGGACGTTCTCCAAGCAGCGTTCAAGGGTCGGAATAGCATCCACATCAGTTGGAAAAAAGGAGAGGTAAAGCTGGGTGTCATCAACTTATTGATGGCACCGGGCCCCACAATTCCAAATGACCTCACCCAGCAGCCTCAGATAGATTTTAAACAGCATTGGCAAGATGATCGACCCCTGAGGAACCCCACAATTGAGGATCCACAGGGCGGAAGTCATCTCTCCAAGCTGCACTCTCTGGAGACGGTCCTCCGTGAAGGAAAGGAGCCACACCAAAGTGAGGCCACTGATCCACAGCTCGGAGAGCTGCCCCAGTAGGATACCGTGGCCAACGATATCAAAGGCTGCTGAGATATCAAGGAGGACTCACAAGGAAATATTGCTCATCGGCCTCCCTCAGGAGGTTCTCCTGCAGGGTGACCAATGCTGACTGGAACGTGTCAAGGGCATCAGTGTTCTCCAGGAGGGCCTGGAGCTGATCAGCCACCACCCCCTCGATCACTTTACTCAAGAAGGAAACATTGCTGATGGGCCTACAATCCCCAACTTTGTCCAACACGAAATTAGGTTTCTTTTGAATGGAACCATGCCCTTCTGGAGAAACCCATTAATTTTTTTGCAGTGGCATATTCTGTTGTTACCAGTTTGGCTGCTTTGATGAGCTAAGCTTGGCAAGGGTCTAAAGATGAGGTGGTGGCAAGAGAGCGCACAAGCACTCTGTCCACCTCCTTGGACATCACAGGAAGAAAGCAAGTTAACCTCGCCAGACAAGACGAGGCACTGGCCACCTCAGCTACTGTCTGTAAAAAGGGATCAAGGGCTTCTGACTGAATGGTTTCTGACTGAAGCTGTTTCCTCACTCCTCACATATAAATGGTTTCTCCCCATATGAGTTCTTTCATGTAAACCAAGGTTATTGCTGTGACTGAAACTCTTTCCAAATTCCATGCAGAAATGTACAGTGGTGCCTCACAACACAAAGGTAATTCGTTCCGCAGTTAACGTTATCTTGCAAAAAATTCTTCTCGCGAAAAGTGTTTTCCCATCAGAATTCATTGAAATCTAACTAATGTGTTCCTATGGACAAAAAAAGTCAGAACAAAGTCAAATTTGGTTTACAAAGGGTTTATTACGTGCTCTTTAAAGCCATACATATAGTGCATATGATTAAAAAAATGCAATCAAAAAACTAACTTTTAAAACATCATAAGAAAACATTTAAAAATCAGCAAACATGAAGCAGGAAGAAAAAACGGAAAACATTCTTCTTGCAAAGCACGGCCATAGGAACATCTGTCCTGCGCGTCATCAACCCCATTGCCAAAACCATTTGTCTTGCGAGTTTTTTGTCCTACGAGGCACTTGTCTTGCAAGGGACTGTAGTTTCTCCCTTGTTTGAATTCTTTTATGTGTGTGTGTGTGTTTAGTCGTTTAGTCGTGTCCGACTCTTCGTGACCCCATGGACCAGAGCACGCCAGGCCCTCCTGTCTTCCACTGCCTCCCGGAGTTGTGGCAGGTTCATGTTGGTTGCTTCGCAGACACTGTCCAGCCATCTCATCCTCGGTCGTCCCCTTCTCCTCTTGCCATCACACCTTCCCAACATCAAGGTTTTTTCCAAGGACTCTTTTCTTCTCATGAGATGGCCAAAGTACTGGAGCCTCAGCTTCAGGATCTGTCCTTCAAGTGAGCATTCAGGGTTGATTTCCTTTAGAACTGATAGGTTTGTTCTCCTTGAAGTCCAGGGGATTCTCAAGAGCCTCCTCCAGCACCACAATTCAAAGGCATCAATTCTTCGGCGGTCTGCTTTCTTTATGGTCCAGCTCTCACTTCCATACATCACGACAGGAAAAACCATAGCTTTGACTATTCGGACTTTTGTCGGCAAGGTGATGTCTCTGCTTTTCAAGATGCTGTCAAGATTTGTCATCGCTTTCCTCCCAAGAAGAAGGCGCCTTTTAATTTCAGGGCTGCTGTCTCCATCTGCAGTGATCATGGAGCCCAGGAAGATAAAATTTGACACTGCCTCCATATCTTCCCCTTCTATTTCCCAGGAGGTGATGGGACCAGTGGCCATGATCTTAGTTTTTTTGATGTTGAGTTTCAGACCGTTTTTTGCACTCTCCTCTTTCACTCTCATTACAAGGTTCTTTAATTCCTCCTCACTTTCTGCCATCAGAGTGGTATCATCTGCATATCGGAGGTTGTTGATATTTCTTCCGGCAATCTTAATTCCGGCTTGGGTTTCTTCCAGTCCAGCCTTCCGCATGATGTATTCTGCATATAAGTTAAATAAGCTGTTAAATAACTGTTGCTTCCTGTCCCACATATAGGTTTCTCAGGAGACAGATCAAGTGGTCAGGCACTCCCATTTCTTTAAGAACTTGCCATAGTTTGCTGTGGTCCACACAGTCAAAGGCTTTCGCATAGTCAATGAAGCAGAAGTAGATATTTTTCTGGAACTCTCTGGCTTTCTCCATAATCCAGCGCAAGTTAGCAATTTGGTCTCGAGTTCCTCTGCCTCTTCGGAATCCAGCTTGTACTTCTGGGAGTTCTCGGTCCACATACTGCTGAAGCCTACCTTGTAGGATTTTGAGCATAACCTTGCTAGCGTGTGAAATGAGTGCAATTGTACGGTAGTTGGAGCATTCTTTGGCACTGCCTTTCTTTGGGATTGGGATGTAGACTGATCTTTTCCAATCCTCTGGCCACTGTTGAGTTTTCCAAACTTGCTGGCATATTGAATGTAGCACCTTAACAGCATCATCTTTCAAGATTTTAAATAGTTCAACTGGAATGCCATCACCTCCACTGGCCTTGTTGTTAGCCAGGCTTTCTAAGGCCCACATGACTTCGCTCTCCAGGATGTCTGGCTCAAGGTCAGCAACTACATTGTCTGGGTTGTCCGGGATATCCAAATCTTTCTGATATAATTCCTCTGTGTATTCTTGCCACCTTGTCTTGACGCCTTCTGCTTCTGTTAGCTCCTTCCCATTTTTGTCTTTTATCATGTTCATCTTTGCGCAAAATGTTCCTCTAATATGTCCAATTTTCCTGAACAGATCTCTGGTCTTTCCTTTTCTGTTATCTTCCTCTATTTCTTTGCATTGTTCATTTAAGAAGGCCCTCTTGTCTCTCCTTGCTATTCTTTGGAAGTCTGCATTCAAGTTTCTGTAACTTTCCCTATCTCCCTTGCATTTTGCTTCCCTTCTCCTCTCTGCTATTTCTAAGGCCTCGTTGGAAAGCCACTTTGCTTTCTTGCATTTCCTTTTCTTTGGGATGGTTTTCGTTGCTGCCTCCTGGACAATGTTACGAGCCTCTATCCAAAGTTCTTCAGGCACTCTGTCCACCAAATCTAGTTCCTTAAATCTGTTCTTTACTTCCACTGCATATTCATAAGGGATTTGGTTTAGATTATACCTGAGTGGCCCAGTGGTTTTTCCTAATCTCTTCAGTCTAAGCTTGAATTTTGCTATGAGAAGCTGATGATCAGAACCGCAGTCAGCTCCAGGTCTTGTTTTTGCTGACTGTATAGAGCTTCTCCATCTTTGGCTGCAGAGAATATAATCAATCTGATTTCGATATTGCTCATCTGGTGATTTCCATGTATAGAGTCGCCTCTTGTGTTGTTGGAAAAGAGTGTTTGTGATGACCAGCTTGTTCTCTTGACAAAACTCTATTAGCCTTTGTCCTGCTTCGTTCTGAACTCCAAGGCCAAACTTCCCTGTTGTTCCTTTTATCTCTTGGCTCCCTACTTTAGCATTCCATTCCCCTAGAATGAGAAGAACATCTTTCTTTGGTGTCAGTTCTAGAAGGTGTTGTAAATCTTCATAGAATTGTTCAATTTCAGTCTCCTCAGCAATGCTGGTTGGTGCATAAACTTGGATTATTGTGATGTTGAATGGTCTGCCTTGGATTCGTATTGACATCATTCTATCATGTATGCTAAGGTAACTGCTTCTATAGAATCTTTTTGCATATTCCATGCATTTATAACATTTCTCCCGTGTGAGTTCTTTAATGTTTAGTATATGATCTCCTATCACTGAAGCTTTTTCCACATTCCATGCATTTATAAGGTTTCTCACCAGTGTGAGTTTTTTGATGGGAACTCAGGTGACTGCTTTGAATGAAGCTCTTTCCACATTCCATGCATTTATAGGGTTTCTCCCCTGTGTGGGTTCTTTGATGGGAACTCAGGGCACTGCCTGAGTGTAGCTCTTTCCACATTCCATGCCTTTATAGGGTTGCTCTCCTGTGTGAGTTCTTTGATGGGAACTCAGGGCACTGACCTGAGTGAAGCTCCTTCCACATTCCATGCATTTATAGGGTTGCGCCCCTGTGTGAGTTCTTTGGTGTCTACTCAGGTTACTGCCGTGAGTGAAGCTCCTTCCACATTCCATGCATTTATAGGGTTTCTCCCTTGTGTGAGTTCTTTGATGGGAACTCAGGCCACTGCTTTGAGTGAAGCTCCTTCCACATTCCATGCATTTATAGGGTTGCTCTCCTGTGTGTGTTCTTAGATGAGAACTAAGTTTAGAGCTCAGAGTAAAGCTCTTTTCACATTCCAAGCATTTATACGGTTTCTCCCCAGTGTGAGTTCTTAGATGTTTAGTATATGATCCACTGTCACGGAAGCTTTTTTCACATTCCGTACATTTAAATGGTTTCTCTCCAGTGTGAGTTCTTCGATGGATACTTCGGTGACTCCTGCAACTGAAACTTTTTCCACATACCATGCATTTATATGGTTTCTCCCCTGTGTGAGTTCTTTGATGGGAATGCAGGCTACTGACCTGACTGAAGCTCTTTCCACATTCCATGCATTTATAGGGTTTCTCACCAGTGTGAGTTCTTTGATGTCTATTCAGTTGACCGCTGTGACTGAAGCACTTTCCACATTCCATGCATTCATATGGTTTCTCCCCAGTGTGAGATCTTTGATGGGAACTAAGGTGGCTGCTCTCACTGAAGCTCTTTCCACATTCCATGCATTTATATGGTTTCTCCCCTGTGTGAGTTCTTTGATGGCAATGCAGGTTAGAGCTCCAACTGAAGTTCTTTCCACATTCCATGCATTTATAAGGTTTCTCACCAGTGTGAGTTCTTTGATGGGAACTAAGGTGAATGTTTTGACTGAAGCTCTTTCCACATTCTGTACATTTATATGGTTTCTCTCCTGTATGAGTTCGTTGATGGGAACTCAGGTGACTGGTGTGACTGAAGCTCTTTCCACATTCTGTACATTTATATGGTTTCTCTCCTGTATGAGTTCGTTGATGGGAACTCAGGTGACTGGTGTGACTGAAGCTCTTTCCACATTCCATGCATTTATAGGGTTGCTCCCCTGTGTGAGTTCTTTGATGGGAACTCAGGGTACTGCTGCGACTGAAGCTCTTTCCACATTCCATGCATTTATAGGGTTGCTCCCCTGTGTGAGTTCTGTGATGGGAACTCAGGTGAGTGCTTTGACTGAAGCTCTTTCCACATTCCATGCATTTATATGGTTTCTCCCCAGTGTGAGTTCTTTGGTGTCTACTCAGGTTACTGCCGTGAGTGAAGCTCTTTCCACATTCCATGCATTTATACGGTTTCTCCCCTGTGAGAGTTCTTTGATGGGAACTCAGGGTACTGCCCTGAGTGAAGCTCTTTCCACATTCCGTGCCATTATAGGGTTGCTCTCCTGTGTGAGTTCTTTGATGGGAACTCAGGGCACTGGCCTGAGTGAAGCACTTTCCACATTCCATGCATTTAAATGGTTTGTCCCCAGTGTGAGTTCTTTGATGGGAACTAAGGTCAGAGCTCTGATTGAAGCTCTTCCCACATTCCATGCATTTATACGGTTTCTCCCCTGTGTGACTTCTTTGATGGGATCTAAGGTTCCTACTCTGAGTGAAGCTCTTTCCACATTCCATACATTTATATCGTTTCTCCCCTGTGTGAGTTTGTTGATCGAAACTAAGTTGGCTGCTGACTTGGAAGCTGTCTCTACACTCCATGTTTTTATAGTCTTCCTACTCTGTGAGTTATTTGTCGTCTACTGACACTAGTGGTAAGGCGGAGGCTCCGTCCAGATTCTGTGTATTTATATTGCTTTTTTTCACACGAGTTCTTTCATGTAAATTTAGGCGAGTTTCTCCTCTTTTCAGTGGCAGAAGAAGTAGATCCATATAATTTTGATTCTCCTGTTTCTTACCTGATGGAGAAAAAAAGAGAGAAGATGCCATGAGGAGTGCAGAACAGAAGGAAATCTCTCTGGGGATCAAGTGAAGGGTTTGGTTGTCGTGGGTTTTTCGGGCTCTTTGGCCATGTTCTGAAGGTTGTTCTTCCTGACGTTTCGCCAGTCTCTGTGGCCGGCATCTTCAGAGGACAGCAAGTTGTCCTCTGAAGATGCCGGCCACAGAAACTGGCGAAACGTCAGGAAGAACAACCTTCAGAACACGGCCAGAGCCCGAAAAACCCACAACAAGCATTAGATCCCGGCTGTGAAAGCCTTCGCGAATACATTCAAGGGTTTGGCTCTGTCTGTCAGAATATAAAAATTTTGTAGGCCTGAACCTGAATAAATGTATTATTAACGAGCTGCCATTGTGCACAGATGTGAGTATGCTGAGTCACTCTGAAGATGATGCAATGTCTGGAAATAAGAAGACACCAGGTGCAGAAGATGAAGTCATGTGTCTTCTGATTGGACTAGAGATGCCATGTACATGTATATAAGAGAACAGTGTGTATCATTTTCTTTCTTCACCATTTGCTGCTATCCACTATGTCCGTTTGTGTAAAGAGTTCTGATGTGATGCCTGCCTGTAAATACTTGTAAATACTGTAAATACAACCGTCTTGCAAAAGAAGAACTTGTAAGTGTCTTCAATAACTCTGCATTTTCTTGTTGCCAAATCTGTGACACTGTCTACGACTGTCATGAGAAAGGAGGAAGGAGAGAGTCAAGTTCCTTGTGGCTTCATTTCAAGTCCTCACATGGCTTCCAATTTTTTTCTGAATAAAATATTAGGGGTAGAAAAGACTTCAGAATGCTTTGCTTTTTCTAAAGCAGGCAGACACTGCTACGAAAATGAAAAGTTTCTTTTTTCAAGAACTCAATAAGATAATTATGAGATTTGTATGGCAAGGTAAAAAACCAAGAATTAAAATTAAAGAAATGCAAGATGCCAAACAGAGGGCAGGTTTTGGTCTTCCAGACTGGGTTTTGTACTATAGATCCTGCGTATTAGACTGGATACAAGAATGGATAATTTTGGAAAATGATAGATTACTCAACTTGGAAGGACTTGTTCTGCAGAGTGGATGACATGCTTTTCTGTGGTATGAAAAAGACAAAGTACAAAACATTTGAATTCACATAAGATAAGAAGAGCTTTGGTAGGGACCTGGACAAAGATTATTCAACCAATCTACCAAAATACCAGTATGGGTATCACCTATAGAGGCCTTTACTCAACCCAATCTAATGACGAAAGTCAAGCTCCTAAGATATCAAGACTTATTGAAAAAGGACCGTGAGCTAAGGTCTAAAGAAGAGTTGGAAATACAGAATATATATATAGACTGGTGGTCCAGAGCAGTGGTTCTTAACCTTTTTGAAAGAAATGCCCCCTTGAGCCATTGAGGAAGTTATCTGCCCCCCTCCCTGCAGCGATATCTCATTCATTCATTCATTCATTCATTCATTCATTCATTCATTCATTCAATACACTTAAATCCAATGACCCATGAAAATAAAATTCAATTGCAAGAAAATGAAATGCCGAAAAAAACAGTAACATTTAATAATTTAGTTACAAATGAATTTTAAGATGCAAAAAGAAATATAAAAAGGGCATAAAAACAAACCGCGACCAAGAAGTAAAAATTTCAAAACGAAAACTCTGAAATTAAATTAAGATTCGAGGAAAACATATATTCATGCACACTATTAAAAGGGTTAAAAAAGACACAAAGAAAAATTGTACAAAAGAAAAGCAACAAAAATCAGAGCAACAATATATATATCTACACAAAAAGTTTACATGAAGAGCACACACACAAAATTGAAACCATAAACCCGAGAAACCAAAATATAATATCGAACTGGAGTGCACATTAAAAAGGTACAATACAAAGATACTCACAAAATGTTTTACAGAGCACAACAAGAATTCAAAAACGAAGCAAACATCATCACACTGTATAACAACAAAGGAGACAGGGGCGACTGCAATAACTACCATGGCATCTCTCTTCTTAGCGTTGTAGGGAAGCTGCTTGCCCATGTTGTGCTGAAGAGGCTCCAGGTGCTTGCAGACAGAGTCTATCCAGAATCACAGTGTGGATTTCGAGCTAATAGATCCACCACTGACATGGTATTCTCCCTCAGACAGTTGCAGGAGAAATGCAGGGAACAACAACAGCCACTCTTTGTGGTCTTCATAGATCTCACAAAGGTCTTTGATTTGGTTAGCAGGGGTGGCCTTTTAAAAATACTTCCCAAGATTGGATGTCCACCTCAAGTCCTTAACATCATCAGGTCCTTTCATGAGGGAATGAAGGGCACTGTAGTTTTTGATGGCTCAACATCAGATCCCGTTGACATCTGATTCCAAAAGATCTCTGTAGCGAGCAGCTCTGCCCTCACCTATCCGTCACAGCTGAACAGTGAAGAAGGAGCTTATGAGTGGGCGGAAGGCGGAGCTAAGGAGGGAGGGGGCTGGATATAAAGGCGGGTGTATGGAGTACGAGGGGAGATTCTGTGAGGGAGACAGTTTGAAACGTAAAAGTGAACTAAGAGTGAGTTAGAGGTCTGTAAGAACACTGAATGGAACAGAGAGTTAATAGAGTTTTAGAGTTAAAACAGAATTGATTCAAATACCAGTGATTATCAACCTATGATTTACCTATTGAATATTAATTATATATCAACTTCCCTGATCTAATAAATGACTTAAGTTTTAAAGGCACACAAGTCTCCATGATTTAATGATATTAAAGCAGCAATACCTGATGGCAGCGAAGAAAGAAGAAGGGCAAGAACCTCGTGAAGGCCTGGGGAAATAGGAGCTTCAGAGTTAATTGCCACAATCTCCTGTATGGAGAATTAGTGCAGCAAAATTGCCCCAGAGGGAGACCACAGCTGCAATACAAGGAGATCTGCAAACGGGATCTGAAGGCCTTAAGAATGGACCTCAACAGATGGGAAACTGACATCTGAGCGTTCAGCCTGGAGGCAGGCGTTGCATCATGGCCTCTCGCAATTTGAAGAGACCCTTGTCTGGCAGGCCAAGGCAAAGAGGGAGTCCCGAAAGCAGCAAAATCAAGGAGCTGGACAGGGGACAGATTGTATTTGTCTTCAGTGTGGAAGGGATGGTTACTTTCGAATTGGCCTTCTCAGCCCCACTAGATGCTGTTCCAAGTCCTCCATACAGAGCACGTTACCATAGTCTCTCGAGACTGAAGGATGCCTAATCAATCAATCACCCATGGGCAAAACACAAAAGAAGACATGAAAATGAAAAAAGGGTGCTGAGGTTTTTATGCAGTGGAAGTCACTCCACTGACAGAAGGCACTGTCCCATTTCAGAAGAGGGGACACTTTTCAGTGATGCCCCTCCCTCTTGCAGGCCAGATCTGCTGTTAAGTGTGAGTTGGGTAACTGAGCTTGGTGTGGTGGCAATGGAGAATGAGGGCAGCACAGGAGAAAGAAAATTGGGGTAGGGAGTCATGAGTGCAGCTGAAGACCTGGAACCAGAAGGGTTAACTGAGGCTGAAGAGAATGCTGAGCAATCAGAAACACCTGAATTGCCTCCAGATTCTCCTTCCCCAGCAGATAAGCTTCGGGCCAGGCTTCGGGGAAGACTTAAGGCAAAAAGGTCAGAGGATCGTTTGAAGGCTGTCCACAGAGACATTCATTGAACTAGCCTTGAGTACTGAAAGGATGGAAAGGTTTCCAGCAGCTCAAGGGGCTGTTTTGCTATAAAAGCAGCTCCTAGCCAGCTAGAATTCCATGGAAGCAACGTCAAAACCTCTGGCTTGCATCTATGCTCCTACAACCTTGAACTGTGTTTCCTGGACTCTTGACTCTGGACTCTGACCTTGGACTGCATTGTGTGTTTGACTCTGGACTCTGACCTTGGACTACATTGTGTGTTTGACTCTGGACTACGTTCTGTGAGTTGATTTGGTATTTGGATATCGGCTTTGCATTTCTAGTATTCCTGACTTTGGACTGGCTTATTGGACCTCGGCTGTTGTAGCCCACAGGAATGTGACAGATTGCTTCCACCCCCACACTTTCCCCCAAAATGGAGGGAAAAGCAAGCGAAGACTCAGGTCTGCTGAATGCTGTGCTTGCTCAAGTGCAAGTTCTCACCCAGACAGTGGCACAGCTTCAGCAGCAACAGCTACAATTCCAAGCTGATGCTGCTTCTCCGGCCAAGTGTCCTGTGCTTCCTCCCAAGAAATCTGAAGGAAGTATGGAGGAGTTTCCAGCATTCTTGGCACAGTGTAAGCTGTATATTGAGCTGCGCGCCAGAGACTTTCCCACAGACAAAACTAAGGTATGCTTTATAATCAGTCTACTCAAGGGACAGGCAGCTAAATGGGCAACTCCTCTACTCCTTGCTCCTTCACCCCTGTTAACTAATTACCAGGGTTTTCTGGAACATATCTCAGCCGCCTTTGCTAACCCCTTGCAAGCTGCTACTGCTAACAGAAAGATTTGGGCCCTGAAACAGGGAAAGGCTTCGGTCTCCCAGTATTCTACTGAGTTCAGATTCTTGGCTCAAGATCTACTCTGGAATGAGGCAGCTCATATGGATCAATATATGGAAGGGTTAACTGATGGGATCCTGGATGAGCTGGCACGTGTAGATCGACCCAACACGCTGCAAGAACTAATTACTCTATGCTTACGCATTGATGGCTGCCTGGAGAGCCGACGCTTAGCACAGGGTGGTTCCCGTCTCCTGCAGTTACCCTTGACAGCCCCCAATACTAGACCGGCGGATTCTGAACCTATGCAATTGGGAGCAGCTCGGCCCTGCCTCAGCCCTGAGGAAAAAACATGACGCCACTCCCAGAATCTTTGTCTGTACTGTGGGGGAGCAGGACACTTTGCTTCTGGCTGCTTGGTTAAGCAGCGTAACCTCCGCTCTGTGAAATCATTGACAGTAAAGAATTGCCCCATGTCTGAATGGACCCTCAGACGTAGGGCACTTAGCTGGGTCTCCTGAACCATACCTTAACATCCCGGGACCATTCCTTGTACTAGTTAAACTCTGCCTGCCGGATGGACGTTGTTTGTTTGTTCATGCCATGATCGACTCTGGGGCTGATCGCTGTTTCATCAACACAACTTTCGTGAAACAGCACCAGATCCCTGTACAAGAGATCCCGACCCTAGTCGAATCCATAGATGGACATCTCCTCCACTCTGGTCCTGTGACCCAAGAAACCGAACCGGTCATCCTCCAGGTTCAACAGCATCAGGAGCAACTACAGTTCAACATTGCCCGCATGCCCCGTTTTCCACTTATTTTGGGACTTTCCTGGCTCCGAACCCATAACCCCCTAATGGACTGGACACAAGGAGAGTTAAGTTTCAGGGACCCGTGTCCGCATCTAGGTCCACCAACTACCTTGGCCGCAGCAGGGTCAACCGACAAGTCAGTGATACCCTCGGATTATGAGGATTTTGCTGATGTCTTCAAGGAGAAGGGGGCTGACCAACTACCTCTGCACCAACCCTTTGACTGTGCTATCAATTTGGTGCCTGGGGCACCGCTTCCTGTGGCACGGATTTACCCCATGTCGGAACCCGAACTCGCAGCCTTGAGGGCCTTTCTTGATAAAAATCTGTAACGGGGATTCATCCGGCCATCCACGTCACCCCTGTCTGCACCTGTCATCTTTGTTAAAAAGAAGGGTGGGGAGCTCCGCCCCTGCAATGATTACAGAGCCCTGAACAAGGTAACTATTAGAGACCGCTATCCTCTACCATTGATCGGCGAACTTCTGGATCGCCTTAAAGGGGCACAAATTTACACCAAGTTGGATCTCCGTGGCGCCTATAATTTATTATTATTATTATTATTATTATTATTATTATTATTATTATTATTATTATTATTATTATTATTATTATTATTATTATTATTATTATTATTATTATTATTATTTATTTATTTATTTTATTTATATCCCGCTTATCTGATCAGCAGACCACTCTAGGCGGCTTACAACAGGGATAAAACAATAGCTAATGCAACTTATATAAAAACATATTCAACAATTAGATCGAACGCAAGGAGGGAAAAAAAAAGAGAGGAATCAGAGATTCGTGCTGGTGACGAGTGGAAGACGGCTTTTGGAACACATTATGGCCAGCATGAATACCTGGTCATGCCTTTCGGATGAACCAACGCTCCAGCGGTGTTCCAGCAGTTCATGAATGTTATCTTTCGGGACTTGCTCGATCGCTTTGTAATCATCTACCTGGATGACATTCTGATTTATTCCAGAGACCCCGCTCAGCACACGGATCATGTTCGCCAGGTTTTACAACAGTTACGAGAACAATTCTACGCTAAGCTGGAGAAATGTGAATTTAACCTGCAAGAAGTTGAGTTCCTGGGTCACATTGTATCTCCCCAAGGGATCTGGATGGACCCAAAGAAGATAGAGACGATACTGAACTGGCAGAAACCTCGGAACCGTAAGGACGTACAATGGTTTCTCGGCTTCGCGAATTATTACTTTCAGTTTATACCATCTTACGCGGATGTAACCACACCACTGACCCTCCTCCTCTGGCCCAAAGAGCCGTTTCTTTGGACTCCGGAGGCAGAACATGCCTTTATCACACTAAAAACCTGCTTTACTACTGAGCCCCTCCTACGCTATCCAGATCCACGGCTTCGTTCGTTCGTTTAGTCGTTTAGTCGTGTCCGACTCTTCGTGACACCATGGACCAGAGCACGCCAGGCCCTCCTATCTTCTACTGCCTCCCGGAGTTGAGTAGGAACTGGCAATGCCACTCCAGTATCTTTGCCAAGAATGCCCCATGATCAGAAACAAAAGATCCACGGCTACAGTTTACCATACAAACAGATACCTCCAGTGTCGCCCTGGGTGCAATATTGTCCCAGCGGGAGGACCCCTCACAACCACTGCAGCCCTGTGCGTTCTACTCCCAGCAGTTCACACCCTCGGAGTGCAATTACACCATCTGGGAGCGGGAACTTCTGGCCATCAAAGCTGCTTTCAAGGTTTGGAGGCATTAGAAACCTGGAACACTTACGAACTGCCCGACGCCTTAACCAACGCCAAATCCGATGGAGTCTCTTTTTCTCCTGATTCGACTTCTGTATCAACTATGTCCCACATACCCAGAATCAGAAAGCTGATGCCTTGTCACGCAAACCGGAATACGCGGTTCCAACATCTGAAGAACCTCCGATCACACCTATCCTGTCTCCTTCAGTCTTTGCAGCCGTAACCACTCACTCCTCCCTGGCTGAAGAGATTCGAGCCAGTCGAGCTCAAGATCCCTGGGCCAAGCAATGTCTGCAGGAACTTCAAGACGGCTCTGTCAATGACTTTACCAACCACCAAGGCCTCCTATTACATCGTGGATGCTTATATACTCCTCCGGGGCCCCTCCGAACCAATGTCCTCCATCTGACTCATGATTCTCCACCTGTGGAACATTTTGGTCAGTACAAAACTCTGCACTTGCTCACATGGGAGTTTTGGTGGTCCCAGGTTTGAGCTGATGTCGCCCGATATGTTGCTTCCTGTGAGGTTTGTCGTCGAGCTAAAGACGTACCCGCCAAACCTTCAAGTCTGCTACAACCATTACCTGTACCGGCCAGCCCTTGGGACACGGTATCTTTGGATTTTATCACAGATCTCCCACGGTCACAAGGGTATACCTGTGTCTTAGTAATAGTGGACCTGTTTACTAAGATGGCTCATTTTGTCCCGTGTTCCAAATCTCCCACAGCTCCTGACACCGCCCAACTCTACCTCCATCATGTTTTCCATCTACATGGGCTCCCGCTGCATCTAATTTCTGACCATGGTTCCCAATTCACTTCCCAGTTCTGGCAAGCCTTACAAACCAGTTTGGTTACCCAGGTGCACTTGTCGTCGGCATATCACCTCCAAACAGATGGACAGACCGAGCGTACCAATGCCACTCTAGAACAATATCTCTGTTGCTACGCCTGTTATCAGCAAGATAATTGGGCTACCCTGTTACCCCTGGCGGAATTTGCTTACAATAACGCTGTACACACATCTACAGAACAGACACCATTTGAAGCCAACTATGGGTATCATCCTCGTTTTTCCCCGGCTACTCTACCATCAACCATGGTTCCTGCTGCCGATACCCATATACGCGAGTTGCAGGCCCTCCAAGACTTACTCCGAGAGCAGCTTCAGCAGGCTAAAGAAGCTTATAAGACAGCGGCCAACTGAAAGCGACAAGAAGGGGTACCTCTGAAACCAGGAGATCAGGTCTGGCTTTCCATCCGTTACCTCCGCCGACCTGGCCGATCCCGTAAGTTGGACCCTCGGTTTATAGGACCCTATGTAATCCTGGAACAAATCAACCCTGTTGCCTTCCGGCTACAACTTCCAGATACTTTCCGTATCCACCCAGTTTTCCATCCATCTCTCCTTGTTCCTGTCTCAGCACCGGACCCTGCCTGACCTTCGCCCCCGGCTCTACCTCCACCTATTCTGATCGATGGCGAGGAAGAATATGAGGTCCGTCAGATCCTAGACTCCCAAATCCACCGAGGAGGTCTTCAGTATTTTGTAGATTGGGAACGTTACGGTCCTGAGGATCGAACGTGGGAACCCGCCAGTAATCTACACGCCCCTGATTTGATACGGCAGTTCCATGCTACCTATCCCAATCGACCCGGCCCATCTGAAGGGGGGAAGCCTAGGGGAGGGGCATAGTGTCATGAGTGTAGCTGAAGACCTGGAACCAGAAGGGTTAACTGAGGCTGAAGAGAATGCTGAGCAATCAGAAACACCTGAATTGCCTCCAGATTCTCCTTCTCCAGCAGACAAGCTTCGGGCCAGGCTTCGGGGAAGACTTAAGGCAAAAAGGTCAGAGGATCATTCGAAGGCTGTCCACAGAGACATTTGTTCCACTAGCCCTGAGTACTGAAAGGATGGAAAGGTTTCCAGCAGCTCAAGGGGCTGTTTTGCTATAAAAGCAGCTCCTAGTCAGCTAGAATTCCATGGAAGCAACAAGTCAAAACCTCTGGCTTGCATCTACGCTACTACAACCTTGAACCATGTTTCCTGGACTCCTGACTCTGGACTCTGACCTTGGACTGCATTGTGTGTTTGACTAGGGACTCTGACCTTGGACTACATTGTGTGTTTGACTCTGGACTACGTTCTGTGAGTTGATTTGGTATTTGGATATCGGCTTTGCATTTCTAGTATTCCTGACTTTGGACTGGCTTATCGGACCATGGCTGTTGTAACCCCCGGGAACGTGACATAGGGAAGTGATCTTACAGCTGCTACCCGGCTTTTATACTCTCCTTCTGTCTTATCTTTTGTTTTTTCTACTTATTTTCCTTTCCCTGAATTGCCTTTTTCCCCTACCTCTCCTAAAGTGCTGGGAGTGAGCTCGGAAAGAGCTCTGAATCCTGGGCTGCAGGCTGTGAGGTTTGAGTCAGAGTGGAGGGAGTCAAACAGAGCCGGAGCTCAGGACACGGGGGTCGACTGCAGATTGCTCGGTGGACCTCGGAGGCTCCCTGTTTGATCCTGGGATGCATCCTAGCGGAGGACCCAGTAGCTGGCATCTGGAGACCGGTGAGATCCCCCTGACGGAGTGGGTGGACAGAGTGCCGGGATCAGAAGCAGCCAGGAGGGCGCAGGGTCTTTGCAAGAGTCAGAGAGAGCCTGTGAGGTTGCTGGAGCATTGGAACGCTGGCACCATGTTGGAATTTTCTTTCTTCAGGTCCTCCTTTCTTCACCTGCTCTCGTTTGCCCAGCAAAGATGTTTCCCTAGCCGGCCTTCAAGGGTGGAAAATGGCAGGGACTGAGCTCTTTCCAGCCTGGACTTCGGTGCTTATGATCCTGCTTGTGCACTTCATTGCGAACTCTGAGCCTGAGATCTGTGGGTCCTACCCCTCTAGAAAAAACCACAAAAAAGGGCCATCATTAACACCATTAAGTTTAATAACATCAAAAAGGACAAGGCCACGTGGTGGAGAAAGACAGTTATGGGTTGTTAGGCATCCTTCAGTCTCGAAAGACTATGGTAGCGTGCTCTGTATGGAGGGCTTGGAACAGCGCCTAGTGTGGCTGAGAAGGCCAATTCGAGAGTGACAGTCCCTTCCACACTGAAGACAACTCCAGTCTGTCCCCTGTCCGGCTCCCTGGTTTTGCTGCTTTTGTGACTTCCTCTTTGCCTCGGCCTGCTGGGCAAGGGTCTCTTCAAATTGGGAGAGGCCGTGATGCACCGCCTGCCTCCAGGCTGAACGCTCAGATGTCAGGTTTTCCCATCTGTTGAGGTCTATTCCTAAGGCCTTCAGATCCCGCTTGCAGATGTCCTTGTATCGCAGTTGTGGTCTCCCTCTGGGGCGCTTTCCCTGCACTAATTCTCCATAGAGGAGATCCTTTGGAATCCGACCATCAGCCATTCTCACGACGTGCCCGAGCCAACGTAGACGTCTCTGTTTCAGTAATGTGTTCATGCTGAAAATTCCAGCTCGTTCTAGGACTGCTCTGTTTGGAACTTTGTCCTGCCAGGTGATACCAAAAATCCGTCAGAGGCAACGCATATGGAAGGTGTTCAGCTTCCTCTCCTGCCGTGCACAAAGAGTCCATGACTCACTGCAGTACAGTAGTGTGCTTAGAACACAGGCTCTATAAACCTGGATCTTCGTATGTGTCGTCAGCTTCTTATTGAGCCATACTCTCTTTGTGAGTCTAGAGAACATGGTGGCTGCTTTGCCAATGCGTTTATCCAGCTCGACATCTAGAGAGAGGATGTCAGAGATGGTTGAGCCGAGGTACACAAAGTCATGAACAACCTCCAATTCTTGTGTGGAGATGGTAATAGAGGGAGGTGAGTCCACGCCCTGGCCCATGACTTGTGTTTTCTTCAGGCTGATTGTTAGTCCAAAGTCTTGGCAGGCCTTGCTGAAACGATTCATGAGTTGTTGGAGGTCTTCAGCAGAGTGGGCAACAATGGCTGCATCATCTGCGAAGAGGAAGTCCCGCATGCATTTCAGTTGGACTTTGGTCTTCGCTCTCAATCTAGAGAGATTAAAGAGCTTTCCGTCTGATCTAGTCCGGAGATAGACGCCCTCGGTTGCAGCTCCAAAGGCATGCTTCAGCATGACAGCAAAAAAGATCCCAAAAAGTGTTGGTGCGAGGACACAGCCCTGTTTCACTCCGCTTTGGATGTCAAAGGGGTCTGATGTTGAGCCGTCAAAAACTACAGTGCCTTTCATTCCATCGTGGAAGGACCTGATGATGTTAAGGAGACGAGGTGGACATCCAATCTTGGGAAGTATTTTAAAAAGGCCATCCCTGCTAACCAGATCAAATGCTTTTGTAAGGTCTATGAAGGCCACTAAGAGTGGCTGTTGTTGTTCCCTACATTTCTCCTGCAGCTGTCGGAGGGAGAATACCATGTCAGTGGTGGATCTGTTAGCTCGAAAACCGCACTGTGATTCTGGATAGACTCTATCTGCAAGCACCTGGAGCCTCTTCAGCACAACGCGGGCAAGCAGCTTCCCTACCACACTAAGAAGAGAGATGCCCCGGTAGTTATTGCAGTCACCCCTGTCTCCTTTGTTCTTGTACAATGTGATGATGTTTGCATCCTTCATGTCCTGTGGTACTTCACCTTCCCTCTAGCAGAGACAAAAGACCTCGTACAGTTCAGAGGTGATGATCTCCTTACAGCATTTCAGCACTTCAGCGGGGATGTTATCCTTTCCAGGTGCCTTGCCAGAGGCGCGGGAGTCCAAGGCAGCTTTTATTTCTGCTAGGGTTGGTTCGCTGTCCAGCTCTTCCAAGATAGGCAGGCACTCAATGTTATTTAATGCTTCTTCGGTTACTACATTCTCTCTGGAATATAGCTCAGAGTAGTGCTGTACCCAGCGTTCCATCTATTGTGCTCGGTCCTGGATGAGCACACCTGTAGCAGACTTCAGGGAGCAGATTTCTTCTGTACTGGACCTAAGGCCTGCTTGATACCGTCATACATTCCTTTGATGTTACCTGTGTCCACTGCTAACTGTATCTGAGAGCAGAGCTGGAGCCAATAATTGTTGGAGCATCTCCTGGCAGCCTGTTGGACTTGACTGCGAGCAGCTTGAAGAGCTTGCAAGTTGTACTCACTAGGACAGGCTTTGTATGCTGCTAGAGCTCTTCTCTTATCCTCGATGGCTGGCATTAACTCCTCTGAATGGGCTTCGAACCAGTCAGCCATCTTTTTGGTCTTCTTGCCAAAGGTGGACAAGGTGGTGTTATAGACAGTGTTCTTGAAGTGTTCCCATCGTTCAGGTGCATTTGCATTAGCCGGACCTGGAAGGACTTCCTCAAGTGCTTGGGCAAATTCCTTCACTTTTCTTTGATCGCAAGTCTTGCTGATGTCAATGCGTGGTCTTCCTTCCTTTTTCGTGTGATATACTCTCTTTGTTCGTAGTTTTACTCTACTACACACCAGGGAGTGATCAGTATCACAATCAGCACTCTGGTAACTGCGTGTGATCGTAATACTAGGAAGGCTGGAACGTCTAGTGAGGATTAGATCGAGCTGATGCCAATGCTTGGATCTTGGATGCCTCCAGGAAACTCTGTGTTGCAGCTTCGTGTTAAAGAATGTGTTGCTGACACAAAGACCATAATAGCAGCAAAACTCCAGCAAGCGTTGGCCATTTTCATTCATCTTTCCAATGCCAAAACGGCCTAGACAAGTGGGCCAAGAATTATGATCAGCACCCACTCTAGCATTAAAGTCTCCAAGAATGAACAGTGCCTCTCTTTCAGGGACTTTTTGGATAGTAGCTGCCAGATCGTCATAGAGTTTGTCTTTCACTTCTGGAGTGGATGACAGTGTTGGTGCATATGTGCTAATGAGGGTTACTGGTCCTGCTGATGAGTGGAGCTGCAGAGACAGGATTCTTTCACTCCCCACAGTAGGTGGAACAATGCATCTCAGGAGAGTATTTCTGACTGCAAAGCCAACACCATATTCCCTGGTCTCATTCGATGGTTTTCCCTGCCAGAAGAATGGGTTATATGTGGGGGATAATCATTGTGGGATTTTGTAATTAGTTTTTTTTTCCTTTTCCTTTTTCTTCTTTTTAGTATATAATTTTTCTTTTATTAATTTTTTTAATTCGATTTTGTTACTACATTGTATTTGGTTTATGTATGCTATTTATATATATTTTTACACTGTATATGGTTATTTTTTCTTTTTGTCATTTAATTTGTCTGTATTAAGTTAATTTTTTCCTTTCTTTTTTCTCTCTTCTTTCTCTTTCTTTTTTGCCCTCCCTCCCCTCCTCTCCCCCCTCCCCTCTTTGATATGGAATGGAAGGCCTGCCCTCCCAGCGAGGGCCCCCAAAACATCTCTGTGATCACAGGTAGAGGGAGATATGGCGTTGGCACAGTCCCTACTCATGTCAGAAGAACGATGAACAGATGCTTGAAGGCTGTTCATTGTTCTGAGACTGTGATCAACCCCCAGTACTGAGGTAGCCAGACCAGCCAGCCCTCCACTCTAAAACTGGTGTTGTTGAATGCCAGGTCTGTATCTAATAAGGCCCAGGTAATTTCTGATCTTATCCTGGAGGAGGACGCAGACCTGGCATCCATAACCACAGAGGGGGGGGTCCTCCCCTAGCACTCATCTGTCCACCCGATTATGCCATCCAGCACCAGGGTAAACTGGGGGGGGGAGTAGCTATTATATACAAAAACAGCTTAGAGGTTGCTAGGTGCTCTGCGGTGGTAAAGCCAGGTCTAGAGGCTCTCCACGTGTCGATTGGGGCCAGGGATGGTATTGGGATCTTGCTGGGTTACTGTGCTCCCCGTGACCCAGCCATTTTCCTACCAGAGCTGGTGGACTTCGTCTCCGCGGCACTGTTGGGATCCCCAAAGCTATTGGTTTTGGGTGATTTCAACGTGCATGCGGGGGCAGAGACTTCCGGGCCAGCTCTTGAGTTCTTGGAAACCATGGCTTCCTGAACATGTCCCAACATGTCAACGGCCCCACCCATGTGGGTGGTCGTACGCTTGATCTGGTTTTTTCCACCAGTTGGAGTAAGTGTAGTCCGATGGTGACTGACCTCAAGTCAATCCCCTTGTCGTGGTCGGATCACCACCTAATAAAATGCACCTTCATAATGGCTCTCCCCCCTCGCAGGGAGCAGGGACCTATTTCTATGGTCCGCCTTCGAAGGCTACTGGATCCTGTTGGATTCCAGGATTCCGTATAGTTTGCGACCTATCCGGAACTGGTATGGGTGATAGGCCCCCAGTTTTTCACCTGACCAGTTTGCAGCATTTTTAAAATCTAAAGTCGAGGCCATCCGCCGGGAGCTCTCTCCTTTTTTGAATGCAGTGAGTTGAGCAGAGATGTCCAGCCTTGTCCGCTGATCCTCGACAGCTTTCAGCCTGTGACATAGCGCTTGATCGCTGTCGTGCCACCACCTCCTCCACTGACCCTTGACCGGCCTGGCTAGTCAAAGCAGTAAGGCCGATATCAACAGAATGGGCCACAGCAATAATTAATGGGTCTTTCCTTGAGGGCAGGGTTCCTCCTACCCTCAAGGAGACATTCATTAGGCCCATAAGAAAGAAACCTAATTGGGCGGCGGACAAAAATGGCAATTACAGGCCCGTCGCCAATGTTTCTTTCATGAGCAGAATAGGTGGCTTGGCATTGGCCTGGCTCCGTTCCTTTTTGGAGGACCGACCCCAGAGAGTGCAGCTTGGGGAGAGTGTCTCGGCCCCGTGGAGTCTCAATTGTGGGGTTCCACAGGGGTCGATTATCTCCCCAATGCTGTTTAACATCTATATGAGGCCGCTGGGTGGGGTAATCAGGGGGTGTGGGGCATCGTGTCATCAGTATGCGGATGACACCCAGCTCTACATCTCATCTCCACCTACTGCAGGAGATGCCGTCCTGTCCCTTCAGCGCTGCCTGGGGGGTCGTACTGCAATGGATGGAGGAAAATGGACTGAGGCTGAACCCGGACAAGATGGAGGTTCTTAGGGTGGGTGCCCCCACTGTTGGTGGCTTGGGTGACTCTCTTTTAGTTTGGGGGGTCACCCTTGCCGCAAAGAGTGGGATCCGCAGCCTGGGGATCCATCTGGACCCGATGCTCACCATGGAAATCCAGGTGGCGTCAGTGGTCCATTCCACCTTTTTCCATCTTTGGTGGATAGCCCCGCTGCGACCGTATCTCGATACGGGGGCGCTCACTACCTTGGTTCATGTACTCGTAATCTCCAGATTAGACCACTGCAATGTGCTCTACATGGAGCTACCTTTGAGGTTGACGCGGAAACTCCAAATGGTGCAGAATGCGGCGGCCAGACTCCTTAGTGGAGCGAGAAAATTCCATCATATTTCTCCTATTCTGGCCATGCTGCACTGGCTGCCCATTCGTTTCCGTGCTGGCTTCAAAGTTTTGATGCGTACGTACAAAGCCCTAAACGGTTTAGGGCCTCGATACTTGGGGGAATGCCTACTCCCACCAAGTTCTACCCGTGTCACTCGTGCAAGTCAGGAGGTGAGGCTGAGGAGCCTGACGCTGAGGGAGGCCCAGAAGGGAAAAACAAGACACTGGGCCTCCTCGGTGGTGGCTCCTTGCCTCTGAAATAACCTACCTCCGGAGATTCACGCGGCCCTCTCGCTGTGTATCTTTAAAAATCAACTAAAAATGTGGATGTTTCGGCAGGCCTTCCCTCCAGTTAACTCCTGATGTTTTCCTCCCCTCTCTTCTCCTACTGTTTGTTTTCCATCTCGTTGAATTTGTTCATTGTTCATTACATAATAATTTTATATCTATCTCTGTATTTTATATGTATTTTACTTATGTTGTAAGCCGCCTAGAGTGGTCATAACTGACCAGATAGGTGGGATAGAAATAAAATAAAATAAAATAAAAAAATCAAAAATGCAGCTTGATAATAGCTTCACTTTATCTTCCACAAACTACCTTTGACACTTAAATGTGCCTAAAGAGTGGTAATTAAAAACAATATATCTCCATAGCTTCTGGCCACATCCTAATGAAAACATAGCCAGGACTATGTATTAATGGCCCATTCTAGTTTCACCAAAAGACTTAGTCTTCATACTGACTAATAATATGTCAGCTGGCATATTATTGCCATTGCTGGCAATAATATGCTAGCAATTGGTTGTGTCACTTCAGCTACAAGTCCAAACAGAATTTTAAGAACTGGAGAATCTTAGAATAATAGAGTATTTGTTTGAAAGGAATGGAGTATTGATTTTGCTGCTGTCTGAACTCAAATTCAAGACAGCAATCCACTTGGGTTTCAATTTTTTTTTTTTTTTTGAAAAGGGAGAGCAAAGTTAGAGAGAAATTTTGTAGATAGTAGAACTTGTGATACAGCTAAAATTCTCCAAAGCAGAATAGAGAGAATTTATGAAATTGGGAGCAATTGAAATGGAGGACAGAAAATCAGTTATCCCAGATGACCAACAAAAGTTATCAAAACCAATTGTGAAACAGATGATGATCATCTTACAGGAAACAGTAGACTCAGATCAAGGGAGTCATTTCACTTCTAAGGTTTTGCAGGGGATAATGGATGGTGTGGGAATAACATGGGAATTTCATGCTCCCTTCTCTGGGTGGGTAGAGCGAATGAATCAAAGGCCAAAAAAGCAGTCGGCAAAATTAGTGTTGTATTAAGGAAATAGAGAAGGAAATTAGGGTTGTATATTTAAACTGCTTGTAGCAGTTTTAATTTTTTTTTAAATTCAAGGAGCATTGTTAGAATAATGCAAAAGTCTGTTGACCAAAGCAACCTTCTACACACGAAACTTGTTTAATGTAACATTTTCACATTATCTTTTCAGAAGATTTTGAGACGAATTTTCAAGTTTTATGCCAATCACTTCACACTCCTAAGGGTTTTACAATAGTCAGAAAGTAATGAGTAACTAACACTCTTTGCAACACTTACGCACACAAATTACTTTGCGGGAGGAGGGTTACAACAACACCCATAACGAATTACCTTAAAAACAACTTTCCAAGTACCCAACAGAACAATAAACAACTGAACTGCTAAACAGCTCACTGAGAGATGGCGCGCCACCCCAAACCGACCCGTTTCTTTCCGTGCTTTCATTGCAATGGGCGGGAAGGTGGGCCAAGGGCAGGGGATTGTGGGAGTTGTAGTCTAAACCTGCCACCCCCTTCTTGAAGCAAACTGTTATACTCAAGCCATTGACATGCTGCCCTCTTCGCCTTCACTGAATGGATCCTCAGGGTTCAGGGAGAAAGAGGAGCGGGTGACTTTCTGCAGTGCGTTTACTTAAGTCTGTCTATGACAGTCCCATGGATTTTGCCCTCAGCACTCTCAGTTCAGTTTGAGAGCTTTCTCTCTCAGAGGATTTACACATAGAGGCACATCACACCCGTGTACATGGAAGACAGGGGAAGATCTCAAGTCCGACATCCCTCAAAGCCATTTAAAGTCGGACAGGTGAACTTTCTTCCCCCGGACTGCCAGCCAGCCACAACAGGATTTACACATCAAGGCACGTCACACCCATGTACACAGAAGACAGGGGAAGATTTCAAGTCCGACATCCCTCAAAGCCATTTAAAGTCAGACAGGTGAACTGTCTTCCAACCGACAGCCAGCCAGCCCCAACAAGAAAAGTCGGAAAAGCTGCCGAATTCCCATGCACCCAGGATGACCCGAGCCAGCCCCGTCCATAGAAATCCTTCTGCACCACCCCAAACCAACCCATTTCACTCTGCGCTTCCCTTGCAATGGGTGGGAAGGCAGGATGGACAAATGGGGCTCATCTCTCCCTCCCCATCCGGGTGCGAGGCAGTGCTTCACCGGGTGAGGATGGGGCCACAAGAGACCCTTTCCTTCCACCCGATCCACACTCGGTGCTCCCCTAAGGGAGAAAGGCGAGATGTGGCAGGCAGAAAGAGCTGGATCATTTGGTGGTGGCAGCACCCGATCCACTGCTAGCACCACGGCTGCAGCCACCTTCACAGGTTTGGCTCGCTCCAGTGCCCCCCTACCACCCCTTCTGTTCTTTCGCCCCCACACCGCCCCTTTTTGTTCTAACACCCCCCCTGAAAAATGAAATCGCCCCCTGGGGGGTGTTATTACCCATGTTAAGAACCACTGGTCCAGAGCACAGCTTGAATCCAGATATAGTAAAGATAAGATAGAGGGTTTCTATCTAGAACAAATGACATTTGATAAAGCTTTACTAGGCTCAAAAGATAAAACAATGAAGAGAATGTATAACCACTTGTTAGAAATTAAAATGCGAGATGAGATGGTTAAAGAACGTATGATTAAATGGGCACAGAACATAGGACACAATATTGATATTGATCAATGGTTGCAAGTATGGCAAAATAATATAAAGCTCACAAAATCGGTTAACTTTAAAGAGAACATATATAAGATGTTCTACAGATGGCACATGACTCCTGAAAAATGGTCAAAGATGTAGTATACAGATCTATCAAATGTCTGTTGGAAATGTGAAACACACGTGGAAAGCTCTTATCATATGTGGTGGACTTGTAGAGTAGCGAAACAATATGGGATAGGAGTACACACTGTGTTACAACAAATATTGCTTTGTAAGCTTCCATTCAGCCCAGAACTGTTTTTATTGAGTATGATACCAGATAATATACATAAAGCAAAAAAATGTCTAGTTATATATACAGTTACTGCAGCTAGAATTCTTTACGCTACAAATTGGAAAAGTCAGGTGGTACCGAAATAAGAAGATCTTACGGAAATAATAAAGGAAACGGCAGAAATGGACATTCTATCAGAAGTGATTAAGGACTATCCATTACAATAGGCAACAAAAAGATGGGACTTTTTCCACAAATAGTCATCAGATAGTGCTCGAATAACATAGATCTAAATGTGAACTAAAATATGGAAGGCAGAAAATAGCAGAACAGCTGAGTTTGAATCTTGATATTGCAATATGAATAGAATGGATGTTAGTATATTTTTCTTTCACCTTTCCCCCTAACCCAAACCCTCTTCCCATGCCCTTTACCCCAACCCAAGTTATCCTAATAATAATAATAATAATAATAATAATAATAATAATAATAATAATAATAATAATAATAATAATAATAATAATAATAATCAGCTACATTATCCCAATTTTAGGCTATGCTTGGAAGAGAAAAATACTAAAAGTAAAGATAAGAAGATAATTTGTTGTTTATTTATTTATTTATTTATTTGATTTATTTCCCACCAATCTGGTAGACTCTACTAGTTGTTTCGCATGAACTGAACTAAGGAAAGCATCAGACTACCTGCAGTGTTTTGGCCAAAATTTGGGGCATTTGAAGCTAATTCACCTTGAATCATGTCCCCTTTGGGAAGTAGTGATGGGGCCTAATCAGGTAGGATGTGACTCCCCCCCCCCCCAAGTAGTGCGGAAATAAGGAGTTTTAAGAAGGAGATGAAGTCATTGATAGACGACCCAGTAGAATCTGTGATACAGCTAAAATTCTCCAAAGCAGAATAAAGAGAATTTATGAAACTGGGAGCAATTGAAATGGAGGACAGAAAATCAGTTATCCCAGATGGCCAACAAAAGTTATCAAAACCAATTGTGAAACAGATGATGATCATCTTACAGGAAACAGTGGACTCAGATCAAGGGAGTCATTTCACTTCTAAGGTTTTGCAGGGGATAATGGATGGTGTGGGAATAACATGGGAATTTCATGCTCCCTTCTCTGGGTGGGTAGAGCGAATGAATCAAAGGCCCAAAAAGCAGTCGGCAAAATTAGTGTTGGAGACAAAGCTGCCATGGATAAGGAGCCTGCCAATTGCATTACTGCCCCTCGGGAAGGATACTGGTTTATCACCATGTGAAATGCTGTTTGGCCTACCCTGTACGGAAGAGCTGGAATATCCACAGTTTCAAACGACTGATAAGTTTCTTAAGCAATAGACACCTGAGCTGTACACTTCTTTTTCTTTTCTCAGGTCAAACATGTTTTTGACTCCATCTCCTCCATTGGAATTTGCTGTACATTAGTACCAACCGGGAGGGTTGGCGCTTATAAAGTCATGAAAAGATCAGAAATTGAAGAAGGCCTGTTTCAAATGTTACTAATCACTGAAACAGCAGTCCAAACAGTCGAAAAATGTTGAACGGGGATAAAAGGAAGAGAAAGCTCACTCAAGAATTATGTGCCAAACAGCACAGTCTACAGTGGACCCTCTACTTAAGGAATTAATCCGTATTGGAATGGTGGCTGCAAGTCGAAAAGTCTGTAAGTCGAATCTCCATTGACGTACAATGCACTGAAAACTGATTAATCCCATAACCAGTGGTTTTTATTCTATTTTTATTCCATTTTGGTTTTTTCCTGGTCTGTAAGTCGATTCTCTGGCTGCAAGTCGAATCTAAATTTTGCAGCCAGAGAAGTCTGTAACTCGAAAGGTCTGTAAGTCGAGCCGTCTGTAAGTCGAGGGTCCACTGTACATCAAAGTGACAATTGTTACTGGGCTGAAGTACACAGGTGGGAAGTGTTTGGGCAAGAGTTTCTGGATCCTTTGTTTACACCTTACGGGGCTGATAATACTGATCAGGGTAACCTTTGTACCTGGAGCTGGTATGATGTTTGGTATTCAGGGACCACACCACTGTGGGCAGAGGAGGGAGAGGGTTGGGGACTATTTCAGTACTAAACGACTCATACCCACCACGAGTGGGGCAAGGGGTGAATTAGGTTTTGGGGCAATGTATGGGGGCAGGGGGGTTATCTAAGGGGTCTTCTCTTCTTTTTCTTCTCATTTTAGATGGTTCATAGACAAAATTACTCCATTTCCAACAAGATGCACAGTTTACCTCTTCCTGCATTACTGAACTTTTTCCCCTTACATAATGTAGGCATTCAGAACCTGACAGGTCAAAGCTTCAAATGCCCCAGATTTTGGCCAAAACACTGCAGGTGGTCTGATGCTTTCCTTATTTATTTTATTGATTTATTTAATATATACCCCTCTCATCTAGACTGACGTCTACTATTGGCACATAACAGCAATCCATAAAATAATAACAGTATACAATGAAAAGGAGCAAAAAAAGAAAGAAAGCCAAAAAGCAAAAATAAAAGCAGTAACAGGCAGTCCAAAGCCTCTCTCAGAACGCACACTCTCTAATCACTGGGTCGAAGGAGCTACAAAGAAGCAGCTTCTTTGCTGACCAACGGTTAACTGAAGGAGAAAAGGAGGGAAAGCAGTTCAAACTTCCCCGCCTTTTTCCCCAGTAGAATCTCAAAGCCCCGGTCACAGGTCAAAGCAAAATTTTGCAACCGGAGCTGGCCGTAACTCAATTTAGTCGCAAGTCGGGACAGTTATAAATCGAGGCACCAACATAAAATAGCTAGGTTTTGTGAACAGCATTGCTGATTCTTGTGTCTACCATAAAGGAAAAGGAAATCAAGCAATGTATCTGCTAGCTTTTGTAGACGATCTGTGTCTAATTGTGGAGAACAAAAGCCAGGTAGAGTGGTTTCAGGAAAACATGAACAAACACTTTAAAATGAAGTATCTAGGAGAAATTCAAAATTACCCAGAGGTCCATGTGAGCAAGGATGAACGAGGGCATTTTGTTCTAAGTCAAACAGATAAAATAGAGAATTTACTTAAGTAATGTAACAAGTCTGGAGCAAACAAAATTTCTACTCCTATGGTGACCAACTTCTATACAGGAGATTTTGAAAACATTCCCTTGTATCGATTAGTGATAGGGTCTTTGTTGTATTTATCAGTATAGACAAGACCTGATATTGCTGCCAGTGTTAACATCTTAAGTCAGAAGTGTGTGAAGCCACAAGTCAACCATTGGAATGGAGGGAAAAGGTTATTAAGGTATTTAAAGGGCACTGTGGATCACTAGCTAAACCTAAAGGTTGGAAGCAGTCTAGAATTAAAAGCATCTGCAGATGCTGACTGGGCGACTGATCCTGCAGAGAGAAAGGCAACTTCTGGTTTAGCAGTCTATCTGGGGGAGGCTTGTTGTGACGTGGACGTCCAGGAAAGAAGCAGGAATTTCCACGACTGACACAGAAGCAGGTCTGTTCAAAACTTGAATTTAGGAGGGGTGTCGAGATATTTGTAATGGACCCAAAGACTTTCCTTGGAAAAAAAAGAGATGCAAATAATTATCGCCCCATCAGCCTGACATCCATTCCTGGAACAATGATTAAGAGCAACGGAAAGGGGGGAAGAGGAGGAGAAAAGGAGACAAGAAAAGGAAAAAAGCAAAGGACCAGAGAGTGATTGGTGAGGGGGAGTTGAAAAGGGTCTTTCTGCTCAGCTGAACTGATGCAGAAAAAGTTTTTGTGGTCAATGTGGAGACCCGGAGGAAGGGGACGGCCCATCCTGTTGAACTTCTGCCTGCCCCAAAACCTTGAAAAAGGCCCTCCTTGCCTGCACATAGAGAGAAAACCTGAGAGATCCCCCCTCCAGAGGGAGGAGAACCACCTCAGGCGCCTCTGTTGCCCAGAGGAGCCTCTTTCCCTCTCCTTAAGAAAACGGCTTCCAAGTGAGGCCCCCTCCATTCCCCTCCCCACTGCACAGGCACAGTGGGGGCCCCCAGGCCTTCCCCCCCTTTTTGCTCAGCACTCGGGGGGGGAGAGGGAGGGAAAGAGGAGTGCATGCACCTCAGTTGCTTGAGAGGGAGAGAAGCCCCCCAAGGCAAAGGGAAGTGCGCGCGCGCACACACACACACATGCAGACGAGATGTGCTTCAAGGGACCTCTGCATGTGCACAGACCCACGGAGATGGCCAGCAAGAAAAGGTTCAAAGGGGGGGGGTGAGGGGATCCATAGTTCAATTCTTGGAAATGTCATTCTATACAATACAGCATGTGTGTGTGTGCGCGTGTGTGTGTGTGAAAGAGAGAGAGAGAGAGAGGAGATCTGGAAAATTTGGTTTACAAACCTTTTCTAAGCCATGTGTTAGATGGACAGAATAGCCACTGACCTATTTTGGAGGAATCCTCAAGGGGTTTCGGCTACAACCGGACACCGTGAAAGAGGGCAGATGGCAGTACAGGAAAAATTAACAAAGAAACTCCAGGTCGCCAAAGGAAATAAATTCCCCCTCCACCATTAATTTATTTATTGAAGAAGGAGAAACTAAAGTTAAATCCAAAAACCTGCACCGGATCCCATCTCTCCAGTCAAGTGCAGCAGCAGCAGAACAAAATGCTTTCTTAAATGTAAGTGTCACGTTCTTGACTGTGGCACAGGAGCTTTGGGCTCCCGACACACATGCTCAGGGTGCTTCCGTTGACCGAGGCATCCTCGGTGGGGCAGCCAACCATCATCCTTCCCAGTCTCGGCCCAAGAGGCAACAGGATCCTTACCTGGAGAGACCTCGATCCCAGAAATCTCCAGCAGGAGGTCCTCGCGCAGAGATCTTTAGCCTCGATCCAGAAGATCCCACCCTCTGAGTTGGGGGCAATACGGGGTCACCTCCTCAAGGGACACTGGAAGCGGGAAGGAGAAAAAGACGACCCACATTTAATCCTCCACCCCTTTCCCGACGTGCAGAGAGACTTTCCTGCCCTCCGTCCCCCAAACACTCCCCAGCCGGGACGGGGGAGCCCACCGGCTCCTGAGAGCCCTTGCCTGGATTGAACAGGTACGTCGTGGGTATGAAGGAATGAATGCGTTGATTCCAGAGATTTATTTACAGAGGGCTTGTTTTAGTGCTAATTAGACCAAACCTTCACACAACAAAGAGGGCAAAGAGCACATTAGGGTCCGATGGCAATTTTATATATATTTTAATTGTATTTTAATTGTTACATATCTTTATTGTATTTTAAATGCTGTAAGCCGCCCAGAGACCTTTGGGTAGTGTGGGCGGCATATAAATCAAATAAATAAATAAATAAGAAGCAAAATGAAAGGCTGAAACAGGGAACAAAACTTAACTTTTAAAAAAGGATGTATTTTCTGGGGGGGAACACCTCAAACCGGCCACCAGAAAAGATGAGAGTGAGAAGCCAAGGCCGGTGAGCCAGAACTGGAGGGATCGGATCCGACTTGTGGACCCCCGTCTGCCCCCCACACCCCATGGAGGAGGGATCCAGGCAGCAGAGCAGCATCCGGGAAGGACTTCCCAAGGCGAGGGGGAGGGGGTCCGGATCGGTCCCTTCCCTTCCCCCCCAAAAAATCCCCATTTCTGGTCACCTCCCCCCCTCAAATCACTGTACCAACCTTTGCCCAAAGGGGGAGGAGGGGTCTCTGAACTTGGGGGGGGGGAGAAAGGTTCCTCCTTTGGGGGGGCCTTTTGCGCAAGGAGTGCAAGGAGGAGAGAGGGCAGAAGGGGGGGAGGAGAGCCCCCTCCCTTTCTCTCTTCCCCAGCTATTTCACGGGGAGGGGGGAGGCCCTCGCAGGAAAGCCCCAAGCTCACCCTGACACCCCCACACAAACAAAGACACCCCCACCCACAAACCCAGAGACACAGAGGGAGAGGGGGGGCTGTGATGGGAGGGGCTCCCCCCAAGGAGAGAAGGACCCGGGTGGGGGAGGGGGAGGGAGAAGAGGTGGCGGCGGGGGGGGGAAGGGGCTCCTCCATCCAAGGGGCGGGGCATCTTCTCCTCCTGGATGCCCCCCTCCCACCCCAAAGGCCCCATGGCCAAGCATGGGCGGGGGAAGAGGTCACCCGGGGAGTCAGAGGAAGAACACCGTTGGGGGGAGAGAATGTGGGCAAGGGGGGGGGACAAAGAGTCTCCTTCCCTTTTTTTAAAAAACGGGGGGAGAACACCCACCCACCCACCCAGAGGATGATTCCTTGCACGCACGCGCACTCACACACATGCAAGGGAGGGAGAACCAGCGAGCTTCCTTGTTCTCCTCCCCCCCCCCCCCGGGGGATCGTGTCCTTCTTCTCTCTCTTCCCCTGAAGATACCGCCCCCCCCCACGAAGAGGAGGAGGAATAAAAAAGGGGGGGTTGGAACGGGGGGTCCTTCTTTCCTGCTTCCCTTCCAGGCGGAGCAACCACCGGGGGGGGGGCGTTTGGCTTTGCCTTTTTCCCCCTAATGTTCGTTTCTTTGAAAATCGCCCCCACCGACCCACAAACACACACACCCTTCCCGACCTCGGCGCAAGTCCTTCCGGGTCCTCCGGCGGGAGAAGGGGGGAGGAAAACCATAGAGGTGGGAGAGAGAGAGAGGCCAGCAGGCTTCCGCTTCCGGTCAAGGAGAGATAGGGAGGGCCCCCTCTACGCCCTTCCTAGCTCTATGGTTCTCTCCCTTTCCCCCCCCGAAAGGGAGGCGTTGGGGGGAGGGAAAGGGGAGGAGTAATAATTAATGAGAATAATTAAGAGCCGCCCCCCCACCCTTGGTCTTCTTGGGGGGGGAGAAAAGGGCAGCCTGGGGGGTGTCTCTTCCCTTCCCCGCAGCCTTTCAGCCCCTTTCCCCGAAGGAAGGCCCTCCTCCTCCTCCTCCTCCTCCTCTCCCGGGACCCCCCCACCTTCTTCTCCATCTTCACACCCGCCCCACAACTGGCACATCCACACACACCCCGTTCAGTCCCAGGAGGGGGGGGGGGAGAAACTCTGGACATGCAGGTCACTGGCTCCAGGACCTCCTCTGTTGGGTCCTCCTCTTCTCCTGCTGCCTTTCCTCCTTTCCCAGCCTGAGGGTCTTTCCCTGCCTTCTCACGAGGAGCCCCAGAGGAGTTTTTGGTGCCTGGGGTTCTAAAGAGCATCCAGACTTGACTTGTGCCACAGCAGAGCCCTCTACAAAAGGAAGGGATCGAGATGCCATTGTGGGAATATTCGATCCCCGAGGCGCTGGCCCCACCCCCACCTTGGTAGAAGGGAAGGAAGAGGAGGGGGCTGGTCTGGGCCAGGGGCTACCAGTGTCTTCAGTAGGAATGTCAAGTGGTGGGGAGTTCCTGAGGTCAACAAATACCCTGAAGTGGTCCTGGAGAAAAGGGGGCACAGGTCTCCTGCACCTTGAAGGAGTGGTGAGGAAGGGTGGAATGGCAAAAGGTCCCACACCTGGACCTCTCTCCTTCCTGCCACCCCCAAAAGCATATCCTATCATTACGATTCTTGGTATTCAGTTGACTTCACTTGAAAAGAATTGGGCACATTCAGCCTTGAGCCAAGAAGACAAGAGGAGTGATCCTTTTCCAACACTCGATGGGCTCTCCTACAGAGGAGGGGCGGGGTCTCTTCCTTGCCCACAGCCCTGCCTCTGCCAATAAACTGGACTACTTTTGAGGTCGCCAGAGTCACCTTAATTTCTTTTTTCTCTTTCTGATATTCATTGTTTATGCCTGTTCAATTTATTGCTTGGTTGATTGATTGGATTTATACCCTGCACCATCTAGCAGTGAAGATGGTAAAAGGATGATGAAAAGAATGGCAAAAAGGAAGCCGAGAGATCTGGCTGAGAGCAGACATTATCTAGACCGGCGGGATAAAAAATCTAATAAATAAAATAAATAAGCAGGCGTTACGGACAGATCTGGGTGAGAGCAGGCTTTCGCTTAGATACCAAGGTCCTAAACCATTGACAGGCTTGAATCTTATCATAACCTTGAAGTTGATGCAGAAGCAAACCAGTAGCCACCAAATTTTGGACCAGTTGAAGTCTCTACATCAGCCTAAACGGTAGCCCCACGTAGAGAGCACTGCAGTAGTGGGGGAACGCTTCTCCCCAAAGTTGCTAAGTTATTCGCTGATTTTTGAGTGCAGAGAACACTCTCCTGGGTGATGTCACAGCTGCTTCTGAGAGGAGGCATGGCTACTGTGATGAATTTGGTTATGAAAGCTAGAAAGTGATTTACTGATGGGATATGTAGTTATGAAGAATCCATTTTGGTCTCTGTGTGCTTGAAAGTGGAAAATTCCAAAAGGCAGTTTTGCTTCACAGAAACTGGTCAGGCTGACCCATTATCTGGTCGCCTTAGTAACCGAGGCCTGGTCAGGTAGAGAAAGACATAACATTTCAGGAGCTTGTAATAATAACATCTGGAGTCTCATGAGAAGATGGGGCGGGAAAAGTTACTTTTTTCCTTACCCCTGATTGGTTGTTAACTGTGAAGAAGAAGGCGGGAGTAAATTCCAGCAAGAAGGATTAAGAGAGTTAAGATGGAAGGGACTTTTTCCTTTTTAATGGATTTTAAAACAGGACTTTACCTAATGGACTGATGGATCTTGGATTTTCCAGAAGATTGGTATGTCTTTGATTGAACTATGAACAATGGGATTTACAATATTAAGATGTAGATTTTTGCTTAAGTTAGAGGGGAAGCTTGCCTTTCCTAATTTCATTAGTTAGTAAGTTTGTTATTTTTGTTTGTTCTAGCGGGAGTCCAGTTTCTTGTCTAACTGGATGGGATAGAAATGTACATATATGCCTTGCTTTGCATAAACTTTATTCTTTCAGAACTTTATTTTTCTAATAAAACTAAATATACTTGAGATCTGGAGTTTGGCTTCTTGAACAGAACAGATGCTACAATTACCTTTCCTAATTGGTTATTCTTTACAAGGCCATGGAAAAGTTACGCTACCTTGGGTCCAGTATATTCCTGAGTGCTAGGAGAATTAAATTCCCTAGAGCTCATGTGTATATCTTGGTTCTCAAAGAAATCGGGTCAGACTTGGTGAATGAGGGGAGGGACTATCTTGGGTGAAACACAGGGACCCGGTTTTGCCTGTTTAAGGAGTTTCCTAACTCAGAATCCTCTCTTTCCCATAGCAAACAGTTTCCCAGGAAACTGGCTTTGCTCACAGCTACTACCCCATTCTTCCTCTTTCTCATAGCGATAGGGTGGGCCAATCCTAATGGCATTATGTAACCACTGTCCTATCTGATCTGTCAATAATCTGTATACTGTCAACTATCTGTGAGCTTGCTAAAGTAATAAGAGTCCTCCTGGGGGCATGGCATGACTAGTCACCCATCAGGAGCACTGCTGGCAGACATCACTGTGTGTGTGGCTGACTTCTTTAACTTCTCTCTCTAAGACTATTTGCTATCCTAATTACTTGTGATCATATAATCAGCCTTCTCATTTCATGAACGTGACAGACTATTCTTGAGATTACGAGTGTATGAATCAGCGGGAATAGGCGGCCTGGCATTGTCCTGGCTCCGTTCCTTCTTGCAGGACCGTCCCCAGAGAATGCAGCTTGGGGATAGGGTCTCAGCCCCGTGGAGCCTCAATTGTGGGGTTCCACAGGGGTCGATTATCTCCCTAATGCTGTTTAACATCTACATGAGGCCGCTGGGAGGGGTCATCAGGGGGTGTGGGGCCATGTGTCATCAGTACGCTGATGACACCCAGCTCTACATCTCCTTTTTACCAACCGCAGGAGATGCCGTTCTGTCCCTTCAGCGCTGCCTGGGGGCTGTACTGCAATGGATGCAGGAGAACGGGCTCAGGCTGAACCCGGACAAGACGGACGTACTGAGGGTGGGTGCTCCCACAGCTGGGGATTTGGGAAGCGCCCTCTCTTTTGGGGGGGGTGACTCTGCCTGCCAGGGATGTGGTCCGCAGCATGGGGATCCATCTGGACCTGGCGCTCTCCGTGGAATGCCAGGTGGCATCAGTGGTCCGCACCTCCTTTTTTCACCTAAGGCGGATAGCGCAGCTGCGGTCCTACCTTGATGCAGGGGCGCTCACTACCTTGGTGCATGCACTCGTAATCTCGAGATTAGACCACTGTAATGCGCTCTACGTGGGGCTACCTTTGAGGCTGCTGCGGAAACTACAGGTGGTGCAGAATGCGGCGGCCAGATTACTTAGTGGTGTGAAAAAATACCAACATATTTCACCCACTCTGGCCGCTTTGCATTGGCTGCCCATCCGATTCCGCATCGACTTCAAAGTGTTGATGCTCACATACAAAGCCCTAAACGGTTTAGGGCTTCGATACTTGGCGGAATGCCTACTCCCACCAAGATCTACCCGTGTCACTCGTGCGAGCCAGGAGGGGAGGCGGAGGAGCCTAACGCCGAGGGAGGCCCGGAAGGAAAAGACAAGAAATCAGGCCTTCTTGGCGATGGCTCCTCGCCTCTGGAACAATCTCCCTCCTGAGATTCGCAGGTCTCCCTCGCTGGGTATCTTTAGAAGCAATTGAAGACATGGATGTTTGGGCAGGCCTTTCCATCACATTCCTCTTGACCTCCCTCTTTCCTTTTTACTTTTTTTATTTGTTTATTTATATTGTTATTGTATTCTTTTACTGTTGTTAGCTGCCTAGAGTGGTCCTCACCGACCAGATAGGCAGGGTATAAATTAAATAACTAAATAACTAAATAAATAAACAGTTTCCTCCAGGAGGGCCTCTTGATCACTTTACTCACGAAGGCTGCTTTGATGAGCTAAGCCTGCCAAGGGTCTAAAGAGGAGGTGGTGGCAAGACAGCGCACAAGGACTCTGTCCACCTCATTAGATATCACAGGAGGAAAGCACGTTAACCTCACCAGACAAGACGATGCACTAGCCATCTCAGCTCAATCTACTGTCTGAAAAAGGGATAAAGGGCTTCTGATTGAATGGCTTCTGACACAAGCTCTTTCTCATTCTTACACATATATGGTTTCTCCCCCAAATGAGTTTTTTAATGTAAACCAAGGCTATTGCTGTGACTGAAGCTCCTTCCACCTTCCATACATTCATACAGTTTCTCTCCAGTGTGAGTTTGTTGATGGGAACTAAGAACAGTGCTCCGGCTGAATCTCTCCACATTCGATGTGTATGGTTTCTCCCCTGTGTGAGTTCTTAGATGTTTAGTATATGATCCACTGTCACTGATGCTCTTTCCACATTGCATGCATTTATACGGTTTCTCCCCTATGTGAGTTCTTAGATGTGTAGTATATGATCCATACGCACTGAAGCTTTTTCACATTCCATACATTTATAGGGTTTCTGCCCTGTGTGACATAGTTGATGGCAACTCAGGCTACTACTCTGACTGAAGCTCATTCCACAATCAAAACATTTATATGGTTTCTCCCCAGTGTGACTTCTTTGATGTAAGTTCAATTTACTGCTCTCAATGAAGCTCTTTCCACAATCAAGACATTTACAGTGATGCCTCGCTTAACGATTGCCTCGCTTAACGAGTAAAACGCTTGACAATTAGGTTTTTGTGATTGCAAAAATGATCAAAAAATGATGGTTTAAATGGGAAAAATCTGCTTCATGATGATTGGTTTCCTGCCTCAGAAACTGATTTTCGCTTTACGACAATCACCAATCAACTGATCACCAGGTTTCAAAATGGCCACCAGGTGAAGAAAATAGCCCCCCCACTGTGTTTCTGGATGGATTCCTTGTTTTACAGGCACCGAAAATGGCCACCTTATCGAGGATCTTTGCTGGATGGTGAGTTTTCAGCCCATTGGAACACATTGAAGCATTTTCAGTGCATTTCAATTGGCTTTTGTATTTCGCTTAATGAGGATTTCATTCTACAGCTATTTTGCTGGAACGGATTATCCTCGTTGAGCAAGGCACCACTGTATACAGTTTCTCCCCTGTGTGAGTTCTTTGATGTTTAGTATATGATCCCGTGTCACTGAAGCTTTTTTCACATTCCATACATTTAAATGGTTTCTCCCCAGTGGGAGTTCTTTGATGAGAAAGCAGTTGGCACCTCTGACCGAAGGCTTTTCCGCACTCCATGCATGTATATGGTTTCTCCCGTGTGGGTTCTTTGATGTTTATTATATGATCCACTGTCACTGAAGCTCTTTCCACATTCAATGCACGTATAAGGTTTTTCTCCTGTGTGAATTCCTTGATGTCGATATAGATGTCCACTCCGATTAAAGCTCTTTCCACATTCCTTGCACATGTATGGTTTCTCTCCTGTGTGGGTCCTTTGATGTGAACTAAGGTCATTGCTACGACTGAAGCTCTTTCCACATTCCATGCATTTATAAGGTTTCTCCCCTGTGTGAGTTCGTTGATGTTGAGTATATGATCCCCTGTCACTGAAGCTTTTTTCACATTCCATACATTTAAATGGTTTTTCCTCAGTGTGAGTTTGTTGATGGGAACTAAGGTGACAGTTCTGAGTGAAGCTTTTTTTACATTCCATACATTTAAATGGTTTCTCCCCAGTGTAGGTTCGTTGATGTGAATTCAGGTTACTGCTGTAACTGAAGCTCTTTCCACATTCCATGCATTTATTGGGTTTCTCCCCTGTGTGAGTTTGTTGATGTTGAGTATATGTTCCATTGTCACTGAAGCTTTTTTCACATTCCATACATTTAAATGGTTTCTCCCCAGTGTGAGTTCTTTGATGCGAAAGCAGTTGGCAACTCTGACCGAAGGCTTTTCCGCACTCCATGCACGTATATGGTTTCTCCCCTGTGTGGGTTCTTTGATGTTTACTATATGATCCACTGTCACTGAAGCTCTTTCCACATTCAGTGCACGTATAAGGTTTTTCTCCTGTGTGAATTCTTTGATGTCGATATAGATGTCCACTCCGATTAAAGCTCTTTCCACATTCCTTGCACATGTATGGTTTCTCTCCTGTGTGGGTCCTTTGATGTGAACTAAGGTCATTGCTACGACTGAAGCTCTTTCCACATTCCATGCATTTATAAGGTTTCTCCCCTGTGTGAGTTCGTTGATGTTGAGTATATGATCCCCTGTCACTGAAGCTTTTTTCACATTCCATACATTTAAATGGTTTCTCCTCAGTGTGAGTTCGTTGATGGCGATTCAGGTTACTGCTGTGACTGAAGCTCTTTCCACATTCCATGCATTCATAGGGTTTCTCACCTGTGTTATTTCGTTGGGAACTCAGGTGACTGCTGACTTGGAAGCTCTTTCTACACTCCATGTTTTTATAGTCTTCCTACCGTGTGAGTTCTTTGTCATCTACTGAAGCTACTGGTAAGGCTGAAGCTCCATCCACATTCTGTGCATTTATATTGCTTTTTTCATGTGAGTTCTTTCATGTAAATTCAGGTGAGTTCTCCTCTGTTTTCAGTGGCAGAAGAAGTAGATCCATATAATTCTGATTCTCCTGTTTCTTACCTGATGGAGAAAAAAAGAGAAGATGCTATGAGGAGTGCAGAACAGAAGGAAATCCCACTGGGGATCAAGAGAAGGGTTTGGCTCTGTCTCCGACTGTCATGAGAAAGGAGGAACACCACAGCTACATCAAGGCCAGCAGAAGGAGAGGGTCAAGTTGCTTTGGTTATGAAAGTCGTAACATTTCTCCCCCCTTTTCTGAATAAAATACAAGGGGTAGAAAAGCCTTCAAAATTGCTTTGCTTTTCTAAAGCAGGCAGACACTCTACGCAAATGAAAATTTTCTTTTTTCAAGAACTCAATAAGATAATTATGAGATTTTTTATGGCAAGGTAAAATATTAAAGCAATGCAAGACACCAAACAGAGGGAAGGTTTTGGTCTTCCAGACTGGGGATTTGTAGTATAGATCCTGCATATAAGACTGGATAAAAAAATGGATAATTTTTCAAAAATGATAGATTACTCAGCTTAGAAGGGCATGATCTGCACAGTGGATGGCATGCTTTTCTGTGGTATAAAAAAAGACAACAAACACATTTTAATTCACATGTGATAAGAAGAGCTTTGTTAGGAACCTGGGCAAAGACTATTCAAAAAATCTACCAAAAATAACGGTATGGGTATCACCTATAGAGGCCTTTACTCAACCCAATCAAATGATGAAAGTCAAGCTCCAAAGATATCAAGATTTATTGAAAAATTACTGTGAGTTAAGGTCTAACGAAGAGTTGGAAATACAGAATATATAGACTGGTGGTCCAGAGCACAGCTTGAATCCAGATAAAGATAAGATAGAGGGTTTCTATCTAGAACAAATGACACTTAATAAAGCTTTAACTAGGCTCAAAAGATAAAATAATTAAGAGAATGTATAACCACTTGTTAGAAATTTCAATGGAAGATGAGGTGGTTAAAGAACGTATGATTAAGTGGGCACAGAACATAGGACACAATATTGATATTGATCAATATTGCAAGTATGGCAAAAGAATATAAAATTGGTTAACTTTAAAGAGAACATATATAAGACCTTTTATAGATGGCACATGACTCCTGAAAAATTGGAATGATGTATACAGATATATCAAATGTCTATTGGAAATGTGAAACACATGTGGGAAGCTACTATCATAGTTGTGGGCTTGTAGAGAAGCGAAACAATATGGGATAGGAGTACACACTGTGTTATAACAAATATTGCTTGTAAGTTTCCATTAAGCCCAGAATTTTTTTTATCAAGTACGATACGAGATAATATAAAGCAAAGAAATGTCTAGTTATATATATAGTTACTGCAGCTAGAATTCTTTACGCTACAAATTGGAAAAGTCAGGTGCTACCGAAACAAGAAGATCTTACAGAAATGATAAAGGAAACGGCAGAAATGGACATTCTAGTCGTCAGATAGTGCTCAAATAACATAGATCTAAATGTGAACTAAAATATGGAAGGCAGAAAATAGCAGAACAGCTGAGTTTGAATCTTGATGTTGCAATATGAATAGAATGGATGTCAGTATATTTTTCTTTCACCTCTCCCCCTAACCCAAATCCTCTTCCCATCCCATAGATCGAGAAACAGGGGTAAATTACCCCAAATGGCCTAAAAGTGAAAATCCTGGGGGTAATGAGCAGGCTGCTACCCCCTCCCTCCCACCCACCCCCACCCTCTGGAGCCAAAGCTTTAATTGTAAACTACCTCATCCTGTTACTTCCTTCCTTGCAGGATCGGAGAGATAAACCTAAATGGTTACAGGTGGTGATTAGCCCAGGCAATCAGCCAATCCGGGGCTTTTGAAAGACTCCTTCCTCTGGAAATGACTGCAAACAAGCAGCAGGAGGGAAAGGAGCAAGCAAGGGAAGGAGGGCAGAAAGAAAGGTGCGAGATACTGAGGACTTCATCAGGCTTATTTAAATGTATGTAATTGTAGAAAATGGAGGGAGAAAATGGAGGGAGTGTGTGTGCACATCCGTGTGTGTGTGTGTGTGTGTGTGTGTGAGAGAGAGAGAGAGAGAGAGAGAGAGAGAGAAAGAGAGACAAACTGACTCAAAACTGAAAATGAACAGGCAGTCAAGCAAAAGAGAAACTGAATTAAGGCAGGGGGGAAGGGTGGCTTTTTAAGGCGCTGTCTAGGTTTAGCATTGCTTTCCTTCCAAGAAGCAGGAATCTTTTAATTTTGTAGCTCCTTTGACCATCTGCAGTGAATATGGAGCCCAAGAAAGTAAAATCTGTCACTGCCTCCATATCTTCCCCTTCTATTTGCCAGGAAGTGATGGGACCAGTGGCCATGATCTTAGTTTTTTTGATGTTGAGCTTCAGATCATTTCTTGCACTCTCCTCTTTCACCCTCATTAAGAGGCTCTTTAATTCCTCCTCACTTTCTGCCATCAGAGTGGTATCCTTTGCATATCGGAGGTTGTTATTTTTTCTGGCAATCTTAATTGCGGCTTGGGCTTCCTCTAGTCCGGCATTTCACATGATGTATTCTGCATTTAAATTAAATAAGCAGGGGGACAATATATAGCCTTGTTGTACTCCTTTCCCAATTTTGAACCAATCAGTTGTTCCATATCCGGTTCTAACTGTTGCTTCCTGTCCCAAGTATAGGTTTCTCAGGAGATAGATCAGGTGGTCAGGCACTCCCATTTCTTTAAGGACTTGCCATAGTTTGCTGTGGACCACACAGTCAAAGGCTTTTGCATAGTCAATGAAGCAGAAGTAGATGTTTTTCTGGAACTCTCTGTTTTTCTCCATAATCCAGCGCATGTTAGCAATTTGGTCTCTAGTTCCTCTGCCCCTTTGAAATCCAGCTTGTACTTCTGGGAATTCTTGGTCCACGTACTGCTGAAGCCTGCCTTGTAGGATTTTGAGCATAACCTTGCTAGTGTGTGAAATGAGTGAAATTGCACGGTAGTTGGAGCATTCTTTGGCACTTCCCTTCTTTGGGTTTGGTATGTAGACTGATCTTTTCCAATCCTCTGGCCACTGCTGAGTTTTCCATTGCTGATGATAAAAAAAGCACACTGGTCCTTTGATATTGGGCTGTGGCACCAGGGTGGGTGACATGACCTTTAGCCTGTTTTGTTCCTTTTTGCACACCACACATAGAATGATTAAAGTGGCAGAGAACCCCCCCCCCCCCAATTTTGCGCTGACTGTCTCTAGCAAGCATGTCATTGCTAGAACCACTCTGGCAGCCACCTCTGCGAGCTAGCAAAAATTTAATGCAAATTGCTAAGCACGTTGGACACCTTACCACTCCCTATACCACACCATGGCTGGAGTGCAATGTGTTCCAGCAAAAATAGTGCACATCTTTATCAAATTTGGTGCATCCTGCTAGTTCGGTACACAGCCTGTGTAGATGCAATATTTTTAATTCAAATAATGTTTGCTATCCTTCCTTTCGAATCAAGGGGGTAATGTCGCGTATATAAAATGTTTGCGGGGTAAAAGGTAAAAAAGTTCCCTGACCCCTGTCCCATCCCCTTTACCCCAACCCAAGTTATCATCATCATCATCATCATCATCATCATCATCATCATCATCATCATCATCAAAACTACATTATCTCAATTTTAAGCTATGCTTGGAAGGGAAAAATACTAATAGTAAAGATAAGAAAATGATCAATTGTTGTTGTTTTGTATGAACTAAACTAAGGAAAGCATCAGACTACCTGCAGTGTTTTGGCCAAAATCTGGGGCATTTGAAGCTAATTCACCCCTTGTCCCACCCCAGGAACCTGCTCTTAATAATGCACCAGATTCTAGTGAACCTGAAATAATGAACAATAAGTTAAATACGGGAAAGTAAATATAAGAAGAAGGAGGATACTGATATTACAGTTATTGAATCATGTCCCCTTCGGGAAGTAGTGATGGGGACTAATCAGGTAGGATTTGTTAATTACCCCACCCCCAGTAGTGCAGAAATAAAGAGTTTTAAGAAGGAGATGAAGTCATTGATAGAAGACCCAGTAGAACTAGCAGAGCAGATAGATCAGTGGTCCTTAACCTTTGTTACTCGGATGCTTTTGAACTGCAACTCCCAGAAACCCCAGTCAGGACAGCTAGTGGTGAAGGCTTCTGGGAGTTGCAGTCCAAAACTCCTGAGTAACCCAAGGTTAAGAACCAGTGAGACAGATCAGTTCCTAGAGCCAAATGTATACACCTGGGGGGGGAGGGAGAGAATGATGTCAATCATGAGCTTTTATTTACTGGGGATGAGAGAGCAGATGATTCGTAGAGCCGAATGGGAAGAGGAACATCCACCCGGGGCAAACCAGGCACCAGCAGACCAGAAATATCCTAATCAAGACACCCAAAGGGATCATCAGAATGCTGGCCATAGAACTAACATGCATGATCTTAGACAATAATAAGGGGAATAAAAGTGGCCACCCCTAAGTCACAAAATACCACAAATGGCTTTTGAAACACAACAGGGCAAAACTGAAAGCCCATCAGGGTTTCTCCAGAGGCTGAAAGAGAGCACGAGAAAATAGTCTGGGCTGAACACGGAGGATAAAGTGCACAAGCCCTCCTAAAAATCAATTTTGTGACTAAATCATGGCCAGATATTAGGAAGAAATGGGAATAGATAAAAAATTGGAGTGACAAATCTATGGAAGACTTAATAAGGGAAGCACAGCAAATATATCTGAAAAGGGAGGATGGGATGGCAGGTTGTACAAGAGGGAAAAGTAAAAATTGAATTTTGCCCCCGGTAAAGACAATATTGCTGACTGTGGTGGAATGCCCACGTCAGCCCTGTCTATCATAGCTGAAGCTCAGGGGCAGGAGCCTATGAGAAGACAGGAGGGGCGGAGTCAAGGAGACACCTGGAGGGAGGGGTTAGAGAGGAGAATGGAAGCCTTAAGAAGAGAGAATTGGAAAGTTGGAGAGGTAGAGAGAATGAGGAGGAGATAAATGGAATAAAAAGGCTGAAAAGACTGTCAGAGAATATTAATGAGTTGGTTAATGTGAATAAATACAACACCTGAATAAGCAAACATGTAGTCAAATGGAAGAATAATGAGTGATCCTAAACTACAATAAAAGCACATCTGTGATTTAAAACCCAAAAGATAAATAAACAAGTTATATTGGCAGCACGTGTCTGATGCATACAGTATATGGTGCAGTGTGGGTGAGAGATCCCAGCGGTGGTAGCGGAAGAAAGAGTAAACCTATCCAGAGAGTGAACCTGTGCTTGGGGAAAACAAACAGGGAACACTGTGGGTGGAACGTTACATTGACCTCTTTACAAAACCTCTTTGTAGCGATCAGCCTGCTTTGGCTCAGGTAGACGATTGTTGGCACCTACCAAGGACAGCGGCTGGGAGGCGCAGCCAGAGAAGCGAGAGGGCGATTCACAGTCAGAGGGAGAGAGAAGAAAGAGTTTATGGTTTTGAGTGATCAGTCAGTCAGAGTGTGACCTGTACTAATTAAGATAGAAGAGGTTAAAGTGAAATACTGAAGCTTTGTGCAACTTTAAGAATGTGCTTAAGAATTAGTCCTAAGAAAACGTGTAATCAATAAACCTGTTTCTCTTTAAAAAGTTCAGTACTGCCTGGACCTCAGCCTTTCATAGGAAATACAGGTTGATAAAGAGATCAACGGGTGGCAACGTGCGAACGGGCGTGTTGGGATGCCTTCCTGAGCTCTGTGTTTGGTGAAACAAGAAGCAAGGGCCACGGGGCAAACGACACAATCTCCCCAGAAGGAAGACATGTACTTTTGTCAATTAGAACGGGAATGTTCAAAACTTGAATTTAGGAGGGGTCTCAAGATATTTGTAGTGGACCCCCAGAGACGGGGGCAGCCAGCCAGTCAATTAGCCAGAATAGAGTTAAAAGGGGGGGGGGCGGGTGATGGGCCCGATCTCCCTTCTCCCCGGCTGGCTCTTCTCTTCCACACCTCTCTGCCTCCCTTTCACACCTTTTCCAATCCTCTGGGGATCCATAGCTCACTTCTTGGAAATGACATTCTACAACGAAGGGTGTGTGTGTGTTTGTATGAGTGTGAGTGTGTGTGTGTGAGAGAGAGAGAGAGAGACAGAGAGAGAGGGAGAGGAGATCAGGAAAATTTGGTTTATGAGACTTTTATAAGCCACGAGCTAGATGGCCAGAATAGCCATTTTGGAAGAATCCTCAAGGGGTTTCAGCGAGAACTGGACACAGTGAAAAGGGGCAGATGGCAGCACAGGAAAAATTAACAAAGAAGCTTCAGGCAGCGAAAGGAATAAAATCCCCATCCATCCGACCTCGTTAATGTATTAGTGCAGTGGTTCTTAACCTTTTTGAAAGAAACGCCCCCTTGAGCCATTGAGGAAGTTATCATCGCCCCCCTCCCTGCGGTGATGATTGATTTATTGATTTATTGATTTATTGATTTATTGACTTATTGACTTATTGATTTATTTATTTAAGACATTTAAATCCAATGACCCCTGAAAACAAAATTAAATTCCAAGAAAATGAAATGCCCCCCAAAAAGTAACATTTAATGATTTAGTTGCAAGTGAATTTTAAGATGCAAAAAGAAATATAAAAAGGGCATAAGAACAAATGCAGGAACTAAAAATTTCAAGACAAAAAGTCTGAAACTAAATTAAAATTGGAGGAAAATATATATTCATGCACACTGTAAAAAGGCTGCAGCCATCTTCACAGGTTTGGCTTGCTCCAGCGCCCCCTACTGCCCCCTTCTGCTCCAGCGCCCCCACGCTGCCCCTTTTCGTTCTACCGCCCCCCTGAAAAATGAAATCGCTCCCTGGGGGGCATTATCGCCCACGTTAAGAACCACTGTATTAGTGTATTTAGTGAGGAGGGAGAACCTTTCATAGATATTGATGAGTAGCAAAGCTAATCTCAGCCTGTGAGGCTCTTGCATTTGGGGGCATCATGAGGCAGATTGAAATGTGAACATTTTAAGGGCATGTCTCGAAGGTCTCATATCCCACGTCTGCAATGGGACAGAAAGTGGGGTGGGAGGAGGGAGCAAGTAATAAGAAAGACTATTTTATTGAATATGTTCTATATTCAATTGATTTTTTTAAAAATGCATTGAAATTAAAAACATGCACTGGATCCCATCTCTCCGGTCGGGTGCAGCAGCAGAACAAAATGCTTTCTTAAATGTACGGTCATGTTCTTGACTGTGGCACAGGAGCTTTGGGCTCCCGACACACACGCTCATCCCTTCCAACCATCATCCTTCACAGTCTCAGCCCAAAAGGGAACAGGATCCTTACCTGGAGATAATTTGGTCCCAGAAATCTCCAGCAAGAGGCTCTCACACAGAGATCTCTAGTCTTGATCCAGAAGATCCGGGGTCACCTCCTCAATGGACACTGGAAGCGGGAAGGAGAAAACAGTCTTACTGAGTGGAAAAGTGACTACAACTTCCAAATGCATTTTTTTTTAAAGTTTCAGAAATAAAGCAAAGCGTGCTGCTTAACAGGCATAGTCTGAATTTCAGCTTCAGTAATGTGAGTTGCATGTCCAGTTCTCTGACAAACAGGACGGCTGCCACAATAACTTCTCACTGATTTTGAAATAGTGGAAGCGGGAAGGAGAAAGATGACCCATATTTAATCCTCCACCCCTTTCCCCCGACGTGCAGAGAGGCTTTCCTGCCCTCCGTCTCCCAAACACTCCCGGCCGGGACGGGGGAACCGGCCGGCTCCGAGAGCCCTTGCCTGGATTGGGTATGAAGGAAAGAATTTATTTATTTCAAAAATTCATTGACGTTTTGTCTTAGGGTTAGTATTCTCAGGGGTTTCTTAGAAAAAAAATGATCCTAACCACCACCACCCCGAAGACCAACATTTGCTCCACAAAGAGGGCATAGAGGGCACCGTAAGCAAAATGAATGGTGAACAAATACCTTCCTATATTTCCTAAATTTTTAAAAATTTTTAAAATGCCCCTCTCCCCCCCCCAAAAAAAAGGAATCACAAAGGCCCCATGGCCAAGCATGGGTGGAAATCCCTTGGTGTGTTTGTGTGTGGGGTCACCGGGAGAGTCGGCGGGGAGGAGGAAGTGAAGGGGGAGCGGAACACGGAGGGGGGGGAGAGAATAAAGGGAGGGAAGAGACCCAGTCACCGCCCCCCCCCCAGGAAGGAAAGCCAAAAAGGCACGGGGGGGGACGACAACCCACCCCCAGAGAATGATTCCCTGCACGCACACGCACTTGTGTTCCCCCTCCCCGGTGGGATCGGGACCCTCCCTTCTCTCTTCCCCCCCCCTGAAGAAAAACATTCCCCCGACAAGAGGAGGAATAATAAAAGGGGGGGGGTTGAAACCAGGGTCCTTCTTTCTTCCTTCCTTCCCTCCAAGGGGAGCAACCTTTTCTGGAAATCCCCTCCAACCCACACAAAGACCCACAAAAACACCACACACACACACACACCTGCCGACCATCAACACCTCCTTCTAAGTCCTCTGGCGGGAAACGGTGGGGGAACCATAGAGGTGGAGGAGAGAGAGAGAGAGAGGCCGGCGGGCACCCGGCTTCCGCTTCCGGTCCCCCTGGGAGAGGCCGGTCCTCTCTACCTCCTTCCTACCTCTATGGTCTTCCCCCTCCCCCCTCGCTTAATGGTTTCCTGAAGGGAGACCAAGGAGGACGAAGGGGGAGGGGTAATAATTATTCAGAATAATTAAGAGCCCTCGGCCTTTCGTCTTCTTGGCGAAAGGAGAGCTCTCAGGATGAAATAAGTCAAAATATTAAAAGACAAATTAATATAGGATTTGAATTAAAAGGTGAAAAAATGGATACATGTTTTTAATTGATTCTTTTTAAGAATCAATTAAAAACATGGATGTTTAGGCAGGCCTTCCCATCAGATAATTCCTGACGCCCTTTCCCCCCCCCCTTTCCTTCAGCTTTCCCATTTTGTTCAGTATTTCTGTGATGTGAATTGTCTTTATACGTATATTTATTGTATTATCTTTTAATGTTGTTAGCCGTCTAGAGTGGTCCTGAAACGACCAGATAGGCGGGATATAAATAAAATAAAATAAATAAATACTATTGAAACTCTCTGCTAAAATGGGGTTCAGGGATTCACTTGTACTGTAATTGCTCAGGGAGAGAAGGGCCAAAACAAAAATTAAATCACAAAATAAAGGGAGGAAAAGAGACGAAATGGGTCATGAAATGAGAACAAGGGCATGAGCTGAAGGCCCTTGGAAGCCACGGAAGATGCGCTCGTTGTTCGGGGCCACCAGGTTCTCAAAACCTCGTGTCGACCCAAAAGGCCGGATGAAGGGGAGGAAGAGGGTTCCCATTGGGAGACTGGGATCTGGGGGGGGGTCTTGTGGGCTCCCCAGGGGGCATCTGGTGGGACCAAAGGGGAGAAACCTAGGAAGCGGGACTAAGAGGGGCCCGGGCCTGATCCACCACAGGACTCTTCTTCGGTTCTGATGACCCTGTGAATAAGCACTCTCCAAATCGCCCGGTCCTCAACAGTCCTGCTGCTACTTGTCCTCTGCTCTTCCTCAGTAGCATGTTGGACGCCTTCCGACCTGAGGGTCCCATCTTCCAGCATCATATCTTTTAGCCTTTTGTTTCTGTCCATGGGGTTTTCTTGGCAAAGGTCCTGGAGTGGCATTGCCAGTTCCTGCTCCAGGTGGATCACATTGAGTCAGAACTTTCCACGATGTCCTGTCCGTCTGGGTAGGCCTGCACGGCGTAACCCATAGCTTCTGTGAATTACTCAAGCCCCTTCGGCAGCAATTTGTGAAGGGATAATGGAAGGATAGGAAGGATAACATTTTAAAAGAATCAATGAAGGGGTGTTTTTGCAGAAGAATACTTAATTTGGTTAAATCTGTTATGAGTGGAACAGCAGTTGAGAGAAGGAGTAAAAATTAAATTGAAGGATAGGCAACGAACAAAGTTTGAACATATCATAAAGATTATGGAGAACGTGAGATGAAGAGAAAAAAGGAGAAAGAGAGAATTGGTAGTATTTATAAAATATTGACAGAAGAGGCAGATCAGTTTAAAAATCAGATGGGAGGCAGATTAAGGAAAAATGAAGAGGAATGGGAAAATAGATGGAATAGAAGGGTGTTTAAACCATCTCTCTCTCTCTCTCTCTCTCTCTCTCTCTGTTGTATTAACGGATGGTCATTGAGGTGAGGGGGTGCACTATTATTTTTTTCCACTTATGTTTTTATTTTTCTCGAATGTAAATAAAACTTTTTTAAAACTATATTAAAAAGAAAAGAGTTGCAGGAGAAAGAAAGGGTTTCTGCCGATTTTTTTTTTTTTTTTTTTTGCGGAGAGGGATCCCTAGAACCCACACGCACACACGCACGCACGCACGCACGCACGCACACACGCACACACACAAATACCATGGAAAGGGTGGAGGATGTAGGGGGGAAGGCCAGCCCGCTTTCTTAGCCCCTCCTCCAAGCTCACCCCCCCCACCTCTCCCTCCTGGCCTTCCAGTCCAAGCCTGGCCTTTCTCAAGAGACCTGGAAGGGCTGGGTGTTCAATCCCTTTCTCCGGCCTTCCTGGTGGGTCTGCAGAGGGACAGACCCCCCCCCCACCTGGCTCTGCTGAACCTCCTTGGCTACCTGGAGAGAAAACGGTGGTCGGATCTCCTCTCCCTCCTGTTGCTGAATACTTAACAATAAAACAAGTTTACAATTTACCCACCAATTCACAACCTGCAGAAGCGGGAAGCCCACCAGTGGAGCCACGATTGGCAGGTGGGACCTCCACCCTCTGTGGAAACAGATAATTGGGGGGGCTTTGCCTCTAACAAATGGGAGTGGGAAGTTTCCACTGTGGGAGGGGTGGGCAAAGGAAGCCCACAGGATGGGTTAGGGAACCCTTGAGTCTTCAGGTCCTTTTTTGACTACAAACCCCATTATTCCCAACCATCTGCCATGCGGCCAAGCCTTCCGGGAAGTGAAATTCAAAACATCTGGAGGGCCAGGCCGTTCGGTCTCTCTCCCCTCCAGAATAAGACAGGATGCCTCCCTGTGTGAACCCCAAGCTGCTCCAGCTTTTGAGAGTTTTTATTATTATTATTATTATTATTATTATTATTATTATTATTATTATTATTATTATTATTATTATTATTATTATTATTATTATTATTATTATTATTATTATTAGGCATTTTTATTACCTGATAAGGGGAATCAAGTGGTTCACCATATTAAAAGAGCAGAATTAAAAACATCAGAAGTTAAGCATGTAAAAAAACAACTGTACACCAATTAAAGGACCATAGTCTAATTAAGGACCATAGTCTGCTTCATTGACTATGCAAAAGCCTTTGACTGTGTGGACCACAGCAAACTATGGCAAGTCCTAAAAGAAACAGGCATGCCTGACCACCTTATCCATCTCCTGAGAAACCTATATGTGGGACAATAATCAACAGTTAGAACTGGATTACGGAACAACGGATTGGTTCAAAATTGGGAAAGGAGTACGACAAGGCTGTATATTGTCCCCCAGCTTATTTAACTTATATGCAGAATACATCATGCGGAAGGCTGGACTGGAGGAATCCCAAACTGGAATTAAGATTGCAGGAAGAAATATCAACAATCTCCGATATGCAGATGATACCACTCTGATGGCGGAAAGTGAGGAGGAACTAAAGAACCTTGTAATGAGGGTGAAAGACGAGAGTGCAAAAAACGGTCTGAAACTCAACATCAAAAAAACTAAGATCATGGCCACTGGTCCCATCACCTCCTGGGAAATAGAAGGGGAAGATATGGAGGCAGTGTCAAATTTTATCTTCCTGGGCTCCATGATTACTTCAGATGGAGACAGCAGCCCTGAAATTAAAAGGCGCCTTCTTCTTGGGAGGAAAGCGATGACAAATCTTGACAGCATCTTGAAAAGCAGAGACATCACCTTGCCAACAAAAGTCCGAATAGTCAAAGCTATGGTTTTTCCTGTAGTGTTGTATGGAAGTGAGAGTTGGACCATAAAGAAAGCTGACCGCCGAAGAATTGATGCCTTTGAATTGTGGTGCTGGAGGAGTCCCCTGGACAGCAAAGAGAACAAACCTATCAATTCTAAAGGAAATCAACCCTGAGTGCTCACTGGAAGGACGGATCCTGAAGCTAAGGCTCCAGTACTTTGGCCATCTCATGAGAAGAGAAGACTCCCTGGAAAAAACCTTGATGTTAGGAAAGTGTGACATGGCTGGACAGTGTCTGCAAAGTTACCAACATGAATTTGACACAACTCCGGGAGGCAGTGGAAGATAGGAGGGCCTGGCGTGCTCTGGTACATGGGGTCACGAAGAGTCGGACACGACTAAACGAAACGAAAGACCATACTGCCGACCTATTTACAAAACCTCTTCCAGAAGAAAGACATGTAGTTTTGTCAAGTAGAACAGGAATGTTCAAAACTTCAATCAGGAGGGGTGTCGAGATATTTGTAATGGACCCACAGAGATGGGGGCAGCCAGCCAGCCAATCAGCCAGAATGGGGTTAAAGGCGGGGCAGGTGATGGGCCTGACTTCCCTTCTCCCCGGCCGGCTCTTCCCCTCTGTGCTTATCCACCTCCCATTCACACCTTTTCCAATCCAGAGATCAATTCTTGGAAATGTCATTCTATACAACACGTTTCTCTTCTCTCTCTGTGTGTACGTACGTCTATGTGCATCTGTGTGTGCGTCTGTGTGCGTCTGTGTGCGTGTGTGCGTCTGTGTGTGTGTGTGTGTGTGTGAGAGAGAGAGAGCCTTTTATAAGCCACATGTTAGATGACCGGAATAGCAGCTGATCAATTTTGGAGGAATCCTCAAGGGGTTTCGGCTACAACAGGACACAGTGAAAAGAGGGCAGATGGCACTACAGGAAAAATTAACAAAGAAGCTTTGGGTAAAATCCCTTCCATCCCACTTCGTTAATTTATTTAGTGAGAAGGGAGAATCTTTCAAAGATATTTTTTGGTAGAAAAGCTAATACAGTGGTGCCTTGCTTAACGAGTGCACTTTAGAACAACGAATCCGCATACCGAGGACGTTTTTGCGATCGCAAATGCGATCGCATACTGATGGCCCCTATGGCCGAAAATCGCTTTGCGAAGATCGTTAAGCGTTTCGCTTACCAATCTTCGCAAAACGAAGCCGCGGATCAGCTGTTCGGCGGCTCCAAAATGGCCGCCGGAAGCCCCGAAATGGCCGCGCGCAACGTTTTCGCGCCCTCCCCTCGCTTAATGAGGGCGTGAAAATGGCTGCTGCAATGGAGCAACATCGCTGAACGGTGAGTTTTGGAGCCTATTGAAACGCATTAAACGATGTTTAATGCATTCCAATGGGCTTTTCTGTCCCATTCAGCGGTTTCGCCATAGCGATGATTTATCCGTAACGGATTAACCTCGCTATGCAAGGCACCACTGTATCAGCCTCTGAGTCTCTTGAATTTGGGGGCGTTGTGAGCCAGATTGAAATGTGAATATTTTAAGGGCATGTTTCAAAGCTCTGATATCCCATGTCTGCAAGGGACAGAGAGTGGGGTGGGAGGGGGGGAGCAAGTAATGAGAAAGGCTATTGCTCTGTTTATGTACTGGACAACTGATTTTTAAAAATAAATTGAAAACCTGCACTAGATCCCAACTCTCCAGTCGGGTGCAGCAGCAGAACAAAATGCTTTCTTCAATGTGTCATGTTCTTTACTGTGGCACAGGAGCTTTGGGCTCCCGACACACACGCTCAGGGCACTTCCGTTGACCGAGGCATCTTAGCAGGGCAACCAACCATCATCGCAACGAGACCCTTACCTGGAGAAACTTTGTTCCCAGAAATCATTTCCAGCAGGAGGTCCTCGCGCAGAGATCTTTAGCCTCGATCCAGAAGATCCCATCCTCTGAGTTGGAGTCAATATGGGGTCATCTCCTCAAAGGACACTGGACGTGGGAAGGAGAAAAGGCAACACGGGTTTATCCTCCAACCCTTTTCCTGACGTGCAGAGAGACTTTCCTGCCCTCCGTCCCCCAAACAATCCCAGCTGGGACGGGGGAACTGGCCGCTTCCGAGAGCCCTTGCCTGGACTGAACAGGTACGTCATGGGTATGAAGGAAGGGAGGAATGTGTTGATTTCAGGGATTTATGGGGCTGCTACTCTAAGGGGTTTCCAAGAAAGAGTGGCCCTAAAGCCCCCCAAGACCAACGTTCCTCCCCCACAAAGAGGGCAAACAGGGCATTAGAAGCAAAACGACAAAAAAGGGGAAGAAAACTTAACTTTTAAAAAAGGGATGGCTCTCTTCTCCCCACAAAAAGGAATCTAAAAGGCCCCATGACCAAGTGTACGAGGAAAATACCGTGGTGTGTGTGTGTGTGAGTCACCTGGAGAGTTGGTCTGGAAGAAAAGAGGGAGGGAGCAGGGAAGACAGAGGAGGGGAGAGAATTAAGGGGGGGAGAAACCCAGTTACCTCTCCTTCCCTTTGGACCCCCCCAAAGGAGGGAAGGAAAGCAAAAAAGGAAAAAGGGGGGTTTCTATGCAGGAGGAACCCCCCCCCCAGGATGATTCCCTGCACAAGCACACGCACGTGGCATGAAGGGGATCTGGCCAGCTTCCTTGTTCCACACACACACCCCGGGGTGAGAGCGTGACCCCCCCATGGAAGAAAGAAGGGGAGGAGGAGGGAAAAAAGGAGGTCCTTCTTTCCTTCCATGTGGAGCAACACAGGCGGGGTAGCCCTCCTCTCCCCCCCCCCCCGCGTGGTCCCTGGGGAGCCCCTAATGTTCATTTTTGGAAATCCCCTCCAACCCACAAAAACTCTCCTACTGACCTCCACGCTCCTCTTTCCGGGTCGGGGAGGAAGACCATAGAGTTGGGAGGGTCCCCTCTTGCTCCTTACTACCTCTATGGTCCCTCCCCTTCTCTCTCTCTCTCCCCCCCCCCCCAGTTGCCTGAAGGGAAGAAATGGGGTGGGGTAGGGAGAGTTAATACAGTAATTAATAAGACTAATGAGGAGCCCCTCCCTTTTGACTTCTTGGGGAACCAGAAGGGCAGCAGGCGGGAAGACAGAAGAGGGGGGGCACTTTGGGGGGGTGGATGGGGGGACCCCAGGTGTTGACCTGAGAGTAAGGTTTTCGGGGGAGGGAAGAGAGAAGAGCAGGGGAACCCCCACCCCCGACCCTCTTCTTCTCCTCCAGGATCCGGAGGAGGCTCTTCCCGCCCCCCCCCCTCGAAGGAAGGAACCCGTGGGGGGGGTCTCTCCATGTGGGGCGGAGAGAAGGCTGAGCTTCGGGGGGGGCGCTTTGCCTGGGGAAGGCAAGGAGGGGGGAGGAGAGCATGGGGGAGGAAGAGGAGGAGGAAGAAATGGGGGGGGGTTTGAAACGAGAGTCCTTCTTTATTTCCCTCCAGGCGGAGCAACCGCGGGGGGGAGGGGGTCGCTTGCTGAGATTTTTTTCCACCGGAAGCCCTCCCCCCCCCACACGCTAATGTTCATTTTCCGAGATCCCTCCCCCCCCACCACAACCGTCTATTACAGACACACACCTACCAACCAACCTCGCGCGCTTTCCTCTGGCGGGAAATGGGTGAGGAATATGATAGAGTTAGGGGAGACAGAGAGGACGGCAGGCTTCCGCTTCCGGTCCCCCTGGGAGAGACGCTCTCCCTCCTTCCTACCTCTATGGTCCTTTCCCCTCCCCCCCCCCTCGCTTAACGGTTTCCTGAAGGGAAGAAACGGAGGGCGAAGGGGGAGGGGTAATAATTATTAAGAATAATTACGATCCCTCGGCCTTTCGTCTTCTTGGGGGAAAGGGGAGCTATCAGGAAGAAATAAGTTAAAATATTAAAAGACAAATTAATATATGATTTCAATTAAAAGGTGAAAACATGGAAAAGATTAAAACTCTCTGCTAAAATGGGGTCCAGGGATTCACTTATACAGTAATTTTCAAAAGCCTGTCTGAAGAGATGGAGGTCTTTGGCCGTTCCTGATCTCCTCAGGGAGAGGGGGCCCAAAACAAAATTAAAATTACAAGATAAAGGGGAAAAAAGAGATGAAATGAGTCATCAAATGAGAAACCAGGGCATGAGCTGAAGGCCCTTGGAAGCCATTGGAGAATTGCTTGTTCTTCAGGGCCATCAGCTTGTCGAGGCCTCGGGTCGACCAAAAAGGCCAGATGCAGGGAAGAAGGTTCCCATCGGGGGACTGGAATCTGGGGGTCTCGTGGTGGGGCGGTGGGGGAGAAACCTAGGAAGTAGGACCAAGAAGGGCCCTGGTCCTGATCCACCACAGGGCTCTCCTTCAGCTCTGATGACCCTGTGAAGGAGCGCTCTCCAAATCGCCCGGTCCTCACTGGTCCTGCTGAGCGCATGCATCAACTCCAGGCTGGGGTTTCTTTTAGGGAGTCCGTCCATCTCGTATTGGGTCCTCCTCTTCTCCTGCTGCCTTTCCTCCTTTCCCAGACTAAGGGTCTTTCCCTGCCTTCTCATGATGAGCCCCAGAGGAGATTTGTGGCCTGGCTGACAATGAAAGGCTTCCTTTTTTGATTTCTGGGCACACATAGCTTGGTCGTACTGCTTGTCTGCACCCTGAAATGGCCCCAGGAAGGCATGAATCGGTGGCAGATTGCCCCCCAATGATGGCGTCTCTCCTGCTGGAGCCATGCAATAGGATTTTGACCGATAGCTGGTGCCCTCTCTCACTCCGCAGCACGAGGTAAAAAAAGCAGAGGTGTGTAAATGGTCCCCCCCACCACCATGTTTAACATAATATACTGTAAACGTAAATTACACTAAGAAGAGCTTAAAATGAGCCAAACCGAACAGACAGACAAACAGATCAATACAATACAGAATAGTATGAAGGGCTCCCATAGATCGACCTTTTTGTCTGATCTTCGTTCAAAAGAGGCAAATTGTCACAGACGTTTCGGCCCCAGGTCAAAACCTTCCTGTTCCAGAAGGCTTTTAATTGAAATAACATCAACTGTGGGTCCTGATGGCAATTTTAATTGTATTTTAATCATTTTATCTTTTATTGAATTTTAATTGTTGTAAGCCGCCCAGAGACCTTTGGGTAAAGTGGGCAGGATATACGTTAAATAAATAAGTGAATAAATAAATAATTAAATTCTTCCATTCGCAGAAGGGTGGGAAGATCTGCCTCTCTGCAATCTTGAGCTCGGCGCCTTCTTTCCATCCTCAGAGGACTGGGGGGGGTCCCGATCCTTCCTTCCCTCTCCAGACTCCAGGAAGGCCAGAGGGTCCCCCCAAAAGCCCTGCACCTTCCAAGTGGGGATGGGGTCTCTGTTCCTCCATAATTTCTCCTCCCCATGGGGAGAGTTGCCTCCTCCCTCCTGCCCTCCCTCCCTCTCACTTGTTATGTCTTAAGCTCCCCCCCCCTTCATTTCTCTTTCCAAGGGGAGGGAAAACAGGGTCCGGATCGGCTCTTTTCCCTCCAATCAGAGGGGGGGGATGCTTTTCCTAATTCTTCTGTTCCCCCCCCATCCTCCCACCTTCCCAGTATAGGGGGGGAATCCAAGGATGGGGGGGGAAGGCTGCTGGGGAGGTGGAAGAGGAAGGAGATGGTGGGGTGGATTTTTTGGGTAGGGGGGAAACCTTATGCCTCTTCCTGTCTCCCTTCTTGGGTCTCCATCCAGATGCAGGGAAAAAGATCTATTCCCTTCCTCCTTCTAGATCCCCAAAACTGGGGGAGGGGGGGGCAGGAGAGATTCCCAAGAACGCCCCCCATCAGGTCAACAGCAGGGTTAGGGTCCCACTAAGAGTTCCTGACCTCTGTGAGAGGGTGAGGTGGGGGGATGAGCAGGATCTCTGGCAAGAGGAAAAGACTCTGCCCATGTGCAGAGAGGCAGGAAGATTCAGGAGGCCTGGGTTCAAATTCTTTACCAGCAGGTGGGGGGGGAACGGCAGCCCATCCTCCCTCCCTTGGAGAAAAGAAAAAGGCTCCAGCTGGAGAAAGGAAGTTAATGGCAATTATGAGATTAAAGAGGTTTGACTCTGTTACGGTAGCGGTGACATCATCTGCCCGTCACTGCTGTGGCTGTATGGCATCTGCCAATCGCGTGACGGGAGGTGGGACATAAGGGGTGGAGCTAAGGTATATAAGGGGGAGTGAATGAGGTGTGTGTTAGATAGGGTCTGAGAAAGGGACCGGATAGGGAGTGAGGGCTTGTACCTATTGTGAAGAACTGTGCTTTATAGATAGGGTCTGTGAGAGAGTGTGTGAGTGTGTGCTACTTTATTAGTTATTGCCTTATTATTTAAGCAATTAAAGTGATTTACCATTCCTTTTGTTCTAACCAATAAACACAAGTTCTTTTATTTTGAAAATCATTTATTTGCCTGAAGAGTCTTTTGAGGGAATGGTTGGTGGCAGCGTGAATATAGTGTGTATGTGAGTGTGACGTGGCACCTCCTTTGTGACGTGTGAGGAGGCTGTCACAGACTCGCAGGGTGTGCCTTTCCCCTCCTTCTCTCCTGTGGGGGGGGGCCTGGCCTCCTGCCCCCCTCCAGAGAGGAGACAAGGTGGAAAGGGCAAAGCAGCTCACAAAGGGGCCAATGAGAGATGCAAAAAAGGGAGGATGATGCCTGGGGAGGAGGGGGAAGGAGGGACAGAAAGAGATCAAGAGGGATCTGAAAGGGGGAGACCTGGAGATCTTCTGAACCAGGTTGGGGTGGGGAAAGGGGTGGGTTGGCCCCGGAGGGAGAAAGTCTCCCAGGATCCCTTTCTCTGGCCTTCAGGGGGGGCACCCCCAGATGTCAGAACCCCGCCCTCCCTCCCTTTTTTGGCCCTGCCTCCCCCTCCCCAAGGGGCAAATCCTGGACACCCACCATCATCCACCTCCCTCTGGCTCTCTTCTCATTTCCACAAACGCCTCTCCCCCCAAAAAAAAACCTTTCCCCATTTCCTGCCCATTTCAGGGATTCCCCACCCCCACCTCCAGTTCAGTCTCTTCATTTTCTTGGGAGATGGACACGGCTCGGGGGGGGGGTTCCTGCATCAGCCCCCTCCCACCCCGCTGAGCCCCACCTTCTCCCCCCCAACCCTCCTGCTGCCCTTCCTCCCCCCCTTGGCACCTCTCTTTCTCCTCTTCCTCCCTTCACCTTCTTGGTCCCCTTTCCCTCGGGGGGGGGGGCGGTGAGATTTGCAACTAGCTTGTTTGGAAACAAAGCTAGTGATAAGATAGTGTGGGGGAATGATTTCATTCATTGTGTACCTGTTTCTGCGAGAAAGGCTAAATTAAATGTACCGTGAAAAGTAAAACAGTGAGAGATAACATTCAGTTTGAATTTTAACTAAAATTGTGCTTCAAAGCAGCTGTCCTTAACCTTTTTTAAGCCATGGCTATAAGGACAATATTGAAGAAATAGATTGAATCAGTGTGGGGGAGTTCGGTGTTATCTTTATGATATTCTGATTCAGGAAAGACGAAAGATGCATTCTGATTATGAAATAAAGTATTTTTATTGACAAAACTGGTATTCACTCTTTCTTCAACTTCAACTGGTTTCTGTAACGTCAAATGGGGTGGAGAATTATCACAAAACCATGCTAACGTTTTATCAATAGGTAATTATTTTAATAATAAGTTTTCGCAGCTTTCTCCTTCTCTGTGGGTGCTCTCATGAAACCGTTGTGGACCACACACAGGGTCCCGCAACAGGGATGGCGGGACCAATCCCCCTCCCTCGACAGCTCTTTACTGCAGGATCTAACTGATGTACCATTTTCTCTGGACTGTGAGCCCTGTGATATACCAGAACTGTCCATTCTTCAGGGCTGAGACGTGGTATTATGGGTCTGAATTTCCCTTAGCCGAATCTCATAACTCTTCATTAATATCACACTCAACTGGTCTTTTCAGTGGGACTGAGAACACTTGCACCTCTTCGTCTTGTTTGTCAATCGCTTTCTCTTTTATCACGGTCACCTTTTCAGTTTCCTTTGATCTATTTCCTTCTTCTGTTGTCAAAAATACGTCAACTCTCTCCCTGTCACTGCTCCAATCTCTCTTTTCCCTCTCCACTGCCGCTTCAGACCATTTCTTCCGTTCTTTCTCCTCGTGCTTATCCCTGTCCCGTATTTCTCCTATCTCTGCCTTGCAATCTTTTCTCTCTTCCTCAGCGTGCGCATCTATTACTTGCTTTACTTTTTGTCTTGCTCCTAACTCTCTCTTGGGTTTTAGCTCTTGATCTATCTCGGATGGTTGAGGGGACAGCTCACTCCTTGATGTTATTCCTATCTCTTCCTCACAATCAGGACTTGTTAAACACCGTGTTACATGGGTTGCTTACAAGTATTTTCCAAAAGTTTCCCCATGCGGTCTGTGACCCCTTTGATGTATGGCAGAAATACTTTGTGGGTGGCTGTTTTTCTTCTTCAGTTCGGTGTTGTTTTCTTGGTTTGATGGATCTTGTGATTTCATTTTTGGAGTAGCCATTTGCCTGTAGGGCCCAATTCAGGTGGTTGAGTTCAGTGCTGAGAAACTGAGCTTCACAGTTCCAATTTGCACGGTCTACCAGTGTTTTGATTATGCCTCTTTTCTGCCGTGGGTGGTGGTTGGCGTTTTTGTGTAGGTACCTGTCTGTGTGGGTGGGTTTTCTGTAGACTTTGTGTCCCAGTCGGAGGTCAGTTTTGCGTAGGACCATGACGTCTAGGAATGGGAGTTCGCCCTCTATTTCTTTTTCCATAGTGAATTCTATATTTGGGTGGATGCTGTTGAGATGGTTGAGAAATTCTTCCAATTTTTCTTCACCGTGACTCCAGATTGTAAAGGTGTCATCCACATATCGGAACCAGACTGTGGGTGCGAGGGGTGCCGAAGCCAGGGCAAGTTTTTCAAAATGCTCCATGTAGAAATTTGCTATAACCGGGCTGAGAGGGCTGCCCATGGCCACTCCATCTGTCTGTTCATAGCATTCATTATCCCACTGGAAATAGCTGGTTGTAAGGCAGTGTTGGAAGAGGGCCTTGATGTCTTCTGGAAATATCTGCTGGATGAGTATCAGGGTGTTCTTTACCGGTACCTTCGTGAACAGGGATACTACATCAAAACTGATCAGTCTGTCCCCAGGGTTGTTTTAGGGTGCTGATCTTGCTTATGAAATGTCCTGAGTCTATCTCACAAACTAGCCTTCTCACAGCCATAAATACTCCACTCCCAAGCCTACCCAGAGCTGTCCTCTGAAGATGCCGGCCACAGAGACTGGCGAAACGTTAGGAAGAACCACCTTCAGAACACAGCCAAGAAGCCCGAAAAACCAACAACAACCATTAGATCCCAGCCGTGAAAGCCTTCGCGAATACAGTAATGGGAGATTTCAACTATCCCAATAGATGTTGGCAGTCAAAATCTGCCAAGAACACAAGGTCCAACAAACTCCTTACTGGCCTCGCAGACAATTTCATGGTCCAGAAGGTGGAAGAGGCAACAAGGGGAACAGCTATTTTAGGTCTGATCTTAACCAGCAGGGAGGATGAGGTTGAAGTGTTGGGAGCTTTAGGTGGGAGTGACCATAAGGTAAAGGTAAAGGTTCCCCTTGACAATTTTTGTCCAGTCGTGTCCGACTCTAGGGGGCGGCGCTCATCCCGCTCTTCAAGCCATAGAGCCAGCGTTTGTCCAAAGACAATCTTTCTGTGGTCACATGGCCAGTGTGATTTAGACATGGAACACTGTTTACCTTCCCACCGAGATGGTACCTATTTATCTACTCACATTTGCATGCTTTCGAACCGCTAGGTTGGCGGGAGCTGGGACAAGCGACGGGTGCTCACTCCGTCGCGTGGATTCGATCTTACGACTGCTTGGTCTTCTGACCCTGCAGCACAGGCTTCTGTGGCTTAGCCCACAGCGCCACCACGTCCCCGGGAGTGACCATGCTCTCTTGGAATTTGTTATACAGTGGGAAGGGGAAAAGTGTAATTGCACATCCATTCTAGACTTCAAGAAAGCCAATTTTTGTAAATTTCGAGAGAAGCAGATCTACAGAGCTCCGATCCAGACCTCTATAGCCAGGGCACTTTGTATGTTCAACATTCTCAATTCTTTCAGTAATCTAAGGTTATCTAGTCCAATCCCACCACCTACTGCTGCAGAGAATCTGATACCAAAACATCCTTAACAAGTAGCCCTCCAGATTGTGTTCAGAAACTCCCAATGTAGGGAAGTCAACGTTTCCCAAGATCTAGCTTTTGCATTTTAGAAAAAGATATTCCACATTTACAAGTGACATATCAACAAAGCACAGAAGCCAGGCATGGAGGTAACTGTGGTGCCCAGAAATGAGCAAGTATTCCAGGAGAGGACTGACCAAAACAGAATGGTTGTTCTTTGAGTTAGGGTGACAGTTGCAACCTCCCCAGTCAGTTCTCATGGCTGAGGAAGGATTTGACCCCAGATCACCTGAGTTTAAGTCAGACACCCCGACCACTGCTCCGCACCAGATCTCAAAGCAGAACATGTGGTACAGTTACTTCCCTTGATTAGGATGCCTTATTTCTGTCAAGGCGGCCTAGAACTGCCTTCCCACCAAGGTGGAACCTATTTTTCTACTCGCATTATTACAGGCTTTTGAACTGCTAGGTTGGCTTTTAATCCTTAAAAGCATATAATTCTTGCCAAGCCAGACAAAAAGACACAATGTGAAATCGTGAAATAGAACAGATGCAACTAAATGTCTCGATGTTTAAAATGTTTGTTTTATCAAAAGATACAGCCTCTCCAACCATAGGAAAAAGGACAGCTTACCAAGGTTGTCCAGCATCCGGCAGATCTCCTCCGTGACTTCTCTGAGCAAAGCTTTTTGGTCCAGATCCAGCCATGCCCACTCTTCCTCCATGAAAGGCAGAGCCACTTCCTCAAAGACCACCAGGTTCTAGAAGAAAAGGGGAAAAAATCCTCCTTCTCAGAGTGACCAGAGAGGGCGGGTTGGTAGAATGGACTAGAAGGAGAAAGAGGAGGAACCGTGGCTTCCACCTGGAAAGATGTGCAGGGGGTGGTGGTGGTGGGATAAATCAGCCAGGTGGCCTCCCACCCATCTCTCTAGAGAATCTTCAACCTACCTGACCAGGTGCCACGATCTCCCACACCTTACAGGTGAAAACCAGCTTGAAAGCCCTTCTGCTTTCCCATCCAAACCAGATCTTCTTTTAGAGGAATCTGCGATTGTATCCTTCAGAGGTGAAAGAGAGCCACTTCCCTCCCCTGGGTCTGAAAGGTGCCAAGACAATTTTCTGGCTTTTTGCCTGTCCCTAGTGCATTAATCCAACAGCCAGAGGCGGGGAGATCCAATAGATATTTGTTTATTTTCACCTGAAAGAAAAGCAAATAGTTGCAGACTTCACTCACAGAAAACATGCAAAGGAGCACGCCATGCTCATTACAGAATATACTTTTATCAGTGCCATTCCACAGGCTGGTCAGTAATCTAGTGCACAGGCCATACATCTAGGCTAGTTCAGTCCACCTGTCCAGAGACCTTTTGCCCAGGGCACCCTTTTGCCCTAAAAGTTGCACCTGATCAACACATGCATGAATGGATTTGCCAAGGGCTTGCAACATATCAGGTATTTACCTGCAACCTCATTTCAGGGATTTTTTTCACAGGAAACACTTGTAATTCAGGTAGGAAATGAAACTTAGGAAGAGGGTGAAAAAGGCTATCTGGAATCATGGGGTCACCATCCGTTGTTCCCCCCCCCTTTAAATCATTAGCTAGCCTAATCAATAAGGACAAAAAGAAAACCTAGCTGCCCAAATGGGAATCCACCACCATCTTGTTAAAAATGCTGTAGGTGGAAGTAAACTTGATCTGAGGAAGCTCTTGAAAATCAATAGTGGGAAACCCATACGGAAGTCCCTAATGATAGGTGATCATTTTGTTAATTGCCATAATGTTCTTACATTGTGAATCTTCTAACAAGCAAACACTTTCAATATTTGATTAGCATACAGCGGCAGGATGTGAGTAATATTTGGAAAAGCAGACTCAGATTCCGATTTGTCTCCTAATTTGATGTGGCTGAAGTGGAGGACTATACAATGCAGGGCGTCACTCGCCAGGAAGTGCCCATGGCCTGAGTTTGGCATGAGTGGCACCATTTTGAATGGAGCACAATATTTTCTTAGAAAGCGTCTGAATCTGTTAATTTGCAAATGCTTGTCACGCCTTTCTGCTCCTCTTTCCTCTCTTTCAGTTTTTTTCTGTTGAAAAAAAAAGAACTGAGTGGCTAATGGTCACCTGTTTTTTTCTCACATCCTGCTCCTTTCTTTGCCAGAATTCCTGGTCTCTTTGAGTCCCTGTTAAAAACAAGCGTTTTTTCAATGGTGGTTGTAGGTTTTTCGAGTTGTCTGGCCGTGTTCTGGAGAAACAGCCAAAAAAACATACAACAGCCATCAGGTCCCAGCCCTGAAAGCCTTCAAGAATACAAGCTTTTTTTTCCCTCAGAAAAAGGGGAGAGGTCGGGTGGGTTCCAAGTCAGCAGTTGAGCCTACGAAAGAAACCCAAAACAAAACCTGGTCAGGTCTGAGTGGAGTCACAGGTGCGCCTCGACAGTGAGTTGCCTCTCCACTCCTGGCCTCCATTTGGGGGGGGGGAGTTCTTCTCTTGCCCCATTCAAACGCATGCGGAAAGAGGCGGCGGTTGGGACTGGAGGGAAAGCCCGACCCTGTTGAACTTCTGCCTGTCACGGAAGCCTTTAGAAGGGCAGGGTGTGGACGTGACGACACTCAGGTAAGAGGCGGGCGCGAGTGAGCCCCTGAACCTGATGGAGAACAACAATGCACCCCACTTTCTCATTCTCCTGAGGGAGGAATTTTGAACAAAATCAGGGGCTTCTAAAGCCTTTCTGAGGCGAGCCGTTCCCACCAAGGGCCACCTCCTCAACTGTTCAGGCGCCACTGGTCCCTCCCTCTCCCCCTCCACTAATCCATGGGCCCCTCGCCGTCCCCCTCCCCCGTGGGGAAGAGGCGCGTGTGAAGGTTCGTTATTGGGGCCCCTTGTATCTGTAAATAAAGCATGAGACGGTTGTAAGTCCAACAAAGTATGAGTTTTTATTAACTTAGGTAACGGAACATTAACTTCGCTATGCTCAGGCTCAAACTTCTCTTGCGGCGGGAATGGTGCATGCAAGGGCATCTTAAACAGTTCTTCCAACTGGTTTTCTTTGGTAAAGTCCCAAGGTCCCCCCAATATCCGCCCCGCGTCTGGACCTTCTCCATCGTCCCCTTCCTCAGGGGTTAGAAGTGGGAGGGTTTCTTCGTCTCCCAACCACTCCCATATCGGGGTCCCATCTCCCGGCGGGTCGAGCCAAGGTCCGGGTAACACCCCATCTTCTGCAACTTCGCCAGAAGCCATTCTTTCCTCGCCTCCTGCTCATGTTGGACTCGTTCTCTCTCTGCCTTTATTTTCTTTCTCCACTCTTTGGCTTCTGACTCTCCCCAATACAAAGGCTTTTGGGGCAGACCCTGGTGGCGTCTCCGTTCCGCCTCAGCATGAGGTACTCTCACCTCCTCCCACTTCCCAGACCATGGGTCCTGCGCCCAGATCTTTTCCCATCCGCCCGGTATATTGTCTCGGGTTCTTTTTATATCCCTCATTCCCGCTTCAATCACCGACCGTTGCTCTTTTCCCGCCCTTTCTCCTTCCGTTTGCATAGCCACATTTAACCTCCTCAGTTCTTTCTCCAACTCCCAAGTATCCACCCCTTGATGTTTCCACCCTCTCCTCCACGCTAACCCTTCCAGTTCACATGTATCCACTGTCTGATCCTTCTTCCTGGCTGGTGAAGGGGGAGGGATCGTCTGGGTTTCCGTATGCTTCGTATGGAGCGGTGGCACATCCATGAACGCCTCAAGCTTCGGGCTTGGGATCTCACAGCGCGCCTGCGCAGGGCAGGGACGGAGAGCAAGCAGAGAATCCCCTGAGGAAAAGGAGGGGCATGGGCGAATGCAGCATCCTGTGAAGTGCCTCTGGGAGAAGCTGACCAGGAGCCCTGTGGAGCCCTGAAGTCGAAGGCCTTGGCTTCCTGGTGATTTCAGGCCAATTTCCTCTGAAGGGGAGGCTACCTTGGGGGTGTCTCCCCCCCTTCAGCCTTTCAGGGGACCTCCTTGGTCCTCAGCCCCACTTTTTATCCCCAGGGAGCCCACGCCCCCTCCCTGCCATGGAGTCCACGCAGGGCATATTGGGGAGGGGAGGCTCCGCTTGCCATCTCCCCCCCCTCTCCCCTCTCCATCCAGCCCTTCGCCCCCTTTTATGGCGGGGGTGGTGGTGGCGCTCCTCCTCCTCCTCCTCGCTTCCTTTTCTGAGGGGGTCGCCTCAGCTGCCATCCTCCTCCTCTTCCTCAACGGCGGAACGACCCAGACTCCCCCCCCCCCGCCCGGACTTCTGTGGTCTAAAGAGGACAAGGCTGAAAGGGGGGGGGGACTGAGTCCGTCTGCAGGCTCTGGCTCCGCCCAGGGAAGAACAATGGCGACCCAATGAGAACTCGCTCCTGCCCGTCACCCGTTGCTGGGCGGAGCCCTCCAGGGCATCTATTCTGGCGTCTATGAGGGGGTTCTTCATGGATTGCTGCCTTGTCGTGGCGAAGGGGCTTGAGTAACTCAGAGAAACTATGGGCTATGCCGTGCAGGGACACCCAAGACGGACAGGACATAGTGGAGAGTTCCGACTAAACGCAATCCACCTGGAGTAGGAAATGGCAAGCCACTCCAGTATCTTTGCCAAGAACGCCCCATGATCAGAAACAAAAGGCTAAAAGATATGACGCTGGAAGATGGGCCCCTCAGGTCGGAAGGCGTCCAACATGCTACTGAGGAAGAGCGGAGGACAAGTACAAGTAGCTCCAGAGCTAATGAAGTGGTTGGGCCAAAGCCGAAAGGACGCTCAGCTGTGGACGTGCCTGGAAGTGAAAGGAAAATCCAATGCTGCAAAGAAAAATACTGCATAGGAACCTGGAATGTAAGATCTATGAACCTTGGGAAGCTGGAGGTGGTCAAACAGGAGATGGCAAGAATAAACATCGACATCCTGGGCATCAGTGAACTAAAATGGACAGGAATGGGCGAATTCAGCTCAGATGATTATCATATCTACTATTGTGGGCAAGAATCCCGTAGAAGGAATGGAGTAGCCCTCATAGTCAACAAAAGAGTGGGAAAAGCTGTAATGGGATACAATCTCAAAAATGATAGAATGATGTCAATACGAATCCAAGGCAGACCATTCAACATCACAATAATCCAAGTTTATGCACCAACCAGCATTGCTGAGGAGACTGAAATTGAACAATTCTATGAAGATTTACAACACCTTCTAGAACTGACACCAAAGAAAGATGTTCTTCTCATTCTAGGGGACTGGAATGCTAAAGTAGGGAGCCAAGAGATAAAAGGAACAACAGGGAAGTTTGGCCTTGGAGTTCAGAACGAAGCAGGACAAAGGCTAATAGAGTTTTGTCAAGAGAATAAGCTGGTCATCACAAACACTCTTTTCCAACAACACAAGAGGCGACTCTATACATGGAAATCACCAGATGGGCAATATCGAAATCAGATTGATTATATTCTCTGCAGCCAAAGATGGAGAAGCTCTATACAGTCAGCAAAAACAAGACCTGGAGCTGACTGCGGTTCTGATCATCAGCTTCTCATAGCAAAATTCAAGCTTAGACTGAAGAGATTAGGAAAAATCACTGGGCCACTCAGGTATAATCTAAACCAAATCCCTTATGAATACACAGTGGAAGTAAAGAACAGATTTAAGGAACTAGATTTGGTGGACAGAGTGCCTGAAGAACTTTGGATAGAGGCTCGTAACATTGTCCAGGAGGCAGCAACGAAAACCATCCCAAAGAAAAGGAAATGCAAGAAAGCCAAGTGGCTGTCCAACGAGGCCTTAGAAATAGCAGAGAGGAGAAGGGAAGCAAAATGCAAGGGAGATAGGGAAAGTTACAGAAACTTGAATTCAGACTTCCAAAGAATAGCAAGGAGAGACAAGAGGGCCTTCTTAAATGAACAATGCAAAGAAATAGAGGAAGATAACAGAAAAGGAAAGACCAGAGATCTGTTCAGGAAAATTGGACATATTAGAGGAACATTTTGCGCAAAGATGAACATGATAAAAGACAAAAATGGGAGGGACCTAACAGAAGCAGAAGACGTCAAGAAGAGGTGGCAAGAATACACAGAGGAATTATATCAGAAAGATTTGGATATCCCAGACAACCCAGACAATGTAGTTGCTGACCTTGAGCCAGACATCCTGGAGAGCGAAGTCAAGTGGGCCTTAGAAAGCCTGGCTAACAACAAGGCCAGTGGAGGTGATGGCATTCCAGTTGAACTATTTAAAATCTTGAAAGATGATGCTGTTAAGGTGCTACATTCAATATGCCAGCAAGTTTGGAAAACTCAACAGTGGCCAGAGGATTGGAAAAGATCAGTCTACATCCCAATCCCAAAGAAAGGCAGTGCCAAAGAATGCTCCAACTACCGTACAATTGCACTCATTTCGCACGCTAGCAAGGTTATGCTCAAAATCCTCCAAGGTAGGCTTCAGCAGTATGTGGACCGAGAACTCCCAGAAGTACAAGCTGGATTCCGAAGAGGCAGAGGAACTCGAGACCAAATTGCTAACTTGCGCTGGATTATGGAGAAAGCCAGAGAGTTCCAGAAAAATATCTACTTCTGCTTCATTGACTATGCGAAAGCCTTTGACTGTGTGGACCACAGCAAACTATGGCAAGTTCTTAAAGAAATGGGAGTGCCTGACCACTTTATCTGTCTCCTGAGAAACCTATATGTGGGACAGGAAGCAACAGTTAGAACTGGTCATGGAACAACTGAGTGGTTCAAAATTGGGAAAGGAGTACGGCAAGGCTGTATATTGTCCCCCAGCTTATTTAACTTATATGCAGAATACATCATGCGGAAGGCTGGACTGGAAGAAACCCAAGCCGGAATTAAGATTGCCGGAAGAAATATCAACAACCTCCGATATGCAGATGATACCACTCTGATGGCAGAAAGTGAGGAGGAATTAAAGAACCTTGTAATGAGAGTGAAAGAGGAGAGTGCAAAAAACGGTCTGAAACTCAACATCAAAAAAACTAAGATCATGGCCACTGGTCCCATCACCTCCTGGGAAATAGAAGGGGAAGATATGGAGGCAGTGTCAAATTTTATCTTCCTGGGCTCCATGATTACTTCAGATGGAGACAGCAGCCCTGAAATTAAAAGGCGCCTTCTTCTTGGGAGGAAAGCGATGACAAATCTTGACAGCATCTTGAAAAGCAGAGACATCACCTTGCCAACAAAAGTCCGAATAGTCAAAGCTATGGTTTTTCCTGTCGTGATGTATGGAAGTGAGAGCTGGACCATAAAGAAAGCAGACCGCCGAAGAATTGATGCCTTTGAATTGTGGTGCTGGAGGAGGCTCTTGAGAATCCCCTGGACTGCAAGGAGAACAAACCTATCAGTTCCAAAGGAAATCAACCCTGAATGCTCACTTGAAGGACAGATCCTGAAGCTGAGGCTCCAGTACTTTGGCCATCTCATGAGAAGAAAAGAGTCCTTGGAAAAAACCTTGATGTTAGGAAGGTGTGATGGCAAGAGGAGAAGGGGACGACCAAGGATGAGATGGCTGGACAGTGTCTGCGAAGCAACCAACATGAACCTGACACAACTCCGGGAGGCAGTAGAAGACAGGAGGGCCTGGCGTGCTCTGGTCCATGGGGTCACGAAGAGTCGGACACGACTAAACGACTAAACACACACACCCTTTCTCTCCCGTCGAGTGACTGACAGGCTGCCCTCCAAGCCCACCCAGGGCTCGTCTCTGCGCACGCGCGAGATCCCCTCACAGGCTGCTGAGCCCCCTCTCCCTCCCACGCATGCGTTCCTCTTCCCCCCCACAGAGGGGGGCGTGTGTTAGCCAGTTTGGGGGAGGGGGTCTGTGGCGCGTGCGCAGTTGAGAAGGCGGCCAGAAAATCTTGCCTCAGGAAGGCGGTTGGGCGAGTTTTTGCTGTTGTTTAGTCGTGTCCGACTCTTCCTGACCCCTTGAACCCACGCCAGAGTTTTTGACCTCAGGGGACCCCCAAGGGGAGGGGGAAACCCGACCTCAACATCCCCCCCTTCTGTCAAACCTTGGCAAAGTTTAAGGCTGTAAGTCTTGGAGGGGGGAGTGAGCCTGATGGGGTTGCAAGGAGGAAGAGGAAGGGGGGCTGCAAAAGTGGGGGGAAGCAAGGGGGTGATGGTTTCGTTTCGTTTCGTTTAGTCGTTTAGTCGTGTCCGACTCTTCGTGACCCCATGGACCAGAGCACGCCAGGCCCTCCTGTCTTCCACTGCCTCCCGGAGTTGGGTCAGATTCATGTTGGTTGCTTCGGTGACACTGTCCAGCCATCTCATCCTCTGTCATCCCCTTCTCCTCTTGCCATCACACCTTCCTAACATCAAGGTTTTTTCCAAGGACTCTTTTCTTCTCATGAGATGGCCAAAGTACTGGAGCCTCAGCTTCAGGATCTGTCCTTCCAGTGAGCACTCAGGGTTGATTTCCTTTAGAACTGATAGGTTTGTTCTTCTTGCAGTCCAGGGGATTCTCAAGAGCCTCCTCCAGCACCACAATTCAAAGGCATCAATTCGTCGGCGGTCTGCTTTCTTTATGGTCCAGCTCTCACTTCCATACATCACGACAGGAAAAACCATAGCTTTGACTATTTGGACTTTTGTTGGCAAGGTGATGTCTCTGCTTTTCAAGATGCTGTCAAGATTTGTCATCGCTTTCCTCCCAAGAAGAAGGCGCCTTTTAATTTCAGGGCTGCTGTCTCCATCTGCAGTGATCATGGAGCCCAGGAAGGTAAAATTTGACACTGCCTCCATATCTTCCCCTTCTATTTCCCAGGAGGTGATGGGACCAGTGGCCATGATCTTAGTTTTTTTGATGTTGAGTTTCAGACCGTTTTTTGCACTCTCCTCTTTCACTCTCATTACAAGGTTCTTTAATTCCTCCTCACTTTCTGCCATCAGAGTGGTGTCATCTGCATATTGGAAGTTGTTGATATTTCTTCCGGCAATCTTAATTCCGGCTTGGGATTCCTCCAGTCCAGCCTTCCGCATGATGTATTCTGCATATAAGTTGAATAAGCTGGGAGACAATATACAGCCTTGCGTACTCCTTTCCCAATTTTGAACCAATCAGTTGGGGTGATGGTGGGGTACCAGAAATGACATTTGCAGGTTAGGGGCTTGATCTAGGCTCCTGGGGGGGAGGGAGACCAGGACGTTGCATATGTGGGGGGGCAGAGATGGAGAGGGGGGTCATTTCCCCCCCAAAAAGAGCAAACCATATCTATGGGGAGGCTGTGGTGGGAGGGTCTCCTTAGCCTCATTGCAAGGAGAGAAGGACGTGGGGTGGGTGGGCAGGAGAAGGGAAGGAAGAAGAGTCTAAGCAAGACAGACAGAGATGTCCCACTCACCCCAAGGCACCTCCTCCCAAGGGGTGGGGCATCTCCTCCTCCTCCTGGTTCCTCCCCCCCCAAAGGGAATCCAAAAGGCCCCACAGTCAAGTGTGGGCAAAGGAAGGCCTGGGGGGCTCTTCAGGAGAGTTGCCGCCTCTCCTTCCCTTTGGACACCCCCCCCCCAAAAGGAAGGAAGGAAAGTAAAAAAGGAAAAGGGAGGTCTCTATGCACAGGAGAGAAAAAAACCCACCCTAGGATGATTCCCTGTATGCTCTCACCCCCTGTAAACCATCCCTGTAAAAACTACATATGAAAAAGACATGCTCTAATGCAGGAGTCTCAAACTCAATTTACCTGGCGGCCGCTGGAGGCAGAGTCTGGGTGAGGCTGGGCCGCATCAGATTTTCCACCAAGCGGAGCAAGAGCCTGAGGAAGCCGCCCAGGAGTTTCCTTAGCGTGGCTGAGGCTCTGAGGAGAAGGAGGAGGGGCGCATAAGCCCTCGTCACCAGCCACAACCCCCTCTGGCTCCTTCTTCACTACTACCAGCAGGAGTAGCAGGACAGAGAAGGGAGGGAGTGCCGGAAGGTTGTACACACATGGAGGTCCAACAACCTTCCGCTGAGGGCCCCCCTCAAAAAAGCTCACTCAGCAGCAGCAGCAGCAGCAGCTACCCCCACCACGACAGAGGAGCAAACTTTGCGAGGCGAGCCCAAGCACCCTCTAGAGCCGAGGCGGCTGAACCAGGAGGAGGAGGAGGAGGAGGAAGCACTGTCAGGCACTGAGGCTGCCGCTGGCCGGGCTGGTGCTGGGGGTGCAGAGACACAAAGAGAGCCAGAGAGCCACTTCCCTGGAAGAGGTGGCGGCAGCTGCTGCTGGTGGCGCTCTCCCCCAAGACAGCGCCTCTTGCACCCTTCATCTGGAACTGCAGCCTGCCAGCCAGGAGACAGGTGAGCTGGTTGGCAGGCTGCAGTTTTGGATGGAGGGTGCAAGAGGTGCTGTCTTCGGAGAGAGCCGCCGAGCAAGGCGAGGCTTTTTTTGACTCTTGACAGCAGAGGGCGCGTGGGCCACAAACTATCATCTGGCGGGCCGCAAATGGGCCCCGGGCTGCATGTTTGAGATGCCTGCTCTAATGTTTCAATTTCTTTATCATTACAGTTACAGGGCCATAGTCGATTTTTATAGGGTAACGTCCCTCTAAAACTGTGGATGGAAGGCAGTTAAATCTCGCTCCGGAAAAGGCCTGCCGGTATTTTGGGATGGTTGAGTTTTCCAGGCAGTGAGCTCTTTGGTGGAATTTGAAATTTAGACCAAAGATGCTTTTGAGACTGAGCCCCCTTCCTCGTCCTCCTCCCAACCCCATCAGGCTCGCTTCCCACGCCCAGCCCCACCCTGTAAGACTTGCAACCTTAACCAAGATTTGACAGAATGGGGTGGGTGGGTGGGTTTGGGGGGAATGTTGAATTTGGGTTTCTCCCTCCCCTTGGGGGTCCCTTGAGTGGGGGTGGGGAGAGAGTCAGGCCCCTTTCTCTCCTTCCCCTTTGAAAACCCAAAGGGAAAAGGTGTGATTTTTTTGTGGGATGGGGTGGGGTGTTGCCATGCAGGGAAACCCAGGACCGCCCCCCACCCCCATGGGTGCCTTGCTCAGAGGGGGGTTCTGGACTCCGCTTCCCCCCCCAAACAGACAGACATTCCCCTCCGCCCCACACAAAGGGCGGGGGACTCAGAAGAAGCAAAAGGCCAGCCTTGGGGGAGATTTGCCATATGGGCTCCTTTTCCCTTTTTTTTCCTGGAGAAATGACCCCCCTCTCTGTCTCTTCTCCTCCCCCACAGCTCTGCCTCCCTCCCTCCGCGACCGCCCCATCTCCACATGAGAATTGGAGGTTGTTCATGACTTTGTGTACCTTGGCTCAATGATCTCTGACATACTCTCTCTAGATGCTGAGCTAGATAAACACATTGGGAAAGTAGCTACCATGTTCTCAAGACTCACAAAGAGAGTATGGCTCAATAAGAAGCTGATGACATATACCAAGATCCAGGTCTATAGAGCCTGTGTCCTGAGCACACTCCTGTACTGCAGTGAGTCCTGGACTCTGTGCACGGCAGGAGAGGAAGCTGAACACGTTCCATATGCGTTGCCTCTGACGCATTTTTGGTATCACTTGGCAGGACAAAGTTCCAAACAGAGTAGTCCTAGAACGAGCTGGAATTTTTAGCATAGAATGGCTGATGACCGGATTCCAAAAGATCTCCTGTATGGAGAATTAGTGCAGGGAAATCGCCCCAGAGGGTGACCACAGCTGCGATACAAGGACATCTGCAAGTGGGATCTGAAGGCCTTAGGAACAGATGGGAAACCTTGACATCTGACCGTTCAGCCTGGAGGCAAGCGGTGCATCATGGCCTCTCCCAATTTGAAGAAACCCTTGTCCAGCAGGCCGAGGCAAAGAGGCAGTTACAAAAGCAGCAAAATCGGAGCTGGACAGGGGACAGATTGGATTTGTCTTCAGTGTGGAAGGGATGGTCACTCTAGAATCGGCCTCCTCAGCCACACTACACGCTGTTCCAAGTCCTCCATACAGAGCACATTACCATAGTCTTTCGAGACTGAAGGATGCCTAATAAATTATTGACAGCTTCTCTCTCTTCACAACTTGCTTTTCTTTCATCAGTTAGCCCTAGAAAATCCATCCTTTTCTCTATTTACACTAATTTTCTAAAAGCTTCTATTGCACAATATATGCTTATTTTCATTTTTTAGCACAATGCCCCACGTCTATTTTGTGATCTCTCATTAACTAATGATGGAAGTAAAAGACATCACAAAAGGCACTTCAAAATCTACTCCATTTATTCTCTTTTCTCTCAGTTTTGCATTACGTCAGTGTGACAGCCTCCTCTCACGTCACAAAGGAGGTGTCACATCACTCTTACATACACACTTTACACGCTGCTACCAACCACACACATATCTGACTCCTCAGACAATGGTATGGATTTTAAAAATAAAACGATTGCTTATTGTTACAACATAAGTAATAGTAAATCACTGTAATAACTAAACAAGGCAATCAATATAATAAAGTATCCCCTCATACACATTCTCACACAGACCTTCACTAACACAGTACCTCATAACCTGCACATGCCCTAAGTCCCTAACAAGACCCTAACCAAGTCCCTATCTAACTCACACATCATTCACTCCCCCTTATATACCTTAGCTCCTCCCTCTGAAGTCCCACCTCCTGTCCTGCTATAGGCAGATGAACTCCAGCCATAGCAATGACAGGCAGGTGACATCATCACAGCCAGCATTCTGTTGTTTATTCTTTCCAGTGGAAACCAGGACAAAATTGCATGAGCTCCTTACGCCTTCTTATCAGGAGCTCTGAATAAAGCTCTTTCCAACATCTCTTGTATTTCTATGGTTTCTTTGATGTACACTAAGCTGACCACTCTGACTAAAGCTCTTTCCACATTCCATGCATTTATGTGGTTTCTCCCCAGTGTGAGTCCTTTGATGTAATCTAAGGGCATCCCTGCGAATAAAGCTCTTTCCACATTCCATGCATTTATGTGGTTTCTCCCCAGTGTGGATCCTTTCATGTAACCTAAGGTCACCACTGCGAATAAAGCTCATTCCACACTCCATGCATTTATATGGTTTCTCCCCAGTGTGGATCCTTTGATGTAACCTAAGGTCACCACTGCGACTAAAGCTCTTTCCACACTCCATGCATTTATATGGTTTCTCCCCAGTGTGGATCCTTTGATGTGCCCTAAGCTGACCATTCAAACAAAAGCTCTTTCCACATTCCATGCATTTATGTGGTTTCTCCCCAGTGTGAGTCCTTTGATGTAACCTAAGGTCACCAGTGCGACTAAAGCTCTTTCCACACTCCATGCATTTATGTGGTTTCTCCCCAGTGTGGATCCTTTGATGTACCCTAAGCTGACTATTCTGACAAAAGCTCTTTCCACATTCCATGCATTTATGTGGTTTCTCCCCAGTGTGGGTCCTTTGATGTAACCTAAGGTCACCACTGCAACTAAAGCTCTTTCCACACTCCGTGCATTTATGTGGTTTCTCCCCAGTGTGGATCCTTTGATGTAACCTAAGGCCACCACTGAGACTAAAGCTCCTTCCACATACCATGCATTTATGTGGTTTCTCCCTAGTGTGCATCCTTTGATGTAACCTAAGGTCACCACTGCGACTAAAGTTCCTTCCACACTCCATGCATTTATGTGGTTTCTCCCCAGTGTGGATCTTTTGATGTAATCTAAGGGCATCACTGCGACTAAAGGTCTTTCCGCATTCCATGCATTTATGTGGTTTCTCCCCAGTGTGGATCCTTTGATGTACCCTAAGCTGACCATTCTGACAAAAGCTTTTTCCACATTCCATGCATTTATGTGGTTTCTCCCCAGTGTGGGTCCTTTGATGTAACCTAAGGTCACCACTGCGACTAAAACTCTTTCCACATTCCATGCATTTATGTGGTTTCTCCCCAGTGTGGATCCTTTGATGTAACCTAAGGTCACCACCGAGACTAAAGCTCTTTCCACATTCCATGCATTTATGTGGTTTCTCCCCAGTGTGGGTCCTTTGATGCAACCTAAGGTCACCACTGCGACTAAAGCTCTTTCCACACTCCATGCATTTATGTGGTTTCTCCCCAGTGTGGGTCCTTTGATGTAACCTAAGGCCACCACTTAGACTAAAGCTCTTTCCACATGCCATGCATTTATGTGGTTTCTCCCCAGTGTGGATCCTTTGATGTAACCTAAGCTGACCATTCTGACAAAAGCTCTTTCCACATTCCATGCATTTATGTGGTTTCTCCCCAGTGTGGGTCCTTTGATGTAACCTAAGGTCACCACTGCGACTAAAGCTCTTTCCACACTCCATGCATTTATGTGGTTTCTCCCCAGTGTGGATCCTTTGATGTAACCTAAGGCCAGCACTGAGACTAAATCTCTTTCCACATTCCATGCATTTATTTGGTTTCTCCCCAGTGTGGATCCTTTGATGTAACTTAAGGGCACCACCGTGACTAAAGCTCTTTCCACATTCCATGCATTTATGTGGTTTCTCCGCAGTGTGGGTCCTTTCATGTGACCTAAGATTATCAGTGCGATTAAAGCTTTTTCCACATTCCATGCATTCATACGGTTTCTTCCCTGTGTGAGTTCTTTGAAGTGAACGCAGATTTCTTCTCCCGCTTAAACTCTTTTCACATTCCATGTTTTTGTATGATTTCTCTCCTGGGTGATTTCTTTAAACTGAACTAGTGGCACTGGTCTGAAGCTACAGTATCTCCACACTTCAGGTGTTTAAGCTGTTTCTCCTCTGGCTGATGGGTTTTTCTAATCTTTTCTTCCCGGCTTCACACTTGACTCTTTTCTGGGCCAAAAGAAGTGCCTCTGTATAATTCTGGTCATTTAGTTTGTTACCTGATAAGGAAAAAAAGATGTCTTGAGAATGTAGCACAGAGCATAATCTCCTGAAGGTTTTACTGGCAACATTTGAAAAATTTGTCATGCAGTAGGCCCTCTACTTATGAACTTAATCTGATAAGTTTGTCAGCAGAATCAGCATTTCCCATAGGAATGCACTGAAAACCATTTAATCTGTTCAGGATGTTTTTGGTTCTTAAGTCATGCAGTGGTTTGTAACTCAAATCCTTAGTTCCCATAGGAACTAATGCAAAGCTGCTTAATCCGTTCCTACCATTAGGGGCAGAATTTTTTCTTATTTTTTCTTTTTTTCCTTTTAACCTAAGATGACTTAGGTTAAAAAAAAGGAAAGGAAAGACGGATGGAAAGAGGGAACAGACACTTTTTCAACAGAACTCATTGAAAAGCACATTTTCAGACAAGACAAGACAAGACAAGGACCGTTTAGGGGGGGGAAAGGGACAGCAAATGAGAGAGGGAACAAACACCTTTCAGACAACAGAACACCTTGAAAAACACTCCTCAGCACAAAGAGAGACATGGCTCTGAACTCCATTTTTCACTTGCTTGCAAGCAGTTTTTCTTCCCAACAGAATTCCTCAGCACAAAGAGAGACATGGCTCTGAACTCCATTTTTCACCTGCTTGCTTGCAAGCAAGCTTTCTTCCCAACAGAAATCCTCAGCACAAAGAGAGACATGGCTCTGAACTCCATTTTTCACTTGCATGCAAGCAAGCTTTCTTCCCAGCAGAATTCCAGGAAGACCCATGCCTCATTTGGAAAAGCAAGCCGGGCTGCTGGGGAGAAATCGGCTCCCTCCTTTCACCTGATGCTGAGTCCCCTTCGTGCCAGCTGAGCTGAACCCAGCGTGAAGGGGACTCAGCATCAGGTGAAAGGAGGGTGCCAATTTCTCCCCGGCCAACCGGCTTGCTTTCAAAGCCAAAAATGCAGGGACAAAGGGTGGGAAGTTTGAACTTCCTGCCTTTTCTCCCTTCCTTTTTGTCTTCTAAGGTTTCAAAGGGCTTCCTCCAACATCGGAGGAAGCCTTTTGAAATCTCCAAAGGCAGGGAGGAAGGACAGGAAATTTGAATTTCTCGCCCTTTCTCCCTGCCTTTTGGGTTCATAACGCGATCTGGGTTCGCAAGTAGGGTCTGCTACTTGCGATGAGATCGGGTTCATAACCCAAAACGTTCACAACTAGGGCCGTTGTAAATTGAGGGCCCACTGTATTGTGAAAAAAGCATGGATTCCCCAAAGAGACAGTGATGGGAAAATATAGTTGATTTATAATAATATTAATAATATATAGAAGCAGAAGACATCAAGAAGAGGTGGCAAGAATACACAGAGGAATTATATCAGAAAGATGTGGATATCCCGGACAACCCAGACAATGTAGTTGCTGAGCTTGAGCCAGACATCCTGGAGAGTGAAGTCAAGTGGGCCTTAGAAAGCCTGGCTAACAACAAGGCCAGTGGAGGTGATGGCATTCCAGTTGAACTATTCAAGATCTTGAAAGATGATGCTGTTAAGGTGCTACATTAAATATGCCAGCAAGTTTGGAAAACCCAACAGTGGCCAGAGGATTGGAAAAGATCAGTCTACATCCCAATCCCAAAGAAAGGCAGTGCCAAAGAATGCTCCAACTACTGCACAATTGCACTCATTTCACACGCTAGCAAGGTTATGCTCAAAATCCTACAAGGTAGGCTTCAGCAGTATGTGGACCGAGAACGCCCAGAAATACAAGCAGGATTTCGAAGGGGCAGAGGCACTCGAGACCAAATTGCTAACTTGCGCTGGATTATGGAGAAAGCCAGAGAGTTCCAGAAAGATATCTACTTCTGCTTCATTGACTATGCAAAAGCCTTTGACTGTGTGGACCACAACAAACTATGGCAAGTTCTTAAAGAAATGGGAGTGCCTGACCACCTTATCTATCTACTGAGAAATCTATATGTGGGTCAGGAAGCAACAGTTAGAACTGGACATGGAACAACTGATTGGTTCAAAATTGGGAAAGGAGTACGACAAGGCTGTATATTGTCCCCCAGCTTGTTTAACTTATATGCAGAATGCATCATGCGGAAGGCTGGACTGGAAGAAACCCAAGCCGGAATTAAGATTGCCGGAAGAAATATCAACAACCTCCGATATGCAGATGATACCACTCTGATGGCAGAAAGTGAGGAGGAATTAAAGAACCTTGTAATGAGAGTGAAAGAGGAGAGTGCAAAAAACGGTCTGAAACTCAACATCAAAAAAACTAAGATCATGGCCACTGGTCCCATCACCTCCTGGGAAATAGAAGGGGAAGATATGGAGGCAGTGTCAAATTTTATCTTCCTGGGCTCCATGATCACTGCAGATGGAGACAGCAGCCCTGAAATTAAAAGGCGCCTTCTTCTTGGGAGGAAAGTGATGACAAATCTTGACAGCATCTTGAAAAGCAGAGACATCACCTTGCCAACAAAAGTCCGAATAGTCAAAGCTATGGTTTTTCCTGTCGTGATGTATGGAAGTGAGAGCTGGACCATAAAGAAAGCAGACCGCCGAAGAATTGATGCCTTTGAATTGTGGTGCTGGAGGAGACTCTTGAGAATCCCCTGGACTGCAAGGAGAACAAACCTATCAGTTCTAAAGGAAATCAACCCTGAATGCTCACTTGAAGGACAGATCCTGAAGCTGAGGCTCCAGTACTTTGGCCATCTCATGAGAAGAAAAGAGTCCTTGGAAAAAACCTTGATGTTAGGAAGGTGTGATGGCAAGAGGAGAAGGGGACGACCAAGGATGAGATGGCTGGACAGTGTCTGCGAAGCAACCAACATGAACCTGACACAACTCCGGGAGGCAGTAGAAGACAGGAGGGCCTGGCGTGCTCTGGTCCATGGGGTCACGAAGAGTCGGACACGACTAAACGACTAAACACAAACACTAAAACACCCAGCGAGGGTGCCAGGGTGATTTCTGGCTGGAACCTTCCAAAAAGACACCATGGATTTGAAGAAAAGGTCTACTCTTGCAGAGAAGCGAGAAAAAGAAGGTGGCTCTCCTCCATCTTTCCCTCTCCAACAATCTCGACATGCAGGAGTGAATTCTTCATTTCACCTTCTTGGATCCCAAAAGAGGAAAGGAGAAATTCCAGTAGGAGGGGGCAGAGGATTGGAAAAGAAGAAGAAGAAGGCTGTCTTCCGTCATTCCCTCTCCAACAATCCCAACATGCAGGAGTCACTTCACCCTCTTCAATCACAAAAGAGGAAAGGAGAAATTCGGGGGGGGGGCATGCTAGGCTGTCCAGGGCTGGAATCTCACGGACAGCATCTGTTCTTGGTGTCCACAGGGTTGAGCCAAGCAGGAGTGGGAAACAAAACAAAAACACTCTGCACATGTTCAGAGAAGCACTGCTGTAGACAGTAACACTGGGACTCACGCAACCCAGATTGAAACCTCCACTCGGCCAGGGAACTGACAGTGTGTCTTTGCTTTCACAAACCAGAGGCCTGCATAACTGGGCGACAGAATGAAGTTGACAGAAGAGGCACAAAAGGGAAGCTCAGAATATGGGGATTTCACACCAACTCAGTCTCCTTTGCACTGTCACGCCCCATCTCGGAGGCCCCTCTGGCCCTCACCAGGCACCATGGAAGGTCTGCTGGAAGGCGCTCTCCAAACGCTCCCGATGCTTGCTACGATTGGGCTAAAATTCTCTTAAATACTGATGTCAGCTTCGCAAAGTCTCGCATCCTGCTAATCATAGGGTTATCGTTTAAGAAATAAACAAACACAGTGTCGCACCTGATCTCAAAGAATGAAAGGGATCTCACCTGCCGTTCAGGTTTTAGGGGGGGCTTCGGATTCTTGCCTTTTCATGCAGAGAAAAGCCTGGAAAGCATCAGGTGAGTCTCACCCCGTCCTTGGGAGAGAAGAAGGAAACGACAAATCATTCTGGAGCCTTCTGGCATAGAAATGAAATATCATCATCATCATCATCCACATCCCTCCCCCCCCAGCCGACCCAGTATTTTCTCCTTCCTTAAAGCCCCATTTCTCTGCCCCCTCCTTCTCTCCCCACACCCCGTACACCCACCCGCTTGCAGTTCCCTCCTTCCTCCTCCTCCCCCAGAAAAAGTCCCCCTTTCCCCAAGCTTTCCAACAAAAGGGGTTTCCTGGGGGGGGGGAGGCGAGCCTGGGGGGACTCTGCGAGGAAAACACACACACAAAGAGGCGGCCCTTGCCCTGACTTTTCCCTACAAAGACACACACAAGCCCCACTAAAGATTCCCGCCCCTACAGGAGAGAGGCCCCCTCCTCGCCCCCCTTCGGTGAATATATCTCTAGGGAACCCCCCCCACTGGTCTCTCTCTCTCCCCCCCTCCCCCCTCCCTCTCCTTCCCCCCAAATCCCCCCCACCTCCATTCGGATCCTCAGGCGGGGAAAGAGGTGGGGGACGGGGCGAGAGAGAGAGGAAAAGGGGAGGAAGGGGCACGGCCTCCACTTCCTGTTCCGGAGTGGGGGGGTACGCAGCGCCAGAAGCAGCCCCTTCTCATCCTCCTGCCCCGCTCCTCTCACACTTTCGTAGCTCTACATTCTCCCCCCCTTCCCTCCCAACCAATCGCCGCTGAGAAGAGGAGGGGGCGGGGCATATAATGGGTTAACTTTGAGTGTCCATCCTGGCGAGGGGAGGGAGGGGGAAGAACGTAGAACTAGGAAAGTGGAAGAGGAGTGGGTGGAGGGGGTGCTTCCGGCGCTGCGTTCCCCAGAACCGGAAGTGGAGGCCGTGCCCCCGCCCTTCCCTCTTTTTTTCCTCTCTCGTTGTTTCTTCCGGCCTCTTTCCCCCCCCACCCAAGGATCGAAATGGAGGT